>NC_050074.1:80872577-81487577 GCF_009764565.3 Dermochelys coriacea | reverse complement strand
TGTCACCGCCCCTCTGCCTCAGCACAGCCACACCCCACAGCCCCTCTCCCTGACCCATCTACAGCCCCCCGGCGCTACACCTGTCACCGCCCCTCTGCCTCAGCACAGCCACACCCCACAGCCCCTCTCCCTGAGCCCATCTACAGCCCCCCAGCGCTACGCCTGTCACAGCCCCTCTGCCTCAGCACAGCCACACCCCACAGCCCCTCTCCCTGACCCATCTACAGCCCCCCGGCGCTACGCCTGTCACCGCCCCTCTGCCTCAGCACAGCCACACCCCACAGCCCCTCTCCCTGACCCATCTACAGCCCCCCGGCGCTACACCTGTCACAGCCCCTCTGCCTCAGCACAGCCACACCCACAGCCCCTCTCCCTGAGCCCATCTACAGCCCCCCGGCGCTACGCCTGTCACCGCCCCTCTGTCTCAGCACAGCCACACCCCACAGCCCCTCTCCCTGACCCATCTACAGCCCCCCGGCGCTACGCCTGTCACAGCCCCTCTGCCTCAGCACAGCCACACCCCACAGCCCCTCTCCCTGAGCCCATCTACAGCCCCCCAGCGCTACGCCTGTCACAGCCCCTCTGCCTCAGCACAGCCACACCCCACAGCCCCTCTCCCTGACCCATCTACAGCCCCCCGGCGCTACGCCTGTCACCGCCCCTCTGCCTCAGCACAGCCACACCCCACAGCCCCTCTCCCTGACCCATCTACAGCCCCCCGGCGCTACGCCTGTCACCGCCCCTCTGCCTCAGCACAGCCACACCCCACAGCCCCTCTCCCTGACCCATCTACAGCCCCCCGGCGCTACACCTGTCACAGCCCCTCTGCCTCAGCACAGCCACACCCCACAGCCCCTCTCCCTGAGCCCATCTACAGCCCCCCGGCGCTACGCCTGTCACCGCCCCTCTGTCTCAGCACAGCCACACCCCACAGCCCCTCTCCCTGACCCATCTACAGCCCCCCGGCGCTACGCCTGTCACCGCCCCTCTGCCTCAGCACAGCCACACCCCACAGCCCCTCTCCCTGAGCCCATCTACAGCCCCCCGGCGCTACGCCTGTCACAGCCCCTCTGCCTCAGCACAGCCACACCCCACAGCCCCTCTCCCTGACCCATCTACAGCCCCCCGGCGCTACGCCTGTCACAGCCCCTCTGCCTCAGCACAGCCACACCCCACAGCCCCTCTCCCTGAGCCCATCTACAGCCCCCCAGCGCTACACCTGTCACCGCCCCTCTGCCTCAGCACAGCCACACCCCACAGCCCCTCTCCCTGAGCCCATCTACAGCCCCCCAGCGCTACGCCTGTCACCGCCCCTCTGCCTCAGCACAGCCACACCCCACAGCCCCTCTCCCTGAGCCCATCTACAGCCCCCCGGCGCTACGCCTGTCACCGCCCCTCTGCCTCAGCACAGCCACACCCCACAGCCCCTCTCCCTGAGCCCATCTACAGCCCCCCGGCGCTACGCCTGTCACCGCCCCTCTGCCTCAGCACAGCCACACCAGACAGCCCCTCTCCCTGAGCCCATCTACAGCCCCCAGCACTACGCCTGTCACCGCCCCTCTGCCTCAGCACAGCCACACCCCACAGCCCCTCTCCCTGAGCCCATCTACAGCCCCCCAGCGCTACACCTGTCACCGCCCCTCTGCCTCAGCACAGCCACACCCCACAGCCCCTCTCCCTGAGCCCATCTACAGCCCCCCCAGCACTACGCCTGTCACCGCCCCTCTGCCTCAGCACAGCCACACCCCACAGCCCCTCTCCCTGAGCCCATCTACAGCCCCCCAGCGCTACGCCTGTCACCGCCCCTCTGCCTCAGCACAGCCACACCCCACAGCCCCTCTCCCTGAGCCCATCTACAGCCCCCCGGCGCTACGCCTGTCACAGCCCCTCTGCCTCAGCACAGCCACACCCCACAGCCCCTCTCCCTGAGCCCATCTACAGCCCCCCGGCGCTACGCCTGTCACCGCCCCTCTGCCTCAGCACAGCCACACCCCACAGCCCCTCTCCCTGACCCATCTACAGCCCCCCGGCGCTACGCCTGTCACAGCCCCTCTGCCTCAGCACAGCCACACCCCACAGCCCCTCTCCCTGAGCCCATCTACAGCCCCCCAGCGCTACGCCTGTCACCGCCCCTCTGCCTCAGCACAGCCACACCCCACAGCCCCTCTCCCTGAGCCCATCTACAGCCCCCCAGCGCTACGCCTGTCACCGCCCCTCTGCCTCAGCACAGCCACACCCCACAGCCCCTCTCCCTGAGCCCATCTACAGCCCCCCAGCGCTACGCCTGTCACCGCCCCTCTGCCTCAGCACAGCCACACCCCACAGCCCCTCTCCCTGAGCCCATCTACAGCCCCCCAGCGCTACGCCTGTCACCGCCCCTCTGCCTCAGCACAGCCACACCCCACAGCCCCTCTCCCTGAGCCCATCTACAGCCCCCCGGCGCTACGCCTGTCACAGCCCCTCTGCCTCAGCACAGCCACACCCCACAGCCCCTCTCCCTGAGCCCATCTACAGCCCCCCAGCGCTACGCCTGTCACCGCCCCTCTGCCTCAGCACAGCCACACCCCACAGCCCCTCTCCCTGACCCATCTACAGCCCCCCGGCGCTACGCCTGTCACAGCCCCTCTGCCTCAGCACAGCCACACCCCACAGCCCCTCTCCCTGAGCCCATCTACAGCCCCCCAGCGCTACGCCTGTCACCGCCCCTCTGCCTCAGCACAGCCACACCCCACAGCCCCTCTCCCTGACCCATCTACAGCCCCCCGGCGCTACGCCTGTCACCGCCCCTCTGCCTCAGCACAGCCACACCCCACAGCCCCTCTCCCTGACCCATCTACAGCCCCCCGGCGCTACGCCTGTCACAGCCCCTCTGCCTCAGCACAGCCACACCCCACAGCCCCTCTCCCTGACCCATCTACAGCCCCCCGGCGCTACGCCTGTCACCGCCCCTCTGCCTCAGCACAGCCACACCCCACAGCCCCTCTCCCTGAGCCCATCTACAGCCCCCCAGCGCTACGCCTGTCACCGCCCCTCTGCCTCAGCACAGCCACACCCCACAGCCCCTCTCCCTGAGCCCATCTACAGCCCCCCAGCGCTACGCCTGTCACCGCCCCTCTGCCTCAGCACAGCCACACCCCACAGCCCCTCTCCCTGAGCCCATCTACAGCCCCCCAGCGCTACGCCTGTCACCGCCCCTCTGCCTCAGCACAGCCACACCCCACAGCCCCTCTCCCTGAGCCCATCTACAGCCCCCCGGCGCTACGCCTGTCACAGCCCCTCTGTCTCAGCACAGCCACACCCCACAGCCCCTCTCCCTGAGCCCATCTACAGCCCCCCGGCGCTACGCCTGTCACCGCCCCTCTGCCTCAGCACAGCCACACCCCACAGCCCCTCTCCCTGAGCCCATCTACAGCCCCCCAGCGCTACACCTGTCACCGCCCCTCTGCCTCAGCACAGCCACACCCCACAGCCCCTCTCCCTGAGCCCATCTACAGCCCCCCGGCGCTACGCCTGTCACCGCCCCTCTGTCTCAGCACA
The DNA here is from genome assembly GCF_009764565.3 of Dermochelys coriacea. Classification (NCBI taxonomy): domain Eukaryota; kingdom Metazoa; phylum Chordata; order Testudines; family Dermochelyidae; genus Dermochelys; species Dermochelys coriacea. Next base: position 81,484,040 of record NC_050074.1, on the reverse strand, counting down.
GCCACACCCCACAGCCCCTCTCCCTGACCCATCTACAGCCCCCCGGCGCTACGCCTGTCACCGCCCCTCTGCCTCAGCACAGCCACACCCCACAGCCCCTCTCCCTGACCCATCTACAGCCCCCCGGCGCTACGCCTGTCACCGCCCCTCTGCCTCAGCACAGCCACACCCCACAGCCCCTCTCCCTGAGCCCATCTACAGCCCCCGGCGCTACACCTGTCACAGCCCCTCTGCCTCAGCACAGCCACACCCCACAGCCCCTCTCCCTGAGCCCATCTACAGCCCCCCAGCGCTACACCTGTCACAGCTCCTCTGCCTCAGCACAGCCACACCCACAGCCCCTCTCCCTGAGCCCATCTACAGCCCCCCAGCGCTACGCCTGTCACCGCCCCTCTGCCTCAGCACAGCCACACCCACAGCCCCTCTCCCTGAGCCCATCTACAGCCCCCCGGCGCTACACCTGTCACAGCCCCTCTGCCTCAGCACAGCCACACCCCACAGCCCCTCTCCCTGACCCATCTACAGCCCCCCGGCGCTACACCTGTCACAGCCCCTCTGCCTCAGCACAGCCACACCCCCCAGCCCCTCTCCCTGACCCATCTACAGCCCCCCAGCGCTACACCTGTCACCGCCCCTCTGCCTCAGCACAGCCACACCAGACAGCCCCTCTCCCTGAGCCCATCTACAGCCCCCCAGCGCTACGCCTGTCACCGCCCCTCTGCCTCAGCACAGCCACACCCCACAGCCCCTCTCCCTGAGCCCATCTACAGCCCCCCGGCGCTACGCCTGTCACAGCCCCTCTGCCTCAGCACAGCCACACCCCACAGCCCCTCTCCCTGACCCATCTACAGCCCCCCAGAGCTACACCTGTCACCGCCCCTCTGCCTCAGCACAGCCACACCCCACAGCCCCTCTCCCTGACCCATCTACAGCCCCCCAGCGCTACACCTGTCACCGCCCCTCTGCCTCAGCACAGCCACACCAGACAGCCCCTCTCCCTGAGCCCATCTACAGCCCCCCAGCGCTACGCCTGTCACCGCCCCTCTGCCTCAGCACAGCCACACCCCACAGCCCCTCTCCCTGAGCCCATCTACAGCCCCCCGGCGCTACGCCTGTCACCGCCCCTCTGCCTCAGCACAGCCACACCCCACAGCCCCTCTCCCTGAGCCCATCTACAGCCCCCCGGCGCTACACCTGTCACAGCCCCTCTGCCTCAGCACAGCCACACCCCACAGCCCCTCTCCCTGAGCCCATCTACAGCCCCCAGCGCTACGCCTGTCACCGCCCCTCTGCCTCAGCACAGCCACACCCCACAGCCCCTCTCCCTGAGCCCATCTACAGCCCCCCAGCGCTACACCTGTCACCGCCCCTCTGCCTCAGCACAGCCACACCCCACAGCCCCTCTCCCTGAGCCCATCTACAGCCCCCCAGCGCTACACCTGTCACCGCCCCTCTGCCTCAGCACAGCCACACCCCACAGCCCCTCTCCCTGAGCCCATCTACAGCCCCCCAGCACTACGCCTGTCACCGCCCCTCTGCCTCAGCACAGCCACAACCCACAGCCCCTCTCCCTGAGCCCATCTACAGCCCCCCAGCGCTACGCCTGTCACCGCACCTCTGCCTCAGCACAGCCACACCCCACAGCCCCTCTCCCTGAGCCCATCTACAGCCCCCCGGCGCTACGCCTGTCACCGCCCCTCTGCCTCAGCACAGCCACACCCCACAGCCCCTCTCCCTGACCCATCTACAGCCCCCCGGCGCTACGCCTGTCACCGCCCCACTGCCTCAGCACAGCCACACCCCACAGCCCCTCTCCCTGACCCATCTACAGCCCCCCGGCGCTACGCCTGTCACAGCCCCTCTGCCTCAGCACAGCCACACCCCACAGCCCCTCTCCCTGAGCCCATCTACAGCCCCCCGGCGCTACACCTGTCACAGCCCCTCTGCCTCAGCACAGCCACACCCCACAGCCCCTCTCCCTGAGCCCATCTACAGCCCCCCGGCGCTACGCCTGTCACCGCCCCTCTGCCTCAGCACAGCCACACCCCACAGCCCCTCTCCCTGAGCCCATCTACAGCCCCCCGGCGCTACGCCTGTCACCGCCCCTCTGCCTCAGCACAGCCACACCCCACAGCCCCTCTCCCTGAGCCCATCTACAGCCCCCCGGCGCTACGCCTGTCACCGCCCCTCTGCCTCAGCACAGCCACACCCCACAGCCCCTCTCCCTGAGCCCATCTACAGCCCCCCCAGCGCTACGCCTGTCACAGCCCCACTGCCTCAGCACAGCCACACCCCACAGCCCCTCTCCCTGAGCCCATCTACAGCCCCCCGGCGCTACGCCTGTCACAGCCCCTCTGCCTCAGCACAGCCACACCCCACAGCCCCTCTCCCTGAGCCCATCTACAGCCCCCAGCGCTACGCCTGTCACCGCCCCTCTGCCTCAGCACAGCCACACCCCACAGCCCCTCTCCCTGAGCCCATCTACAGCCCCCCAGCGCTACACCTGTCACCGCCCCTCTGCCTCAGCACAGCCACACCCCACAGCCCCTCTCCCTGAGCCCATCTACAGCCCCCCGGCGCTACACCTGTCACCGCCCCTCTGCCTCAGCACAGCCACACCCCACAGCCCCTCTCCCTGAGCCCATCTACAGCCCCCCAGCACTACGCCTGTCACCGCCCCTCTGCCTCAGCACAGCCACACCCCACAACCCCTCTCCCTGAGCCCATCTACAGCCCCCCAGCGCTACGCCTGTCACCGCCCCTCTGCCTCAGCACAGCCACACCCCACAGCCCCTCTCCATGAGCCCATCTACAGCCCCCCGGCGCTACGCCTGTCACCGCCCCTCTGCCTCAGCACAGCCACACCCCACAGCCCCTCTCCCTGAGCCCATCTACAGCCCCCCAGCACTACACTTGTCACAGCTCCTCTCCCTCAAAACTAACCCCACACACTTCTACACCCTTACAGTCCCTTTGCCTCAGCACAACTACTCCCCACCACACTACACCTATCACAGCCCATGTCCCCTAACATAACTACACCCCCATAGCCTCTCTCCCATAGCATAGCTCACCCCCACGGCTTCTAGCACTGCTACACCTATCACAGCTCCCTCTCTCCCCAACACAGCTACACCCATCATAGCCTCCTGTCCCCTAGGAACACTTAACAACCTTCATACAACTACATCCCCCACACTATCTTGACACTCCCCATCAACTCCTTCACACTACCCTTTCCAACTACAAAATTGCTGCTCCCCAGAGCCACCATTCTCACAACTCCCCCTCTCCCCCCATACAACCACAACAGCCTCCCACAACTATAGGCCCACACACAAGACCAGGGCAGCACACCCTTCTCACAGATACATTTGCTTCCTAATACAGAACCACAACAGTCCCCTACCCAGACCTTTCTCCTTCCCTGACACCTTTCTCACACCACAGCTATATACTGCTGCACTTCTCTACCATACAGATCCCCATCTTTACCAGGTACATCCCCTTACTACTACACTTCCTGCTGTCATGACAACTACCACACTCACAGCATCCCCTCCCACATATGCTTTCCTCACCACAACCATCCCCAACCTAAATATACTGACCTTCGGAAATTGCTTTGAGTTGTACTGATGAAAGGCCCTTTATAAGAGGTAGCTAGGTATTATGATTATTATTTATTATTATTTTATTTTATTTTATTATTGCAGCATTCCTAAGACTACATCACAGTTACTAAACTGCACTCTTTGCTACAACTAACATCGTGCGTCACAAAACCCCTGCCATAACTATAGTACACCATCACAAATAACAATTTGCGCCCACCCACCACAATTGTTGTTTAACTACCCCACCCACAATCATACAACATATTACATAGGTGATAGCCAAAATGAAGTTTATTTCTCTTTTTCTTTTTAAAGAAGTAGTAATTGTAAATCAGGATGTGTCTAATGGGTTTTGTGAAAATATTTTTTGTTTTGTTTTTATTTTCATTAAAATATTCAGTTGGCACAAGAATCATTTCCAGTACTGTCTGTCAATAGACATCCAGGCAACAAAGTAAGGAATCTTGTGATTTAAATACTTATTTCACTACATGTAAAACAGGATTTGCATTTTACGCTATGGTATTCTGTGTTTATACGTCTCCATGTTTTAACTATTGAAAATATAAATGGCACAGGTAATGCTGTTCCCTTGCATAGTAACCCACGTAAATTTTGTCTGAATATTAGAGTTTTAGCCAATTTAAGAATAATAAGCACTTATTTCTAAGTGGATTTATCGAGGTTAAGACATGGCAAGTAATAGATCCAAATATATAAGCTACACGTCTGTTTGGAGATGTACTCATTTTTGCAATGGCTCTGCCTTAATTATTTTCTGATTCTTAATTTTTTTCTAGCAATAAAACCATCTCAGCTATTACATGACTACTAAATGTGACTTAACACCCTCTTGACATTTTTAGATCCATGAATATTGATTTAATCCCTTTTATAATACAGTTGATATGATAAATTTACTTGGCCTTGTACGTACCTTCCAGTGGGTAATAGATTCTTTTTTGCTTTCACCTTGTCTGGCATGTTTATATTTACTATGAGATATATACTATGAGATGGTGGAATTTAATCTTATCTTCCTTCCCAGTTGTTCGTACATATTTTTCCTGCTTCTTCAACTGCCACTAAAGTAGTGTTGATTAATAAGTTATCTTTTTTTCTCATTCCTAAGAACTGTCTGTCAAGAAGTCTTTTGAATGATCTCACACTCTCCTCAGCAACAAAAATATTAGTGGATTAATAAAGCCGTTAAAGTAGCCTAATAAACATAGTCTTTAAGAAGGTTCTCTGGAACCTTGAATGGGGGGAAAAATGAACTAAAAAGGAAGAGAGACATTAAAATGCACATATCCTTTTAATATAATTTAAACTATTACAATTAAAATTCATTTTAATGTATTTCAGAAATGAAATATTTATTAAGCTTTTGTTTTTGACATTTTTTATTTTAAATTGTCAAATAACATGTTTAGAGTAATTATGCTGATGTCCCTCAATCATTAGTATGAGTAAGGCAGTTGGAGTATGTTTCTGAATCTTTGTTATGCTCTTAGAATCCAATCCTGCATTATTGAAGTAAATGTGAGTTTTGTCATTTATTTAAGCGGGAGCAGGATTGGGCCCTAAATGGGTTACTAAGGGCTTGTCTACACTTACTGCAGGATTGAGGGATAGCGATGGATGCATCGGCAGTCGATTTAGCAGGTCTAGCAAACACCTGCTAAATCGACCACAGATCTCTCTCCCGTTGATTCTTGTACTCCACCTGAATGAGAAGCACCAGGGGAGTCAATGGGAGAGCGCCTCCAGTCGACATAGCGTAGTGTGGACCCTGCGGTAAGTAGATTTAAGTACGTCGACTTCAGCTACGTTATTCACGTAGTTGAAGTTGCGTAACTTAGATCGCTCTCCCCTCATAGTGTAGACAAGGACTAACTTTTTGAAAAATAGCTATGGACTCTTAATTGCATGGAGCATCATGTGGCAGATAAAACTTCAGTTATCTCCTTAGAGCAGTGGTATGAGGGATTGGGAATGATGTGGAGATTTAGCTGTATGTGTCGGGTTATTTTTCCCCAGATGTATTAGCATTTTATGGGGTTGGATCTCATTTTTCCTTCTGTCCATGTTTTTTCTCTCTCTACAGTATGTTCTTTTGTCTTATTTTGTTGCCTTCATTGGTATTTACAACTTCTTCCAATTTAGTATTTTTTGGAGAATTCATTACTGTGCTGTTTACTCTCAGTTGTGGATAATTAATGAAGATATTTCATAAGAATGGATCTAATAGAGGTCTTTGGCAGTACCCCACTAGGAATTTCACCCAGCTTAATACTTTGCCATTTATCATAGTCTTTGTTTAGTTCTTCAGCCAGTTTTTCCTTCCACGTGCACATGCTCATATCCAAGATGCTTTAGATTACCTTTACTAAAATCCATATTTACTACAACTTCTGCTTTCTGGGTATCTTTGTAAGTCTGTCATAATAATGTGTCTGGCAGGATTCTTTATAAATCCACATTATTCATTGCTCATTGTTTTACATATATTAGAAAAAGAGAAAAAATTATTATTATATCAAATTCTTATGTGGGGGTTTGTATCTACAACATGCTCAACCTGGCAAAGACAGAGCAGAAAGCCTGCATGAGGAACAAGTAAGAGAACCAGCCCCATCCTGAAAAAAACTGCCTGGAGTTACCAAGGCCATCCAGATGGAGCTTGTTAAGGAAGAGGGATACACACAGACCACATCGCAAATGAGGAAACAAATAACTTCTCAGCTATGAACAGGAAAAGGACTTGGTTTCCACAGCTAGGATCCAAGAAGAACTATTTACTCTCTGAAGTAAGGAACCAACTTTGTTTAATTTTTCCAAGAACATGGAGCTAAGCTGTTTGCTTCCTCCTGTAAGGGATCTGCTTTTAAGTTTATTTTCTCTGAAGAGAAGAAACTTATTGTTTAAAACCCACAGGCATAAAAGACTTTTTATTAGATACCTTAAAACAAAAGGCTGATTTTATTATTCAAAGCAAGAAGAACCTGTGTTATGTGGCTAGGAATTAAAGCTCTAGCCCATATAATAATACCCTAAAACCAGAAGGCAATGGAGGGTCTGCTCATGAAACAAACTCTTTTGACACTTGAGATTACTTAATGACTTCTAGGTTTGTGCAACAAAGAGTTATCCAAATTATGTGGCCATCTGATGATTCTTGCATGTTATTTGTAAGAATTCATTTTAGTTGAAAAACATAATTGATAAGATTAAAAAAACTTCATATTTTGCCAATTATAGAAGATAGTGTGTTTTTCATCCACATGAAGTATATAAAGTTTGCTTTCCCTTTCATCAATATGGTCTACACTGTTCTCTTGATTACATGCTCTTGTTCCCATTGAACAAAAAGGCAGAACTCCCATTTACTTCACTGGGATTCAGACTGTGTCTTCAGAGTAATTAAATGTTTTATGTATCCATACCTTTTAAAATCCTACTAAATTTTTTCATTTAATAGTTTAAATCAAATGGTCCTATTTTTTGGACGTGAAAACAAATATTTTCGTGCATTTTTACTATGATTAAAGAAGCACTCAAATACTACAAAGCTGGACATGGTGGAGAAATCTAGATAGAATTTTCTTACAATATTTTATGACAGGAAAGATCATATTTTAATATAGGTTTGCCTTGGTGTACAAAGTGCTTTTTAACAGGTTTCAGAGTAGCAGCCGTGTTAGTCTGTATTCACAAAAAGAAAAGGAGTACTTGTGGCACCTTAGAGACTAACAAATTTATTTGAGCATAAGCTTTCGTGAGCTACAGCTCACTTCATCGGATGCATTTGGTGGAAAATACAGTGGGGAGATTTATATACACATACAGAGAACATGAAACAATGGGTTTTATCATACACACTGTAAGGAGAGTGATCACTTAAGATAAGCCATCACCAGCAGCGGGGGGGGGAAGGAGGAAAACCTTTCATGGTGACAAGCAAGGTAGGCTATTTCCAGCAGTTAACAAGAACATCAGAGGAACAGTGGGGGGTGGGGTGGGGGGAGAAATAACATGAGGAAATAGTTTTACTTTGTGTAATGACTCATCCATTCCCAGTCTCTATTCAAGCCTAAATTAATTGTATCCAGTTTGCAAATTAATTCCAATTCAGCAGTCTCTCGTTGGAGTCTGTTTCTGAAGTTTTTTTGTTGAAGGATAGCCACCCTCAAGTCTGTAATCGAGTGACCAGAGAGATTGAAGTGTTCTCCGACTGGTTTTTGACACCATCATAGGGCCTAATCACATCAGCCATACTATTAGAGGCTCGTTCACCTGCGCATTTACCAATGTGATATATGCCATCATGTGCCAGCAATGCCCCTCTGCCATGTACATTGGTCAAACTGGACAGTCTCTATGTAAAAGAATAAATGGACACAAATCAGACGTCAAGAATTATAACATTCAAAACCCAGACGGAGAACACTTCAATCTCTCTGGTCACTCGATCACAGACTTGAGGGTGGCTATCCTTCAACAAAAAAACTACAAAAACAGACTCCAACGAGAGACTGCTGAATTGGAATTAATTTGCAAACTGGATACAATTAACTGAGGCTTGAATAGAAACTGGGAATGGATGAGTCATTACACAAAGTAAAACTATTTCCCCATGTTATTTCTCCCCACCCCCACCCCCCACTGTTCTTCAGTGTTCTTGTTAACTGCTGGAAATGGCCTACCTTGCTTGTCACCATGAAAGGATTCCCTCCTTCCGCCCCCCCCCCGTTGCTGGTGATGGCTCATTTTAAGTGATCACTCTCCTTACAGTGTGTATGATAAAACCCATTGTTTCATGTTCTCTGTATGTGTATATAAATCTCCCCACTGTATTTTCCACCAAATGCATCCGATGAGGTGAGCTGTAGCTCAGGAAAGCTTATGCTCAAATAAATTTGTTAGTCTCTAAGGTGCCAAAAGTGCTTTTTAGAATGCTTGTCTAAGGCATGGTCATTTCCCTAGTAATGAGATGTACAGTAGCTTACCTCAAGTTTAATATCTAAGCTGTCTAAAGATATTAAAAGTGATCAACCATTCTATAGATTGCTAAATTTTATTCTTCTAATGTGAGAGCTTTTTTTAAAAAAGAGCTGTATAAGGAACAAATGCAAGAAATTATCAAAAAACACTACATTTTCTTACTATTTTTACCTGGCTTTCATTACAAATGAAAATTATTCTGATTGTATAATTCTACAGTAGAACCTCAGAGTTATGAACACCAGAGTTATGAACTGACCACACATCTCATTTGGAATCAGAAGTACCAATCAGGCAGCAGCAGAGACCAAATTAAAAAAAAAAAAGGGGGCACTTACAGTACGGTGTTAAACATAAACTACTAAAAAAATTAAGGGAAAGTTTAAAAAACAAGATTTGACTAGGTAAGGAAACTGTTTCTGTGCAAAAAGAAAAGGAGTACTTGTGGCACCTTAGAGACTAACAAATTTATTAGAGCATAAGCTTTCGTGAGCTACAGCTCACTTCATCGGATGCACGAAAGCTTATGCTCTAATAAATTTGTTAGTCTCTAAGGTGCCACAAGTACTCCTTTTCTTTTTGCGAATACAGACTAACACGGCTGCTACTCTGAAACCTGTTTCTGTGCTTCTTTCATTTAAATTAAGATGGTTAAAAGCAGCATTTTTCTTCTGTGTAGCAAAGTTTCAAAGCTGTATTAAGTCAATGTTCAGTTGTCAACTTTTGAAAGAACAACCATAACATCTTGTTCAGAGTTATGAACATTTTAGAGTTATGAACAGCCTCCATTCCCAAGGTGTTCATAACTCTGAGGTTCTACTGTAGTTCCTAATAGACAAATACTCAGATCACCAAAGCACGGCACGTTATTTGGTCTCTGCTCTAGGGAGAGCCCACATTGGAATAGCAGGGTTCGTGCAGTTCAAGAATGAAGTTAATTGCCATCATTACCACATTATAAAACCATGTTTTGGGTCTTATATGTTATATTTGATCTCTTTGCCAAGACACATGTTTCAAATCTTTTGAACATTTATATTACAAAAAAGTCACATTCAGGAACCATAGGAAGCGTAGACAACCTCAAACAACATTCAGAACAAGATAGTTACAATATGGTCTCAATCAGAAATTATTTTCATTTACGTGGACGGAAGAGAGGGTTGAGAATGAAATGTCACAGACCTGGCTGAGACCCGTGGTGGACAATCACCAACTTGTGTTAATCAGACCCAACTTTTTGATCCCTTTTTTTGATCCCATGTGGTTCCAAGCCAGCTGGGTTTGGGCAGAGTTCAGACATTGTCTAGCTCTGGGCCCCTAAGGCACATTCCTGTGGTGCAGACTCTCAGTCTGAAACCTGTCCTTGGAACATGGGACCCTGCAGTCCAACTTTCCTAAACCCCAAGGAAAATGCAGAGACTTCCCAAGACTTTCCAGTTGCTTTTCGCATTCCCTTGCAGTTTAACCCCTCAGGAACCATGTGAACATAGGCTTTTCGAACAAACTTCTTATGCACACACATGCTTTATTCTTAGACAATACAGAAGAGTTACAGACCTATGCAAAACAATAAATGCATGAATGATCCCCACCTCAGAATCTTCACCACTGCTGAGGGTCCCTGGGTTTTGGTCAGTAACGTTGTGGGAAGACAAAGCCCTGTTTGCCCTCACTCCTCCAGCAGTATTTTCTATTTCTGATGATGGCTGGCACACTTGTTTAGAGAGCATATCACTTTTAAAAGCAGGTTCTGACACTTTTTCCGTTTCTCTTCTTCTTGTAGGGATTTTTCATGCTCCAATCTCCCTGCTGGTTGCTGGGCAGAGAGTCATTACGAATCAATGGTTATTGTAAGATCAATTCCATTGTCTCACCAGTGTTGATGGTCTCTTGATGGCCATGTTTCAGCCTCCCAGAGATAGGCTGTTTCTGCTACAAAAGGGAAGTTCTAATCCTCATTGGAGGTTACAATCATAAATGCTATTCATAAAACAAAAAGAAATTCATAAGTTGACACAGACGTTCCCCAAACTGTCACAAAAGTCAACTTGATTGAGGGGGAAAATAAAATAAGTAGTGGGGGCTGCCTGTTCCTTCTGGCATTCCCTGCCTGCAAAAACTCTGCCTGAAGTGGTTATTGTGGCCTACTACTTCTATTTGTATTCAACAAAACTAGTTTATTTTCAACCAGAGCAGGGCTGCACGTACACACTAATTACCATAAACCTTTGGAACAGGGAGACAAGTAACATGTGGTATTGCGGTAGGATGTTTCCAGGTAGATCAATTGACTAACTACAAAAATGAAGCAAATCCTCAGGTACAACATATATGCACTAACCATGATTGGTCATTCTTTCCTCTTTTGTGGCAGTACTAAAACCCAAGGAGTGCAAAAGTATTATATTTAATTCTGCATATCACATAAAATTAATATCCAAGAACCTAAACTTGAGTCTAGAAGCATGGATGGTAATTCAGTACACAGCAGACATGATAGTAGGGCAGCCCAGGAAGATCTAAATTATATGGTTGAAATATTAAATAAATAATATTGAATATATTTTTTAGATTAAATATTTAAGTTGGTGCTGGTCTTGCCAATGAGTAGCTGGAAACTAGACTAGGGTATGTCTTCACTACCCACCGGATCGGCGGGCAGCGATCAATCCAGGGGGACTGAATCGATGGCAGCAGTCAACTCACTGCAGTGAAGACACCACTGTTATTCACGTAGCTGAAGTTGCGTAACTTAGATTGATCCCCTCCACAGTGTAGACCAGGCTTTAGACAAATTAGAAGTCTTCAAATCACCAGGGCCGGATGAAAAGCATCCTGGAACACTCAAGGAGCTGACTAAGGAGATATCTGAGCCATTAGCAATTATCTTTGAAAAGTCATGGAAGAAGGGAGACATTCCAGAAAACTGGAAAAGGGCAAATATAGTGCCCATCTATAAAAAGGGAAATAAGGACAACCTAGGGAATTACAGACCAGTCAGCTTAACTTTTGTACCCGGAAAGATAATGAAGCAAATAATTAAGCAATCAATTTGCAAACACCTAGATGATAAAAAGGTGATAAATAACAGTTAGCATGGATTTGTCAAGAACAAATCTTGTCAAACCAACCTGATAGCTTTCTTTGACAGGGTAACAAGCATTGTGGATAGGGGGGAAGCAGCAGATGTGGTATATCTTGACTTTAGTAAGGCTTTTGATACTGTCTCACATGACCTTCTCATAAACAAACTATGGAAATACAACCTAGATGGAGCTATTATAAGGTGGCTGCATAACTGGTTGGAAGATCATTCCCAGCGAGTAGTTATCAATGGTTCACAGTCATGCTGGAAGGGCATAACAGGTGGGGTCCTGCAGAGATCGGTTCTGGGTCCGGTTCTGTTCAATATCTTCATCAATGATCTAGATAATGGCATAGAGAGTATAATTATAAAGTTTGCGGACAATACCAGGCTGGGATGGGTTGCAAGTGCTTTGGAGGATAGGATTAAAATTCAAAATGATCTGGACAAAATGGAGAAATGGTCTGAAGTAAATAGGATGAAATTCAATAAGAACAAATGAAAAGTACTCCATTTAGGAAGGAACAATCAGTTGCACACATACAAAATGGGAAATGACTGCCTAGGAAGGTGTACTGCGGAAAGGGATCTGGGGGTCAAAGTGGATCACATGCTAAATATGAGTCAACAGTGTAACGCTGTTGCAAAAAAAGCAAACATCATTCTGGGATGTATTAGCAGGAGTATTGTAAGCAAGACATGAGAAGTAATTCGTCCGCTCTACTCCGCACTTATTAGGCCTCAACTGGAGTATTGAGTCTGGTTCCGGGTGCCACATTTTTCAGGAAAGATGTGGACAAATTGGAGAAAGTCCAGAGAAGAGCAACAAAAATGATTAAAGGTCTAGAAAACATGACCTATGAAGGAAGATCGAAAAATTGGGTTTGTTTAGTCTGGAGAAGAGAAGACTGAGAGGGGACATGATAACAGTTTTCAAGTACATAAAAGGTTATTACAAGGAGGAGGGAGAAAAAGTGTTCTTCTGAACCTCTGAGATTAGGACAAGAAGAAATGGGCTTAAATGGCAGCAAGGGTGGTTGTAGCGGGGCAGTTGCCTCGCTCCTGAAAAAGGTAGGCTGATTGGCTGTGGCTGCAGCTGTGGCTGTGTTGCCAATCAGGCCACAGTGGGCCCTGATAAAAGGGCTGAGGGCGGAGTTGGGTCAGAGTCTCTCTCTCTCTCTCTCTCTCTCTCTCTCTCTCTCTCTCTCTTTTTTTTTTTTTTTTTAAAGAAAAGGACCTAACTGCCTGAAGGACCAAGGGTACCTAAGGCTGAGCAGTGCTCGGGAAGGGCAATGGAGCTGCAGCCTGGCAACTTCCCAGGCTGAGGCCTGGGTAAAGGCCTAAGAAGGTACTGGGGCTGCAGAGGGGCAGCCCCGGGGATAGGTAGAGGCAGCTGGTCCAACCCTCTTGCTAATGATGAGTGGCCATTATGGACTGCAGTTTGCCCCAGTGAGAGGGGGCTAGATGATGACTGGCAGTAGCCACTGAGGCATGGTGGGGATAGAGGATTGGGGATTCCCCTGGAGGGAGACCCAGTGTGTGGGAGTCCTGCATGGGGCAGAACCCTACGGTAAGGGGCACTGGGGCCCAGGAGGGACCCGGGGACCCTAAGGCAGGTGAGACAGCGGCCAGCAGAGGGCACTCTGGGCTGCACAGGAGCTAATTCCCCAAAATGACCAGCAGGAGGTGCCATACCATTGAGTCTTGAGTCCGCTACAGTGGTCTAGGTTGGACATTAGGAAAAACTTCCTGTCAGAGTGATTAAGCACTGAAATAAATTGCCTAGAGAGGTTGTAGAATCTCCATCATTGGGGATTTTTAAGAGCAGGTTGGACAAGCACCTGTCAGGGATGATCTAGATAACACTTAGTCCTGCCTTGAGTGCAGGGGACTGAACTAAACGACCTCCCGAGGTCCCTTCCAGTTCTATGATTCTAAAACAGAATGATGATTTTAAGACAGAAACACCAACCAACCTTTTGAATCTTTTTTTGGAAATGAGACCCAGGGAGTTCATAACACAGATTCCAAAGAAGTACATAACTATTTTTTTGTAAAAATAAATGTTTACAAAATGTAAAACTTATAGAAAGATTTCTATAATATTTTTAATTGCAATGGAACCCATGACTTTAAAACAAAACTTTCTGTCCAGTGTTTGCAACCCAAATATTGCTACCTAACTATTGTTCCACTGGAAACATGAAAGTGAAATGGACTATAAACAAAAGTGAAACTGATTTAACTGATTGTTCAAGCTGTGATAAATGCAACAAATAAACACTACATAGTGGCGAGTATATTGGAGTTTTAAAACTGCTCAGATTAGCCAAACTAGTATTAGTAGCGAAAGTAATAAAACTTGTTTATAATATGCAGTTCTTATAGGTGACTGTCCCTCTATATCTTACCCCCCTGTCTACAAAAGTCATTGCTGGAATGAGTCTCCTATAAAGAGCAGAGTAAGCAGTATTAACAACCCCAAGCGTTCAAAAATCATGAGTCAGATGTCCAAAATTGTTTTAAAAATGAAAGGAAAACCCCAACATTTTGGTTCACCAAATATTGTTAAATCTTGTGACAAAAATCATGGGAATTGGCGACACTGTCACAAACTGCCTCATTTCACCAGTAATAAACAAGTTATGTGTAGTAGGATTGCCTACATTGCCAGGGAGCAGAAAGCCCTGGCCTAAGGAGAGGTCCAGCAGGTACATGCTGGGAGCCAGCTGATCTAGCTAAGCAGCAGCTAATGACTGGCTCTGATTCCCTGCTGGAAGATATAAATGAGCTCCCAGGCATATGGGGGGGGGGGGGGGGAGAGAGGAGAGAGAAAGGAAGGAAGGAAGGAAGGAAGGAAGGAAGGAAGGATCGATTGATCGATCGATCGATCGATCGATCGATCTCTTATCAGAGCAGGTAGGTCTTGTGATACTACTGAGGTAGTGGGAAGGCTGTGACCCTTGAGCTTAACTACTGGGGGATAGAGGACCCTATAGTATCAGTCCAATTTAGGACTATAACTTTTTTTGTCACTTTTCCATTTTATTTTTTTGCCCATTTTTGTGGGAGAACAATATAAAACCAGTGTAGAAGAGTGAGTTGGGCATGGCTGACTGAGTTGGGCATAGCTGACTGTTTTTTCCCAAAGTTGGTAAACAGGGCTACCAGACCACATTATGTTTTTAAAATCAGCCTAGGATATAGTTACATCCGATGAAGTGAGCTGTAGCTCACGAAAGCTTATGCTCAAATAAATTTGTTAGTCTCTAAGGTGCCACAAGTAGTCCTTTTCTTTTTGCGAATACAGACTAACATGGCTGCTACTCTGAAGCCTAGGATATGTAGCTCGAACAAATTCAATTATTTGTACAATGCTTGAGTGCCCTCTAGTGTGTCTTCATAAAATTGTAGATAAAACATGGCATGGGAGGACGTATTACTTTGCAAAAAGTACAGCACTAAGCCCTTATTTCACACAGCTGTAGCTCACGAAAGCTTATGCTCTAATAAATTTGTTAGTCTCTAAGGTGCCACAAGTACTTCTTTTCTTTTTGCGAATACAGACTAACACGGCTGCTACTCTGAAACTTATTTCACACAGTGATCTTTGTGGATATGGAGCCAGCATTCTGGGATAGTAAGAGGAATAGGGAGGAGTAATATTATCTACAGAATACTACTGAAATCTAGTATGTGGCTGTGCTGCTACTAATTGCTAAGAAAAAAACCTGCTACCTAACTGCGGCATAACATTAAATTAAAACCTTCTAATAAAAGTCTCAGCTAAAAACCGTGCAGTGATGTCACATTCTGCTGTTGAGTAGTTGCCTTGCTAGCAGCTAAGGAACTCTTCAATGACCTCTAAAAATCACTTAAAGCCTCTAATACTAGCCTTAATTAAAACTCTGCTGGCGCACACACAGCTTAAAACCTATTAGTGTATTTCTGATGACTATCAGAGAGTGAGTTTTACAGATGAGGGCCCTTGAATGAATATATCCTTCCATCTGGCCTAGAATTTACTTGTGCTGTAAAATCTTAAAGTTAATCTAGCTAATCTTTGGTGTCAAGATGATGCATGGGGGAGGGAGGTTGCAAAAAATCTGGTCCAAGGCAGTTTGGGATTTTTAGAGGCTAACTAGTAGTTTGAATTTCACTAGTGTTACATATTCACTTCAGTATGATGTCAGTATTTGTTGGTCAGTTTATTAACAGCACCATGAAAATAGTCTGTAATTTTAATATCCTTTATCCTATTTTTGCCACTATAACATCTGGGTTTTGGTTGTCTTTTTAACTGGGAATAAAGATGACAGCTGGCAGCCTTTAGGTAGGATCATGAGACGCTTAAAACGTTTCAGTTACTGAAGTCAAGAGCTGCAAATGCTTTTTTAATATATTTGTTTTAGAAATGTAATTGAAAAGTTCTGTGCAGCAGATAGTTTTTTCAGGGTAGTACAAACGAGGAAGAGAAGTTTGGAGTAGTTCAATGGATTATAACTAGAATCAACAGGATGAAAATGAGCAAAGGACAATTTAGGCTGAATATGGGGAATAATTTTCTAATGGGTAAGTCTACCTGAATTTGGAATAGTCTCCCAAGGAAAATGCTAAAGTTCTATTCCTTTATTTATTTATAACCAAACAGAACTGGGCACTGGACTAATATTGGAGAGAGAAATCCTGCATTATCAGGAGAGTTGAATAAATAATGGCTAGCTAATAGATTTTTTCCATTTCCATTTATTATTTCATAACTTATGCAAGTAAGGAGAAAACGTAATTTCAATGTCCTTGCTCGAATGCCTCTGTGAGATGATTAATTATAGCCAACCATTATGAAAGATACATTTTCATTCTAATTATTATGTTTGTGTATGCTTTAGCACTAATGATACAATTCTCAGGGCCTAAGATTGTGTAGGCAAAATTTCCTTAGACTTCAGTAAGAATTTTGCCAAACTGAGAAAAACAGAATTGGGCCCTAATGTGATAACACTTCCAATTGTCTTGTGTCTCATCTTTGGATTTGAAGCTAAAGATTAATTTGCTATGCCTAACCCACCCAACTCACAAGTACACACCATGCCCTTTATTGCAATTCAGACATCTCTGACCATTTTAATAATGAAATAGTTGCAGCCTTATTCCTCTCTGAATGTTTGGTTTTCATAAAGACACCATTATTAACAACAGTTATTAATACATCAAACCTTTATAATATTTGCAATAAACAATTTTGTCTGCTAAGTTAACAAGCATTTATAGTGATGTTGGTGGAACAAATAATGCTGCACTAATATGGAACTTTGAGTATTCAGTACTAAATTCCACATCTCCCTTGAAGAGTGTAAGGGCTGAATGAGGAATTAATGAACCTCACACATATTGCAATGGACTATTGCTGTACCATGCTAGACCTTGATTTGCAGTTAATTGGTGGAAAGATAATGTATAAAATCATTGAATGCTTTAAATGTTTCTGTAAGAACATTCCACCTGCCATTTCTGTGGATCATGTAGGGGTGTTTTTTGTTTTGCTTTGGCCAACACTTTTAAATGGGGGTGCTTAAAATAGGGCACCTAAATTCAGACTTTAGGGTCTTTGAAATAAAAGTGGCTTGATTTCAGCAGTGCTGTATGATTACGGAGTAACCTGCCCATATGAGAAGCTTCTTCATAATCTCCATCTGTTAGTAGTTCATGTCTTGCTGAGCAAGCCTGAAAATTAGGCCATGTTTATTTAAGTGTGTAAATATGGAGTTAGTTGTCAGCAATATGCATCCATATTTGAAAATGTTGGCTTCAATGTATTCTAAGTACAGTATAGGGAGTTACCACCCAGAGATATCTGAGATACCACAAGTAACTATTGGCAAATGCTGACTTTACCTAACAGACCATTTGTTGCTTTCATCAATCATGACACTTGAGATTTGAGGAGGTGTAACTCTTCAATGACCCTTATAACCTTTGGTTTCAGAGTAGCAGCCGTGTTAGTCTGTATTCGCAAAAAGAAAAGGAGTACTTGTGGCACCTTAGAGACTAACAAATAAATTTATTTTTATGCTCAAATAAATTTGTTAGTTTCTAAGGTGCCACAAGTACTCCTTTCCTTATAACCTTGTTAGGATGGCAGGCAGATCTCTACTGAAGGCCTGCAGTTTTTCCTCCTTCTCAAAAGAGAAGAGTTTTCATCTGTCACATTCTGGGGAAGACTAAAGATATATTCATTTCATTTTTATTTTGTCTAGGGGTGATGGGGATTTTTTATGGCTAAGGGTGGTGGGTTAGAAGTACCTTGCTTTGGGGTGCAATGTTTTTGTTTGCTACATTGTATAGTTTTCTCTTTCAAGGGTTTATCTTTCAATAATCTTTATTTTTAGGGTTTTTTTATTAAGGCATTTAGGGGCCACAAGTTATGATTGCCTAATAAAATGAAAGCCTGTTATTCTTCATTTATAAACTTCTTGGCATATGCACAATGTGCCTCAGGTGGCACATAACTAGGATTCATCACTGAACTTGGTCCGCTGTTTGGATCGTTAGCTTCCCTGGCTTGGGCCAGGTACTGAGGGGGAGTGCGATGTGAACGCTTGTTGATGATGGAAGTTACTAATTTAGCATGAAAAACTCCATGAGAATGCTTTATGTTTAAGTGGCCAACAGAGTGGTTAACACCCAAATGTTTTGTATTTCATCATACTGTACTTTGGAATGGCCCAAAATTTCTTTTTTAAAAAATGTTCTATATATTCTTTTTAAAAAAGAAAAAAAAAAGATTTCCCCACTCCCCTGCAGTGTTTCCTTGCACTGTTCACCAGTAGGTATGTTCTGGCACTTCCCGTAATTTAACTTGTTGTGTTTTGTGGCTCCTATCTAGTCCTTTGCTAAACAGGATACCATACTGCTCTTATTCCCTTTGCCCTTGCTAAAAAGCACTTATACTAAAATTCCAGCTCAAGGGTTTCCGAAGGTGAGGAATGTTTTTATTTGTTCAGCTTTATTTACTGGACTCTGCATTTAGAACATCAAGTCCTATTACTAAAAATGTGCCTGTAATGGTATTTATAGTGGATAAAACCCCAGAGAATGTTTTTGGATCAATTTAATCAACCAAAGCACTTAAAACATGACATGAATTGATCTAATTGTGCAGTGATACTAGAAATGTTAAAGTGGAATCTCAATATATTAGACCAAAAAGCCATTTAATAAATTTTTATAGATGTTTTATAGGGGCAAAGGAAGAGAGATAAAAAGCTCATTTATAGATTGATTTTTGGGGGGGCAGGTGGGGGATAACACTTCTAGATGTTGTAGTGTCTTTATTACTCAGTCTCAGGTCTCTGCTCTGGCATGTTCCTCCCTCCCTCCCTCTGCCTCTCCCCCCCCCCATTCAGAAATGAAGAGAGAATACCAATAGGTTCTCAAAGCTACATCTCTAATTAAACCTGTTCATCCTTGACATAATATCTCATGGGATGTAAGCTTCTTGTGATGTTCTTTCTCTAGGGTGGATAGCTGCAATTTTTGTGAATATTTTATGTTTATCCTAGGCATCAACTAAAACCATACGATGCCAAGAAGTGTAGGATAAGGTGGCTCAGGGATTTCAGTGACATATGGAGCCTTTCACCAGTTTAAATTATTGCATTTGGATGGTTGCTGGGCAGCTTCTGTGAAATGAGTTGGTGCCTCAGTTCAGTTTCTAGTAAACAGGGGTTCACCATTTAAAAAGACCTCATCATCATGAATGCCAACTGAACTTTTGCAAGAAGTCTCGAGAAAAGCCAAAAACTGAGAGAGCGTGTAGACTAAACTACTCTTTACCTCGAGAGTTGATCCCTGGTGTTCAAAGATTTGGTTTCTTGGTAAGGTAGTGTGTATAAAGCTTCTGATGCTACTGACTGACTGTCGTATGTATTCTTTGACTGCACTGCAGGCTGAAGCCATCTGTGCATGCAATCTGGCATTTAACAAACACTAAATTAACATAGTTAAGTCTTATGGCAAAATTTTAAAACAAGGATGCCTGACTTCTGTGGACAAAAGTGTATGAGCAGCTGGGTACCAGTTGTTTGTGCTGCTAAATGACTATTTAGGTGCTGAAATATCCATTTGTGCATGCAGTCATGGGACCTGCATATACAAACAGAGGGATGCGTTGTATATTGTATTGTGATTTGCTATTTGAAAATATGGCCCATAATGTGTTCCACCACACATACTTAATAAAGGACCTTTCTTTAAAACTTGTATGTATTTCTATTTGGAAAAGTTAATTTCAAAGCACATATTCTTTGAGGGGAAAAAACAGACTTTAGTTCTATTATCAGTTTCTTGGAACCAGCATATTAAAGTGTATTCCTGAATTAATATAGGCATTAATATAGGATAGTTTTATCCACTACAATCCAGCAAAACACTTAACACATGCTTAACTTTAAGCAAGTGAATAGACCTACTATATTTTACTTATGTTTAAGTGCTTTGCTGGATTAAGGCCTTGCCTCCTAAATAGTGGGTATTTGTTCGATTTTACCAGTTTCTGCCAACTTCTCAAAAAGTGGCCTCTAAATTTACACTTGTAGCTGTTTATACACATACTTACTGATATTTTCATGCCTACATGGGAATTTAAAAGCACAAACTAGGTAACTGATTATGCAAATACCTATGTTGTATGCTAGTAGAAGGGCATGCAAAATCTAAAACTTGAGTGTGCGAATTAGAGGCCAAATGAAAATGAAAGTGCCAGAGAACTAGCTCATGCTAGGGACATCAGTTAGACTTAGGTTCCACTGTATATCTGCTGCACTGAAATATGATGAAATATAGATTAAGGCATAATACTTACCATATAAAAGAAAATAAAATATATGCCCAAGAGGCATATACCTTGAATTTTTGATTTTGTTATTGTCCCCATCCTGTAAAAGGATCTTTGTGGGCCAACACTTCCATGTATGCAGAGTCCCTTTGGTTTTCTTTATTTGGGGTGGGGTGTCAGAGCCTTTTGTGTCCTTAAAATGTCATCCATAAAATTGCATTGATCCTGTTCTTTTTTTCTTAGGAAAAGACAAAGATCCAGAATTTTCAGAAAATCTGGCAGCCACACATAATACAATACTGCAAACATTTGCATTTGAAATTTCTTCAGCATCACACTTCTCCATTCTGATAGAATTTTGCTAGAGTTTGTGGAATAATGCAGAACCTATTACTTACTTAACGGTTTAATAACTTGCATTTCACCAAATGGCCGCTTTTATTGGCTATTTTCACAACTACTATCAATCCAGGAACATAGGAATTGTTACACTGGATCAGATGAGTGGTCCATCTAATCCATGGAAGATGGGTCCTTCAAGGAAGCCTGGCCCATAGGAAGAATGGGGTCATGAGACACCCAAACTGTAATTTCTATGAGATACCACAGCATCGTAGGAGTAAAGAAATAAATAATGCCACCTAGCTCCTACACTGAGATCTACAGTAGGTCTCTCTGGGCCAAATTTCACTTAGTCTCGAACCCAACTTTTGCACTTGCAAAATTTGTCTAACACAAATGCAAAGTTTGTGTGTGCATAAATCAGGCAACTGGGCATTTACTGCTGCCAGCCTGAGTTCCAGAGAGGGAATGATGTCCACTTTTGTAGTTTGTGTCTTCTCTTTGCTTGGAGCCATGTGTAGTTGACTTTCTGTAAGACAAGCTCATTTTTTGGGGAAAAAAGCGACTCAGAAATTGCAACTCTTGCTGCTACGTTTACAATTCCTTTTAGATTTCAAAGCATCTGTGCTTCTGCTTTGTTATTAGTCTTGTTAGATGTTCGGCTGAGTATATGTGTGCTCTCTGTGCTGTCCCAGCCTGGTGCAGACAGTTGGCACAGCAGACTTCAAGTAAACTGCCCAATGACCTCAAAATTTGTTAAGGTATGAAGGCACCCAGCCAGGTTTATTGTCAACAAAGCATGGTAATAGCACCTGGCTGACTCTACGAGGATACTAAGACATGTATGCCCCTGACAGTGGATGCAGCTCAGTCAGTGGCAGCACTTTCCATGGCCCCCTAAGCTGGCCAAAGACCCTCCCTTTGAAACTCCATTTTATACATCAAGTTACATATTATACAACATATTATATTATACATCAAGTTACATTTTATACAACAAGTTACATATTGCCTCTCTGACCTGGTTAGTTGACACCCTCTGACGTAGCTAGTTACCACCCATCACCTTCTACATTTCTATTCATCACACTCTCACAGATCTTGGGAGACAGGCCAGTCCTTGCTTACAGACAGCCCCCCAATCTGAAGCAAATACTCACCAGCAACCACACACCACACAACAGAACCACTAACCCAGGAACCTATCCTTGCAACAAAGACCGTTGCCAACTCTGTCCACATATCTATTCAGGGGATACCATCATAGGGCCTAATCACATCAGCCACACTATCAGAGGCTCGTTCACTTGCGCATCTCCCAATGTGATATATGCCATCATGTGCCAGCAATGCCCCTCTGCCATGTACATTGGCCAAACTGGACAGTCTCTACGTAAAAGAATGAATGGACACAAATCAGACGTCAAGAATTATAACATTCAAAAACCAGTTGGAGAACACTTCAATCTCTCTGGTCACTCGATTACAGACCTGAGAGTGGCTATCCTTCAACAAAAAAGCTTCAAAAACAGACTCCAACGAGAGACTGCTGAATTGGAATTAATTTGCAAACTGGATACAATTAACTTAGGCTTGAATAGAGACTGGGAATGGATGAGTCATTACACAAAGTAAAACTATTTCCCCATGTTATTTCTCCCCCCACCCCACCCCCCACTGTTCCTCAGATATTCTTGTTAACTGCTGGAATTAGCCTACCTTGCTTGTCACCATGAAAGGTTTTCCTCCTTTCCCCCCCCCCCCCGCTGCTGGTGATGGCTTATCTTAAGTGATCACTCTCCTTACAGTGTGTATGATAAACCCATTGTTTCATGTTCTCTGTGTGTGTATATAAATCTCCCCTCTGTTTTTTCCACCAAATGCATCCGATGAAGTGAGCTGTAGCTCACGAAAGCTTATGCTCAAATAAATTTGTTAGTCTCTATGGTGCCACAAGTACTCCTTTTCTTTTTGCGAATACAGACTAACACGGGTGCTTCTCTGAAACCATTCATCACACTGTCATCCTGACCTTATCTTTAGGAAGGGTCAGTGTGTGTTCCTGTTATTTTTGGGGAATGTTTTTGTACCATCCTTGATATAAGGATGTTCTGGTCCTATTCTTCTGGAATGTATTTGTGTGAGTACTCTGTGCCTAGCACTGAGTAATGTGTGTTTTTTGCAATATCAGCCCTGTTTTTGCCAGATGCTGTGAATTTGCAAGCAGGCAGAGCCTGATGTTTGCTCACAGCCTGGCTCTTGTTAACTTCGCTTTATATCAGCAAAGCCTGCCCACTACTTTAGCTCAGGCTTCATACCAGGCCTCTGATACAAGGACTTATATGTTAGAATCATTTTCTACTACATTCCCCCACTTTTTGTCTTTTTATGGCAAGGATGTTTACCATCGTCCCGGAAAAGCATAATGCATGGACTGGAGACGACCCAGTGGGCTAAACACTGTTATTTGGCCACTTCACTTTTCCATGCATACATTCACCCCCCATCTGTCCCTTAGCCTGCACATTCCCTCATATGACGGATGGACAGACTTTATTTTCCAATTGTTGTTGTTCCCTTATGGTGGGCTTGGGAATGTTAGGCCTGGGACTTTGAGGAATGTAGTTTTATGACTGAGCCTGGGGGGCATTTCCAGATAATCTAGACATATGAACATGAGATAGATAGAGAGATGTTTGTAGTGTAAATGGTTATATCTGTATGTACATACACACCACCTTATATTCAAGTGTAATAATCCTCTACCAGTTTGGTGTTAAAGTTTGGCCCTTTTACTTTAGTGTTGCAGATAGCAACACATTCCTATGAGGACAATTACAGTTGCCACCTGTATTATTATTGGTAGAAGGCTGAGAGTTTTGAAATACTGGGATAGGCATTATTATTAGTGCCTCCCACAGTGCTAGGTATATGAGAAGTAAAACAGAAATTTGGAGTATTGACATTACAAATCAGGCCTTTATATATAAATGTTTTGTAATTAGTTATTACCCAATACTATCCATCCATATGATAGGTTACCCTTAATGCTGGTTGTCACCCTCTGGTACTCTTTGCTGGGTAGGAAAAAGGAATGGCTAGCTTCTGTCTTCCATTGGTTGCATTGCTCTGTGGTACATCAGTAGTTTACGTAGATTCATTGTTTCTTATGGATGCTGTCTTCCAGACAACTTACTGAATGGACAGTAACCAATGTATTAAATATTGTTGTGTTAGCATTTAGTGTTGGTACTTAGACACTGGACAAGATTGTTTTAAATAACACATGCCTCACTTAGTATACAGTGTCACTGACTCAGTCTTGAAGTCTTTAAACCACAATTTGAGGACTTCAATAGCTCAGACATAGGGGACATGTTTTTCACAGGAGTGGGTGGGTGAGATTCTGTGGCCTGCATTGTGCAGGAGGTCAGACTAGATGATCATAATGGTCCCTTCTGACCTTAATATCTATGAAATTATGACTGGTGCTAACAGGGAATTTGTTTACCCAATCTGTAACTATTGTGTAACAATTTTCTCCCCTACTTTCCCTTGCCTTCATGTTGTTTGCTACCATTCATTTGTTGGTGTGGTTGTGGTGGTTATTTTTTTTTAACATCTGTTGGTTAAACCATTTAGCAATGTTATGCACATTGTAAATGAGGTACAGCAATAATACCACAGTACAGCAATAATACAGTTGCTTTTAAATAGTAGCTAAGTTTAAATGAACTGATAGTAGTTTTTAGCTGATTGCTGGCTTAATTGTCCGTATATAGTAGATTGAGATGTATTTGACCATTCTCTTATGAATAAAGGACTTCATTTTTGTCAGTTTCACTGATGCGTGGGGGGGTTCCTTCACTGTATACTGATGTTTTAGTGGTATGATATTTTCTGGTATATTTGGTCCATAGGATGAAACTTAAACAGCTAGTTAGTTAACATAATAAAGTTTTTTGCTTGTTTTTTTTACATTTCTTTTTGCTTTCAGTAACCCTGATTTAATACATAGATTAACTTAATGTGTTTACAATGTAATAGGGACCAAGTCTTTTATAACACAAGCTATACTTTTGCAATTGTTGTATAGACATTTATTTTTATTTGAGGTGCATTACTAATATTTTATATTAAATATAATATTTACCTGCTAAAATAGATTATGATAATCTTCTACGAGAAGGTGTATTGCTTTCCCTTGCTGAACCCTGTTTTAGCAAAAAGAGTAACATCATTGTTACCAAGCTTTTTAGAGTTAATTTGCTTGTGCTACCAATTCCACTTAATTGTTTAGAAGCCCAGATGTTAACAACCACTTCTTCCCTTTAACATAACATAAATGTATAAAATTAAACCAAAATAAATTTTAAATGCAAGTCCATGCAAACACTCTGAGTACATTACATTTTTATGACACTTTGTTGTGTTTAGGAGCCAATGGTGGAAATCTGCTGAAATTGTTTGGTTAAGCTTTATGCACACATAGTTGGTTTTCAACATTTTTGCTATGAGAAATAAGCAAAATCCTGAGATTGGGAAGATGTTTGGAGTGTGGCTTTTACATTTTTTTTGAAGGGCACTGGTGTGCACAGCCTTTTTGTTAAGTTCAGTCTGACTCACAGAATCATTGGGACCAAATGAAACATTGGTCATAAATGCCTTGGACTTTAAAAGCCACCACAAATAAATAAATAAATAAATAAAATTTAACCTACTTCTGTACTAAATACGGGAGGTGGGTGGGAAATAACCCAAAATGAATGGTTAGAGAACTGATAAGATAACTAAAAATATCCTGGTTTCAGAGTAGCAGCCTGCAACTGTTACAGACAAGGAGCAGAGTATTCAAGAATCAGTTTTGGAACCAGTATGTGTTTCACTGCATATAAGGACTTTAAAAGAGAGTCTAAAGATAGTGGTACTTCTGCATGCAACTCTTTGGCAGGATAGTATCCAGAGTGTCTGAGGGTCCTATCCTGCCAGTAGCTTGTGTGCAAAAGTGTCTCTAAAGTCAATGAGAATTATCCCAAAAGCTGATGGAAGAAAATGCCAGTATGGCCAGCCCTAAGTTTTCAAAACATTTTGAGTTAAGCCCCATTTCCCCATATCATGCTACTGGTTAAAACTCATGAGATTAAGTGTGTGTGTATGTATATGTGTATATATATATATTCACTTCTTTCTGTCTTCTCATTTGAGCTTTTTGGTCTTATATTTTCAAGCTTTTCTTCACAACTATGAGCGCTAGAAGAAACGAACAATTTTTAAAAGGAAAGTTGAGATTTTCACATAATTCCAGGAGCAGGGGCTGTCAGAAAAATACCAACTATTGTAAGTCAATAAATTTGCAAGGATTGGCAATGCTGAAATTTGGATTTCTTTTGGATAGCAACAAATTGGATTGACCAGTAAATAATGTAGCGAAAACACACAAATCCATCCAGAGAGATGTACAAGAGAGAGGTTTAGAGCATGAGTCATGAGTTTAAATTTAGAGAAGTTTAAAGTCATGAGATAAGGGGTTAAAAATAGTGAATAGAGAATATACATTAAGTAGGATTGGCCAAGGTGACAGGAAGGCTGTCATGAAAATTTGTCATGGTGAAAAAATACAATAGTTCACATTAGTCCATAGACTTTTAAAAAGCATTTAGGACATTAATTGTACAGCATATTTTAGTGATAACTGAGAGAACTGACAAACTTCTGAGTTTGTGTTGCTATCTTGTAATTACCTGTGAAACTTTGGATGTTCATATCATCTGTCAACCAGCCACTTTAGGGGAAGATCTTCTTATTAAATACTTCATGGTTTTAATTACTAAGATTTTTTTTTCATTCCCTGGATTAGACAATTCAGACAACAGAAAAAAGCATACAAAAAGGCTGACGTTCTCCCTCCTGTGGCCTCCTCCTCTCCCCTCAAATGCTGTGTGCACATTAAAGTCACGGGGTCATCTTGTAAGCTGTAGCATTTTTTCCAAAAATAGCTATGAAACAACTTTAAAGATTTGTAGTTTTTATTTCTTTAGTTTTAAAGAAAGGAGTGCTTAGGCAGGGGCTGCAGAGCACCATTTCAAGTGTGTGGGAGCATATTTTTGCCATACATCCCTGCCTAACATGCCTCTTCTCCTCTTCCCTTCCTCAGAAGCCTGACCACTCCCTCTCCCCTGCCTATAAATTCCTACACCAGTCCACCCCCTCCAATTTTGAATGAGTAATCAGCTTGGTATGCAGGGTCATAGTGCCACTTAGGTTTGGCCCTGCCATAAAGAGATCAGGCCATGGCTCCCCTGACTCAGTGGCCTGTGGGTTCGGGGACGTTGCACGTGCCAGCCTTGAAGATTTAGTGTGCAGGAAAACAGACTGCATTTTCTTTGCTTCTTACTTTAAAAACTGTCTTTGAAGACATTAATAAAACTGTGCATCAAAAGTAAGATACTTAAACAATTAACAAATTAACAGAATTTAGTATGAAATCACACAGCAAGGAACTAATATAGTACTATGCTAACAAAATGTTTCAAGGCCCAGAAATTTTCTGCATGGAGAAGCATCATTTGTGCCATTTCCTCTAACTTCAAGAGCTAGAAGAGAGTAAAAAACAAACCTTATTTATCTCTCAGCCCTGAGCCTTACCAATTCTAAGAGGAATGAGTTATGAATAAAATCATAATCTAATGAATCATCAGTTTTGCTTTCTCTCAGTAAATTAGTTTTTCCACAAAACTATGATAAGATCCTATAAATACTACTTGAAGTTTTTTGGGAGAAATCACTGCAGATATTCTTTCAATATGCAAAGTCCTTTTTTGGCTGCTCAAATCTTTTCCTCATGTGGTGCATCAAACAAACTAAGGCCCTGATCCTTCAATGAAATCTGGGAAGATAGATTCCTGGTGGTCACATAGGTCCACCCTTGTTGAGTTCATTGAGTTCATTCACCAGTATGTAAGATTTCATATGTAGATAGTTCAATTCTTGATCACAAAAAACCCCCAACTCCTTCACTTTCCATCATGGAATAAAATTACAAGTGTTTTATCATGAAAACAAATTCCCATTGGTTGATTGTCTCCTGAGGGAATGACACTAAGGCTCGCTCTACCCTTATATCACTAAGAGTTGATTTGTGTATTTAAGACTCATTAAGGGATAAATGTTGAAACATATCAGCAAAATATAAGGCTTGCTCCATTGAAATCAATGGGAATTTAACAAATTAGAATTCTGCTGAATTTAAGATTCTCTGCAATTAGGCTCGGTGTCTCTATCATGCAATATCATAAATGGGAAATGTTTTGGATTGCATTAGAAAGATACCTCTCTCTTCCTATGTGAGTGCTCATCTGTGACTGGATCAGAACTCAGTAACAGGTTTAATCTGTGTGCTTACATTGAACAAACCATTCCTCCATGGCCAGAGTATCTTCAAGACTGGCCCAGAATTAAACATTCTTCTTGAATGACAACAATTCCTATCTAATTTTGAAGATGGAGATTTCCCAAGTCCCAACTCTAATGTGCCACTTACCCAGGGGGCTGCAGTACGGGCTTAACAAGGCAACTTCAGAATTGTCTTAATCAGAAGTGAATTTTAAGTGGATCAGACTGTAGCTTACCTATAATAGAATAGCTGTTAAATAATCACACTGCATCCAAATGTACTTACCATTAAAGCACATGAAGTGGGAAGGCTAATATTGAAAAAGTAGGATCTTTGACTCCTGGAGTGACTACATGCTGCTGTTTCATATTCTCAAGGGGACAGATAGATAAATGGGATGGAAAGAAAGAGGAAGGAATCCAACAAGAAAAAGAATAGGACCAAGAAGGTGAAGCAGTTGCAGGAGGGAAGAGAAAGGTAGATTACAAGAGGAAGGTGCAGAATCAGAGGGGCAAAACAGGGAAAACCAAAAAAAATTAATAAACTCAAATTTGGTTGAATAAACTAAATTTAATAAAGCAAATTAAACTTTTATCATTTAATTCCTAACAGCCCTTCTGTGTACATCTCCCACTTTGCAGTTTGTCATCGTATGTAGGTATTATTGGAGTTGTCTGGCATGTGGACGATGTATTTTACAGGGCCTGATCTGGATGAAATTTTAGTCTGCACATTGCTGCAATATGTGACATGAGTTTCAATTACAATATCTGGCATGGGTCTCCTACCTATCACTTTTGCTTTTTTCTTTGATCTCTCATGTTATGTGGTTCCTGTGACTTTAATTTGTGTATTTATGTGCAAATCAGCAGTTTGAAAATAGAAGAGGGAAAACTGATTCTAAGGATCTTCCTTAAAGCCCCAATCCAAACCCCACTAACATCAATGGGAGTTTTTCCATTGACTTCAGTGGGCTTTGAATGAGACTCTAAAAGCACTGTATTCTCCACTGCATGCATCCAATAAAGTGAGCTGTAGCTCAAGAAAGCTTATGCTCAAATAAATTTGTTAGTCTCTAAGGTGCCACAAGTAGTCCTTTTCTTTTTGCAGATACAGACTAACATGGCCGCTACTCTAAAAGCTTATCGATAGTGTTCGCAGGTCTTACAGGAACTAGTCTGGGCTTTTTCAAAGAGGTATTTTCAGTAACAAGTTGTCAGTGAAGTCAGTAACTCTCAGTTCAGAAGGTGGTACCAGATGGATACCACCCTCCCCTTTACTATATTTTTCCATTGTTCTCCCCTCCTATTTCCTTTCCTAATCTTTGTGATTGACAAGCAACCAAAGAAGCTAGTCCTTGTCAGTGGATCTGGAATCAGAACTCTGCAAGAAGACTTCGTTAGAGAGTAGTTTCCTGGAACTCTTAGTCGTCTTGTTAGAGTTGGCTTCTTGATTTGAAAGGTAAGACTGAAGTAGAGTGAAGGGAATTTTGTTTATACTGAAAGTATATTGAGTTGTGAATTGAATTACAGGTGCTTAATTGAATAGTCTCCCCTCAAATGTCAGTGGAAAAATAAGGTGAATTTTTACAAACTTCCTAAAAAGTATGTTTCTCACTTGTAAACATGCATTTTCATGCTGGTTCCATTAATACAAGAAATCACCATAATTTTGTCACTTGAAGCCAGAGCCAAGATTGTGCAGTGCAGTCATATATTTTCCAGCTATAAAAAGCATATCACAATATTGTACAAGGAAAGATAAGATATTGCATGAATGCTGTTCCCTTTAGTAAGGCTGCCCTTATTGATGCTTCACTGGAAGTTGCTTCCAGTGCAGGGGAGGCTTATTGAAATGTAAATTTGTGAGTTTAGGATTTAAAATATTGAATCATTGCACAAGGTAGTTTTTATAAGATAATTTATACTTTAGATATTTAAATATAGAAGGCGCTGTTTCCAAAATAGTAATACGAGAAGACTATTAAAAGCCGATCTGCACACTTCAGAAAACACCTACATTATTTGTGCACATTAGGAAAGTTCTCTAGAATGGATTCTAGTTCAAGTGCTGTGTGCACTGGAATATTTTTCTTATTCTATTTTGGGTACTTTTTAAAAGATGGAGTGCCAAATTTGCCCTTGGTGTAAGCCACAAACTCTTACAACAGTGAAGAATTGTGCCTGTAGATGCCCCTTTAGGGAAGGAAAAATCTCTGAAGGGATTGGGCACTTTGGATATTCTTAATTTATTTAGATTTTTAGAGGAAGAAGTGTGAAATGGTAGATCTGAATGTTCCTTTTGTCACCCAATTAATTAGCGAGGGCCCAATCCAACTCCTATGGAAAGCAACAATGATCAGCAATCATTTATTTATATACATGTGGCAGGATTTGGAAGTGGTGATTTACGTTCTCTGCATACAAACAGAAGCTAGATAAAAACATAAAATACTCTTTCTGTAAGGTAATGCTCCTTTATTTCTTAGACTCCAGGACCAAAAAAATAGAGAGACAAAGCAGAGAGTTCCCTAAGGCAGTTAGGCACAACTCAACCCACCCTTGTTGTAGGCTGGGTCTTTGCAGACTGACTTCTGAAGACTCAGATCACACACTCTCCTGCAGAACCCACTAGCCTGCAAGCAGGACCAGAAAACCACTTATAATGTAAAGTGATAGCTTGTTATTTTGATAACATTTTCAGTATAGCACAGTGATCATGTTAATTCAACAAAGAGAAGAAACAAGAAGTGCTACTGTATCTAAAGAAAACACAATGTGGCTCAAAACAGGAAGGCTTGTTGAAGCCATTGACTGGGTTGAAAGAGGAGCTGAAGGGCCATGCTGCACTAGGAGCTCTAGGGAGAATTCTGCCAGACCCAGCCAGAACTTGTCTTGGAGGATCCTGAAATCACATGCTGTACTAAGTGCTGTGCCACCCTTTCCAGGGGTTCAGCATGCACCCTTCCCACTTCACCCAATTAGTTGTGCTGATTGGTTATTGTGGATTATGGCTCTGCTTTTACTCTGCCCCTCCCCTTCTCATTTTAGGTAGCTATCACCCTGGGAGCACTTGCCAGGGGAAGTGCCCATGTCTTTTAAGAGAACCGTGCCCAATTTCTGTGAAGGGTGCAAATGGGTGAGGTGTATTGAAACCACTCCCTCTTCCTCCTGTACAGCCCAGTCAAAAATTTAAAATTAACAAGGGCTCACCTAGAACTCCTTGGTTTTGGTTTAGTGTGTGTGCAGTGGGAATGTTTAATAGTTAAATTACTTGGAACTCTCGCAAACGTAATAGTCAAAGTGTAAACCTTTAAAGATCAATCTGAATCTAGATCATGCAAAATTGGCACTAGACAAAGAAATAGCCTACTGTAGCCCATGAATGTGAAACACAAGGAAATCTATTGTGAAGAATAGCAGCTGTACAAGGAGAATGAAAAACGTGATTTTTAATTCATTACAATGGACTATGATGAAGATAAATTTACTAAACTGGGAATAACATCACAGTGTAAAAACTAGCAACCATAATATAAAGATGTGTGTGGTGATAATTTCATAAAAAGAATGTTTAAAGACTCCTTCCTCTGAGTTTCAAGATAATGTTACATCAAATGTTACTGTAGCAAACACATGTCATGTGATTTTTGTTGAGGTGAAGAATAAGCTATGTTTAGTACAAGGTCAACTTAAACTTCCTTTAAGCATTCTCTCTGGTCCTTGTTTAAGATCAGAACACTTATCTTTAAAAAATAAAAATAAAAAGAGACGCTTGGATGCAAACATCCTCTCCCTATTGTTACCAGCACAGTACAACCAGCCATCCAAAAACCACCTGGTACCCAAGAAAGTGTCGAGCATTTGATCAGTACCCTAACCTAATACATGTAGTGAAAAATAACAGGCCGGTTCATTTCAATGAGAGTCTTCGAAAGTGAAAGACTTCCTGAGTACAAAAGGAGCCAATGCATACTGCTTCTTGAATGTGTATTGTCCCCATGTCACACCATACTTCTTTCTTTGAGGCAAATGTTACTTAAACAGCTCAAATATTGCTACTGAAAAGTAGAGCTGGGTGAACTTTTTTTAGACAAATAGCTTATTTGCCAAAAAATACAATTTTGGACTGACAATTTGAAAATAGTTTTGGCTTAAAAAAAGAAAAAACAAAATTTTAAAATTGAACCATTTTGTTTTGATGTTTAATTTCAAAATGTTTCACTTCAAAGTTTAGCTAGATTTATTTAAAAAAAAACAATAAAAGGATTTGAAAAAAATCCAGGAATAAAACCATCAACTTTTTTTGTTTTAGATTAAGCAATGTTTTGTTTGACTCAAAATAATTTTGTTTTGTTTGAGGGGGAAAAACTGAAATTTTGGTTTTGGATTGACACAAAACACATTTTTTGGGATTGATATTTATTTATTTATTTTTGGTTTGGCTACTGAATTGAAAAATCAGTTATTTGCTCAATTCTGGTTAAAAAGTTCCTAGACCATAATCTGTGTGTCTGGGGAAAACATTATGAACACAACTATTAAAGCATCTCTTAGATACATGATGCTGTTCTCATTTACATTGGTATATATCCAGCATAACTCTATTGACTTCAATGCAGTTATACTTGTAATATCAGTGTAACTGTGGCAGAATCAAGACCACAGATTCTTATGGTTATACTTCAGTGGAAGGCTTGCCTGAGTAAGGATTCCAGCATCAGGATCATGATGTACTCTTTGGGCTCATTGGGAATGCTCGTGGTTGCTGCACAGAAACTGACAGACAAGCTCAAAGCCAAAAACTCTGTAATTGCGTAGACTGTAGGATTATCATCATGTTGGAATAAATACAACACAGAGTGGATTTCACAACTCACCGTTAACTCCTGCATCTTGACATGCAATGTATTGACACAGTGTACCTAAGGGAGAAGGTGACATTAGCTTACTTTATTATAAATGATGTAATAGAGTAGCTTTGAAATAGGTATAGAAGTATGTGAAAGTTAAATCCAAAGTTGAACAGTTGAACATATTACTTGGATGCATGCAGAAGAATGTATATTGAAATGAAAGGTGGGGCTTCATTATCCTTGAAATGCTTATTACCATCAGAACTCAGTAATACTTGGCTAAAAGTCAGAAATGAGAATACATTGATGTCCACAACATGAAAACTTAAAAGTAGGTAATATATTTTTGTGGCTTGCAGACTCACCCTTCACCATAATTTCCAACTGAGGGAGCTGCTACTAGGCTACAAGACTGTAACTCAATGAAATTTGATAGCTTAATAAATCAAGGAATATGATGATTTCAAATTGAGTTCTTGTGAACATTTCTCTTTGAACAACTCAGTAAAATTTGGGACATTAGAGGCTGAGTAAGGAAGGTCCCATAGAACTATATAAAAATAGAAGAAAGGGGAAGTTGATAGTAATTTAATATTAAATCAGAAATTACGATTTATAGAAAATTGATAAGGGAAGCAAAGGGACACAAGGAGAAATCTATGGCCAACAGTGGTAAGGACAATAAGGAGTTTTAAAATATATTAGGAACCAGAAGAATCCTGACAATGATATTGATCCACTACTAGATGGAAATGGTAGAATTATCAATAATGCAGAAAAGGCAGAAGTGTTCAATAAATATTTGTTTTTTATTTGGGGGAAAATAATTATATAGTCTCATCACATCATGGTAGTAACAGTCTTTCCATTCTGCTAGTGTCTCTGAAGGATGTTAAACATCAGCTACTAAAGTTAGACATTTTTAAATTAGCAGGTTGACAACTTGCATCCAAGAGTTCTAAAAGAGGTGACTGAGGAACTTGGACTATTAATTTTGGTTTTTTCCCCCTCCAGTAAGTTTTGCAGTAGTGGGGAAGTTCCAGAAGACTGGAAGAAAACTAATATGCCAATGTTTAGAAATGGTAAACAGGATGACCCAGGTAATTATAGGCTTGATATCTATCCTGGGCAAGATAATGGAGAGGTTGATATGGGACTCAATTAATGAAGAATTAGAAGATAATATAACTAATACAAATCAATATGGGCTTATGGAAAACTGATCCTGTCTAACTTATAATTTTCTGAGTTTATAAATTTGGTTGATGAATGTCATAGTACTGACATAATAAATTTAGAGTTTTTTTCTAGAATGATATAAAATTAACATGGCACACATTAAATGGATTAAAAACAGGCTCACTGATAGGTCTCAAATATAACTGTAAACAGGGAATTTTCACTGAGTAGATATGGGATCAGTTTTGTGCCCTAGACTATTTAACATTTTTATTAGTGATCTGAAAGAAAACATAACATCATCATGGATGACCCCAAAATTGGGGGAGTGGTAAATAAAGAAGAGGACAGGTCACTGATACAGAGTGAGCTGATAAACTTCGTAAATTGGGTGCAAGGAATGAATATGACTTTCAATATGGGTAAATGTCCACCTCTAGGAACAAAGAATGTAGCCCATATTTGCAGAGTGGGGGATCCTATCCTGGAAAGTGGGCAGTCTAAGAAAGATTTGGGGATCATGGAGAATAATCAGATGAAAATAAGATCCCAAATTTATGCTGTGGCCAAAAGAGCTAATCTATTCCTGCATTACATAAATAGGCAAATTTTGAGTAGGAATAGAGAGGTTATTTTACTTCTGTATTTTGCACTTGTTCAGCCACTGCTGGAATACTGCCTGCCAACAATTCAAGAAGGATGTTGATAAATTGGAGAGTTTTCAGAGAAGAGTCACAGAATGATTAAAAGATTAGAAAACATACCTTATAGTGATAGATTAAGCCAAATAGTTTCAAGGAGCTTAACAAGGAGAAAGTTAAGGGATGACTTGATTAGTCTAAGTGCCTATGTGGGGAACAAATATTTAATAATGGGCTTTTCAATGTAGCAGAGAAAGGTCTAACACCATTCAATGGCTGGAAGTTGAAGATAGAGAAATGCAGACTGGAAATAAGGCATAAATTTTTGCCAGTGAGGGCAATTTACTAAGATGGATTCTTCATCACTAACCATTTTAAAATCATGATTTTTTTTTCTAAAAGGTATGCTTGAGGAATTATTTTGAAGGAAGTTCTCTGGCATGTGTTATACAGGAGGACAGCCTAGACTATCACAATTGTCTCTTCGGGCCTTGCAAAAAGAAAAGGAGTACCTGTGGCACCTTAGAGAATTTGTTAGTCTCTAAGGTGCCACAGGTACTCCTTTTCTTTTTGAGAATACAGACTAACACAGCTACTACTCTGAAACCTGTCATTATTCAGGCCTTGGAATCTATGAATAGTTAAGGCAGTTGAATTAAATTCTCCGGGGTAGCATTCTATTCCTGTCTCTGTCCCAGAGTTCCTGTATGATGCATCTAAACCCCATTTTTCATAGCTGGCCACTAATTACGTGATCCTCATTTTCTGGGTACCCGTATAAGACATCTCGGACTACATTTGCAGGGATGCTGAGTACTCGCAACTGCAACTGAAGTCAGCTGGAGCTGTTCTTTGAACATGTAAAATGCTAGTAAGCAAAAATTTCACTGACTGACTTCAGTGGAGCCAGGATTTCACCCTTTGTGTAGATACCTTATTTTGCCCTTGCCCCTTAGTTTTGTTAGGTTTTTTGCTTTTTTGGTATGCGAATTGTATCTTGTTATGGTGCAATGTACAGTAACCGTGGGTGCATCACTGCAAGCTTGTTGGTAGGGTTGGTGGAACTTCTAAAATACTATCATTCCATTAATGGTGTGATTATACACTATTAGATTTTGACATAAGACAATATTTTTTTTATTAACTGGTATCTACATTGAGACCTTCCTCAAGCCTCTGACACACATTTTGTTGTGCTCTCTTTGAGATAGCCCATCTGACTAGAAGACAACGCTTGCTAATGACAAGGAGTAACCAAATGTAATGCTTTTTGGATGTAATACTTTTTATGTATGGCATTGAATAATTGGCTAGATGGAATATGGAGTTTTTCACCTTCCCCTGAAATATCTAATATTGGCCATTGGTATAGGCAAGATAGCAGATTGAACAGACAATGTTAAATGGACCAATCCTTGTGTGGTGTAAATAGGTATAGCTCCACTGAAGTTATTTTTATGGCTTCTCTAAAATATTACTTGTTTGCTGTGCTGATTGTTTGTTTAGCAGAAGGACTAACAAATTTTGTTCCCAAAGCTGTGCTGACATCATTGGATGATGCTATGTATTAAAAATCTTAAAATTAAGAGCTGGTTAGTAAAATAAAACATATCTTATTAAATATGCCCCTGCCAGGCTTCATCTTTTTGAGGGATCCGATGTTTCATGTGCTTTTCCCCAGTCCCTTGTTTTCCTTTCTTTAGAGGACTATAGCCCTTAGGAATCTCTTATATTTACAGGAATGACATTTAGCAAGTATAATGCTTTAAGCAAGCAACCTCTGGTGTTTGATGGATGGAACTGTGATGTCTGCTACTAAATCTCATTCATTTTCTGAGCTAAGAATGGCTAGCCAGGTGTTAGAAGATGAACATCATTTCAGGGTACAAATTCTAGGAAATAAAGATCCTTTCAGGAGAACAATATCGAGGTTTAAAAAGGAAAGCACATGATAGTCATTAAGAATGCATCCCAGCCAGATTACTTTGCTGTTGGTGAAACTGGTATAAGATTGAAGCTCAGTAGTGTTTCCTTGTAGAGTCTCTTCCTTTATAAAAGTAGACATAAGGCAAATATATTTTATGAACCAGATGCATCCCATGGGATCCCATATGACAGAGAAAGGGAAAAATAATTGAGCCTACAAATGTGTTAATATCTTTATGAATTCCTTTGCTGTCCAGTTTGAAAGTCTGAGTCATGGCATTGAGACAGAAGTGGTCATATAACCAGACTGTATGGAAAAGAATAGTGATTCAGGAAATACACCAGAAGTCATGGCAAAAATATATTCCATATCCTCTAGTTGTTCAAAATAAATTAGAAAGGCACTGTTCTGTTTTTAATTATATCTGGCATATTTCTACATTAGTATGTAGCTTTAAGGATGCCCAACCCCCACCAGCAGCCACTGTGCCCTGTCAGTCATCCTGAAATACACTAGAGTACTTGTCAGGCCATCAGCTTGCAGATGCACCATGAACCATGATAGTTGTACTGAAGTTCTAAGCAATTTTTCTGGTGTTTAGACAGTTGCTTTAGTGCCTGAATGTGGACTGTTTGTTTTGGGATAGGTGAGTTATGTTGTTATCTTGTAAGTACAATTAGTGATTTTAGCAGTAAACAAAATTCTAATGATTATATATTAGAAAAGTTAACTGTATTTTGGAGCCACTTTCTGTCATTATTTTATTTAAATTAGAGTACCATTGTACTTAGAGCTTGTCTAACAATTATAATTTTTATAGTTGAATTTTACTTCAGGCTGCAGAAAACTTTCTTACTTTTCTTTATGTACAACCCCCGCCCCATTCTTTTATTCACTGAAATGCTGAACATTGTCAGTTTAGACATAGTTCGTAATAAAAAGACACAACAAAAATTAGAACTTAGCTTAAAGTATACCGTTGTGTATGAGTGCAGATTATTGTTTTTTTGTTCCATTGAGACTGAAATACTCTATCTCCATGACACCTGAAACTCCTGTCTAGTGTTCTAAGATGTTGCAATACACTGGTGAAATTGACTTCTGTATAGATTAATATATCTAAGTTCCAAACTATAGCAGCCTTGCATCAAAGTATCTTATAACCTAGAGCCTTACTGTGTCCAAAGGGAATGCTGTACTAGAGTAGATATTTTGTTTTTATTAAACAATGGGCTGTGATCCCAGGGTTCTCAAGAAATGCACACCTGGGAGAGTTGTTTGCTTAGCAAAGAGACAATATAGCTCCAGCTACAAGCACAGACGGTTTTCCTGAAGTTACAAATATCAGAAATATCTTAAGTATTTTCCCTGATTGCCTCTATACTTTCCTCTTTATTGCCTTGATATGTTTCTAATCCACAAGAATACTGATAATTAATAACATAAAAATGATAGTGAAAACATAGAATGTTATGAATGCTTCTGTGGGTCACAGCTGAGGATTCAAAATAGCTTGTAAGCAATACTGTGAAAACTGTACTAACTAGGGATGCCAAGCCTCCAGGATTGCCCTGGAGTCTCCAGGAATTAAAAATTATTTTTTTATTAAAGATCGTCATGTGATGAAACCTCCAGGAACATGTCCAACCTAAATTGGCAACCCTAGTTCTAACTTGTTAAGATTTTGCAGTTATTGAAGCCACCTTTAGGGGAATTCTTTCTTGTAAGAAAGAGACATGGTACAAAATACTACTTTCCAGAAACATCAAAGTGTTCAGTTGTTTTATTGTAGTTTAGAATATACGATTGAGATTTTCAGAGCAGTGCTGGGGATTTTGCCACACATTTTCCACTCATTTTAACAATATAAAGTCCGGACCTAGAGCTTGCTGAAGGCAGTGGGATGACTACCATTGCCTTAATAAGGATTTGATCTGACTCTAAGCAATCAGTAAGTATGTCTGTTTATTAGACAAACTGGTAGTAGCAAGGGGTTGCAACAACAAGTAGAGATGGTTCTCAGCTTCAAAACTTGAGTCTGGTTTGTAACATGCCCTAAGAAAACTGTTCAGAACCAAGGTTTTGGATCAAGCTGATCTTCAAGAAGATGAGAACAAGTGGTGGCATAATAAAATTAGGATGTTTACAACAGTCTCCAACCTGTCAAGGAATATGCAAAATATGAAGAAGTCAACTTTCACTTTGGGTATTTGTTATAGGAGGGTAAGTGTGAAGGGGTCTGCAGATGCTGTCAAACAGGCAAGGAGTGAGTGCTTTTTATTTTTGTATTTTTTGAGTTAAGGAGTGTTGTCACATGTTGACTGAGTTAAGGTGACTCCACTAGGAACAACTTAAATCATGAATATGTCTAAAGAGAAAATAAACCAAAAAATCTTCCACAATAGAAGCATGAGGTGCTTCCCCTTGCAACTGATGTGCAAACTTGCAAATGGACAGTGTTAATTTCATTCTGAATTCTTTCTTGGCAACAGCTGTGGTGGTCTTCAAGTTGGACTTGCAATTTTGGGAAACTAACCTTGGAACTAAATTCAAAGCTGCAAAGCAAAAACCAGGGGCATTTTGCATAATAAGTGGACTGGGTCATTTAATTTAAAATGAAAATGCAGTTGACATTTTGGCTAGACACTTCAGAAAGCCAAATCACTGATGTACCCTCTCTCATCCCCCCTTAAAAAAAATGGTGAATTTCAGTAGGTTGAAGAAAACAGGCCTTTTATGGGTGTGAAATTGTTACTATTCCCTGATGCTAAAACAGCAGAAGAATCTGGTTTTCTTAGACAGTGGAAAGAACCCATTGACTAGTTGAGTTGTGCAGGATGCCTTGTTTCTAAATGGCGCTGAAGTAGAGAAGGTTTGGGAATGCTGTTTGCTAGAACATCACCGCAAATTACGCACAGTGGTTTTGGATGTTCTTGATCACCAATGCATGTAAAGCCATATTTTATATAATCATTGTCATATTTTCTTTTCTTTGTAAGTGATTTTCCAGGACCATCATGATCATTAGACTAAGGTTTTCCACAGTGTGGACTTGAGGAAACACTAGCTGATTCTTGCATCTTTACACTTTCCTTTTTCAGCCACTTATCCATAGAAGTTGTGTACAAAAATTCTAATAAAAATAACCCAGAGAATGCTAACAACCAACAAACTAGAAAATAAGAAGATTCACTCACGTCTCTCTGAAGCAAAACAGCACTCCAGAGAGAATGACTTAGTATCGAATTACTGAGGCACCTTAACGCTGCTACATTGGCTAGAATGTGGTTCCAGCTGGTTTGGCGTGCAAACAGCTTTTCTTCTGCCACCAGGGCCATTCCAGCATGGCCCCTGCTCAATCTGCCCTGCATACCGCCCAACTTTCCCTCTCTGCCAAGGACAGGGGTCCAAGCTACCACCTGCGCGCCTGGGGTCCTAGCTGTAGCCTTGCCCACCACGGAGCTCAGGCTGCTGGCCTGCACTGGGGTCTGGGCTGCCAGCTCTGCACTCTGCAGGGCTCGGGCTGCTGGACCCCGTTGACTGCGGCTCGGGCTGCCTGCTCAGCGCTCCACTGAGCTTGGGCGGCCGGTCCCTGCTGACCACCATGGCTTGGGCTGCCAGCCCCAACTTCCCAGCTCCGTGGGACCTGGGCTTTCAACCCCATGCTGACCACTAGGGCTCAGGCTGCCGGCCCCCCCACTGAGGGGGGCAGGGCTTGGGCTGCCTGCCCCAACTGCCGTGGGCTCGGGCTGCCGGTCCCCTCACTGACTGGGGCTTGGCTGCCTGCTTAGTGCTCCATGGGGTTCGGGCTGTTGGCCCTGCAACCGGGTCCCACCTGCTGCCTCCCATGCCCGGGGTCCTCTGGCTGCCATTAGGGAAATTTTTCTGGCAACCCCCCGTAACATTGTGCAAATCTCTATTTGGGAACCACTGTTCTAGGTGCTAAATAGTTAACATTCTTTCTACAATTTGTTAGGAATATTATGTTGACACATGTGCCGTAGTAGCCTAGGCCCTGATCCTCATTCCACTTATCCAAGTACCTTGGTCCATACCAGCATGAGTCTTGCTGTCCCAATTATTGTTGTTTACTGTTTATCTTTGTTTTGTATACAGGTAACATGTCAGCAGCAGTGCCAAATGTTACATTGAAAATTGATCCTCAGGATCTTCAGATCCAGACATTTACAGTGGAGAAGCTGTTGGAACCATTGATAATTCAGGTATTTTAGCACTGCAAAAATATCATGGACATTCATAAGAGGAGAGAAATAAGAGAAGGATTTACTTTACTCCTACCTAATGTTGGGAAAACTGTATTTCAGTCTTCTGTACCTGTGTATACGCAATACTGGCTCAGGAATAGTCCAATTCACTTAGCCTCCTCTATTCTCACAAATGCAGGACACTTTATTGTACCTAATATAATCTGTTCCACTGAAACCCTTATTCAGTGTTACCCAATGAATATGTAAATGTAGAAGGGAGAGAGCGATTACAAGTGGAGCTCCAGTGTATAAAATGTTACATGGAAGGAAGGAATTGAGTCTGTTGAGTTGATGGACAGAGGGGAAAGGAAGGGTCTTGAGATCTGTAGATAAGTCTAGTTATCTGAACCTAAAAGACTTTACATTCTGTGCCATGTTCTGTTTGTTTGACAGTCCCTAATATCCCTGCCATTTCATTATTGTATATTGTACAATCATTATTTTAAATTGATAGGGTTTTTTTTTGACAACAGAAACATAGACCTAATGGTTAAACAAAACTCCAGCAAATCTATAAATTGAGCCTGTTAAGTATAAGCAGAGTCGCACTATAAAATTTAGGATTATTCCAAAAGTGTTCACTACTTAAAGAGAAAATCTTTGTCTTTATCAAAAGAAAACTTCTTTTTCTATTTTACACCTATGCAATAGAAAACACCTTATTGAAAAAAACCTAGACAGAATTCCCATAGAATGATTATGTATGTGACTTTTTTTTTAAAGGCACTTGTACTATTTTTATAAGGCTAGGAATAGGAAATACATCCTCTTTCCTGAATCCTAAACTATTCTTTAATTTTTTTTCTTGATGCACAGCTGTAGTGGCACTTGCTTTTTGTAACAGGGTAGCTTGTCCCTTTGAGGGCTAAGGCAGCCAACCCTAGTTACTAAGGGGACACACCTGAGCAGGGATCAGCTGATTCCCTTATGAAGAGCAGCAGTAAGGTACAGAGAGGGGGGATTCCTAGGGAGACTAGAATGGAGTACAGAGGTTGCTAGGAGTGAGTAGGCTCCAGAAGAGGAAATCTGGGACTTGAGGAATGAGACTATAGGCAGGAAAGGCCTCAGAGTGACCTGATGATGAGGTAAATGGATGGATTTGACGTCTTGAATGTTTGTTAATTTAATAAACCAGAACCTGAAAAAGGGTGTGAAAGGACAACAGGGTTGAGAGTTATCAAAGAAACGCTGTGAAGGGGGAAACTGAGGCAGTGCTTCCCTGAGGGGGTGTGCAAGAGGCGGTCACCTGATGATACATCTAGTCAGTTACATGTAGCACAGCCATGTCAGCACATCACTTTCTTTCAAAATTTGTCGCTACTGCAGAGTAAACTTCCTGTCATAACGCTATACTGTTCACTTGTTGTTCTGCTCCTGCTGACTGTTAGAACATGATCCTTCCTTAGGGCCTGATGAATTCAATAAAAGACCCTCCCCTCCCCCATTGACTTCAACAGGCAGAGATGGCCCGTGCCTGCCAATGGTGAGGGCAGCAGATGTTACTGAGAAACATCAGCAGATGTTACTGAGCATGCTCAGTAAAAGCCAAGCGGTGAATCTGAGGGGTGGGGACAGGATGGACACACATGACCCAGTGTGCCCCTCCATGTGTGGCCTCTGTCAATAGGCTTTGGATCAGGCCCTCATACTCTCGTCAAATAGAATTATTTTCAGGGGTTGGCACCACCATGTTGTGTGACGGATACTTGACAAAGTTACCATACTTAGTGATGGACATTGTGTGTGGGGGGTTATGTCATTCAATGTTTCTTGAAAAATTACCATGGACCTCAACATTTTTACCATGGACACATTGCTGACCCCTGATTATTTT
Source organism: Dermochelys coriacea (assembly GCF_009764565.3). Taxonomy (NCBI): domain Eukaryota; kingdom Metazoa; phylum Chordata; order Testudines; family Dermochelyidae; genus Dermochelys; species Dermochelys coriacea. Next base: position 81,441,056 of record NC_050074.1, on the reverse strand, counting down.
ACATTGGTACTTAAAAATGTTTGTGTTACTGCCCTTTGAGGTGTCACTTGTCTTCAGAGGCAGTTGAGGTTGCTCAGTCCCTTGGAGGATCCAAACCTTTGTCCCTGGAAGTAAAAATGCTCTAATGTTGATTGAAATAGAAACAACCTGTTGAATTTCTTGGTGCAGATCCTATGTAGTGATTGCACTTGTGGTGGATGTGAGTATCTGAATAAAGGTAAAGGTTATGAGGGAGGTAGAAGGTGGGTCCTTAGCAGAACAGAAACATTTTTTTTTCTCAAAAAGAAAAGAAGTACCCGTGGCACCTTAGAGACTAACAAATTTATTAGAGCATAAGCTTTCGTGAGCTACAGCTCACTTCATCGGATGCATTTTTCTTTCTAGATGACTCTACAATAGTTTCCTTTGGCAGTTCCCCTAAAAGTAGTTTCTGTGGTCAATGCAGAGTATGACCACAAGGTGACCAGGCTAATTCAAAACAATGCTAATTTATTCTTGGTCACCAATAATGAATAAATAAAATAAACATTCTAAGGCTTTGATTCTGTCTGAAGTTAATATCTTCCATTACAGATCAACATTAATCTTAAAAGAAAGTTATGAAAAATCATGATTATTTCATTATAGCGAGTATTTGTTAATCTCTCTGCATTTATTCCTTAGTATAGCTTCCACTGTGTTATATTCCTTCAAGTGTTGAGTGCAGAATGTTCCAGGTTACTTATTGCCTTTACATATAATCCGTGCACTAATAGACAGTGACGTAAGTCACTATCAGACTTCCAGATTCATTTGTTCATAAATCTTTAGCCTGTTCTTTTAATAGTTTCCTTATTCTTCACTTTAAGCCTTGATTTCTTTCTTTTTAATCTAAAACTTTTCCCCCAGCATGTAGGTAAATCAGGAGGTAATTGTGCATGGATGCCAAGCCTGATACATTTTAGTCATCCAATTCCATTTATTGTGTATGATAGATGCAACTGTGAAAGTTATCTGCAATAAATTCCTCCAAAGGATTAGACAATCTTTTCCCCAGCAATTACATTTGTATTATTGTAACTATATGCTTATGCACTTAATCACTTTAAAAAGTCCTCACTGCACACAAGAGGTGATACATGGGTGGTGGGGGGAAATGCAGGGTCATGCTCCTCCCAGATTTGCTGCTTGGATTGTACTGAGCATGTACAGTAATATTGATGAAGCTGGCTGTCCTCACTTCCGCCGCCCCCATCTCTGCTTGGCAATGTAAGGGGGGGAGAGAACTTAGTTTTATGCAAGTTGCTTTTTTTTTAACTTCTCTTTATTGTATAATCTGTAAAAGATGGGCCACAATGCTAGATGCAGTCTGTGAAAGTGGTCCAATCTAGATCATATCTGCACCTTTGTGTCTTTATAGGTAAAAGCTCAGTTGATGAGTGTTGCATTTTTTGCCTAATTCTCAAGCCCTGTACTGTCAGATTGAATAGGTTGATGGCCTATAAGAAATATTTTATGTAGGCTTTTTAGGTTATAAAGGTTACTGAATCATAAAGCTGGGATGCACTCTGTGACATGCCATTTGTGAACTACCCAAGTAGGCTTCATAATAAACTTTGTTGAATAATATATGTAGCACCAAAGGCAACATTGATTTCAGGTAGTTGCTGACCTAAATGGAATCAGTATTGTACTCGTATTATTTTGCTTATAGGCATGTGAGGATTGAGAGTGTACAATCCACTTAAAAACTCTGGGCTCTGGGGTTTGGAGAGGATGTTTGCCAAATTCTTCTATTTTTTTTCTTTTACTGCAGCCTTTCTTTAAAGAGACCCCATCAACATGTAAACTGACTTCATCTGAAAGTGTTGTACCTATTATTGTTTCAAGATTTGTTGTATTTAAGATTACTGTGACTGCAGGAGTTTAATGGAAAAAATTTCTCCTTTCAGTTTGTTCATTTGACAACATTAGGTGCATAGCCAGTTTAGTTGTTTTGTTGAAGCTCAGTTGAGTTTTCTCTCTTGTGCATTTATCTGCATCTCTCCAGCTGGGCCCAGGAAAGAGCATGCCCATGGCATCCCCCAGGAGAGTGCTCAACAGACAGAGAACAGCAGTCTCACTACAACTAAAGAGGCAGCAGACTGGGGATGTGCATGGAGGGAAAAAGAATAGGTGGGTAGGGCACAGGGAAGGGTCAAGTATATTTGATGTTGTGGTTCTCAGGCCTGCTTATTCTTTTCCTGAAAAGACACTTGGACCTTTCTCCTCTGGTATGTCAACTCTGAAGGCATGAAACCAGCACCACCGTTATCAGCTCCCTTTGGCACACATGCTCTGCACCATTTGCACACCGGACACCTGCTTGGGATAAAAATAAAGCGTACTTACTATTTCATCTTTGTTTTGTTTTTTTTAATTAAGGGGAAGCACAAGTTACACAGAAAATAAACATAAAGATGCAACATCAAGCTTAAGTTTTCATATTTCTAATAAGTCATTTATTGTCTTTCCCAGCATACCCCCTAGCTATAGGAGGCATTCAGCAGTCACAGACAGCCTGCCACTTTGAGACCTTCCTCCAAGTTCTGGATAAACTTCAGTTCCAAGCCTACTTTTAAAAGACTTATTTTTTCCTCTTTGTCCATGGTGACTCGTGGTTAGTCAAAGTGGGAAATTTGCCCCAACTTGGAAGCTGGAATCTTCTTTTCAATGTCAAATTATCTCAGTGTCTTTCCAATAATGTCTCTTCCTGGGCTGGACAATGGGGATAGTTACCTGAAGCCAGTTGGATGTGAACAACTGGCTTGGTAGGTGCCCCTTCCTGCTTGACTGCTCACCACCCTGCTATAAGGTGTAGCTGAAGTTGCAGTACAGATTGAGCAGTTTTCTAAATATACAAAATGTAAAATGACAATCTGTATACATATGTCAGAATGGCCAAGTTCAGAGCATTACAAGCTTTCACAAAAGACCTCACTTGATATATTTGGTAGTACAATAACATTGTATGCAGTCAGTTGGTTTAACTGCTTTTTTGCGGGGGTTAAACCTTCTGTTCTCCCCTTGGGGTGTCTGGCCTCTGATTGTCACAACACATTTGTAGCTTAGGGGCCCTCCTTTTGGATGGAAAGGCCAATGGAAGTCTATTAGTAATAGGGGAGTTGTCTTTAGTTCTGTGTAGAATAAGTGCACTCTAAGGGCAGGTCTACACTTAAAACACGGCATTGGCACAGTTTGCATTGATGCGGCTATAGTGCTTTAATGGAGATGCTCTATGCTGACAGGAGTGCTCTCCCGTTGGAGTTAATCCACCTCCACAAGAGGCAGTAGATATGTCAGTAAGAGAAACTCTCCTGCTGACATAATGCTGCCTACACCAGTGCTTACATCAGTATAAGTACATTGCTTGGGGTATGGATTTTTCATATCCCTGAGCAACGTGGCTATACCAAAATAATTCTGTAGTGCAGACCTGTCCTAAGAGTGGCACAACACTATAAACCACTACTTACACGGGCAATACTTCTTTGTTTTCTCCAGACATCTGAATCACAGAAAGGACTGTTAGTGTTTGAAAGAATAGGCAGGCTGTATGGCTCTTTCCGCTAGGCAGCTCAAAACAAATGTTTTATTCTTTCAAACACTAACAGGCTCCCCAGTTCCTACTGGCCCACTCTGCAGGTGCAGTTTGATATGTAGATTTGGCTTCTGAGGCCCATATTAATTCATTCAGAGCCCATGTTGGGCACACATAGACCCTTAAATCAAGAAAGGCCAGCCTCTGGCCTAACCCAGAATCTTTTAGATTAAATCTGGAAATGAAAAGCAAAGACCACTTGCTTGACATTTGCAGCTTGGAGGTACATAGCATGAGAATCTCAGGAATGAAATTTGAATCTGTAGTATAATTCTGTTTCTCTAGATATACTGAATACCTTTTGAAAACCAGGGTTTTCACTAAGTGTTGGAAAACACGCTTGATTGGAAAACATGCATTGCCAGTGGGGTGCAGGAGCATGTAACTTTGTTTAATTAACTGGGAGCTGTGATTGAGCATGAACTGAATAAATGGGATCATACTTTATCTGATAGCAAGTGCTATTTTGTCTGGGTACTGTACTCTTCCACTGATAGCTGTATTAATGATGTAGCAAAAGGGGCAAACCTAGTATGATGCCACTTCACAGTTCAGTTATCCCTGTGCAAGTTGCACCCTTATTCAGCATCTTCATTACACCTCTTTCAATATTATTTTTAGAGCATAAGCTTTCGTGAGCTACAGCTCACTTCATTGGATGCATCTCACGTGTAGCTCACGAAAGCTTATGCTCTAATAAATTTGTTAGTCTCTAAGGTGCCACAAGTACTCCTTTTCTTTTTGCGAATACAGACTAACACGGCTGCTTCTCTGAAACCTAATATTATTTTTGTATTTCCTAACCTATGTGAGCCAAGAACTTTTTTTTCAAATTGTGATGGGTATTTTAGGTCAGAGTCTCCCTCAATGAAATAATATTGAGCCCATTTCTATGGAAATGAATGCATTATGTTTTAGCTTCTGATGTTCCTGGCAGAGATCCTGAAGATGCAGGGTCCTGCAGGTATAAGCTTTCATCTACTGGAATGAAAGCTTTTGAATTTGTATTATTTCTGTTTGACTTTTTTTAATTGTACAAAACACATTATAAACAACTATCACATCAGTCAAAAGAAAACTCTTTTTAATAATCTAGGCTTGAGGTATTTGCATGACATGTCTCCTGCATGACTCTCCAAAACAGCTGAGGTCAGGTGGCAGCTTATCTTTGTTCTCTGTCCCAAAATTCCATGTGAATGAGGCAGGGGCCAAGACTTCTTTGTTTCAAGGGCTGGCTATGGAAATGCTTTCCTGAGGATCTGTTAAAGTCCCTCTGTTAGGCACTTATCCAGCAGGGCACGTAACCATGTGAACTTCTGTATAAAAGCCTTTGGGTCTTCATCAGGATATGCAGTTGAAGGGAAACAAATTCATTCCTATGTCTATGTGGCAGGCTGGAATTTTGTTAGCTTAACTATGGGAAGGAGATACCTCTGCCCTACCTCCCCCAACTCTCTCATACTAGGCATTTAAGTGGGTCAGTAAAGTGGGTTCATAGAATCATAGAACATCAGGGTTGGAAGGGACCTCAGGAGGTCATCTAGTCCAACCCCCTGCTCAAAGCAGGACCAATCCCCAACTAAATTATCCCCGCCAGGCAGGGCCGTCCCTAGCAATTCTTGGGCCCTATGCAGCCTGCCCCCCCCGGGTGTGTGGGGCCCCAGGCCTCCGTGGGGGGGGGAGTGGGCCCCAGGCCTCCGTGGGGGTGGGGCTGGCTTGGGGGGAAACCCCCCAGCACTCACCGGCGGCATGGCTGGGGCTGGGTCCCTGCACTCCCACAACTGGTGAGGCTCATCGGCACAGGGAGTGCAGCGACCTGGCCTCAGCCATGCCGCCGGTGAGTGCAGGGGGGAGGAGGCGGGGGCCCAGGGGAAGAGACAGGGGGCAGAGCAGGGGCAGGGGCAGGGCCATGGGGAAGAGCTGGAGCAGAGGCTGGAGAAGCATGCAGCTGCGCAGGGTTCCTGGGGCCCTACACAGCTGCATGCTTTGCATATGGGTAAGGACACCCCTGCAGCCAGGGCTTTATATTGAAGACTCCTATCCTACAACCCATAACTATGAGTAGACCCTCTCTGGCCTACCTCTGGGATTCAGTTCATTCTTCTGAATAGTTTCATTCTCCTTCCTGCATGGGGAACAAAGGGTACCAGAGGTCTGCGAAGATGTCAGGACTCCCTTCCTCCCATAGGCATAAGGCCCACTAGTGAAATACCAGGTCTCTCTTTACCTCTGGGCATGATCTTTATCCACACTGAACACTGGCCTCAAGCTATGACAAGCTAAACAATCCCACGAGTTACTAATGGTATTTTAAAGTCTTATTCCTCATCATGAAACTATGCCTCATAGATGCTGCCAGGAAGGTGACAAAACACAGTAGGCCTCTGCAAGTTTGGCCCTAATGGGAAAAAATCCCTCCTGACCCCAAATAAGCAATCAGTCAGACACACAGCATCCTGTAAAAACACAGCTCCTATACTGCAAAGGGAGGGGGAGGGTGGGGCATCGGCAATGGAAGTTCCATGGGTGCTGGAACAATTTGTATTGTGGAGGTGTGGAGAGCAATTGAACCAAACTGTAACCCCTGTATATGATGGAAACCACTTCAAGCCGGGGGGGGGGGGCAGCAGCACCTTCAGTACCCCTAGCTTCAGCACTTATGAATGGAACAACAGGCTCCAAAGACCTGGGAAATTGTTTAAATTACAGAAGGGGGAGGCAGGGCTGAGCCTAGGACTTTTGCTGTCCCAAGCAAAAAAATTTTTTGGCCGCCCCTGCTTTTTTTTCATGCCCCCCGCCCCCAGCTCCGCCCTAACTCCGCCCCTTCCCCAAATCCCTGGCCCTGCCTCCTCCCCCGGGCTTGCCGCGTTTCCCCCCCCCCCCCATTGCTTCCTGCGGCTCCTCCCCCCTGCAACCCGCCGCCCTAGCTCACCTCTGCTCCCCTGAACATGCTGCCGCTCCACTTCTCCCCCCTCCCTCTCAGGCGAGGGAGAGGCAGTGCGTTCAGGGGAGCAGGCTGAGCGAAGGTGGGGGTGGAGGAACCGCCCCCTGCCCCAGCTCACCTCCACTCCACCACCGCCTCTCAGCTTCTCTTCCCTCCCTCCCAGGCTTGTAACTATAATCAAATCCTTGCTCAGCTTGCCCTGCAAAACAGCTGTTTCATGCCTGGCAAGCCTGGGAGGGGGGGGGGAGAAGCGGAGTGGCGGCGGCGGAGCGGAGGCGAGCTGGGGCACATTTCTAGGGGCAGCGTGGCCAGCTGCCCCTAGAAATGTGCCGCCCCAAGCACCTGCCTGTTTTGCTGGTTACCAGAGCTGGCCCTGGGGGGAGGAGCTAAGGGCCAATCAGCTTCCATCTCCCCTTGCCTGCCCAATCGGAGGCACAGAACCTATGCAGAAGGAGGGGCCAGTACCTGCTTCCTGGGCATGTACTCTCCCCACCCTGCATCTGCCTTCCACACAGCTGTCCAGTCAAGTTTCCTGTCCAGTGAGGCGGCTGGGTGGTGTTATCTTCATTATGCACCCTTTGACATATTGCATCATATCAAACAACAAGCACAATAGCTGCCTGAATTCCATGACAAATGAGGAGTACTTGTGGCACCTTAGAAACTAACAAATTTATCTGGGCATAAGCTTTCGTGGGCTAAAGCCCACTTCATTAGATGCATGCAGTGGAAAATACAGTAGGAAGATATATATCCACTGCATGCATCTGATGAAGTGGGCTTTAGCCCACGGAAGCTTATGCCCAAATCAATTTGTTAGTCTCTAAGGTGCCACAAGTACTCGTTCTTTTTGCTGATACAGACTAACTCGGCTACCACTCTGAAACCTGAAATCCATGAGTTTGCCTGTTGGAATAGGATATGTGTATGCGCCTTTTGCTCTACTTGTGCAATCATGTTGCCAATTCCCCTAATGCACAAAGAAACAAGCTGATTGCAGGTGACTGGAATGCCATTTATTAAACATGAAGTAATTATATACATATAAAAATGTACTCATTTAACTCAGAGATTAGAGTTGAACTTGAATTTTAAACTATACTAAAGACCTGCTGGCACAGGATAACAAACTAGAAGAATAATAAAGAATTCAAAACATCATTAATGAAAATGTCTTTTGATATTTGTTAAATCGACAATACTTCCCAGGGCCGGTTCCAGAAACCAGTGTTCCAAGCAGGTGTTTGGGGCGGCAAGGGCGGCAGTCCATATGCTGTTAGGGCGTTTTCACAGCAGCGGCAATTCTGGGGCAGCCTCTCTCTTCAGCCGCCCTAGGCAGCAAATCGGCGGCAGCTTCTATCTCTTCAGCTGCTCTGGCAGTGGCGGCAATTCGGCGCGCTGCTTGCGGGGGGGGGGGGGGGGTAAAAAGGGTAGAGCTGGCCCTGATACTTCCCCTGTTAAAAAAAATCTCTTTAAAATGCACTATTAGCGTGACAGCCTTTGCAATGCATCAGGAAATAGTTTGTTAGAAAAATGTATGATGGAGTGTGGAGGTTGTGTTCAATAGATGAGGAATGTAGAGTGGGAAGCTACATAAAAATAGCTTGCTTATGCTCCTTAAAATGCATGATTTAAAAACAGTTTGGATGATTATGCTTTTACCTAGATTCCAAACAAACATTATGCACATCTTAAATGATTTGCAAAAACATTGAATTCTTCTGGGCTAAATTCTGTCCCCTGATTGTGCCCCACATTAGGGGAAGAATTTGAAGAGATGGGTCTGCATCCATTGCATACTGGGGACTCTCCTTCTGTCCCTGCTTGTGAGATGGTAGGGGGAGAAGCCAAAAGGGTTTGTGGGCACAATGGAAGTGAAACTGAGAGTTATGCTGTTACTGAGGATTTTGTAAATACACTTTTTAAATTTTTATGTCATTATGACATTTTATAGGAAACAGCGTAAGAATTTTAGAGCAATGGTAATATGAAGGGTCAGAGTGGCAACAATGGGATTCTACCTGCTTTGTTTTCAACCCTATGAAATGAAGGTAATACATCTGGGAGAATTTCAAAAGTCAGACACTGAGATGATAAAATATTGTCCAGTCTGACAATATCTTGTTGGGTGTGGCTCTGTTTTTGAAGTATCTGCAATTTTATTGCTCACTCCTAGAGGTGTCCATTATTTTATTGTTAATTTTAAATAACTAAAAGCAATATTAGTCTATTGGCTGCAGAATTTAAGACACTCATTTATTTATTTTTAAATTTTAGGTTACCACATTAGTGAATTGTCCACAAACCCCTTCTAATAAGAAAAAAGGATGTTCCAAAAGAGCCCGTGTCCTCCTAGCTTCTGTGGAAAAAGCCACTTGGAATCTACTGGACAAAGGGGAGAAAATTGCTAAGGAAGCCATTGTTTTTAAAGAGGAACTTAATGCAGCACTTAATGATGTTCGAAAAGAAAGTAAGTACAGTACCCACTGTGAATAAACCAGCGGCCTTAAGGAATTCCTTTATTCGTATAATTTTTGTTAATGTGTCTGTCTCTAAAATGCATTTACTGAAGTTTATTTAAAATACAAAGTATATCATTGTGGTGAAATAATGTCCTTGCTTCTTTGGTTTTGTTGCTCTGAGATTAGTTTAGCACTCACCAGATTGAAGATTATCCAGTAGGTGCTGTTTGTAGATACTGCACAATTGAAGACATCAATTTAAAAAAAAATCTAATCTTGTATAAAAGGGAGAAAGATTTCTACAAATTCTGTACTCAAAAACATGTTATATAGTTTAATAGAGATTCTGTAGTCTTAATGTGATGCCATTAGTCTTTAATACACTTAGACTCATAGAATTTAAGATGAGAAGGGACCATTGTGATCCTCTAGTCTGACCTCCTGCACATTGCAGGCTATAGAACCTCACCCACTCCTGAAATAGATTCCTTACTTCTGGCTGAGTTACTGAAGACCTCAAATAATGATTTAAAGATTTCAATTTACAGAGAATTCACTATTTATACTAATTTAAACCTGCAAGTGACTTGTGCCCCATGCTGCGAACCATGAGGCGCCTTACCACGAGGCGAACTGAGACGGCCACCTCAGGTGCCAGACTGTAGGGGGGGCATCATTAGGACCCAGAGTGTAGAAAATTGTGTCTGCTGCTGGTGCATATGTATTCTCTCTCATCTTGGCTCTAGATACACAGAGATGATGGAGTGTTGTGCTGGAGGAAGTAGGGCACAAGAGACATAACAGGCAGGCAGGAGAAAAGGTGAGAGGGAATAACAGAAAGCAGCAGAAGCTGCAGGAGAGAGAGGAGGAGGAGCCTCTTACGTACCTCTCTAGCACCCCCAGGAGTCTGGACTGATTAAAACCAGCTTCTCAGGGAGCTTCCTGTTTCTTGCTGCTTCCCTGAACCCACTTGAGGAGAACAGGCAGTCAACTGAAATAGTAGCCAGTTAGGCCCTTAAGATGCTGATATCTTCCCTCACTCAGGCCCTGCTACCATCCTGCTTATTTGTCCCCTTCAATTGAGTGTTGAGACCCTCTATAGCTGGCACAGAACAGCAGTCACAAGGGAAAGAAGAAAACACCCCTCTGGGGCAGCATTCAGTAAAAGAAAGAAAGCAAAGGAAGCTTTTCTATCTAAGCAGGAAGGAGCTCTCCTGAGATACATAGACATAAATGTTCACGGTGAGCCTTCTGGCCCCAGTGAGGATGTGAGTGATGAGGAGATGGCTGATCTTCCAGTTCGTCAGAGTGCAGATGACCTGGCAGCTACTGCAGCATCCATATCTCCATCTCAAATGGATGTAACCATGCATATTCCTGAAGAAAAGTGTGAAAATCTGAAAAAGATCAGAGAAGAGTGTGGTGGAGGCGCAAGAAACAGCTGCTGCTGAATTTAGTTCCTTAAGCCTAGATGATCCAGGACTGTAGACCCACTTGAGCAGTAGCCTGAGGGACTTCCTTGTACTGCATGGGCCACAGCAAGTGAAAAACTTCATGTTCCCTCAAAATAATGAAAATAGAAGTTTCCATCCAGCACATTACTGGCATGAAATCCCCAATGGTGACAAAGTGGCGAGGCCATGGTTTATGTACTAAAAAAACCCAGAATGCTGCACACTGTTTTTGTTGCAAACTTTTCCAGTCTAATGTTCCAGCTACATTGGGTTCTACAGGAACAAAGGACTGGAAAAATCTGGCTAGAAATCTGGCATGCCATGAGAAGGCAGCAAATCCCAGAGAGCATTCCATAGGTGGAAGGAATTTGAGATGACACTAAGGTTAAAGGCCACCATAGATGATCAGCATCAAGAGAAGATTGCATCAGAGTCTCTTTACTGGCAAAACGTTCTGAAAAGGCTCATTGCCATTGTGAGAATGCTTGCTACCCAAAACCTAGCACTGCGTGGCACTTCAGATCAGCTGTATGGAACAATGGAAACTTCCTTAAAATTGTGGTGGTGATGGCTGAGTTTGATGCTGTACTCCAGGATCAACTAAGAAGAGTCACCACCCAAGAAGTGTACACACACCACTACCCTGAGAAAACCATTCAAAATGAGATACAGTTACTGGCAACAAAAGTCAAACAGAAGATTGTGGCAGATCTAAAGTCAGCAAGATATTACTCTATTATTTTGGACTGCACACCTGACATCAGCCGTACGGAACAAATGACTTTAAATGGTGCATTTTGTAACAACAGAACCTAGTGAAAATGTCCCTGCAATGGTGACTGTCAGAGCATTTTCTAGGATTTATTGACATTGATGATACTACAGGAGCTGTTATGACAAATGTGCTTCTTAAAAAGCGGGAAAATACAGGAATTGCGATTGCTGACATGAGAGGTCAGGGCTACAATAATGGTGCCAACATGAGAGGAAAGAACAGAGGAGTGCAGACACTGATGCGAGAGTTAAACCCTCGAGCTTTTTTTTGTCCCATGCAGTTCTCATTCATTGAACTTGGTGGTCAGTGATGCAGCACCTGCTTCTAGTGAGGTTGCTGAATTTTTTAATTTCAAAGCATCTATGTATTTTTCTCTGCATCAACTCATCGATGGCAAATTTTGAAGTAACATCTGGGAACATCCTCTCTGACACAGAAATCACTGAGTGCCACATGATGGGAAGTCGAGTGGAAGCAATAAAGCCTATCAAACACCAAATTGGGATAGATAGGTGATCGATAATTGCCATCATGGAGGATAATGCTAGGACAGGAACTGTTCATGCGAGAACAGTGGCAGAGGAAATGGAATCACCAGAAACATACATAACTTCAAATTTCTGTGTGGCTTATGTTGTGGCATGACATGCTGTTTGAAATAAATGTTGTAAGCAAGAGACTCCAAGGTGTTGACCTTGATCTATCTGGAGCAATGGAACAACTGGACAAAGCTATTTTCCCACCCATTCAAGAATAGAAGAGTCACTGAAGAAGAAGACATTTTAATTACGAGGCACGGGATAATCCCATAAGAAACCCAAAACAACAATTCAAAGTTGAATTCTTTAACCAGGTGCTAGATTGTGCAATACAGTTAGTTGAGGAATGTTTTATGCAGCTCAAGGAACAGAGCAGTATATTTGGGATGTTGTATGATATTCCAAAACTCCTCACTATACCTGAAGAAGACCTACAACAACAATGCAGGGCACTAGAGACAGTGTTGACACATGATGATATGTGCAATATTGATGCGAGTGATTTAGGTGATGTACTGAAAGCCCTTTCAAGATACATTTCAGCAGTATCAACTCCAAAGGCTGTTCTGGAATATATGTGAACAAATAAGGTGACCACCCTCTTTCCAAATGCTTTTGTTGCTGCACATACTTCTAACACTTCTTGTAACAGTTGCCAGTGGAGAATGCAGCTTCTCCAAGCTGAAGTTAATAAAAACACATCTACACTGCACAATGACACAGGCGAGTTTGGTTGGCCTTGCAACCATCTCACTAGAGCAGGAGCTGGCCCAGACTGTGGACCTTCAGGAATCAGTTCAAACTTTTGCAACCAAGAAGGCACGGAAAGCACCACTTTGATTATTCAAACAGATAAAAATGCCAGTGTTTACTGTGCAGACAGGAAAAGTTACATTTGCTGTTCAGGTGTTAAGTGTTACTGAAAATTTTTGAACAAGGCATTTTAAGTTGTTAGTTCTCCTTTATTGGGGTAGGTAGCAGAGCAGTACCATGAGAGGAGTAGAACAGGAAGAAGGCAGAATTGAGACCTTTCAAAGTTTTGGCCCAAGCGAAGAGGTATGGGGGCATCATTTGAGCTCCCCACCTGAGGTGCCAAAATGTTGTGAGCTGGTCCTGCTGCAGAGGAAGGCAAAACTCACCCATGGTCTCTGCCAATGTGGCCCCGGGGGAAAATTCCTTCCCAACCCCAAATGTGGCAATCCATTAGATTCTTAGCATGTGGGCAAGACCTACCAGCAGATACTACAGAGAATTTTTTTCCAGGTAGCTTGGAACCCTCTCTGTCTAGTGTCCCATCTCTGGCCATTGGGGATTTTTGCTACTGGCAGTCACCAATGGGCCACATGCCATTGTAGGCAATTTCATCCATAACTTATCAAGCTGAGTCTTTAAGCCATTTTTTTTTTGGCCCCTCCTTGCTTCCCTTTCAAGGCTGTTCCGGAATTTCACTCCTCTGATGGTTAGAAACCTTCACCTAGTTTCGAGCTTAAATTAAATTTTATTTGCTCAAATACAGTAATGTTGCCCCTTTTATTGATTACAGTCAGTTTGGGGCCCTGGGTGTATTCCAGATGGGAGCAGAAACTGGTGATAGCTAGGTATTTCTTTGATGCAGTTTTGTTTATTTACAAAGAATGTATGAAGTTCTGTGTCTCTGAATGAAAAGGAATCAAATAGCAGGAAACAGATTCTTTTGCTTGCAGCATCAAGGGCATATTTTTCAGCCTACACCTCTGACTCTAAAACCTCTCCACAGGTTTCTTCCAGGGTGAACACCATGCATTCAGCTGCTCCTTCCAGCTGTCTGTCTGTGTTTCTGGCCTAGTCTACACCTAGACTATTCGGTCAATATTCATGCCCCTGAGCAATGCAGTTAAATCAACATAACCCCGGATGTAGACAGTGCTAGGACGATGGGAGAATTCTCCGTTGGTGTAGGTAGTGTCTTCATTGAAGGGCTACAGAGGCACAGCTGTGCTGTTGTAGTGGTTTTATGTGTAGACATACCCTCAGTTTCTCCCAGATTTTTGTCTGTTCTGCGTTCCTAGGCACCTGTATCTACACCTACCCACAACAATACTAAGCAAAAAATCAGGGCAGATTCTCATACTCCTTTTTGTTTTAGGTAGGGGCTTATCCTTATAGTTACATTAACTGAAGAGTGAGTTCGCATCTATATTAACTCAACCCATAACAAGGTTTTACCCAACTGACACCATGCATTCATTAATTTTGTTGGCTGGGATTTTCAAAGGCACAGAGGGAATTGTGTGCCTAACAGCCATTTGTGCCTTGGAAAATCTCCTCTGCTATTTTTGTCACTAAGTGTTATACAACAAAACAATACTTGTTTAACCAATGTCGCCTCTGTGAAAGTCATGCATATTTCACCTGTGGAGAATCCATCTATATAAATCTCTCAGGAAGCAGTTGCACCTTTTTGTTTCGAAGGATCTGGTTCCTGTATTTGCTGTGCTGTCAGTCTTCTCTCCCCTCATTACCTTTCTTGGTTATGTAATTAATTGAAATGAACATGTGATCTTACAGCTTGCTTAAAATAATGTAAGAGATAGTCATGCTTTGATCAGACTGAATCTGGTTAAATTAACAGAGATGAGTGTAAGGAACCAATTTCTCGTTATCTTATTTGGAAGAAAATAATTATTTAGCTCACTCTGATGTTTGTGTATTCTTTTCTCTTGCTGCTAAAGAATGAGGATGTTTGCTTGGCGGGTTTGGGGTGGAAGGACTTCCCAGTCCCTTTCATGAACCAGTATAGAAAAGCCTGACCAGTCAAACATTCCCTGAAAAGTTCAGGACTGGGAAGGGTGCTCTCGCTGCAGTCTTCTTCCCATTGGCTTTTCTGAGGTTTAGGATTCTGTTTTTTTCCTCTCTCTACCTGCTGAGGCTAGGGGAAGAGGTGTTAAGGGAAAATTATAGATTTAAGTGGATCCCATACAAAAATTGTTGGGTTTGCATAGTTTCTGACATAAAACCAAGTAAATCTTGACTGTTTCAGCTGAGGTGTTTTTAGTTTTTGCATTCATGTGCTCTGAACCTCATGTCAATGCACTGTTGACTTTAGCACCACTCTAGTCACATACATCTGATTTTGTGTAATATTTAGGGTTGCTCACATTTAATTGGAAAATGGGTTATTTTATGGTAAATAGATGAACAGAGTTCACTGAGGTCTGCGTACTCAGACATTAGTTTTAGGTTGCATTGTGGAGTGAGACCAAGGAGAGTGATACAGAGCAGTCAGGAGCTCAACCATAACACTGAACATATACATAAGACCAGACCAATAGACTCTCAGTGCAGTAGAGTTTTAACTCCCTAAAGGGTCATGTAGGTTCCACTAATGTGAAAAAAGATGAGACAAATTCTATTCACTTGCAGAGGGGCAACTTTGTGATGTTATGTGTAAATAAAAGTAGTATTTGGCACATTTTTAAAAAGTAATTTGGAAGTCAGACAGTAACTTAGCATTGACCACTTTAGAGAGAAAAATAAAAAGTTGTCATACAAGCTAATATTCTGTCCTTTGCTACATACTGAATAAAATTCTTTTGTGGGTTATCTCCCAGATAATCGCCACTAAATTCTGTAAGGTTGCATAGAGTACAAGTCATGGCAGAATTAGGTCCATTATTGATTGCAGCAATTCTCTAGCTCTACAGCATGGGGTTTTTTTGGTTTTAGCGTGCATGAATTTCTTAAAAGCCACTTTGATACCAATGTCTCTCCATTTCAGTTAGCTCTTCTGCTAATTTGCATATTTAATTTTTAGAGAGAACATTTCACAAGCTATTCTATTCCACTTTACATATTTTTCAAATATATGTTAAAGATAATTTATGTAGCCATTGAACTTATGATCTAAACAGTCCTGTAGACAGACATAATTACCAAACGTATCAGTGGCACACTATGCTTTTTGCAATAGCCATATAGTTGGCAATTTACAAACAAGCTATATAAAAGCAGAAAGAAATAGGTCTAGTTAAAACAGTCTTAACATACCCTAAAACATTCCCCTCCAGGATATGTCTACACTGCAGTCCAACGTGTGACTATAGCATCAGTAGACATACTTATCTTAGCTTCACCCAATGCTATCATGTCTAAAAATAGCAGTGTAGGAGTGGTGGCATGAGCTTCGGAACAGGCTGTGCAGATATTCTGAGAACGCTAAGTACATATGCATCTGATGAAGTGAGCTGTAGCTCACGAAAGCTTATGCTCAAATAAATTTGTTAGTCTCTAAGGTGCCACAAGTACTCTTTTTCTTTTTGCGAATACAGACTAACATGGCTGCTACTCTGAAATATGCACCTTGGTAGCCCATGCCAAAACCTCAGCTGCTGCATCTACACTGCTATTTTTAGTCATGCTAGCATGGGTGAAGCTAGAGTAGGCATGTCTACCTGTGCTGCAATCACTCCTCGGACTGCAATGTGGACATACCCTGAGCGTGCTAAGCTTCAAGCTTTGGGATACTTTACCTCTGGAATAACAAATTTTTATTCCTAAAAAGTCATCTTTGACCTTTTCTGAGGAGCCATGGGCTCCAATTCAGAAAAGCTTGTAAACACCCTAGGCGAAATCCTGACTTGCTGAAATTAAGGGGAGTTTTGCCATTGATTTCAACAAAGCCAGGGTTTTTCACCCATTGAGTTCAGTGGGACTTAAGTGTATGCTGAATTATAAGCATGTGCTAAGTGTTTGTCTTTGAATAAGAATACTTTCCTGAATCAGGGCCTAAGTCTTTTAGATGAAAACTTAAAAATCAGTCTTATCTGCTCTTTGTGGACATGAAAGACTAGGAATAGCAGATTTGCCTTGTTATACTTGGCCAATACTTTCCAAGCCTCCACTGCTATGCAGAGTAGTGGTCACTGGTTATTTGCCTCCTTCTACTAGAGGGATGGCTGCATTTCAGAACTTGTGAGGAATGTTTATGATTTCTGAACTTTTGGCATGAAAGGATAAATGTCAAATATTATTAACTGTCACACATACTCAGCTGAGCCCCCCCTTTTTTAAAATCACTAATTATGGAGCACTCTTAAAATTTTAGTCCATCAAGTCCAGTCATGTAACACAAGATAAGAAAACATAGTTTTATTGACATTTATACATAGATAATATAGCAATATTTCAGACTTTGAATTTATTTATTGACTCTGAGCCAAGACCAGAGATAACTATAAAATAAATACATAAAGTGGATTACCTGCAGCTCATACATTTTAAAAGAAAGTTAATTCAATGTTATCTTCTATCATTATACAATGGCAAATTAAGTGATCACAGGCAATTTTCCTCCAAGGATTTGTTAAATTGTTCAAGTTAATATTAAGGAGCTGAACTACAGTACAATATATGCCAGTTTGTTAACATTGCAAACATTTTTAGTTCTTTGCAGCTGTATATTGGGTTTAACTTGTGGTATGCCACTTAGGTCATAACTTCATTGCCTATTATTCATGTCACTTTCTGCTGCTGTTAGATATCTTATGTTATTTACTTCAGTATCTTTGGAAGATGTACATCATAAATCCTGATAAGCTATGTATGTAGGTTGGGACACATCATGTATGTCACAGCATACAGTTTTTAATTTTCTCTGGGCATCATTTTTTATGGTAACTGCCAAGTAATTTATTTGTGTGCCTTTTCATAAATTATAAGGTGTCTGCAACTAGCTTCAGTTTCTATGTGGTGATTGTACTAGAATTTTAAAATTATCTGGATAACTTGGATTTGGACTGAGCTAATTTATCTGTCCCTTGTTTGCAGACCAACAGCAAGAAGGTACAAATGCAGTCTCTCATCTGCTTGCATTTCAGCTGATGTCGCTCAATAAGGTTCTGTAAGTGCTGAGGAATTTGTGAATTGTGACACATGAGTCTGATCCTGGTTTCTTTTTACTGGTGAAGACCAGCATAGAGGTGCTGGACTCACCTTTGGAGTTCATTAATGCTTCAAGGGTCACTCTTAGAGAAGTGATAGGCTTATTCTCAAGATGATGCTTGCTCCTGTTACTGCCCTGTCTCTACTTTTCCTTTTTTGGAGAGTGAGAAGATTTGGAAGGTTGTATTTCCATTTTACCTGATTCATCTGGTGCAACTCAATGACTAACCTAGTATCTATAGAGGCTGAGGCGGGATGTGTCCTTGCTGATTGGTCCCATTGAAATGATGTTCAATTGCATTTGGCCATTTATTTCAAGGCAGCAAGGGTATCACTTTTTGGTTTTGGTGTGGGAGAAACCATCAGAAAAAAGGGCACAGATTATAAAATCTCTGTATTGAGGGACTATCTCTGCCATTTGTTACTCAACTTCTTTGGCTACCTGGACAGTAGAAACAGATAATTGCTACTGGTTTTGGCCACAATGAACCTGCATGAATAGGTTTAAGATTAAACTTGAAATTTATGGACCTGTAGTTGATCACTTCACCAAGAGATTCTCCAACTTTCATGAGTAAACTGCTTTTTGAGAGAGTTGCTTCTGAAGAACAACATTTTCCCCACAATACCCCACATTTCCTACTTTTGGATTTCAAATGTTTTATTTTATGAATCACCAGAAATGGTTTAGTAGGTTAGTAGTGGTCTATGGACTGGTCTGAGTTCCCCTGGTTTAACAGCTGCCATAAAGAACTGCAGTGTTGTTATTTTTGAAGGAAGTCTGTTAAAAGACACTCCTGTAAAATACATTATTTTAAAATAATGTGTATCTCTTATAGCCAAATGCAAGCACTTTAAACATGAGCCTCACTACAAGATTTCAAATATTCCACATTACAAATAGCATCTTCTGACTCGTACTGGATTTTGTGAGTCTATTATTATTTAAGAAAAAAACTGACTCGTATACGTTGAACTACTCCTTTTTTTCTTTAACAATTTAGATTGTAAGTATCAAACTACAGTTTGCATTTAAACTTGGTTTGAGCTGTTATTTAATTATTTTTAAAATAGAACAACAATGTAGTTTATCATTAGGAAAATGACTCTTGTGGATATGTGATAATTTTTTTCCGAACAGAGCTGTTCAGCCTTAGCTAAAATGTTTGGTATTTCTTGCTATTACTTACAGACTATATATGGTCTGAAAGACAACAGCTGTTGCCTACACTATTTCCATCTATTGCCATGTTGATGGCGCATGCGTTTAGCTGCTATCATGTCACAAGTGGGTTTTTAGATAAGCTTTGTCATAAATAACATAATCACTTAGAAATAACTATAGCATACTTCTGTTACTGTTTGAAAAGAAATGAGAAAATCTGCATCTGACATTTTGAATTTTCCTACACAATGTGTCTTATCAAAGAAAATACACAAGGAAACAATTTCACTGTACTTAAAGGCATTTCAAAGAAATTACTCATTGTTATAGGAAATATTGGAGATGCTATCATAAAGAAATTTGCTCAAAGGAATGGGACAGTGGCTTATGATTTATACTATACTCTTATTCCCCACAAACCCTCCAAAAATAAGACAGAGCTTAGGGCCCCTGCTCCTGCAATGAGATCTGCACTAGTGGACCCTGAACTCATATGGAGCCCCACTCAGGTCACAAGTCACAGGGCATAAATGTAGCTTAAAGCTACCTATGTTCTTCCCTCCTTTCATACAGCCAGGGCCTGATCCAAAGTCCGTAGGAGTCAATGGAAAAAAAGATGCCAATGACTCTAGTGGACATTGGATCAGGTAAGTAATGAAAAACTTGGCCCAGGAGGTGTCAATAGGGTATAAGTGACTGTTCTGATTACACATTAGGCAGCCAGCAGTTTGCAGAGTGGAGGTGGAGATTTCTAGTGTGAAGGATTTAAATAATTGCCATGCAACAGAACAAACAGGTGTCTGAACAGGGCTTGAAAGCATGAGTGGCAGCAGACATCTGGTGTATACATCCTTTTAACCTCTACATGTAGCTGCTGTGGGAAACTAAGACACCATGGTATCAAATGCCAGTAATATCAGAGGAGCCCCATCTTTTTCCCTTTGCACCATTTTCTAACTGGCTGAAACTAAAACGTGGGCAAGTTGAACATGTTTGTGGGAATAGAAAACACTTTGAAGATCTAGCAACTAGTATCTCACCCTCCATCAAAGGCCTCAGATTGTCACACTGGAGTGCAGCATAGGTGTATCGTTAGACATCTTGCTGCTGCTGGATACACAGAATGAGAATAGCGAACATGCTTTCCTCCA
Source organism: Dermochelys coriacea (assembly GCF_009764565.3). Lineage (NCBI taxonomy): Eukaryota > Metazoa > Chordata > Testudines > Dermochelyidae > Dermochelys > Dermochelys coriacea. The sequence continues at coordinate 81,421,028 of NC_050074.1, read as the reverse complement.
TCCACAATTAGCCAGAAGACTATATCAGATATGGAACTGCCCACAGTGATACCTCTGTAATCTCCAGGTTGGACTACCACACTTCACTATGCCTACAGATGTAAAAATATAAAATAAAATAGCTTCAGTTAGTACAGATTGCAGCAATCCATCTACCTGAAAGACCAGCTGTAAAAAGCCCATCAACCAGGTGCTTTGCTCATTACACTGCCTTCTCAGGGAATACCAGGACAAATTCAAGATCTTGGTGCTAATCTTCAAAGCCTTCCATGTAACTGGCCCTGCTTACCTCAGCAGGCAACTCTCTCATTGAGACGATGAGGTCCTTTGACAACTATGTTCCCCAAGAACTATAAAGCTGTCAACATCAAGTATGAAATTCATGAGTGGGTGACAGTACTTCCTTGGCAACCGGACCAAAGGTTTGGAACTCCTTGTGGGTGGAGAGAAGAATAACTATAGATTCACTGCCTTCAGCGTCACTTCCCCACAGCTGCACCTAAAAATAGGATGTGACCCAAAGAAAAGAGAAAGCAAAAGGGGTGTGTTATGGAGTGACTGGCCCTTAAGTGAGAGCTGATGCCGTTACACCTGACCTTAATTACCTGTTTGATTAAAAGGAGGGCACTGGAGCTTGATCAGGGGCTGAAGGCCTTCTAGAAAGCTGTGGAGCTCCTAAAAGAAGCAGTATAGTAAACCTTCAAGGAGCCAGCCTGAAAGTTAGGGAGGAAAAGAGTCCTGAGTATCCTTATGGCTCTAAAGGGACGATGGATGAGGCTTATGTTTTGGTTCTGGGCAATTTAAGATACCAGAGGGAAGAGGGACCGTGGTTGCCTGGAGAGAGACTGTGTCTGTCCCACTGAGAAGATGGGAACACACAGTTTTATAATTACTATGTGCTAATAAACTAGTCCTGAGAAGGGGTTTATTATGTGACTCTGTCCCTGGTTGTATGTTAAAATGCCGGGGGAGAAAGGAAATAGAGGATAGGTGCTGCTGAGCTAACAAGGACCAGTCGGGGGTGCTGCAGAGCAGACCTATACATCTACAGGAAGAGAGAGGAGAGAAATAGTAGGAACAGATGGAGGAGAAAGAGAAGGAAATAGGTTAAAACAACTAAGAAAACCCCCTCTAGTCTTGACTGCCTTGCCTGAAGCAGGAAGGAGTATTAGATCACTACCCTAATGTGATTTTTGGTTATCTCTTGGGAAGCACTCAGACATTGTTGTGCACTGTTATAGGAACCCAGACAGACAGAGTGCTGCTTGCCATTGGCTAACACCCAGCCCGTGGCAAGCGGATCTGTCAGTTATCTGTGAATTGCAAAATGTGGTAGACTTATGGTTGCTTTGTTTCCTGGGGCATTCCATGTTGCTCTTTTGATATCCTTACTTGAGGGTAGGGACTATTAAGGGTGCTACTACTGCCTGTGGCTGGAGTGCGTTTTTACCACTAGTTGTTCTGTTACTGACCCACCTAATGTAAGTTCACACATATGTGTACATACAGCTTGGTATTGTCATCCTTATCTCTGTGCTGGCAACCATTCCACTGTTTCTCATTGTTGGTGACAATTGGAAGCAGTGAGAAGTGACAGCTGCTCCACCTTTATGGCATATTATGTGAAGCAGGAGGGAGATGATATTGTCTGGTGCTGTTGGCTGCTTGTTGCATTTTAGGACCGTTTTTAACACCGTGTGTGTGTGTGGTGTTCTTCCTACTACTTGTATTACTTGCTCATATCTCCCTTCTTTGCCTCACATACCTTATTTTTCTGGCTCCTCTTCCATTCTATACCCATTCCTGTTGGCCCTCCCAATCTAGGTCTAGTAACTCTCCCTTTGAACTATTCCTGAATGCCTCTAGGATGCTGGTTACACCACTTAAGCTATTGTAACATATTTTAGGTGCGTTTGAACTTGCCTGCACTCATGCATTCACTGTCATGTCAGTGGTTTGATTCAATATGAATAAAAGTCCATGTGGCTTGTGATGTTGGCAGACCAGGTGCCAGTTCTTGTCCAGGCTATAAGCATCAGCTGAGCACTGACAAATTCATAGCTGGAAACCAAACCAGTTCACCTGTGTTAGTATTGTTCAAGATAGGTATTAGACTTGCATGGATGTGTTCAAGTGATTAGTTTCTATAAAATGCTTGTCAGTTGCTGCATTCCTTAATCTGATTTGTAACGGCTATATCCTTGCTATAAGGTAATATGTAAGGTTTACTTTATAACTGTAAAAATGCCTGTTCTGAACCTGTCAGCCCTAGCTGAAAGAATGCTTCCCCATCCATCAAGAAAGATTATCAAAATTAAGTGGGCCATCATGAAACAATATGATACAAAGATAGGGTGACCAGATGAAATGGACAAAATATCGGGACACATGGGGGAAGCAAAAAAAAAAAAAAAGTGGCCGGAGCCAAGTTGCCGAAGCAAAAACAAACCAAACCAAAACCTGCTGGAGTGGCCAAAGCTACAATATCGGGACAAATGGTGTCCCAACTGTACATCGGTCGGGACATGGGACAAAGAACTAAAAATCGGGACTGTCCCCATTTTATCAGGACATCTGGTCACCCTATATAAAGATTGTGTTGATGGTCCTCTTACACTGGGGAGGGGAAACTTTTTGGCCTGAGGGCCGCATCAGGTTTTGTAAATTGTATGGAGGGCCGGTTAGGGGAGGCTATGCCGACCCAAATAGCCAGGGATGGCCTGGTCCTCATCCCCTATCCCCCGCTTCTCGTCCCCTGAGGCCCTCCCCTGGGACTCCTGCACCATCCAACCCCTCCTGTTCCCTGACGGGCCCCTCCTGGACCCCTGCCCTATCCACCCCTCCCACTCCCTGTCCCCTGACTGCCCCCCGGAACCCATGCCCCTGAATGCCCTCTGCTGCCCCATCCAACCCCTCCTCTTATTCCTGATTGCCCCCCTGGGATCCCTGCCCCATCCATCCACCCCTTCTCCCTGTCCCTTGACTGCCCCCAGAACCCCTGCCCCTGACTTCTCCCTGCTGCCCCATCCAACCCCTCTTCTCATTCCTGACGCCCGCCCCTCCCTCCCCCCCCGGGAGCCCTGCCACATCCAACCACCACTTCTCCCTATGTCAGCTCATTCAGACACTGACGCCTCCCTAACTCATTCCCTGACCCACTCAATCACCACTTACCGCCACTCAGTCATTAATCCACTGACTCACCATTCCTCCTTGGCTAATCATACATCCGCTTCCACCAAACACAATTATTTCCCCCTTTCCAACCAATTATTCTCTCTCTCTCTCCCACTTTCTTCCCTACATCAATTTTTTTCTCTCCCCTTTATCTTTTCCCTAAATTCGGTTGTGCTCCACCAAACGTATTAGCTCTCAATAACAGCTTTTTAAAGAGGTGTGGGAGGCGCATGTCACTGCTTGGTGTGAGAGGCGCAAGTCACTGCAAAACCAGACCCAATGTACTGACTTGCCTCTCCTTTATATAAGTGTAATATTTAACAGAGCATTTATACATTACTTAAATATAATGGGCCAGATTCACAGCTACTCTTTGGCTGCTTTGATAACATAAAGCAGCTGTAAACCTAGTTTAAATCACGAGTTAAGCTGAGTTTATGGCTTGCTGGAGTGGCACAAAGCATACTGGTGAATCTGGTCCAGTGCCATCCTCACAAGTAAATGTATAACAAGTAATTATACGGCATACTATTTTTCCTCACGACATAAACACTTCAAACATTTTTTTTAAAAGTCCCTGAATGTATGTTCATTTCTGTTAGTAGTTTGCACCCACACTTGGGGATGAATCCTTGGAGACCCAGGTGGGTAGCTGTTTAAAATTCAAACCTTATATTTTAATTGGACCATAAATCTGTATTGTTATACTTTACAATTGTATTAAAATGCTGCATGTACCAGTTTCCTGTATTTGTGCAAATGTGTTAAACTATGACTGTTGTTATGGCATGAATTAACATAGTGTACACATTGTGAATACATAAAGATGTAATGTTAACTTGTATTTTTACCTCCTGAAAGAGATAATGTCAAACTTAATATATTCAACATCAGTAATTGGCAAGGTGAATGGGCAGCAGTTAAATAGAATGAAAATAAAATGGAGACAGTATGTCAGATTATTCATTTAAACTATTCATTCTCAGAATTTCAAAAGGTTTTTTCTATCTGAAGTCATAAGACAAATGAAATGAGAAGGGTTTAGTTTACAGTGCACTTGGATTTTAATGCATAGTATTTCCTTATGAATTCACCTTGAGTTTCTAGAGGTATTGTACTAAAACATCATAAAAAACTAATTAGGGTTTATTATCATCCACATTTTGCAGCAATCAGTTCTAATGAATGTATCTATAAAAATGTATGTGAACAGGTTTTCTGCCTCTTCTTTTTTTCTGATCATTGGTCTAAATCTGACGCTTGGAAACAATTACCAGTCCAGAAAGCATTACTCCTGGTCTGGAGAGGTGTTTCTATTCTTTACAGATTATGAGAAGCAGACATTTAAAAATCAGTCAGTCATTCTAACTTTTATTCCCACTTGATTTTCTGACTTGATTTGAACAGCTGTGATACAGTAGTTCACCAACTGGTAGAACTACAGATTTACACTAGAACCTTAGTTGCGAACACTTTGGGAAAGGAGGTTGTTCATAACTCTGAACAAAACATGGTTGTTCTTTCAAAAGTTTACACTGAACATTGACTTAATACAGCTTTGAAGTATATGTATATTGTATCACATTTAAAATAGGCAGAGTTAACATAGAAACCACTGACATGTGATAGACACATTCAGAGAAGAGAAAAACGGTGTTTGTGAATCAGGTTTTGGTATATTTACTGGTATTTTTACTAATGCAGAAGAAAAATGCTGCTTTCCCTTTATATATTTTTTTTCATAGTTTAGGTTTAACACAGTAGTGTATTGTATTTGCTTTTTTTTTGTTTCTGCTGCTGCCTGATTGCATACTTCCAGTTTCAAATGAGGTGTGTGGTTTACTGGTTAGTTCGTAACTCTGAGGTTCTACTGTAATTCTTTATACCATCTGAAAATACGGTACCACTGGATGTTTTGCTCTAGTAATTCTTGAGGTTGCAGATACCAAAACCACATCAGAAATTAGTGTGATTTTTTTAAAAAATTTGAATATGTATGTTAAATATGTAACTGGAGAACAGTGAGAACACATTTTTAAAATGAGACAAATTTCTATACAGATAGAAAGATTTTAGTTCAGTACATAGGGCTGAATTTCATGCTGAACTGAATTTCACCCTAGAATTAAAATTTCACTAAACTGAATTAACTGTAAGTAGGGCGCTATCAAATTCACAGCCATGAAAAATGCATCACAGACTGTGGAAATCGGGTCTCCAACCATGAAATCTGGTCTTGTGTGCTTTTCATAGACTATTAGGGTTGGAAGAGACCTCAGGAGGTCATCTCCTCCAATCCCCTGCTCAAAGCAGGATCAACACCCACTAAATCATCCTACACTACACTGATTTCATGGGGGAGACCAGTGTTTCTCAAATTGGGGTCCTGACCCAAAAGGGAATTACAGGGGTTGCAAGGTTATTTTAGGGGGTTCATGGTATTGCCACCCTTACTTCTGCTCTGCCTTCAGAGCTGGGTGGCTGGAGAGCGGTGGTTGTTGGCTGAGCGCCCAGCTCTGAAGGGAGTGCCCCACCAGCAGCAGTGCAGAAGAAAGGGTGGCAATGCCATCCTTTCTTCGGCACTGCTGCTGGCGGTGGCTCTACCTTTAGAGCTGGACTCCTGGCCTGCAGCCACTGCTGTCCAGCTGCCCAGCTCTAAAGGCAGCCTCCTCCTGCAGCAGCGCCAGGGCCAGACATTGTGTGTGTGTGTGGGAGCTCTAGGACCCAGAGTGTAGAAAATTGTGTCTGCTGCTGGTGCATATGTATCCTCTCTGCTCTAGATGCACAGAGATGGTGGAGTGCTGTGCTGGAGGAAGAAGGGCACAAGAGACATAGCAGACAGGCAGGAGAAAAAGTTAGAGGGAATAACAGAAAGCAGCAGGAGCTGCAGGGAGAGAGAGGAAGAAGAGCCTCTTGTGTACATCTCTAGCACCCCTAGGAGCCTGGAGTGATTAATACCAGCTTCTAAGGGAGCTTCCTGTTTCCTGCTGCTTCCCTGAACCCACTTGAGGAGAACAGGCAGTCAACTGAACTAGTAGGAGCTGATATCTTCCCTCACTCAGGCCCTGCTACCAGCCTGCTTATTTGTCCCCTTCAATTGAGTGTTGAGAGCCTCTATAGCTGGCACAGAACAGCAGTCATGAGTGAAAGAAGAAAATGCCCCTCTGGGGTAGCATTCAGTAAAAGAAAGCAAAGGAAGCTTTTCTATGTAAGCAGGATGGAGCTCTCCTGAGATACATAGGCACAAATGTTCACGGTGAGCCTTCCGGCCCCAGTGAGGATGTGAGTGGTGAGTAGATGGCTGATCTTCCAGTTCGTCAGAGTGCAGGTGACCTGGCAGCTACTCTAGCATTCATATCTCCATCTCAAGTGGATGTAACCGTGCACTTTCCTGAAGAAAAGTGTAGATCAAAAAGAGTGTGGTGGAGGCGCAAGAAACAGCTGCTGCTGAATTTAGTTCCTTAAGCCTAGATGATCCAGGACTGTGGACCCACTTGGGCAGTAGCCTGAGGGACTTCCTTGTACTGCATGGGCCACAGCAAGTGAAAAACTTCATGTTCCCTCAAAACAATGAAAATAGAAGTTTCCATCCAGCACATTACTGGCTGGTGTCACCCAATGGTGACAAAGTGGCGAGGCCATGGCTTATGTACTAAAAAAACCCAGAATGCTGCACACTGCTTTTGTTGCAAACTTTTCCAGTCTAATGTTCCAGCTACATTGGGTTCTACAGGAACAAAGGATTGGAAAAATCTGGCTAGAAATCTGGCATGCCATGAGAAGGCAGCAAATCATCAGAGAGGATTCCATAGATGGAAAGAACTTGAGATGACACTCAGGTTAAAGGCCACCATAGATGATCAGCATCAAGAGAAGATTGCATCAGAGTCTCTTTACTGGCAAAACGTTCTGAAAAGGCTCATTGCCATTGTGAGAATGCTTGCTACCCAAAACCTAGCACTGCATGGCACTTCAGATCAGCTGTATGTGTCAAACAATGGAAACTTCCTTAAAATTGTGGTGGTGATGGCTGAGTTTGATGCTGTACTCCAGGATCATCTAAGAAGAGTCACCACCCAAGAAATGTACACACACCACTACCTTGGAAAAACAATTCAAAATGAGATCATACGGTTACTGACATCAGCCATATGGAATAAATGACTTTAATGGTGCATTTTGTAACAACAGCAGAACCTAGTGAAAATGTCCCTTCAATGGTGACTGTCAGAGAGCATTCTCTAGAATTTATTGACATTGATGATGCTACAGGAGCTGGTATGACAAATGTGCTTCTTAAAAAGCTGGCAGATATGGGAGTTGCGATAGCTGACGTGAAAGGTCAGGGCTGCAATAATGGTGCCAACATGAGAGGAAAGAATAGAGGAGTGCAGACACGGATCCGAGAGTTAAACCCTCAGTATTTTTTTGTCCCATGTAGTTCTCATTCATTGAACTTGATGGTCAGTGATGCAGCATCTGCTTCTAGTGAGGCTGCTGAATTTTTTAACGTAATTTAAAACATCTGTGTATTTTTTCTCTGCATCAACTCATCGATGGCAAATTTTGAAACAACATCTGGGAACATCCTCTCTGACACAGAAATCACTGAGTGCCACATGATGGGAAGTCGAGTGGAAGCAATAAAGCCTATCAAACACCAAATTGGGATAGATAGATGATCGATAATTGCCATCATGGAGGATAATGCTAGGACAGGAACTGTTCATGCGAGAAAAGTGGCAGAGGGAAATGGAATCACCAGAAACATACATAACTTCAAATTTCTGTGTGGCTTATGTTGTGGCATGACATGCTGTTTGAAATAAATGTTGTAAGCAAGAGACTCCAAGGTGTTGATATATCTGGAGCAATGGACAAAGCAATGTCATACCTACAGTCTTACTGGTCAAATGAGGGATTTCAAAATGTTCTGAAGAGTGCACAGAAATTGGCAGGAGAACTTCACACTGAAGCTATTTTCCCACCCATTCAAGAATAGAAGAGTCACCGAAGAAGAAGACATTTTGATTATGACGCATGGGATAATCCCATAAGAGACCCCAAACAACAATTCAAAGTTGAATTCTTTAACCAGGTGCTAGATTGTGCAATACAGTTAGTTGAGGAATGTTTTATGCAGCTCAAGGAACACAGCAGTATATTTGGGATGTTGTGTGATATTTTAAAACTCCTCACTATACCTGAAGAAGACCTACACCAGCAGTGCAGGGCACTAGAGACAGTGCTGACACATGATGACATGCGCAATATTGATGCGAGTGATTTAGGTGATGAACTGAAAGCCCTTTCAAGATACATTTCAGCAGGATCAACTCCAAAGGCTGTTCTGGAATATATGTGCACAAATAAGATGACCACCCTCTTTCCAAATGCTTTTGTTGCTCTGCGCATACTTCTAACACTTCCTGTAATAGTTGCCAGTGGAGAACGCAGCTTCTCCAAGCTGAAGTTAATAAAAACACATCTACGCTCCACAAAGACACAGGAGAGGCTGGTTGGCCTTGCAACCATCTCACTAGAGCAAGAGCTGGCCCAGACTGTGGACCTTCAGGAATCAGTTCAAACTTTTGCAACCAAGAAGGCACTACTTTGATTATTCAAACAGATAAAAATGCCAGTGTTTACTGTGCAGACAAGAAAAGTTACATTTGTTGTTCAGGTGTTTGAAAGCTAAGTGTTACTTTAAAATTTTTGAACAAGGCATTTTAAGTTGTTAGTTCTCCTTTATTGGGGTAGGTAGCAGAGCAGTACCATGAGAGGAGTAGAACAGGAAGAAGGCAGAACTGAGACCTTTCAAAGTTTTGGCCCAAGCGAAGAGGTATGGGGGCGTCATTTGAGCTCCCCACCTCAGGTGCCAAAATGTTGTGGGCCAGTCCTGAGCAGTGCAAAAGTAAGAGTAGCAGTACTGCAATCCCTCCTACAATAACCTTGTGACACCCTCCGCCCCAAGTCCAGGATCCCTACTATCACAACACTATGAAATTTCAGATTTAAATAGCTTAATTCATGAAATGTATGATTTTTAAAATCCTGTGACTGTGAAATTGACCAAACTGGAGCCTGAATTTGGTAGGGCCCTAACTATAAGCAGGCTTCACTTTCTGTTTATAATATACAACTTTAATGAACACTTGTTCTCTACAGAACTGGTCCATAAGTGAAGAATTTTTTTGCCTATTTTTAAATGCTAAAGGTTTTCATTGTAATGTTAGTAGCTAAAGAAGAGATGGCAAATTCTGTGTAATATCAAATGTATTATCTTCCAGGTATTTCTAACTGGAAAAGATATTTTGAAGCTAAGATAAATATTGAATAATATATTGAAATATGAATTGTCTTAAAATATCATCTTATAAAGTACAGAAATAAAGAGAGAGAAATGATTCCTAGTGACTTTTCTCTTTACATATATGCCAAGGAAATTCTGACCCTTGAATTCAAGAGCAAAATAGTATAATTCAAGTGTGTGATTTTCAAAGATGCTGAGTACCTACCTGTACCTTCTATTGGCTGGATGCTGAACACTTCTGAAAATCAGTCCAGTACCTTTTAAGTGCTGGCATGGAGCATGTTTGCACATATTTGACTCACTTCTGTAGCTCTTGCTCAGGCCCTACCCAGGTGAAACTTCTAGTGAAGTCAACAGCAGTTTTGTCCTCTTGTAGAATTGGATCCCATATGGACTTAGTCCTGCAAATCCTCACTCACGTAAGTAGTGCTTACTCAAACCATTAATTCGGATGATAGGGGAAAGGACTATTCATTTATGTAAGTGATTGGAGGAACACAGCCTGTATTTCTTTAAATATGCTGTAGTTCTTTATTATATGCACTCATGAGACCCAATTGCATGTGTCATGTTTTGGGGTGTGCTCCAGACCAGTTGTTACTGGCTGCTCTGTAACTCTGAGTTTCTCAAAATACTCAGCTGCAGCTCTTGTGTCGGGACGCTTCCAGCCACTATATAAGCATGTACTGTGTGCCTGTGTATTAAGCAGCTCTGACTCAGCAATCCTGATTCCAATAGCCTGCTTGTTACACTATTGACACGCTCTGGCCACTTAGTTACACCTGGCAAGATGATCCCAACATACCCCAGTCCTGAATTTTCCCAAAATCATGTGTTCTGCAATGTTCAGCCCTCTCCTGGACTTATCAGAGAGATATTAAGGTTCATTTGTTCTTTTAAAGGTACAATACCCAGCAGCTTGCCATATTGACTGAGTTAACATTTACTTTAAATCAAACACAGCACTGGATTGGTTTAGATCAAAAGTAAAACAAGTTTACTGACTAAAGGAGATAGGCTCTGAAGTGAGTTTTAGTATAGCGGATAGAGTTTGAAATAGTTACAAGCACATAAAGTGAAAAACGCTTTCTAGAGACTAAGCCCTGGTCTACACTAGGCGTTGGGGTCGAATTCAGCAGCATTAAATCGATGTAACCCTGCACCCGTCCACATGACAAAGCCCTTTTTTTTTGACTTAAAGGGCTCTTAAAATCGATTTCCTTACTCCACCCCCGACAAGGGGATTAGCGCTGAAATCGGTTTTGCTGGGTCGAATTTGGGGTACTGTGGACGCAATTAGATGGTATTGGCCTCCAGGAGCTATCACAGAGTGCTCCATTGTGACTGCTCTGGTCAGCACTCTCAACTCAGATGCACTGACCAGGTAGACAGGAAAAGGCCTGCGAACTTTTGAATTTCAATTTCCTGTTTGGCCAGTGTGGCAAGCTGCAGGTGACCATGCAGAGCTCATCAGCAGAGGTGACCATGCAGAGCTCATCAGCAGAAGTGACCATGATGGAATCCCAGAATCGCAAAAGAGCTCCAGCATGGACCGAACGGGAGGTACGGGACCTGATCGCTGTATGGGAGAGGAATCTGTGCTATCAGAACTACGTTCCAGTTTTCGAAATGCCAAATCATTTGTGAAAATCTCCCAGGGCATGAAGGACAGAGGCCATAACAGGGACCCGAAGCAGTGCCGCATGAAACTTAAGGAGCTGAGGCAAGCCTACCAGAAAACCAGAGAGGCGAACGGCCGCTCCGGGTCAGAGCCCCAAACATGCCGCTTCTATGATGAGCTGCATGCCATTTTAGGGGGTTCAGCCACCACTACTCCAGCCGTGTTGCTTGACTCCTTCAATGGAGATGGAGGCAACACAGAAGCAGGTTTTGGGGACGAGGAAGATGATGATGATGAGGTTGTAGATAGCTCACACCAAACAAGCGGAGAAATTGGTTTTCCCTACAGCCAGGACTGTTTCTCACCCTGGACCTGGAGCCAGTACCCCCCGAACCCACCCAAGGCTGCCTCCCAGACCCACCAAGCAGAGAAGGGACCTCTGATGAGTGTACCTTTTAAAATACTATATATGGTTTAAAAGCCAGCATGTTTAATGATTAATTTGCCCTGGCATTCGCAGCTCTCCTGGATGTACTCCCAAAGCCTTTGCAAAAGGTTTCTGGGGAGGGCAGCCTTATTCCATCCACCATGGTAGGACACTTTACCACTCCAGGCCAGTAGCACGTACTTGGGAATCATTGTAGAACAAAGCATTGCAGTGTATGTTTGCTGGTGTTCAAAAACATCCGTTCTTTATCTCTCCGTATTATCCTCAGGAGAGTGATATCATTCATGGTCACCTGGTTGAAATAGGGTGCTTTTCTTAAGGGGACATTCAGAGGTGCCCGTTCCTGTTGGGCTGTTTGCCTATGGCTGAACAGAAATGTTCCCCGCTGTTAGCCATGTGGTGGGGGGGGGAGGCAAAATGTGACCTTGTAATGAAAGCACATGTGCTATGTATGTAATGTTAACAGCAAGGTTTACCGTGAAAGAGTGTACCGATTGTTCTATAAAATGTGTCTTTTCAAATACCACTGTCCCTTTTTTTTCTCCACCAGCTGCATGTGTTTCAAAGATCACAGGATCTTCTTCTTCCCAGAGGCTAGCGAAGATTAGAAGGTGAAAAAAACGCACTTGCAATGAAATGTTCTCTGAGCTCATGCTGTCCTCCCACACTGACAGAGCACAGACGAATGCATGGAGGCAGACAATGTCAGAGTGCAGGAAAGCACAAAATGACTGGGAGGAGAGGTGGCAGGCTGAAGAGAGTAAGTGGCGGGCTGAACAGAGGGTTGAAGCTGAAAGGTGGTGGTAGCGTGATGAGAGGAGGCAGGATTCAATGCTGAGGCTGCTGGAGGATCAAACTAATATGCTCCAGCATATGGTTGAGCTGCAGGAAAGGCAGCAGGAGCACAGACCGCCATCACAGCCCCTGTATAACCAACCGCCCTCCTCCCCAAGTTCCATAGCCTCCTCACCCAGACACCCAAGTACACGGCGGGGGGGCCTCCGGCCACCCAGTCACTCCACCCCAGAGGATTTCCCAAGTAACAGAAGGCTGGCATTCAATAAATTTTAAACTTTTGAAGAGCTGTGTGGCCTTGTCCTTCCCTCCTCCACTACCCCTCCTGGGCTACCATGGTAATTATCCCCCTATTTGTGTGATGAATTTTAATAAAGAATGCATGAATGTGAAGCAACAATGACTTTATTGCCTCTGCAAGTGGTGATTAAAGGGAGGTGGGGAGGATGGTTAGCTTACAGGGAAGTAGAGTGAACCAAGGGGTGGGAGGTTTCATCAAGGAGAAACAAACAGAACTTTCACACCATAGCCTGGCCTGTCATGAAACTGGTTTTCAAAGCTTCTCTGATGCGCACTGCACCCTCCTGTGCTCTTCTAACCGCCCTGGTGTCTGGCTGTGCGTAACCAGCAGCCAGGCGATTTGCCTCAACCTCCCACTCAGCCATAAATGTCTCCTCCTTACTCTCACAGATATTGTGGAGCGCACAGCAAGCAGTAATAACAGTGGGAATATTGGTTTTGCTGAGGTCTAACCGAGTCAGTAAACTGCGCCAGCGTGCATTTAAACCTCCAAATGCACATTCTACCACCATTCTGCACTTGCTCAGCCTGTAGTTGAACAGCTCCTGACTACTTTCCAGGCTGTCTATGTATGGCTTCATGAGCCATGGCATTAAGGGGTAGGCTGGGTCCCCAAGGATAACTATAGGCATTTCAACATCCCCAGCGGTTATTTTCTGGTCTGGGAAGAAAGTCCCTTCCTGCAGCTTTTGAAACAGACCAGAGTTCCTGAAGATGCGAGTGTCATGTACCTTTCCCGGCCATCCCACGTTGATGTTGGTGAAACATCCCTTGTGATCCACCAGTGCTTGCAGCACTATTGAAAAGTGCCCCTTGAGGTTTATGTGCTCACTGGCTTGGTGCTCCAGTGCCAAGATAGGGATATGGGTTCCGTCTATGGCCCCACCACAGTTAGGGAATCCCATTGCAGCAAAGCCATCCACTATGACCTGCACATTTCCCAGGGTCACTACTCTTGATATCAGCAGATCTTTGATTGCGTTGGCTACTTGCATCACAGCAGCCCCCACAGTAGATTTGCCCCCTCCAAATTGATTCCCAACTGACCGGTAGCTGTCTGGCGTTGCAAGCTTCCACAGGGCTATTGCCACTCGCTTCTCAAATGTGAGGGCTGCTCTCATCTTGGTATTCTTGCATCTCAGGGCAGGGGAAAGCAAGTCACAAAGTTCCATGAAAGTGCCCTTACGCATGCGAAAGTTTCACAGCCACTGGGAATCGTCCCAGACCTGCAAAACTATGCGGTCCCACCAGTCTGTGCTTGTTTCCTGGGCCCAGAATCGGCATTCCACCGCAGGAGCCTGCCCCATTAGCACCATGATGCCCACATTGCCAGGGCACGTGCTTTGAGAGAAGTCTGTGTCCATGTCCTCATCACTCTCATAACTACGCTGACGTCGCCTACTCACCCGGTTTTGCTTTGCCAGGTTCTGGTGCTGCATATACTGCTGGATAATGTGTGTGGTGTTTAATGTGCTCCTAATTGCCAAAGTGATCTGAGCAGGCTCCATGCTTTCCGTGGTATGGCATCTGCACAGAAAAAAGGCGCGGAATGATTGTCTGCTGTTGCCCTGACGGAGGGAGGGGCGACTGATGACATGGCTTACAGGGTTGGCTTACAGGGAATTAAAATCAACAAAGGGGGTGGCTTTGCGAGAAACTGAATGGCCGCCTCAGGGATAGAACTCAAAACTTCAAGGATAGAACTCAAAACTGGGTTTAGCAGGCCGTTGATTTCACAGAGGGAGGGAGAGAGGAGAAAATGAATACAAAACAAATCTGGTCTATTTCTTGTTTTGAGCCACTTCATCTATCTTTATACATCTTGCTGGCAGCAGACTGTGCAGTACGAGTGCTAGCCATTGTCACCTCCTGGGTGCTCGGCAGAAGACGGTACAGTATGACTGCTGGCCGTCATCTTCTGCTGGCTGCAGATTAAAAGACAGTGCACTGCCGGTAGGACTCAATCGCCATGAGACGAAACAAGGGAAATGACCTGGCTGAGTCACTCCCATATTTGACCAGGTGCCCGGTTAAAAGAGCACCCAGGACTACGTTGACGACAGCTACCAGTCATACTGCACTGTCTGCTGCCAAAAGGCAATAAACTGCTGCTGTGTAGCAATGCAGTACCACGTCCGCCAGCACCCCGGAGACATACGGTAATGGTTAGCTGAGTGGGCTCCATGCTTGCCGTGGTATGGCGTCTGCACAGGTAACTCAAGAAAAAAGGTGCAAAACGATTGTCTGCCCTTGCTTTTATGGAGGGAGGGAGGGAACGGGGGCCTGACAATATGTACCCAGAACCACCCGCAACAATGTTTTAGCCCCATCAGGCACTGGGATTTCTATCCAGAATTCAAACGGGTGGTGGAGACTGCGGGAACTGTGGGATAGCTACCCACAGTGCAAAGCTCCGGAAGTCGACGGTTGCCTCGGTACTGTGGACACAGTCCGTCGACTACATGCACTTAGAGCATTTGTGTGGTGACACACACACTCGCCTGTATAAAAATGCTTTCTACAAAACCGACTTCTATAAATTCGACCTAATTTTGTAGTATAGACATACCCTAAGGCCTGGTCTACAGTACGTGGTTATTTCGGAAGTAGCTGAGTTAATTCGAAATAAAACTGATTCTGTCCACACAACAAAACCGGTTATTTCGATTTAAAGTTTTCTTTAATCTGATTTCTGTACTCCACCTCGGCAAGTGGAGTAGCACTAAAATCGAGATCGCAGTTCCAGATTACAGATACTGTGGAGGCAATTCGACATTATTGGCCTCCGGGAGCTATCCCAGAATGCTCCCTTGTGACCGCTCTGGACAACACTCTCAACTCTGATGCACAAGCCAGGTAGGCAGTAAAAGCCCCAGGAACTTTTGAATTTCATTTCCTGTTTGGTCACCATCAGCACAGGTGACCATCAGCACAGTCTACCATCACAGGCGACCATGCAGAGTCCACCATCACAAGAGACCACGCAGTCCCGGATTCATAGACTAGCTCGAGCAAGGTTCGAACAGGAGGTACTGGATCTCATTGTATGTTGGGGAGACAAATCTGTTATGGCAGAACTACCTTCCAAAAAAAGAAACACAAATACGTATGCTAAAGTCTCCAGGGCCATGATGGAAAGAGGCTACTCCAGGAGCACAGAGCAGTGTTGGTACAAAAATCAAGGAACTCAGGCAAGTGTACCAAAAAGCCAGGGAGGCAAATGGGCACTCTGGGTCACAGCCCCATACATGCCGCTTCTACCATGAGCTGCATGAAATTATGAGGGGTGACGCCACCACTACCCCACCACTGTCCGTGGACACCTGCAAGGGGGGAGTTGCATAGAGTGAGGAGGAGGAGGAGGACAGTGCACAGGCGGCAAGTGGGGAATCCGTTTCCACCCCTAGCCAGGAACTAGTCTTAATGCTGGAGGCAACAGCCTCACCACACTCCCAAGGCGGGCTCCCGGACCTGGATAGCAAAGGTGGAAGCGCTAGTGTAAACTGATTGATGGCATTTTTGCCACTATGCTATCAAATCTGCTCAGAATGGGTATGGAGGACAGTGATAAAGCTATAATGGACTTATTTTTTAGTGCTTTTATTGTTGCTCCCACTGGTGGAGCTACATTAACGACAGTGGAAATTGGGAGAAATTTAAGAAAAATGCCATTGTCGATGAGATCATAGTGTCTGAGTCTGAAAGGCTGGAGAGCATAAGCACTATGCTTTCCTATGTTCTTGCAATGCTAGCCTTCCTCAAGGGAACAGGGAGTGAGGTTAAGGCCATGAACCCATCCACTAGATATGATTAGGGATGGCGGGAGACATATGCTTTACCCTGCAAAGAGGTGGCAAATGCCATCTGCAATATGCCAAGTTGCCTGAAATTCATGCTGGCACTCTCACAGCAACCTGGCCCCCGCCTCATCATCCTATCACAGGGTTGTGCATTAAATGCACAAGGTAGCTCCTAGTGCCTTAATGTTGAGCAGAGGAAGCACTAAACTTCCATTTACTGATGTAATAACACACTCCAGACTGATATTTTCCTGTATCCTGGGATTTTATTCCTTGAAGCTGCACTGTTCAGTTTGTATGCTCAGTAGCTCATAAGTGTGTTGTTTTAGTAGCATAGTAAAACCCCAATTTCTCTTTTTTCTTGAAAGGTTTCATATATGTCCTAAAGCTTAAGCAAAAAAAGGTTTTACATGAGCAGGATGCCCTAGCATTCTGCCCCAGAATAAGCCCCATGTGCACCGAAGCAACTCCCAGGACATTGGTCCCTTGTGACTGGATGTGGACCTGCTGGATCTTTCCCTTG
The DNA here is from genome assembly GCF_009764565.3 of Dermochelys coriacea. NCBI lineage: Eukaryota > Metazoa > Chordata > Testudines > Dermochelyidae > Dermochelys > Dermochelys coriacea. Next base: position 81,404,051 of record NC_050074.1, on the reverse strand, counting down.
GTCACCTCCTTCTATTGGTCACCTCCATCTGGGTCTTCTGGAGGGCCAGGCCACATAAAAGTTCAGTCCCCTCCCAGGGTACACAACATCCCAAAACAAACACCACCTTCAACAATAGTTCCAAGTTCATTCTTATAGAATCACCTGAAGGACCCTGAGAGGTCATTTGGTCCAGCCCCCTGCAGTGTTGCAGTACTAAGTATATCTAGACCATCCCTAACAGGTGTCTGTCCAACCTATTCTTAAAAAACTCCAATGAGGGGGATTCTACAACTTTACTTGGAAGAGTATTCCAGAACTTTATTATTTTTATAGGTAGATATTAGGAAAAACTCTATCCTAAATCTCCCTTGCTGTATATTAAGCCCATTACTTCTCATCCTATCTTCAGTGGACATGGAGAACTATTGATCACATCCTCTTTATAACAGTCCTTAACGTTTTTGAAGACTGTTATTAGGTCCTCCCTCAGTTTTCTTTTCTCAATACTAAAACATGCCCAGGTTTTTAACTTTTTTTTCATAGGTCAGGTTTTCTAAACCGTTTATCGCTTTTGTTGCTCTTCTCTGGACTCTGTCTCCAATTTGTTCATGTCTTTCCTAAAGCATGGTGCCAAAAAACTGCACCGAAGACCCCAGGTAAGGACTCACCAGTGTTGAGTAGAGTGGAAAAATTACATCTCATGTCTTACTTACAACACTCCTGCTAATGCATCCCATAATGATGTTTGGGGTTTTTTTTGCAACAATATTATATTGCTGACCCTCATTTAGTTTGGAGCAGTTTTGGGAGCAGGGATTGAGTGGTGTCTGCTACCGGAAGTAACCAGCAGCCAGCCTCCTCCCTGTGAAGGAGCAGTTTCCTCCTCCCCTGGTGGAACTACTGCAGTCCTTTCCAGATGGATTTCTTCCTCAACCTTGGAGATCTTCATATGCATATTTTCAGTTAATTCCTCACCCTAGCCACCTCCTCCTGTAGCTCTCTCACCTGCCTCCTGAGTGTTTCTACCAGGCGGAACCTTTCCCATTGGATGCAACAGGGAAATGAAGGCCACAGTCTCTGCAAATCCACAGCAGGGCCTGGGAAAAGGCATCCATGGTTGGGTTCCCTGTCTGGACATAGGCACAGGAGGTAGAGCAAAGAGCAGGGGACACTATGTGGCCTTTTCAAACCATGATGAGTTTTATACTTTCTCTCTCCTAAAGCCTCCCTCTCAAACTCTTGTTTGCAAGCTCCCCTTGGTTGCTTAATGCCTGTGTATTAAGCCCTTCTCTCTTGGGTCAGCCCTCCCCCCTCCTTAACACACAGGGGAAGGGTGATCAAAGTGCAGGAGGCTAAAGCCTTGCTAGTGCCCATTCAGCTGCCAGCTAGGAGGCCTCTGGATCCCATTTCCACACAGTCCCCAAACACACACAACCATACTGTAAATTTTAAGTAAGCCAAAAGAAAAACCACACAGAAACAAGCTTGCCCACTCACCCCAGGAATTAATGCTCGCTTCTTCTTCCCTCTGACTTCCCTGTGTGCTATCCCCCTGTCCATCCTCCACCTCCTCCTGATTTGGTGGTCTATAGCAGACCCTTACTATGATATCATTTTTGTCCCCTCCCTGTACCACACACCTCCTACTTTCACCCAAAGACTGTCATCTGGTTTGCCTTTTTTTTCTGGACCTCAGAACAAGTGTATATATTCTTGAGGTATGATGCAACATCAACTCCCTTTCCCCACTTCCTGTTCTTCCTGAACTAAACAAGCTATTCCTTCTATACCAATATTCCAACCAGGAGACTTGTCTCAGTGATGCCATTTAAGTAATAATTTAGGTTGTATACTAATACTTCCAGTTCTTGCTTTTATACTCATACTCCTTGGATATGTGTACAGACATCTAAAAGGTTGAGCAGATTCTCCTCACTCTTAACATGTCACTGACTCCCCAGGTTTTCCCTCCTGGAAGTACAGGTTCCACTAAAACACAATGGTCTTCCACCCCTCCTGGACTTCTCTTCAGTTCCCTGTTCTCTTTGTGAAACACCAGCCACAGGTCTGCCTCCCTTGGCTCCTTGTTCCTGGGACCTGCCATGGGAACTAGCTTTGATTTCCAGCTTAACTGCTCTTCTCCACCACCAGCCCCAAATTGCTGGGATGCCTCCCTTTTTAAGTCTTATAAGCAGCAGAGGTGTGGTAGGGCAGGGCTAATTAAACCGGGAGCAGGCTGACCTATTACACCAGGATTGGTACACAGTGGATGCTGCTGTTATGGAGGGGGTTATGACTGGCATTAGATTATATGATAGTTTTGATTATCTAGACAATGTAGTTTGTAGTTTGCACACATTTGATTTGATTGATGCATGTGTCAATTTAAAATAACAGTTGTTTAAGAAGAAAACTAGAAAAACAAAAATTCCATCATTTGCAAACATAAAAGAAATTCCCTGCATGTGTTTGATAGTGGGATTTTAAGTCTGGATCTTCAAATTCTCTGCACAGATCTTTCCCACTTAAACTAAAGGTGTCTCATCCTCTGTGGACCAGCTCCTAGAGGAGAATGTGACCCACACTTTACCCATGGATTATACAATAACTTTCTATAGAGCAGAAAAATGTTGGCCTTCCAGATTCCTGAGTTCTGTTACTGCTGTTTGGATGGGAGTGTAGTCTAATGGCAAAAGCAGTGGTTACAATAAATAAATCTGGCACATTCTATCTGAGAGGCAGTGTTACTTGAGTGTATGAACATTCAGTCTGTCATAATTAAGACATGGGTTTGATTTCTAGATCTGTTAGAATCTTTCCATTAATTTATGGGTGATATGATACTTTCTTCCCCCCCATGATCAGGGTATGAGCCATTGATCAGCAGTAAGGATTTCAAAGTACACAAATGTGAACAGCAGCGAGTAGAAGATATGAACTTAGAACTCATGGCCTTCTGGCTTCCGGTGCTCTTTCCCTTAGATTACAATGGTGTTCTGTGAGGGACCCTCTCTCTCATACGTATATAAAATATCTCCATGGAACATCTCTTCCACAGCACTGCAAAGCCAGATAAGTGTCACCCATCATACAGAACACCTGTGCATGATCTGGCTTAGCTGAGAGAATGATCTATGGTCCTCTTTGTAAGGCATTAATAACATACCAGTTCAACTGACAACATTTTCAATATGCCAAATAATTGATGCAGTTAAATTATGTTGCTTAACATTTGTAGCTTTGGAATGTACCCTAAGAGAATTTGTGGATTTATTTTGCAGGTGAAGCTTTAAGCGTATCAGCGAGGGAATTTACCAATGATCCCTGTTATCTGCCTAAAAGGAAAGCTGTTGTTCAAGCAGCACGCTTCCTTCTGGCTGCTGTCACTAGACTTCTGATTCTGGCAGACATGATTGATGTGGCATACCTATTGCAACATTTAACAGTGGTAAGTAGAATCTGCACTAATTCAGTATGACTGGTTAGAGAAGTGACTGCAAATGGCACCTTCTGATGCAACATACTTTTTCATGTGTGTATCAGTCAATTATGTTTAATTTCTTCACAAAAAAGTTTGTAATCACTTTTTACTCCTCCTACCATTGAGAGCCAATACAGTGACTGGTGTGGGAGAGTGATCTGGCTTCTCCTCTTAATCATACATCTCCAACAGAATTTGCAACACAATTACAATGAAAAAGTCTCTTACTGGTGAAAGTACATGAGACCAAACACAATGCAGATACTAGGTGAAGTTGGCAGTTAGGAAAAAAAACATCATGTAAACTGAACAAATCTGATATGGAGCCACTGAGAGGAAATAAATATAGACCCCCCTACGGTGACATTTTAAATTGCATTATTTAATATTCCCTAGTTGATTATGCAAAATGTTATAAGTTACTATAAAACTGCCATTGCTTCCAGTATATTGATTACTGCTAAATAGGAGAAAATTCTTCTTCTAGAATATCTTGAGATTATTTCCCTGTATTTGTTTGTTGAAATGTATTCAATTAATACATTACTGGTGTTTTTTTTGAACTATAGGTTGGTGGTATACATTGAAATCAGAGCTGTTTTGATAATTATGATGGTCAGATAGGAACAAAAATATGTAACTTATTTGGATGAGTCCAGGTGCAATTTAAACATGCATTTTTCAGGTAGCAAGGAATGAGGTTGGGCAAAGGTGTCCACTTATACACACACATTCCCTATTCTGGGGTTGTTTGGCTGTGTCACAAGTTAAAGATGCCTCAGGGCTGCTTTAATGATCACCCAGCTTAAACAGCTCCCAAGGGACATTCCAGCAGCCAGATATTACCAGAGTGCACTTGTGTTCTGACCACCTCCTCTACTGCAGCCGGGCACTTTGCCAAGGCCAGAAAGGATTGGTAATACAGAGCTGGCTTTATAGCATTTGTGGCTTCTTCTACAGTGGGGAATCCCCAGCTGGCTGTATAAGCCACCTTTTCCCTTTTCTTTCACGGTTGGTACCAGGCCTTGCCCTCGGTTCTTGTGACTAGTCACACATGTGACTTTGAAATTCACTTTCCTTGATATTTGTGGCATTAAAACTGAACATCTTGTTTGCTGAGTTAGCATGTGCCAACATGTTAGCTAACTCAAGTTGACTGGCAATCAAGTAACTCAAGATTTAAAAAAAAAACACCTCTCCAATTTAGACCATCCTTCAAGGCTGAACAGTGGAAAAGGTGCTTAATAACTTTCCTTTTTAAACAAGTGAATAAGGTACTTCAGTAATACTCATCATCAGATGATGAGTTTTGGAGGGGGCCTCTTGTATCATCATTTTTTGCTCCCTGCATCAAGGTTAGAGAATCTTATTCTATTTTCTTATGTTTAACATCTGCTTAAAGATGCTTAGTAATGTGCTATTATTGCCTCATTAGGCAAATTGTTCCACACTTTTGTTGATCTTAATGTCAAGATGCTGTCATATTAGATAAGCTAGATTCATTCTTTCAATTAATTCCATTACTACCTGTTTTAATACTAGTATCTTGTGTAAAGAGCTTTTCTCCCAGTTTTTGCATTGTGACTTCCAATACTTAAACAGGTTTCAGAGTAGCAGCCGTGTTAGTCTGTATTCGCAAAAAGAAAAGGAGTACTTTTGGCACCTTAGAGACTAACAAATTTATTAGAGCATAAGCTTTCGTGAGCTACAGCTTACTTCATCGGATGCATTACGATGAAGTGAGCTGTAGCTCAGGAAAGCTTATGCTCTAATAAATTTGTTAGTCTCTAAGGTGCCACAAGTACTCCTTTTCTTTTTGCGAATACTTAAACAGTTACCAATATCATGTTGCTTAAATATATTTTGTAGGCTAATTACATATAGTTCTTTCAGATTCTTTCCCTGGAGCTTTTTTTTTTCCTTCCCCCTGGCTCAGTGCGTGTCTTTGGTAGCTCATGTTTAGGACTCCATGTCTATCATGGAGGTCGCAGAAGTCATGGATTCAATGACTTTCCACGACCTCCATGACTTCTGCAGTGATGAGTGTGACTGACCTCAAGGCCGCCCATACAGTGTCACACCTTACTTCACAGGTAGACCCATTGACTTCAGTAGGACTACATGTGGAGTAAGGTACTACTCAGTGTGAGCAAGAGAATCAGAATCTGGCCTCAGATGAGACCAGGAAGGAATGTCTCTCCAGACTACAGTATTTCACTGTGAAAGGCATCATGGAGATTTTAATGTTTCCTTTGAAGCATCCAACATTGGCAGTTGTTGGAGACATTCTAGCTGGACCATTGGCTTGATTTGGTATAGAAAAGTCTATGATCCTACAGCATATAGTATATGTATATGAAGTTTGCCAGTTTAGAGTGTTGAAAGTGGTCTTAATAATACTATTTTTTAAAATTTTTCTTGTCTTGACACTTTTCATCAATAGTCTTTGTACCCAGGTGCCATCCCAGGGGCACCCTTGTGGCCTAAGGTGGCACTGTTTCAGTTTCCCTTTGAGGTTCCAAAAATAACTTATACACATCTGAATCTTTATTTGGGGTCTTATGTATTTAATACCATCTGGCTCTCCAAAGATCCTCTTTTGGCCTCCCCCCCACTAAGGTTAGGGTTTCTCAGCACTCCTTCTAGGACCTGTGCTTCAAATCCTGGTCTTCTTGGCCTGTAAAGTCTCCTGTCAGGTTTAGGGGTTTCAAAGCCCTCCTTGCTGAGTTCTTCCTCCTACACATCTCCTCCTTGACTGGGCTTGGAGTCTCCTTTTGAGTCCCCTACCCAGTTCCTAATAGTCTCTTGATCTTCTCCAGGTGAATCTAATAATCCCAAGCACTTGTCTGCACTATCTGGGAGAAAGGGAAGCCTTGCCGCACCCACTCAGCAAAGCTCCTGGGGCCTTAAAGTATATGGTATGGTATGGCCATGTACATTCCCTCTCCCACACACCAATTGCTCCTCGGGACCATCTTCCTCTCATCCAATTATTGCCTTGATCTGCCTCCCTGGACATGTGGAATGGGATAAATGGCCTCTCTGATGAACCCCTCTGGTCTTAAAGAGCCAGTATCCTGCTGTTCCCCTAAACTTTTATATAAGAAAATGTTTTCATAATCTTAAAGACACCCTTCATAAACACTTTTAGTGCTCTTAAGACAAGTAATAACTAAAATCTGGTGGTATTCTTGGGTATGGATTTTTTTTAAACAACTCTGAGTCACTATATGATTTTCACTGGGAAGAAAAAACTAACAATTATTGAAAAATCATAAAATGACTCAAAGAATTTTTTGGAAAAACTGAATCTGTACAAAAAAGTAAATTGTCATCTTTTCCCCTTATTTAAATGTAGTTTTCATGAAAGCTGCCAAATTGATAGAGGAATTCAGTTTTCAGCATTATTAACTCACAGAACAAGTTAAATTGCAATCCAAATGCCCCACAATGCCTAACTAATATTCCTTGGCTTTGTCCTGGGAGATAGTATATTGTCTGTCTGCTAAGTCAGCCAACAAGGTACCAGTTATAATGGTATCTTTTTATATTGACACTTATTCATTAGGAAATGGGCTAAGACTACCAAGTAGTTTTAACACATGCCATTGATTAGCCATCAAGTGACAACAGCTTTTAGTCATCACCAACCTGGACCAGATTCATATACAATAATAATAATAAAAAAACTTTATGAGTCTTGACTTTGAAAAAAACAAAGTGTTTAATTATTATATGTTAGAACTGCTTTAGAAAATTCAAATTTTATTCAGTGTGGACCTGGTCCAGCAAAACACATTTAGTTTCCACAAGGTTTCTGCAGCATGGAAAGCAAACTTTGTCTTCCCTACATCATCTTAAATATTCCAAGTGCATATCTCTTAGAAATACAATAATTTTTAAATATGCCTTGAGAAGTATTTCTTTGAACCTGTTCTAAAACAGATAGCTCCAACACACTGTCCTATTTCTTCATGAGGATCGGAGCTATATAACTGTTATTAATCATTTGAGAGGAGATGAAAAAGTTCTTTGCCTTTCATTTCCATGGCTCTGAGCTTTTTAATTTTATGTAGAATAAAATCAAGGAGTTTGATCACTGAACCAAAATTAATTTTAAAGGTTATATCATTCAGTACAGAATGAATGAAATGAAAATGCTGACCAAGGAAAAGATTTGTTGTATATATAAAAATGAAAGAAGATAGGCCAGCATCATCAAAGGGAGTTGGCATAGTATTTATCCGTTCCAAGTTACATATCTATTGTATTGTATGAATTATGTTGCATGGAATCCATATATTTTTATGGATTATTTGTAAAATGCCTACTCTGAAGAGATGTTGAAAGTTAATTGTATCGCTCACTCAGTAGAACTCCACACTATTTGATGGAACATTTCAAAGCCAGTTTGTCTCTGCTAAAAGGGGATGCTGCAAGCAGTGTCTCTCCACTCATTGTAGGACAGAAAAGCAATCTAGATTGTTAAACTTCAATTTTATTAGAAAATTATGGCACACAAAAGAAAAAAACAATAGCAATATGATTCGTTGCCAGGGAAATCCTCTCATAGTCTCACATATCATTCAGAGCTTAGCTGGAATAAGCAATACATATGTACTGCATAACAAAATATCGAGTTTGCAGTATAGTATTATGAATAAGCAGGCGATAAAAGAATAATCTATTTTAGTGAGATCAGCTTAATTGGAACTGCATATGTAAAATGAAAGGGAAGGAAATTTCATTTCTCTTCTCTAGTTGCATAGAAACTCCATCCAAGAAAGCTCTCAACATTACAACATCAGCACAAACTCTGTGACTGATTGTATTCTGATGGCATGATACTACTTTCAGCTGATTGTGGAAGCGGCAGCCTTATGACATTCAGTGATGCCACATACTCTGTCTAGACCAAATTCATTACCCAAAACAAAGTGATAGGAGAAAGGAAAGTACATCACATTTATGTCTCCATAAACAGCGCAGCCCAGATGATTCCCCCCCCTTGAGGCAGGGGGAGAGAGCAGGTTGAGAGATGCTGACATATTCTCTGCCTCTAAGACCCTCCACTGTATTGACCTTTCCCTTGTATCTGAGTGTTATATATGGCTGTGTCAAGAGCCACAATCTGTTCTTTTAGGGACTGATCCAACTCAACTTGAAGTCAAAGGAACGATTCAGTGAGATTTGAATTGGAGCCCTTGGTTTCTAGGAGCGTCACTGAAAATGTTGCTTACTCTATTAGTCTACAGATACCATGCAATAATCTTTATGGAAGCAGCTGGTTTAAAAATCAGGTACTTTTTCATTGACCAAGTGAGCAAATAAAGTTGATATCAAATCTATAAATACAAACAAAAAATCAGAGCAAAAATTTTGCAATTATCAAAATGCATGCTAGGTTTCATCACACTCTCTCTTTGTTTTTTGTAGTATCTCTGCATCCCTTCCCTTTCCCCTTGTCCTTGGTATCTGTTTATCTTGTAAGCTTTTGGAGGCTAGCACCATGGAGCAGTGTAAACAATAAGGATACACATGCAAAAGAAATGGAGCATTCTTGGAGCTGGAGGGATTGTTTATATTGGTTTCACACAAACTCCATCCATTAAAGTTACTCAGTATGATACTGAATGGCTACAAAATCAGATATTGAAACACAAGAAAGATTACATCATTAGCTGAGCAGTGATGAGGGAAGGACTGTATTATTTACCAACTTTAGAGAACTGTTTCTCTAAAGTAAACCTTCTATGGGTGTCTCACACAGAACAAATGAAGCATGAATAAGCTTTACCAGTGAAGCAATTGATGATATTTTTTCACTTTAGTTTCTTCATTTATTTAATTGATCAACAATAGTAAGGGAATCCATGTTTACCAAAATGTCTCTTTTCTGACCTACCACCCAAACATTATTTCCCTTATTTCAGCATTCAAAATCTCCTACCCTTCTATATAACTTCTTTATTATTGTGAACAATATGGTAAGACTAAAGTCTATCCTGTGCATCTAGTCCTTTGACTCAACATTCCATTTTCAGCCTCATTCACTTTAGAAGTGATCTCAATACGTTTAATTAAGTGAATTAATAGACTGGTGGAATGACTTTGAACTTATTGATCAGAGGAGAAAAGCAAGAAGGTAAGAAAACTCTTATTCAAAGAGCCCACCAGCATGTCTTTCCTCTAATATAGTTCAGATCCTGCTGATCCAGCATGTTTTCTTTCTTCTTCTTGACCTGTTTGTTTGTAGATTTACTTTTTAAATTTACATATCTTTCACACATTCCTCAGTAGACTCAGTAATATCTATAAAGCACTGACTTACAGTGATTTAAAACTATACGAGAAAAAGGAAGAAAAGTGGTTGGAAATGAGAAGCTACATGCGAAGCCAGGCTTATTTGGGAAGATCATTATCTGCTGCTCCTCCTCCCTGCAAAGCCTCCTTAAAAGTGTTCTAAGCAGTGTAAAAATGATTTGGTTACCTAAGGGAGAATATCTGAGTAACCTCAGTTGACTTGTGCTTCATGCTTTTTGGTATTAATTTTTTTTATTTGCGCCACTCCTGGTCGGCGTAGACTGTGATGGTATGCTGCAACAGGCACTTAGTCATCCCATTCTATTCTGGTGTATTGTCCTAGTGATGTGTGCTTACAGTTTTGATGCCCTTATATGATGCAATGTAACATCAAAAATTAAATGTGAGTGTAGGTAAGCATAGTCTTGGTCCAAATCACATCAAACACTATTGTAGACTTTCCACTGAGTTCCACAAGTTTTGGGTCAAGCCCATAATGAGGGATGGCTCTCAAAAAATTGTGGGTCATTTTAGAGAGATGCACAGGAGTATCTGAGAGAGGCTTTAGTCCCTTGGTTGCTTTACTGTAGTCGATCTGGACTTGCAGATCTTTATTCACAGATCAGCCAACAGAAAAAATTCTTGCTACTACTTCTGAAGTTTGTGCATGCCACAGAGGAGACAGATCTGAGTTATTTGTATTTCTAGCATCAGTATTTATAGGTCTATGTATTTTTCCACTCTACAATTTGTGGCAGAATTATTGAAACATAAATGACACACATAATGCACATACTAAACAACTACTTCGGAATAGGGCTTTGTGAAACGATCACCTTTTATTGCAGCAGAATAATGGATACACTACTACTGCTTCAATGTCACCTAGAGACAATGAGAGATAATCCAACCCCCAGCAAGGTGATTTTACAAACCATGGGGATTCCCTAGGAAGTGTGAAATGATTTAATGATTCTTTTATTCTAATAAGCTACGGAACAAGTTTCCCTAAGTACCACAATAGGGATTATGAAGTATCTCTGTCCCAGCCCATAATATGAGAGTCACTAAAGAAGGAGCATCTTACTACTTCTGTTGTGGTATAGGGGTATATAACAAGGTAATCGGTCCCTTTTAAGGACTAAGGGGCATTGAGCTAGACATCCCTGTTCAATTATCGGACTCAGCTGGGAAGGGCTGAGAATGCTCAGTTGGTGTGGGCTGGCCCTGAAGGAGAGAAAGGGCTGCGGAGTAAAAGACTTCTGGGCCCCTGTAGCCTGTGTTGTTCAGAGGAATTTCTTTCTTTTGGGTTACTTTGCTCCTTTTCTTGTTTGACTTAGGGAATGTGTCCTGAGGGAAGAGCCTGAGAGAGACTTGGGTATGGTATTAGTCCTTTCTGGACTGCAGGAGATAGACCCATGACCCTGTGGATGTGTGGTCGGCCTGTAGAACTGAGGGCAAAATGAGGCACCAGAAGATAAAACAAAGCTATTTCCCAACAAACATAGGTGCAGGGGCGCAGAGGCCTCTCAGTGTGCACCAGCATGAGTCACAGCAGGCAGCCTCTCCATCTGAGCTTGGTTGGGTCTTTATAAGGATTACGGACCCCCATCTAGCTGTATCAGATAACTGAACAGAGCCAGTTGGCCCTATCCCTCTAGTCCTTAGAGGGCAGTCCACTCTGTTATAGGGTGGACAGGAGAATTCTACCCATTTAGAAGACTGTTAGAGGGCTTTCCCTTCACCTTCTCCCCTGGTTCTTGTCACACAGACAGAAAGCAGAAGACCAGAAGTCCAAAGTGCAGGCCATTCAATGTTTATCAGGGTTAGTTCCAAGCAAACATATCCATAGCTCTACACACTCGCAAAGTCTGTTTTCCAGTGTTCCATTCCCAGCTCTGATGCCGCAGAGCCTTTACCCCATGTCCCCCTTCTGAGCTCTGACACCACAGAGCCTTTATCCCGTGTCCCCGGTTCCCCATTCCCACCTCCCATTCCCCTCCTTAGCAGGCCCAAATGTACCTTCAGTACACGCCCCTAGTTGCACCCTTTACAATTTATGGTCATGTTCTGTTTGGTAGGGTTGTGAGTTGGGGTCTTCATCCCACCTTTTTTGTATCCCATGGGAGGGGCAAGGAGTGAGGTTGTACTCCAGTCAGGGGCAGGTATTTCTCTGGTCTTTTAGTGTTTTACCTCCCCTCCCACTCACAATCCTCTCTAGCCCCTCCCAACTGGTTGCTTGACCTTGCCTTGAGATAAGGAGCTGAGGCAGTCTTCAAGTGTGTGCTCATACATTCCCACTTTAGCTGTATCCCTTATTTTTTCCCATTGTACTAAAAACCCAATCTGGTTGTGGGAAATACAACACATAGTCTCTTTGTTCATTGTTTTTTACATATATTAGTATAAGATATAAGAGTATTAAAATGTCAAACCCCAAATTTTATCTCAGGCTGGCAAACAAGCCTATATACTAATAAAAACCTTTATGAGAAGTGGAGGAGGCAGCATAATAGGCTGCACTCAAGAAGACCCTGCTGGGAGAGTGCACACCATTAACTCCTTATGGGGAAGGAGAAGGGGAGGCCTGGGCCAAGGAGCCCAGTGGAAGGGAGGGCACTGGTTTCGTTCGTGTGTGTGTGTGTGTGTGAGAGAGAGAGAGAGAGAGAAAATGAACCACATCCATCTCAGATTCGCATGTGTGAAGTTCTATGCAAGCTGTTTACACAGCCCAGATATGAAAAAAGGGGTGAAGGAACTGGTCTTATTCTAAATAGGAAAGAAGAGATCATCATATTCAGGGGGTAAATGACAATAACGTGAAAGTCATTCTCTGTGGAATATCTTCTGATTCTAATCTTAGGTGGCAAATTTTAGTTTGGTAAAATGGCCTTGGAAATGCATTTTGTTCTAGTAGATTATTAGTTGCTAGTATAACAATGAAGTCAGTATTATTTCATCTGCTCAACAGTTATTTGTAACTCAGGCATGCACAGATCATTCTAATCCAGACAAATTTCATTTAATAACTCACCTTTACTTTGGGAAGCAGAAATGAATAAATGCTCACAAAACATATTGCATACTCTTTATCATCAAAATGCATGTCTTCAATCCATTGAGTGCAAGATCATCTGATGTTTCCTGGATTGAGGGTACTGGGTGACCTATTCTCCATAAAAATCTATGCAGGCAGGCCCAAGTCCATTCCATTATAGCAAAATATCATGAGAGCAATAGTTTTTTCATAAGTGTGTATTCAGTAATTGGAATTTGAGAGTGCTTTTTAATGGTTCTCCCAAACCTGTCCTATAGTGATTTAAAATAGTACATTTAGTATAATTTAGTCTTTTAAAGCAGCAGTGCATATTAAAACATTAAGGCACTTTTGAATGAATTGCCTTCTTTTTTCAAAATGGAGATTAAATTTGCTTCTTTTCCTTAATTCAACTCATATTCAGCCATATATTTTTAAAAGTATTTAACAAGGTAAAATAAAATAGATCAGTGCTGTATTTTCTGCCTTGCATAATGAAGGGTGATAATATTGATATTCATAACAGCAACAGCTCTCAGGTTTTTTCCTTCCTTAGATAAACTGGGAAAGAACCATTACTCCATATTCTGCAGTGGCAGACTATTTGTTCTACTTCTGTTATAGAGTTGGCCCTGAATCTGAATGAGGAATGTAAAATTACAATAGATTAAGGGCCTCTTATAGCCTAATTGAAAGTGTCACTGTTATGACTCAGCTTGATTTTCAGACATATGCCAGAAAAACTCTGACTAGTCAAATATCATTCACAAATTTAAATAGAAATGCTTGCTGTCATCTGGGGAAGTCTGCACTTCCACTTCCACTTGTATGGACATCAGCATACTGTTACCAATTATAAGACTTTGCAATACATGTTAAATGTTGCCTTCTTCCATCTACCCAGTCCAGTTTGTGTTGAAGATGTTGAAGCTCTGAATTTGACACTGCATTGATATGTAGTCCTGGAAAACTTAATGCTGCAGATTACTTCTTCAGGCATCTTCCTTTTAATAGAGAGCAGGTTTAAAAAAACCAAAAGGAAGTATTTCTTCACACAACACACAGTCAACCTGTGGAACTCTTTGCCAGAGCATGTTGTGAAGGCCAAGACTATAACAGGGTTAAAAAAAGAACTAGATAAATTCATGGAGGATAGGTCCATCAATGACTATTAGCCAGGTTGGGGAGGGATGGTGTCCCTAGCCTCTGTTTGCCAGAAGCTGGGAACAGGCAACAGGGGATGGATCACTTGATTATCTATTCTCTTCATTCCCTCTGGAGCATCTGGCATAGGCCAGTGTTGGAAGACATGATACAGGGCTAGATGAACCTTTGGTCTGACCCAGTATGGCCGTTCTTATGTTCATACAGTCTGCATGTGCTACCTATACAACAACTGAAGGTGCTGAAACAAATGTCCATTTCATTCTCTCTTGGGACATTAGGATTTATAAAGACAAATCAGCTACTTCAGTAAAAATTGGGATTCCCAGCCAAAGCTATCATAATAGTCTGGAATACTGCATCAAATCATGTCTGTTCTAGAAGCAGCATTGGAAAACACTGTGCCCCCTTTGTTTAAACTGTCTGATCTAGCTTTGTTAGAAGTCTTCTGGGATTTTGGTGACCTCCTGCTGCTGCTGATTCTGATTTCTCATACTGCGATTGCCATCTTTGCCAAAGGAGTCCTGCTAAATCTGGACAGAGAATTGTGTACGATATGCATAAAACTCCATTCTTCAGCAATATGGACTGTGCCAAGTTTTATGCCAGAATACCTCAGGTTCACATTAGAGATGGGCATTAAACAAAACCTGAGATTTGAACAACCTTGAACTTCACCAGAGGTAAAATAGATTGTTTTATGAGGATTCTGGAAAAGTTGCTATTGATGGTAGCTGGAACAAAACATTACATCTAAGAAGAATTAAACTGTTTCTTAAGAAACTACAGGGAAACTCCCCATTGTATGACTGATATTCTGCCAATGCCAATATTATGAATTAATTTTCTTGCAACAGCCAAACCAAGCTCCCATGATAGTCAATGAAACAGAGACTTTAACAGAAAATGCAGAGGCAAGCTGAAATACATAGAGACTTTTGACCGTCATTATTAAAGGCTGGGGGTAAAGAACTTGAACCACAGAATAAATTCTCCATTCCCTAACTTTAAATCAAGTTTTCAGATAAATGGAATCATAATCACAGTCCAAGATCACTTAGAATATCTTCCATTTTCAGTTAATGCCCACACTGTGCTAGATTTCCAATGTCCTGCATATGAAGAGACAGTATTGACAACACTGTCCTCCTAATTAGCTTACCACCTAGACCATCATCTAGTCCAGAATCACATTTGATGTTCCAATTGCTTAATATTATCCAAAATGGGATTCTGAAAATTGTCCCAATCGTTTTAAGGCCCATGTTACATGTTCATCCACCTCGTTTCGTACTTGGGAGATATTCAGTATTCATTTGTTATTATCTTGACAATGGATGCTTGGTTCCTAGATGATGTGATATACACTTTTTGTGTGTTATTACCAAAATAGCTGTTTCCTCTTACTCTGGCTCAAGTTTTATGAATGTTGATTTTGGTTTTTATTACAAAAGGAGTGTAGTACTGTTCATGGACCCAATCAGAAGGGAAGCCTGTGTATTTTGAAAAGTGCTATACAGTTATTTATGGTAACCTGTTAGGCAGTAAGATCCTCATTGTCATGATAATCTCCCAATCCAGCTTGCTTCATAAGAAGTGTCATCAAACCAGACAATGGTTCAGGAGTGTTACAGGTGCCACATGGACCCAGGGGAGTTTCTTCCTCAACTCAGGGAAACAGAGAATGCTCAGCTGGATGCTATTGAACCTAACTCCTTTAAGACAGCTGCATCTTGTATGTAATCAACAGGCTTAAAAAGAGATAGCAAGTTTCCTTTCAGAGAGAAAAGAGACAGGGAAGTCTTTAGGTAAAGGAAACTATGAAGGCACTTCTCCTGAACTTCTAGGGACTGGGATCTTGGTGAAGTAATGAGGAAAATGAGCATCTAAAAACTGCTTTATTTCTGCTTACCTCTGATGATTTAAATAGTTAACAGAAAGTGTGAGGAGTGAGGGCTGGACTCTTCTCCCCTCCCCCATCTCAGAATAATACATATGAAAGTTTCTTGGAGGAAGAAAGACTGGGGCCAGACCATGATAGCTTGAGAGATAGATGTAGGCAGATTGTATGTGCCTTGTAGATTTAAAAATGGTTATGATAACCTTTGTCACAGCCAGTTCACTGCATCCTTCTAAGAACAGGACAAACTTATGTTCATTTGCTTATAGTTAGCTTATTTGCATATTTTTATTCTGAGGGAAAACACTGTTTTTTCTTCCACTCTCCTCTTGAGAAAGATGTCTCTTCCACATTCGTGGAATATTGCTGCCAACTTTATAGCCTATTGGGGCTATTTAGCCTCCTGAGGAGAGCTATCAGTTATTCGCATGGTTTTTCCCCCACTAGCAGTGATTCACTGATCCCTGCAGTCTCATTACCAGACACAGGAGGCTCCTAATATGATGATCCAGAGTGAGAGGTTTTGGCTTTTAGCATTATTAATCTGTGGGGCCACTGCAGGATGTAAGAGATAGAGCATGGGCTTGCAGGGATAGTGATATGACAGGAGACCTCCCCATTTAGGGTGACCAGATGTCCTGATTTTATAGGGACAGTCCAGATATTCAGGGTTTTTGTATTATATAGGTACTTATTGTCCCACTGTTGTTGCATGAAATGATTTGTTGCTTTGCTTGTATTTTTGTGGCCTAGTGCCTTGACATCATTTTAGATAACTGTTTCTTTGCTCCATATGAAGACTACACCTTATGATCATTTCATTAGTGTATTCCAGACTCTTAAAAGACCCCTCCCATACTATTCAGCTTTGCTACTGTCAATGAAAGCTTTTGGGTAACATCCAGATGTGGAGCACTATGTTGTGGTTTGGTGTTCAGGTACCTGTTGAACTGGTGCAGCTGCAATACTCATGGCTTCTTACCTGCACATAGGAAAAGTCATTGTAGATAGTCTTGTTCAGCCTGACCTGAGCTAAAGTTCTGCTCTAATGTTTATAGTGTGAATTAATGAATGCAAAGTGTTGCAAGTTCAAGGAATTCTAGGCCAGAGGTGAGGCACCCAATTGCAGTTTTTACAATGGATGTGAGATAGAAAAGTGTCAAGGGAACAGGGTATGTCTCACTCCCTGTCTTCTCTCATTCATATACAGATATTCTGAGATACCTGTTGTGAGTGTTGTCACAGAGATCAAGCCAGTAGAGGGAACTTCTTCCTAAACACTATTTAACAAAACAACAAAAAACAAACTCCTTCCCCCCCAAAAAAACAACCTGCAAGTGGCAATTTCTTACTTTGAGCTATTTAAATACAGTGCTTCATTCTCCAGTGCTGCAGGTTGTGTAGCTGTTACAAGCACTATATTCACTTACATACAAGAAATGAAACAAATAAAACTTGTAGCATGCAATGGATCTGTAAGGCTGGTTGCTGAAGAACACAGAGCCACTTTGGGTTTATTAAAGGAGTGTACATTTGATCACTGATACTGCTACTCCTTTGATGCAAACTAGTAACTATTTATAAGCTCTCCTATGGTGTTCATCACCATAATAATGGAATGTTTCAGTATATTTACAGATGGTGAACTGCAGAAGAAAGAGGAGAAGTGACTTGTGGAAAATTACAAGAAGGCTGTGGCAGAGCCAGGAATCTAACACATGTCTTGTAGTCTACAGTCCACTGCCTTAATGGCAAGATTGTCCGTCCTCAAATCTTGTGTACATCCTAGAGCATATTTCAGCTCCAGGGTTGTGAGGGGCATATTTTCCCCTATGTACAACATTAAATAACTGGTGCAGTGGGCTATGAAAGGTTTTCACTTTCCTCTGAGGTATCAGCCATTGTTGGGACAGGATAGGGGTCTTGTTAGGCCATTTATCTACAATGTATGATCCAAGATGGACCAATGAGCTTCCCTGATCTTGTAGGCTATGTAACCATTTGCTCCTCAAAACCCACCCCTACTGTGATAGAAAAATCTAAATACTTTCTGTGTAAGCTTGGTCAAGTCACCTCACCTCTCTGTCCCTCAGTTCTCCCACCTGAAGAAATGAGAATGATACTTTGTGCTTAGAAATCAATAAATGAAAAATGCTATGTGTAATTTCAGAATTTTAAATAATGAATAAAAGAAAATGTATACTAGAATGTGTCCCCTCCATCTTCTACACCCTTAGCCTAAATGTTTGTCTAAAACTGTAAGCTGCTCATAGACAGACAATGTCTTCCTTTGTTTGTACAGCGGCTAGCACACAGGGTTCTGCTCCCAATTAGGGTCTGTGGCTGCTGCTTTACTATACATATTAATAAATTGTACAATAAAACTTATTTTAAAGTTGGAAGTAATACAGTGTACACCAAATTGAGCAAGGAGAATTATTGTTTGTGTAAAGTCCCCACACCCGCATTGTCCTCTTAGTCATACCAGGTATGTCTCTCTAGTATTTTGTAAGCTCTGGAGTCAGAGTCTGTGTCTTTAGTCTCTGTGACAAGTCATACATGTCTACTGTGATATACAATTGTTAATCATCTGCATAGGAAAGAAGTGGTCAGTATTCTTACACAGTAAATTAAGAACTAGGTTCAATCCCCAACTCCTATAGTTTTCCCATAGTATGTGACCTTAGGCAAATGGCTTAAACTTCAGTCCTGCAAACTGCGCCACGTGAGTGGATTCAATCAGCACCATTTTACAAGATAATAAGAGGTGTTTTTTCATCCTTACCACACCACTACATGTTAGAGTTGAGTATTCTCCAAGAGTCTTCTGGGAGAGTGCTGAGGAAGAAATTGCTTATATTTGGTGGTTGGGGGAATTCATGATCTATGAAGAAACACGTATGTGATCTTTTTATTTAAAAAGGAGAAAAAAATTCCAATCCTGAATCTGAACACCACCCAGATTTTGGGGGTAGTTTAGGTGAGGATCAGAACTTCAGGGCTAGGGACAATGTCTAATTGTGTCTTAAGAAATTCCAAACTGTAAACTTCAAATCCAGGACACAACATATTTCCCTATATCCAAGTGCTCAAAGCATTGACTTTTTAAGAGTTGTGGCAATGTATGCTTACATATCTGAGAGTATAACAGAGCCCATAATGTTAGTATGTTTTTTAAAAAAACCTAACTAATGGAGCTATATAGATAATATTTATGTGAATGATGACACTGTTTCTTGTACCACCACAGTTTCAAAGAACATATGAGTCTCTACGAAACGTGTCTAGTAAATCTGAACTACAGAAAACCTACCAGAAGCTTGGGAAAGATCTGGAAAATCTAGATTATTTGGCCTACAGACGTCAACAGGTAAGAATATGGAAACTTAGTGGTAGGGCACAGAATCTCTGGGTAGAATGGGTAGCAGATCACGTGCGCCATTATTCAGAGAGACAAACTGATATGTTCTCTGTTTTATATTAAATATGAGTGACCTGTATTAGGTGGCTTTGGATTTCAATTTAACAGGGCAAGGTGCCACTATAACACAGTAAGTATTGCATATAGATTAATGGGTCATAAGGGTAGTTTGGTAAAGTCACTGTGACTACTCATGAAAACAAGGTTCTGACAGGGAAGCTACGGAAAACTCCAGGGTTCCACGGAACACCACAGAGCCTTCTGCAGTTATTCCATCACAAAGTGATCTTATATACCACCTGCCATGCAAAAGAAACAATTGTTTGCTAAGATAGAACAGTAATTTGTTATCCTATAGAAAACATGAATGCCATATACTGGATAATAAAGTTTGTGTTTGATAATAAATTGATTTAAGTTCTGACCTTCACCCGTAGAAGTTAATGGTATCAAATCTTTATGTACATGACTTCTGCATATAAACAGTTAATGTACTTTAAAATCAAAATCCCAAATTAATTTAAAAAATAATTTTCAAGATTAGATCCCATATGACTTAAATTGGACTACTCACATGCTTTATATCAATCATGTGCAAGTGATTGCAGGATCAAGGTCAAAGACAATTGTTAAAATGTTTATAGAGCTATTTTCACCCTTTGCATGACTGATTTAGAAACTTTAGTTTTCATATTAGCTTCTGTAGTTTGTTCATATTTGTGCAGCCTTTTAAAATCTTTATTTTTCTGAGATTTGTATATTTGGTAATATATTGAAGGAGCGGGATCATGGTTTTATTTTAGTTCTGATCTTTTAATGTTACCACTAGGTGTCAGTGTTGTCAAATTTACTTCCTGACTTGTTTCAGGGAAAATCAGTTACAGTAGGTGTTTAAATAAGAAAATAGATTGATTAGATTGTTTGTTTAAAATTTAGGAAAAGGTTCAGAGGCTGATTGTATCTGAAAACATGAATAACTTGTTCTTGTGTTAGGCAAGGCAAGGAACAAGTTGCCTGGGTGTGTTTCACTATGATGATAGACTAACACGGCTGCTACTCTGAAACCTGTCATTATGCAAGGCACTGAATTTAGCCGTATAGAGTGGAAATCTGTCAACTTCATGACAGCCCCCCAATCTGAAGCAAATACTCACCAGCAACGACACACCACACAACAGAACCACTAACCCAGGAACCTATCCTTGCAACAAAGCCCGTTGCCAACTCTGTCCACATATCTATTCAGGGGATACCATCATAGGGCCTAATCACATCAGCCACACTATCAGAGGCTCCTTCACCTGCGCATCTACCAATGTGATATATGCCATCATGTGCCAGCAATGCCCCTCTGCCATGTACATTGACCAAACTGGACAGTCTCTACGTAAAAGAATGAATGGACACAAATCAGACGTCAAGAATTATAACATTCAAAAACCAGTTGGAGAACACTTCAATCTCTCTGGTCACTCGATCACAGATCTAAGAGTGGCTATACTTCAACAAAAAAGCTTCAAAAACAGACTCCAACGAGAGACTGCTGAATTGGAATTAATTTGCAAACTGGATACAATTAACTTAGGCTTGAATAGAGACTGGGAATGGATGAGTCATTACACAAAGTAAAACTATTTCCCCATGGTATTTCTCCCTCCCACCCCACCCCCCACTGTTCCTCTGATATTAGCCTACCTTGCTTGTCACCATGAAAGGTTTTCCTCCTTTCCCCCACCTGCTGCTGGTGATGGCTTATCTTAAGTGATCACTCTCCTTACAGTGTGTATGATAAACCCATTGTTTCATGTTCTCTGTGTGTGTGTATATAAATCTCTCCTCTGTTTTTTCCACCAAATGCATCCGATGAAGTGAGCTGTAGCTCACGAAAGCTTATGCTCTAATAAATTTGTTAGTCTCTAAGGTGCCACAAGTCATCAAGGATCTACAAATACAGACTAACACGGCTGCTACTCTGAAACCTATGATGATAGATGGTGTTTTCCTGATTTGACAAAACAGAAATTTTCACAAAATTGTATTGATTTTGATAATTTTCCTTGAAAGAGACATTTCAAAACAAATTGTGTGTTGGGAAAAATTTGCTTTTGGAATTCTGAAATTTTGTTTCAAATTTAAGTTTTTTCATTTTTATATTTGACATTTTATGAGATGGCAGTAGTAGTATTGTCGAACTGTTCCATTTCACAACAAACAGAACCCACTTGATCTAGAAAAGATGTTCATTCAGTACCTGCCACCTTTAATTACTTTAAAAATAAAAATAAATAGAAATATTTCAACTACTACTGACATGTCATAATGACATAAAATAGTAGTAGTGCATAAAATGCACAACTGACAAGTCATGAAATAATGTAAAAATATAAAAACTGAGAACACAATCCACAACACAATTTTTCCAAAACAAAATTTTGATTTTTTTTTCTAATTGAGAATGAAAACAAAACTTTAAAAGTCAGAATCTCACATGAAATGGAAATCCTGAGTTTTGACCAGCTCTAGTGAGATGGGACACAGATTTTGTGCCCTTTGATATAAAGCCACTCAATACCTAGAAGGTGCTGTTTCTAGTAATGAATAATGTCTTTTTCTGCTTCTAATGGGTTTCTTATCTGATCTCATAATTTACGTTGAGCATAATAAATGTCATCTATAAGGGCTCAGGGAGCATATCTGAGTGAGATGGTGCCAATTCTATAGTCACTCTTCAGGGTAGAACTGCACTTTAATTGCAATGATCTCTTTACTCTGAATTCTCACTCTTTGCCTTGCAAAGTTCCATTTAATGTCACATAATAAATCCCTCATTCCCTAGCAGACTCTTTAGTTACACATTTCATTTCTTCTTTGGTTGGCATTTGGTTTCTCTGCTTCTCTCCTATTCACAGACCCTGGTTTACTCTTGCATTTCCTGGAACCTTCCCCCCCATCTCTGGTCTCACTAGTCTGTATTTCCAAAACATTTTGAGACTGTCTTGTTACGCTTGCCTCCCTGTTTGGGTCACAAGCATCTCCTCAATATCCTTTCCTGCTATCTTTCATCTCTACATTTAATTGCCTTCTCCAAAACTACTTCTCTTATTTAAGATATTAGTCATAAAATGTGTTCCTCATTTCAGTCGAAGAAAACCATTGCATAAAGGGTGAGAATGTACATTGCATTCCTTTACCCAGCACATGAAAGATTTTGTCCATATTTGTACATTTGAGTTCTGTTTTTTGCTTATGCTACTGCTGAACCTGTTTCTATCAGCCAATATAACATAATTCTTGGTAGGATTTACAGGAGAACCTGCAGGGTGAGAGCTGTCTAATCTCCTACCCACAGGATACACTTTGATTGCTTTTTGCCTGGAAAATAGAATAGTGTATTTGGGAAGAGGCTGCCATTAGAAATCAGACCAAACCCCACAAGTTCAGACCTGATCAGAATCTGAACTTCTTCACATTTAAGTGATATTTGAATCTGGTTTTCCAGTTCAGGCCCACTTCGATTAGCTAACAGTTTATATATCACTCTCAGTGCTGTAAAACAACCAGTCCTGTTGGTAAGACACTGATTCACTGACATCTATTGGGGGAATGAACCAGAAGTTCTCTACAATATGGAAATTAATCTGCATGAGGTACAACAACACAGAAGAACTTTCACAGTCAGAGTGATGAATCTTTCTTTTAAATTTGCTATTTTTTTTGTCTGTCCTTATTTCTTAGGAGTGAGAAAACTAGAGAAGACCTGAAATTGCAATACAGAAATGGAAACAATGATTTTGAAGTTTTTAGGACAGATACAAAAAAACAACTTGTTTTAAAAGGACATTTGTAATGTCATTATGACTTTTTTTTTTAATTGCTGTTGACCAAACTACTAATGTTGTGGTCACAAGGGTAGATAAAGATCAGGCTGGTAAGGTCACTTAAGTGACATTTTCTTCAGAATCAGTCAGAATGTCTTCCACTTCAGGGTAGCCCTCTCTAAAGAGTCCTTGATTACCTTTGTCAGCAGTAGATCTGGGAATTCCTCTTTGGCTTTCAATAACTAAGATAGACAAAACTTTTGGCTCAGCCTTCCCTCAATGCTTTCAGAATATCCAATTTTGCATACAGGGCTGAGCTTTGTCAAGGGAGCCGGTATGTGTGTCTTTTCTTCTCTGACACGATAGTGGCCAGATAATCTACCATCTTTGATCATTTCAGTGAAGGAGGATGAGGTTGCTTTTTGCAGCAGGAGGCATTTGGGTTTGAGACTGCAGGAAGGCAGTTCAGGTTCATTAGCTGCCTACCTACAGTGTAGCCTGACAAGAAGGAATGGTCTCCCAAATGCTGTGTTAAGTGTGGAATAAGTGTGAATGTCTCAGGAAAATTTTTGTAAGCATTCACGCTTTCTCTTTTATGGGACCCTGTTCCTACCAATGGTGCACTGGCCAATAATAGTGGAAGATCATTTTGTCACATGCAAATACAAATGGATATTATGTATTACATTCAGTGGTACCTAGTATTTGTCCGATTGAAATATTATTGCTGCAGCTGATGTTCTTAAAATTAGTAATATAGTTGTTAAGTTACTTGTTTGAGTTTTCATTGTATGCCCTCAGGCTAATATGCCGGGAAAGAGCTTTTAATTTATATGTAGTGAAAGATTTAATTTATGATGAATTATTTAAATATGCAATTTTTATTCTTCATATCATGTGCTGACCATTCATATGTAAAGAAAGGTTTAAAAAAGGTTTCCGATAAAACTTGAAGCATTAATTATTACAGGAGATAATTTATAGTACATAGTAAATTCTTTGTGGGAAATAATACTTCCAGAAGATGGAGCAACACTGTCAAATTGTTCTTCATTTTTTTCATTTTTGTCTTGATTCCAGAGAAGTGCATGTTGTGCAGCACTATATATGGTTTTATGTGCAAACAGGTGAATTTACTTTTTAAAATACTTAATTTTAGACTGAAGGTATGATGCAAAACTCAAACAATAGGAACAGTTTACCTTAGTCTTGAGATCCCGTATTTATTTGTTTAAAGAGAATAAACAGACATTTTTCACTCTGCTTTTTCCAGATGCATTCAGGTGAGGGGCAGATATCAAAAGATTCTTCACCTAGAACTGTGGCCAAATTTTCAAAAGAACTCAGCCCCCAACTACTTTATATATGGCTTTGGTGATAGTATTATTGTGCATTTCTGGGGTCAACATTCTAAAGAGGATATTGAAAAATTGGAGATGATTCAAAGCAGAGATACAAAAATAATTTGTCACCAGGAAAACAGGCATTACAATAAGACTTAAGGAGATCAATCTCTTCAGCTTCTTGAAAGAAGGTTAAGACTTAAAAGTATCTATAAGGGGAAGTACATACCTGATATTAGGGGACTCTTTAATCTAGCAGACAAAGGCATAACAAGATCAAATGGTTAGGAGTTGGAAGTCCAAAAAGTTCAAACTGGAAATTGTAGTAAGGAACTTTAAATAAAGACTGGATGTCTTTCTAAAAGTTATGTACTAATACAAACACAGGTTAATTGGCTAGATGCTGGAATCACTGTATAAAATTCTGTGGCCAATGCTATTCAAGAACCTGAAATGGAGTCCTGACACTGCATAATTGTGGGGACCCTAAACACACTCTTGGGGAGCAGACCTTCTATCTGGCACCCCCTGCTGTGGCTTGGAATCTGCTGACCAGCTGTCTAGTTCCTGGGGGTGCAATGTCAAGCCTTCAGACACCCCTGTACTTAAACATACCCTCTCCCCAATCTCTGACAGGTGTAAAGCTTCTGGTTTACAGTTCAGCTCTCTCCAGGGGCATGCAGTATTTGTGAAGTATATAACACACAGACACTATGCACAAATCTAACACACTATTGCTCTTTTAATCATAGAAAATATAAAACAGCAAACCCTATATGTGTTCACCTTCCCTTGGGAGTCCTGGGGGGGTGGGGTGGGGGGAGACATAGAATCATAGAATCATAGAATATCAGGGTTGGAAGGGACCCCAGAAGGTCATCTAGTCCAACCCCCTGCTCAAAGCAGGACCAAGTCCCAGTTAAATCATCCCAGCCAGGGCTTTGTCAAGCCTGACCTTAAAAACCTCTAAGGAAGGAGATTCTACCACCTCCCTAGGTAACGCATTCCAGTGTTTCACCACCCTCTTAGTGAAAAAGTTTTTCCTAATATCCAATCTAAACCTCCCCCATTGCAACTTGAGACCATTACTCCTCGTTCTGTCATCTGCTACCATTGAGAACAGTCTAGAGCCATCCTCTTTGAAACCCCCTTTCAGGTAGTTGAAAGCAGCTATCAAATCCCCCCTCATTCTTCTCTTCTGCAGACTAAACAATCCCAGCTCCCTCAGCCTCTCCTCATAAGTCATGTGCTCTAGACCCCTAATCATTTTCGTTGCCCTTCGTTGTACTCTTTCCAATTTATCCACATCCTTCCTGTAGTGTGGGGCCCAAAACTGGACACAGTACTCCAGATGAGGCCTCACCAGTGTCGAATAGAGGGGAACGATCACGTCCCTCGATCTGCTCGCTATGCCCCTACTTATACATCCCAAAATGCCATTGGCCTTCTTGGCAACAAGGGCACACTGCTGACTCATATCCAGCTTCTCGTCCACTGTCACCCCTAGGTCCTTTTCCGCAGAACTGCTGCCGAGCCATTCGGTCCCTAGTCTGTAGCGGTGCATTGGATTCTTCCATCCTAAGTGCAGGACCCTGCACTTATCCTTATTGAACCTCATTAGATTTCTTTTGGCCCAATCCTCCAATTTGTCTAGGTCCTTCTGTATCCTATCCCTCCCCTCCAGCGTATCTACCACTCCTCCCAGTTTAGTATCATCCGCAAATTTGCTGAGAGTGCAATCCACACCATCCTCCAGATCATTTATGAAGATATTGAACAAAACGGGCCCCAGGACCGACCCCTGGGGCACTCCACTTGACACCGGCTGCCAACTAGACATGGAGCCATTGATCACTACCCGTTGAGCCCGACAATCTAGCCAGCTTTCTACCCACCTTATAGTGCATTCATCCGGCCCATACTTCCTTAACTTGCTGACAAGAATGCTGTGGGAGACCGTGTCAAAAGCTTTGCTAAAGTCAAGAAACAATACATCCACTGCTTTCCCTTCATCCACAGAACCAGTAATCTCATCATAAAAGGCGATTAGATTAGTCAGGCATGACCTTCCCTTGGTGAATCCATGCTGACTGTTCCTGATCACTTTCCTCTCCTCTAAGTGCTTCAGGATTGATTCTTTGAGGACCTGCTCCATGATTTTTCCAGGGACTGAGGTGAGGCTGACCGGCCTGTAGTTCCCAGGATCCTCCTTCTTCCCTTTTTTAAAGATGGGCACTACATTAGCCTTTTTCCAGTCATCCGGGACTTCCCCCGTTCGCCACGAGTTTTCAAAGATAATGGCCAAGGGCTCTGCAATCACAGCCGCCAATTCCTTCAGCACTCTCGGATGCAATTCGTCCGGCCCCATGGACTTGTGCACGTCCAGCTTTTCTAAATAGTCCCTAACCACCTCTATCTCTACAGAGGGCTGGCCATCTCTTCCCCATTTTGTGTTGCCCAGCACAGCAGTCTGGGAGCTGACCTTGTTAGTGAAAACAGAAGCAAAAAAAGCATTGAGTACATTAGCTTTTTCCACATCCTCTGTCACTAGCTTGCCTCCCTCATTCAGTAAGGGGCCCACACTTTCCTTGGCTTTCTTCTTGTTGCCAACATACCTGAAGAAACCCTTCTTGTTACTCTTGACATCTCTTGCTAGCTGCAGCTCCAGGTGCGATTTGGCCCTCCTGATATCTTTCCTACATGCCCGAGCAATATTTTTATACTCTTCCCTGGTCATATGTCCAACCTTCCACTTCTTGTAAGCTTCTTTTTTATGTTTAAGATCCGCTAGGATTTCACCATTAAGCCAAGCTGGTCGCCTGCCATATTTACTATTCTTTCGACTCATCGGGATGGTTTGTCCCTGTAACCTCAACAGGGATTCCTTGAAATACAGCCAGCTCTCCTGGACTCCCTTCCCTTTCATGTTAGTCCCCCAGGGGATCCTGGCCATCTGTTCCCTGAGGGAGTCAAAGTCTGCTTTCCTGAAGTCCAGGGTCCGTATCCTGCTGCTTACCTTTCTTCCCTGCGTCAGGATCCTGAACTCAACCAACTCATGGTCACTGCCTCCCAGATTCCCATCCACTTTTGCTTCCCCCACTAATTCTACCCGGTTTGTGAGCAGCAGGTCAAGAAAAGCGCTCCCCCTAGTTGGCTCCCCTAGCACTTGCACCAGGAAATTGTCCCCTACGCTTTCCAAAAACTTCCTGGATTGTCTATGCACCGCTGTATTGCTCTCCCAGCAGATATCAGGAAAATTAAAGTCACCCATGAGAATCAGGGCATGCGATCTAGTAGCTTCCGTGAGTTGCCGGAAGAAAGCCTCATCCACCTCATCCCCCTGGTCCGGTGGTCTATAGCAGACTCCCACCATGACATCACTCTTGTTGCACACACTTCTAAACTTAATCCAGAGACACTCAGGTTTTTCCACAGTTTCGTACCGGAGCTCTGAGCAGTCATACTGCTCCCTTACATACAGTGCTACTCCCCCACCTTTTCTGCCCTGCCTGTCCTTCCTGAACAGTTTATAACCATCCATGACTGTACTCCAGTCATGTGAGTTATCCCACCAAGTCTCTGTTATTCCAATTACGTCATAATTCCTTGACATCACCAGGACCTCCAGTTCTCCCTGCTTGTTTCCAAGGCTTTGTGCATTTGTATATAAGCACTTGAGATAACCTGATGATCGCCCCTCATTCCCAGTATGAGGCAGGAGCCCTCCCCTCACAGACATTCCTGCCTGTGCTTCCTCCCGGTATCCCGCTTTCCCACTTACCTCAGGGCTTTGGTCTCCTTCCCCCGGTGAACCTAGTTTAAAGCCCTCCTCACTAGGTTAGCCAGCCTGCTGGCAAAGATGTTCTTCCCTCTCTTCGTAAGATGGAGCCCGTCTCTACCCAGCACTCCTCCTTCATGGAACACCATCCCATGGTCAAAGAATCCAAAGCCTTCTCTCCGACACCACCTGCGTAGCCATTTGTTGACCTCCACGATTCGACGGTCCCTACCCAGGCCTTTTCCTTCCACGGGGAGGATGGACGAGAACACCACTTGCGCCTCCAACTCCTTTATCCTTCTTCCCAGAGCCACGTAGTCCGCAGTGATCCGCTCAAGGTCATTCTTGGCAGTATCATTGGTGCCCACGTGGAGAAGCAGGAAGGGGTAGCGATCCGAGGGCTTGATGAGTCTCGGCAGTCTCTCCGTCACATCACGAATCTTAGCCCCTGGCAAGCAGCAGACTTCTCGGTTTTCCCGGTCAGGGCGGCAGATAGATGACTCAGTCCCCCGGAGGAGAGAGTCCCCGACCACCACCACCCGCCTTCTCCTCTTGGGAGTGGTGGTTGTGGAACCCCCAACCTCAGGACATCGCATCTCATGCCTCCCAACCAGCGGAGTCTCCTTCTGCTTTCTCCCCCCAGACATATCATCTGGTCCACTCTCCGCAATGGTACCTGTGGAGAGAACATGAAAGCGGTTAGTTACCTGTGTCTGTGTTACTGGAACCCGGACATTCCGCTTACCTCTTCTGGAGGTCACATGTTGCCAAGCTTCTTCACTGGCCTCTTGGCTCCTCTGTGCAACCTGCTCTATATCTTTAGAGCTTTGTGCCCCTAGAAGGCTATCCTGAGTTTGGTCCAGAAAATCCTCAGTCTCTCGTATACAACGCAGGGTCGTTACCTGTTGCTCCAGACCTTCAATCTTCTCTTCCAATATGGAGACCAGCTTGCACTTTGTACAGACAAAGTCGCTTCTGTCCTGTGGAAGAAAGACAAACATGGCACATCCAGTGCAGGTCACAACAGCTGAACCCCCCGCTTCCATATCACCTACCTACTATGAGCTTCCTCAGAGACGTTGGCAAGATGTAAGCCTCACTGGGCTCACTCCAGGCGAACTCCCAGGCAAACTCCTGCTGTGAGCTGCTCTGCTGTCCCCGCTGCTCCGCTGCCGCTCAGCTGGTTCGTGAGGCTCTGGCTATTTTCAAACAGCCAGGCTTCCCTGACGCAAACACACAGACACCCTAATGCCCGCCCCCTGCAGGCTAGCAGCCAATCAGACACTCACTCAGGCTCTCTCCCTGCCCTCCCAGCAAACACACGCTCGGATACTTCCTCAGCAAGCAAACACACACACTCGGATACTTACCAGTCCCAGGCAAACTCCTGCTGTGAGCTGCTCTGCTGTCCCCGCTGCTCCGCTGGTTCGCTGCTGACATCTGAGTCTAGGCAGACAAGCAGGGTGTCCCTTATCTCACACAGGCAGTTACATGCTGGATGCCTTCTGTCATTGAGTCTCCCAGCCTCTCTCTCGTCTGATTCCCCTGTTCCTGTGTGTTGCTTTATTAAAACACCTCCTGATCACCTGGCTGTATTTGTTCTGTCCCTGGGAAATTTACACTGCTCTTACCTTCTCCCCTCCTTCCAGAGGCTAAGATGAAACTGTTTCCAAAGATTCAGCTGCTTTTTAGCACACTATTGTGATCAAAGGACCATTGTTAATCTGAGGTACATTCTCTTTGTCCTGTTCTAGGACATGACACCAACCTGCTGACCCGTGACGGATACACAGACAAGCATTGCTGATACAGCAGTTTTTCATAGTAATATTTTACAATAACTCCATTATATCAACCAATATTCATAAATTGTACAGAGATTTCCAAATTGTCACACCTGGTACCTGACTCCCTTTTACTCCTTTGAAAATCCCAGTCTTTGTTTCTGTCTGATATTTCTGGCATATAGAACCTAGCTTATATAAAGAAAACATAGTTATAAAAATTTTGTATTTCCATGGATCTAACTTCTCATGATCCTTTCTTGGCATAGTATTAGCTTTCCAAAGTTCATATATAATGTTCCATCTGCAGTAAGGTTTTTATAAAAGTCCAAGTTTGAAAGTCAATGGCAGTCAGGCACCTCACTGCCCTTTATGCCTTTGAAAATCTCCTCTAAGCAAGTGATCATTTTGTATCTGAGAAATTGAGCAAAATTCTGCCCTCCCAAAATTGAGCCACCAGCATGACTAAAAAAGGAGGTATAAAAAATGAAGACCACATTTTTTCATATTGTTGTACCTAAGGAACAAATGTTAGTACAAGCTTTCAAGAAAGGACAGGAATGAGTCATTGTTAGAGGAAATCATGGAAAAAAATATTTTTTTTGGCCTCATTTTTTTTGCAAAAAAATTATGGAGAAGAAATGTGAAACGGGCTTATTTGCTGGGGTTGGGAGAAGCTGTAGTGCTGAAATTGGGGTTGAGAGAGAGACACACACAGTTACACTAAACTCCTTCTCACAGCTGCTATTTGATAGAAGGAAAATGACTTGGGAGGGAGTTGCGGGATACGACAATGAACTGAGAGAAATGATTTTGGTGTAGTTTTGCAAAAGCTCAATTGGGGTTTGTTTCTGAATCATTGACATTCATGGGGTTTTATAAATGGTTCAAGTTTAGGCCCATTTCTAAACAGCTACATTTAAAATCGCTGGAAGGTAGGGATGGATAATACATTTAAAGAAAGTATCTAGGAAAGCTAAATGAAACTAAACTTGATTAAAACAGCAGAAAGGAAATGAGATCCTCAGTTAGGCATTAAACAACAACAACAACGGATGAACAAGTAATATTAAAATGGCATGATTTACAAAAGTGGAAAACCTCTTCAAATATCATAGGACAGACTGATGAATGCTACTTTTTCTGATATTGTACTGCATATATATCTTATTTCAATTTTTAAAACATAATGATTACCTGTATTGCAATAATGCCTAAAAAGGCCAGAAAAAATTTTGTTTTGTGAAATTGAGATTTCAAAATCTGTTTTAGTTTTGATGTGGACTGAAAAAGACATTTTGAGATATATTTAAAAAAGCCAATAGCTTGGTGGTTAGGCAGTCACCTGTGATGTGAGATGCAAGTTTAATGCTCTACTCTGATTTGAAGTAGGCAGTTGATGCTGGTTCTCCCAGATTCCAAGTGAGCTATTTTGTGGTGAGCATCTCACCCTCAAAATTCCATGATGAACTGGAGGCAAAACCCTCCTAGCTCGGAAGTTTGTCAAAACCAATATGTTTCTGTGAAATGCTCCAGTTTTGACAAAACAGCATTTTTCAATAGGAAAAAAGCATAAAGTCCATTTTTTTCAACTAGTGCTACGCACTATACCTGGGACTGTACAAATGTGTAGTAAAACGGTCATCCTTGCACACAGAATTTACAATCTTGGTTAATGACAAAGCACAGCAAATGGGTGAAACAAACAGGTGAGGAGAAGGGATGAGCATGTTTTTGCACAGACAAGCAGTGTATACAGTAAAGTTCATTTTCTGCCTAGATGTCAACAAAAGGCAGTGTTTCTTAGGCAGAGGTAATTTTTTAAGGAAAGATTTGAAAGAGGATAAATAATATTGATTTATGGATTTTTTGGGGTGGAGGAAGGAGAAGGATTTTTTTTTCCACACACAAGTGGCAGAAAGCACAGCAGTGTTTTAATGCCCAGTGATAGCTGGCATCATTGGCAAAACTGAGGTTGATAACAGGCTAACATGAAATAGAGATACTAGCTACACTCTGGACTTTCCTTCCAATATCTAAAACACAATCAGCAATTACACTGAACTACTAAAATCCAATATGCCACCCACACCATCATAACTCATTCCCATCCCATAACTCCATTATATTGCAGTTAACAAATCCCCCTCATCCTGTCTCCTTCCCCTATGCTTGCAAATAAAGACTAGTGGGAATGGGATGTATGTGGCAGTGTTGAGGCCTCATGGAGAATGCTGTAACGAGGGAGCTCAGTTGCTTTGACTGATTGCAAATGTGGCAGCATGGAACAAGGAAAGAGGCAGTCTGTCGCTGCCCAAACCAGTCTAGGCTTTTAAATTTATATGTAAAAACCTACATCTTGAATTCCAACGTGAATCCCAGAGGCCCCAGGGCATCTTGTGCCCAATGAAAAAAGTGCAGCTTCATAGATGGGCTGCCACATTTTGGACATTCAGCTTTTGAATGATACCCAAGATGTAACCCCTGGTAGAGCGCATCACAGTTTTCTAATTCTGTGCCTTTGTCTGCACAGAAAAGCATAGAAAGAACCCCACTTGAAACCAAAAGTTGCAATTCCAGTACCAGTTGCAGATGGAAAATACCTTCTTCACCATATTTTGCTGTCCTTGCATCCAACAGCAGCCCATGATATGGAAAATTGATGAAGCCAGTGAGTACCCTGTGGGGTTGAGTTGCACATGGGGTAAAGAGATATCTTGGTAACTGAAATTAGAGAACAGTTGCAGCAGTGAAAGATGGACAGATGTGACTAGTTGAAAGCCAGTTCCACAATTATCAGTATTAGAATTAATTTGTTTTCTTGACATGAAACAAAGGGAGACATGGTGCAATATTTTCAGATGATACGAACATTGAAAGAAGGAAATATTCAGTACAAAGGAGGGAGGCAATAGAATTTAGAATGCCTTTGGTAAAGCAGGACTCTCATGTCCATTCCTGCAGCTGTGCTAAGGGAAAATTGTTGTTGACTTCAAAAGGCTATTGAGTTTTCCAGAGTAGAGACGATGAGATCAGGCTCTCTGTCAGAGGGATTAGGGGACCTAAAGAAAAAGTATTGTGATTTGTGAGATTCTGGATACATTGTAATGAGGCCAGTTAGACTTAATCATAAGTAATGAGACCCCATGCTTAGATTGGTTTGGCAAAGTGACTACTTGATCTTCTTACTATTTTAATTTTCCAGCCATAAACTGTCTGCAAAAGTATGGAACCAAGTGCATGGTAAATCTTAAATGAACTTAGTATATAGGAATAATGGGCTGCTGGTGGTAGTGAGACATGTAAATGCTTGGAAGTGGATTATGTGATTTTAATTTACAGAAAGGTGAAATAATGAGTCTTGAATGGAAAAAAATGCAGAAGAAATTGCTACTGCCCTTTAATGCTCAGCATGTCTAAAACAGTGGTTGTTAAAGGTCTGCTTCTGGTACATCTACAGAAAGGAAAAGTCAAGCTGAGATGCCAGACTAGTGACATTATTGCATTATGACTAATCCCCAAATAGTGATTATTCTATTTTGTGAAAACTTTTATTTATCTGAAAAATAATTAAAAAGATGCACAGAGGCCACTCAATCTGCCACCCTAGGCAAAACTTCAGTGTGCTGCCCCTCTCCTAGAACAGAGAGGGGAGGGGTGGGTGGGGCAGGGTATGGCGAGCCTTCATATATTATGTTCATTATCGTAAAAGTAGGGGGGCCCAAATGTGAGGTGGCAGCATCGCTCGCTCATGTTTGGCCCAGCTGCCCTTCCATCATTCCAGGATGAGCAGTGGGTGGGTGGGAATAGGGTGACTGGGCCAAATTTGCATCTGCCTAGTTTGCTTATAGCTACAGCAGCCCCTGAAGAGTCTATCCAATGCCTTAGGCACTCTACCCCATTAGGAGTAATGTAAAGTAAAAAATCATTTAATAAGCATAACTTCTAAGCATATGAGGTATTCCACTGTTCATTAAGTGTTCACAGGAACAGGGGTGTAGCAGAATTGACTCACCACTCGCTGCTCCCTTGTGGCCAGGCCTGGCATCACAGTTCTCTTGCTGGTCTAGTGGACCCTGCCAACAGTTGCTCTGGCACTGTGGCAGTTTCTCTGCCTGGTAATTCAGCCCTTCAGTTGGGTCACCATCTTTCGTTCATCCCAAACTAAAAGTCCAAAAATGTCTTTAACAGAAACAAAAATTTTCCACCTTCTTGAAGGCTCTTCCTCAGCCAGTCTTTATCTCAGTTTGCTGCCCCCATTCTGGGCTTGACAACCTTTACCGTGGGCTTGTATGCCCTCTTCCTTGGGGCTGGTACGGCAACCCACTCCTACCCTTGACTCTGAGTTTCAGACCAGAGATCTGTATTGAACAGCTAGAGTCTGCTCTTTTACCTTTGCTGTGGTTTTCCATGGGTCTCTTCCTACTCTTTTTTTTCCAAGTTCCCCTCTGGGTCTCCCAGTCACTTCCTGGTTAGTCAGGGTCTCTCTGGAGCACTTTTTGCTCTTCCCCTGTTTAAGTCAGGGTCCCTATGGGTATGTATGGGACACTGGCTTGTGGATTCGGTCTCTCCAAGCCCCAGCTTGATCATTCACATTGAATTGTGAAGCTGGGCTTACAGTTGCTGGACCCAGGTTTCCCAGCCATGCTAACAGTCCATACTGCACTGTGCAGACCTTCTGACTCTGGTCTGCAGCTTGAGCTGCATCCATGCTGCAAAATGCCAGGGGTTAGATCAGAGTCTCTGATCCAGCTCCCTAGCAGGGTCCTCAAGCCAGGGTCATGAGAGCTTGCCGACCCAAGTCAGACTGAATTGTGTGTGGACAGAAGTGGGGCTTGGGCTCAAATCTGAGTCAGAATCCAGGCTTAATGTGCAGTCCCAGACCTCCCTGCCTGGAGAGCTTTCTTTAGTCTCTCCTGCATGATGCTCCCACTGCAACTTCTCTGAGCATCCTGCCTAACTCTCCCCTTTACTGTAGCCACCTTCAGTTCTTTACGGTGAATTGCCTTATTCATCTCAGATGTGTAGTTCATAGGGCTAGCTTGCCTTTATTGTGTTCAGTTGTAACAAAAGGAATCTACAGGCCAGTATCGTGTAAGACATTAGCTTAAGCAAATTAGCATAAGTATAGTTAAGTATCGTAGGCCTGTGACCTTTGGCACAGATAGATGGCCTAATGGTTACCTTTAGATTTTTGGGAATGTGGACAGGCTTGCTGAATGAGGAGTTGGAACTTAATGGTAAGTGGCAAATGCAGGAACATGGAAGTGATAACCATAAACTGGCTTAAGCAAGAAGTGATGGGTATGATAGTGAGTTAAAATGGCATTAATATATTAACATATAGAATAAGTACACCTCAATATTATGTGGGTGAGGAAGTTAGATTTGATCATGGAAGGCTGAGCATTAGCATGAATATTCATAATTGTGCTCAGGCCCTATAATAAGGCAAACCACTGTGAAGAGGGAGATTTTGGCTTTTCTGTTATTAGCTTTCCACCATTTTGACCCTTCAGCTCTATTGTTGGGCAGTGAGGAACCTGGACCATCAGACTCATTTGGCATGCCAGAGGCAGGGTTGGTCCTTTGTCTCTTACCACCAGGTCCTCAGGGAGGTGTGTGAGTATGCACATCTAAGAGCTTATGCAAAGAATACCACAGATATCACCAATACTGTATTATTCCTACTTCTTTGTGGCTTGAAGCATTTCTGGCTTTTATTTTAATAAAGATCTCTAAGGCTTTACTTTGCTCTCAGTGTGAGTGTCCTTGCCACAGGTCCCAATGGTCCCTGCAAGATACTGAACTTACAGGGTTTAGTTCTGTGCAGCTTGATTCTGGGACAAGAACCTTCTGTTCAATTGGCAATTAATACAAATACTATTAACCTTTTAAAAGAGATCAGATGACAGATGGGGCTTATTCTGAATCAGGTTGGCTTAGCCCCAGGCTCTCCAGCTCCTGGGGAAAACCACCCTGTTACACCTGACTTTAGATTGAAAGCTCTCTTGAGTAGGAACTGCATCTTTCTAGGCCTTCTGTGAAATGCCTAGCTCACTTCCGGTTCTATTAATTATATAAAAGTTTAACAAGACACTCTTGAGACAAAACAAAGCGTTCAAAAACTTCATATATGGCTTAATTCTAGTAATACCAAAATGTTATTAAAAACGAGAGTTTTAAATATATTACCCAAACTGAATGAAATTGAAAAGTAAACTAGATGGTTAGTTTCACTTTTGTTAACAGCCACATTTGCTTTTTGTTGTTTGGGCTTACAGCATATGGCTGTTTAAACTCATCCTATTTCCACTGAATTTATTGTAAAAATTTCCATTTATATTGGCTTTTTAACCCATTGCCACTTTTTTTTAAACCTAAATTCTGGTCTTAAACTGAGTTGATAGTAGTTGTTTAAAGAAAGAAGATTTATAAAGAAAAGACATTTCATTCAAGCAGGCAAAATGTCGATTGGGATAGAAAAGATAGCCTTGCAGTTACTTGTTTTCTTCATTAGAAGAGGGAACATTCTGAACTAAGAAAGAGCCAGGTGCTAAAGGCATTGTACTCAGAAAAAGAGTAGCTAATGCAGAGAATGTTACCAAAGAGAACAATGGGAGCAGCTGGTATAACTAGCTTAAAAAAAAAGTTGGATGTTGGTACTCTGCATTATTTCCATCTATTGTGTAGATCTATACAGAAGTAGACTGAGATGCTCTTCTTGGCTTATTTTCCTAATAGGGTCTTGGTTTCCCATCTCTACCAAATGGTCACACAGGCATTGTTGCAAAATGATGGGTGATCAGTTGTTTGTAGCCAGAGGTAGAAGATGCTCTTCTGACTTGAAGCAACTCCTTTGGCTTCAGCTTCTTATCTCTCTCACTTTGATTGGAAACAATTAAGTGAAGATAAAAATGTCTGTTTCCAAGCAGAGATTAACACCTGCCCATGGTAGGGAACAAAGTTTAATAAAACAAATAAGAAACCAACTTCATAATAAAAGCTGACAGCAACCACTCCATTCATTTCTGCTCCTCACACCCACAAAAGTATATTTTTATAGGAAGAGATTCATAGGTCAGTGGCAATTTGTGTGCACTTACCCCACAACTCTTGAAGAAGCAGCTCCTCTATTCATTCGTCTATGGAAGAAGTGTAGTTCAAGGTGATATATAATCAGGCCTGCCATTGCCCTGCTTGATGGCAGTGAAAAGTGGTAAATCAAAAGTGGTAAAAGTGGCAGTGATTGTAGTAAATCAAACATACAGAGAATGGAGGTTGTTCATAACTCTGAAATGTTAATCACTCTGAGCAAAATGTTATGATTGTTCTTTCAAAAAATTTTCAACTGAACATTGACTTCATACAATTTTAGAATTTAACTATGCAGAAGAAAAATGCTGCTTTTAACCATCTTAATTTAAATGAAACAAACATAGAAATGGTTTCCTTACCTTGTGAAATCTTTTTAAAACTTTCCCTTTATATTTTTAGTAGTTTATGTTTTACACAGTACTGTATTTGCACTTTTTTTCGTTTCTGCCGCTGCCTGATTGCATACTTGCGGTTCCAAATGAGATGTATGGTTAACCAGTCAGTTTGTAACTCTGGTGTTTATAACTCTGAGATTCTACTGTACATATTTTTGTTTGGCAGCCTTTCCACCAAAGAAACCCATGTTCCTGAAGGAAAAAATGTACTAAATAGCTACTTCTCTCAAGGCCACCTAGATGTACTATAATAGCTACTTCTCTCAAGGCCACCTAGTTATACTATAATAGCTACTTCTCCCAAGGCCACCTAGACCCTTAACTTTAAGTTCTTGGCCTTCTGCAGTTGAGAAACAAATTCTATACTGAACTAAAATGGGAAAAATTGCTGCGCAAACAAATTAAAAGTGAACAAGAAATTAGTAATGTGTAGCTCAGTTATGAATGTTTTTCTAGTTACCTTCAGTGCCATCTTCTAGATCCTCTAGTATTTGCTGATATAGAAACTGGACTTTGGCCACCTCATTCTCAAATGGCCTATCAACTCTTCACCTAGGATACCTTGCACTTTTCCATAAAGTTTGGTGAGGGCTGTGTTGCATAGGACTTATTCCAGTATCGTGCACAGCTTTTTCTCCTGTTGATGGTGCTGCACCATGTGTGATGGGTCTTATGTCCCTCAGGTCTGATCAGTTTCCTGATCAAAGCTGAAGGATTCCTGGAACTATGCTATGGGTGCAGTTGTCCAAAGGCATTATCACTACATTTTGATGCTTGACTATTTTTATAGTATTTAGCACTTAACGCTTATAGGAAGAAAAGAGAAAATAGTCTTGAGTTTAAAACCCTTATCCTTCCCTGCAAACCCTCAACAATAAAAAGATGCAAATAGACAAAGATTTTTAAGAAAACAAAATGCTTAGACCAGAATTTTCAAACTTGAGTATCTAAAAGCTCCTATGATAACAGGGTACACTCACTTCTCATGAGTCCCCTTGGCACTCTCTCTCTCTCTCTCATATTGTCCTTGCTCTGGGATAGAGCAGAGCCCCAGGGCTCCCTTCCTGGAGACAATGTCTTTGCCCTCTGGGCTTCTCAGCCACAGCCCTACAGTTCAGTTTTCCCTCTGGGGTGCCTCAGTGCCCAGAGCACTTCCCCTATTGGCTTGGATAACCCTCTCCACTGCATTTTTGGGGTGTGGGGTGTGGCAGGGCCATGAGGCCTCCAACAGGAGCCTCAGAGGGTTTGGTATACCCCGTCACAGATGGATTTAAACACAAAAATGTCATGATTTTCAAGGTGCTGAGCATCTGTAGCTCCCAGCCTATAGGTAGAATTCTAAACAGAAATAACCTTGTAGAATAAAAGGTGCTCCTGCTCCCACTTCTGCTGACTGGATTGCAGCGTGGTGAAGGAATTTCTGTGGCTGGGAGAAAGGACTATATTCAATGAGATTTCAAACTCTGACTGCTGTTGTATTTTTATGTGGGGACCTCCAGTCCTATCCATTTCTCTTACTGACATGGCTCCATGCCTCTGCTCCCCAGCTGACCTCTGAGTGAAGCTGACAGGTAGAGAGAATGCAGTAAGACTGTGATGCAGCTTCGGGACTGTTATTCTGCTTATGAAATCACACAAATCCGATCTACTGGGAATTAATAAACTTTTTTTTAAACCACCCTGTACAGAATCCAGATGATTGGTTGGACCTGTTTTTTTAATTGTCAAACTATGTATTTACTCTACGGATTAGAATTACTTTGAAGAGCCTGTAGTTATCTGAGTAAATATGTATTTATTAGAGAGGGGTCATTCTGAGCTCCAGGGTCTGTGATACGTTCTTTTAGGGAGGTATTTAAGTATGCTTCAGGAAAAGGTGAAGAATAAGAGGTTTGAAAACTTGGAAGGTAAACCTAAAAATGTAGGCATGTTTGATCAGATGATCCTTTCAGATTTGAAAAATATCTTCTGTTCTTACAGCCTTCTGTAAATGATGTTTTTAATTTCGTATTTTTATTGATTTTGCAAAAGCAAAACACGTTCTACTAAAAGTAATGATACACAAGGGTACATAAAAATAAAATAAGAAACACAAAGGACTAAAATTAGGAATAGAACATAATTATAATGAACAGTCCTAGAAAGTATGAAAATAAGTGTCCCATAAGTTGAGGATAATGAACCAGACTATGGGTCTAGTTCACGAACAATTAAAGTAGGAGTTACCATAGAATTTGGTGTGCTGAATATATTTGAGATTGCTGAGATCTAGGATTGGGTGCAAATCCCCTTTCTTCTTCAGTATGAGTAAATAAGGAGAATAGAAATCTTTCCTGATAAACCTCTGAGGTAGTAACATAGGCACCAACTTCCTGAGTTCCTCCCTGAGTTGCTTTACCCCAAGCCCTGTCCCAACTCCACTCCTTCCTCCCACCCCATGCCACCTCTTTCCACCCTTGCCCTGCTCTTTCAGCTCCCACTCTGCCCATACCCTGCCTCTTTCTGCCCTGTTCTGCCCCCTCCCCCACCTCTTCCCATCCCTGTTCCTCCCCCTCTTCTTCAGTGCACGCCGCTGTGAACAGCTGATTGCATCAGCTGGGAGGTGCTGGGGAGGAGGGAGAGGAGCTGAACGGTGGGATTGCCAGTAGGAGGTGCTCGAGGGGGAGGGAGAGAACCTGATCTGCTGATCTGGTGGGTGCTGAGCAGTCACTACTTTTTTTTTTCTGTGCACGCTCCAACCATGGAGCATCCATGGAGTCTGCGCCTATGGGTAGTAACTCTGTTGCTTCCAACTTGATTAAGTTATTTATCTGCTGAGAATGGTTCCCGAAGAAGAAGTGGGAAGATGGGATGGGTGGGAGTCAGGGATTGAAATCAAATGGCATAATTGTCCCTGGTGACCTGAGAGACCCATAGTTCTGTATAGACTGCCACCCAAACCTCCTGGAAATAAGGGAAGAATCTATACCTATTTACTCTACCCTGTAGACTAATCCAAGATCCTCAACCATCATGCCAAATTTGATGTCTCTGTGTCTGACCTGACTATGTAGTTACAGAAGAGGGCAGGGAACTGACTTATTTTTCTTATATCTACATTTCTGAATTGCTCAGAAGGTCTCTGGTGATGAGAGGATGAAGAAGAGGAAGATTGATCTATATCTAGAGAATGAAGATTGAGGACAAAATTTGTGTCTTTCTGATTGTAGGAGTACATAGAATCATAGAATAAACATAAACCCAACGATCTGACCATGGATTTCTAACCTTTCAGTGAATGTAGAGACTCATAAGTCTTAGTACTAAAAAATTTTGATTGTCAAATAAGCCTTCAGTGGTTGTCTATCTTTCTCTCTCTAAATCTGATGCTGATAACAATGATGAGTGTCTCCTTAATATCTGTAGCCATTGAATGAAAATCTGAATCAGCAGATTCTAATGCAGTTTGAAGTGAGATTTTAGCATTTGGTTGTCCTTTCCGCCTTCTTCACAGATTTATTTAGACTTATCTCTAAACTCTGAGGGTAACTTGTTCTTAAAAATCTGATGGTCTTGCCCATTGCTGGTAATTATATGTAGATAGCATGGCCTTATAATTCACTATCCTGACCTATAAAGGGACTGATGGTTAGATGTGCTTCTCAAAAAGATAGTCATTTGGGTTCTTCCTCTTTGGGAGTTGATTTCCCTGAGTGTTTAGATTTTTTGCTGTATTATATTATTAAAGTGCTGCAGCAGTGCAGCTACACCTATGCAGTGTTTTAAGTGTAGACCTGCCCTCTGAGTTAGTTTCCCAGATCTGAAGAAGAGCTCTGTGTGAGCTCTAAAGCTCGTCTCTCTCAACAACAGAAATTGGTCCAATAAAAGATATTACCTCACCCACGTTATCTCGCTAGATTTCTCACTGGCAGCAGTAAGAACCAACAAAGGTGGAGCTGGATAAATATAAAAATACTCAAAACCTTTGGAGGGTAGTTGGTATTTATGATCAGCACATTCTGAAGTAAGTAAAATTGAGGGAAGGGTAGTCTCTTTTAGCTAGATACCATATCCCTTCATTAATAGGAAGTGCAACTCTGCTTTAGGATGTTGGCTGCAGAATATCAAATAGCTTATACACTTTTTTTCCTGGTCTGTCTCCCATTGATTTTTCCAATGGTTTTTCTTTTTTTCCCATGTGCTTCAATAATTCTGAAAGGTTTTTAATCATCAGCTGATGTCACTGTAACATGTGAACTGTTTTGTCAGGCAAGGAAGAACAAAGTGGAGGATCAGAAGGATTCTCCTGATGAACAGGTATTTCTCCATCATTTGAGATTTATTTTTCCTCTCACTCTTGAACTTGATGAGGAGAATGATAAGATTAATGAGAATTTGTAACAGGTGATTTGCAAATAGATCCTCCATATTATGGGAGAACTTATCCTTGATTTCATGGGTATTGTGACCATGAGGAACAATGTGACCATGGTTGCAGACTATATGGAAAGGAGACATTTGAGGTACTTTCCCATATCCCTCCATAGTCATGTTTTATTTCCAAGATACAATTTCCTTTTTGGTAAATGACTTGTCAGATTCTGAAGAAGAATCTGAGTCTTTGGATGAGAAAACCTCCCATGAGGAAACCATAATAGCAGATTGAAGGATTTAAGTGGGACTCGCTGACTCAGAGAAATTTTCTTCTCAGGAACCTTTCCTTCTTCCTGTGGAGGAGATCTAGATGGCACCAAAATTGGAGAAACTTGCCGAATTGGTGAGTTGGGTTCTGGAGTGACCCTGAGGACTGGTGAGGATGCAAAAAAACCTCTTGGTGCTGAAAAATTATTATGAAGAGAGATCTGTGCTGAGGATGCTGCAGGTATCTCCCTGTGCATTTGAAGATTCCTCAGAGGCTGAAAATACCAGGGCAGAGCATGGTTTTATCAATGTTGACTGTGCCTACAAAGAAGTGCTGGAGTAGACCATCCTGAGAACTCTGTTGCTGAGGTGGAATGAGAGAGATGCTCCTTTGAGCCTTAGGTCCTTGAGCTCTTCTTGGTGAAGAAAATGTTCTCTATACCCTCTTCTTGCTATGGTGTTGCACTGAGAATTACAGTACCACTTTTTCCTCCATTGGTTCCTTTGATGCACTCCTCCTCATGCCCAGCACTGAGACAGGGCTCAGTGCCATGGAACTGAACTGGAGTGAGGGTATCTGTCCTCTGACAGCAGAGGTTCCTGACTGCTCTGATAGATATAGATTATTTATTTTAGTATATCGCAGTTTAATTACATTTGATCTTGGTGTCCTGTCTCTGGTGACAGGAGTGCTTGAAGGATGAATCAGGAATGAAGAAGTCTCTGAACCAGCTCTGTGGTTAAGAGGCCAACATGTCCCTCCTGGATTTATTTTCCCCTGAGTAAAAGCTACAGTCTGGTCTCTTGTCTTTTTGTATGCACTTCTTCAAAGACTTGCAAATAGGACTCAGATGATTATGCTTTTCAGCCCAACAGTAAAGGCATCTGTTGTGGATGTCAGTGAATACTTCCCACCCCCAA
The DNA here is from genome assembly GCF_009764565.3 of Dermochelys coriacea. NCBI lineage: Eukaryota > Metazoa > Chordata > Testudines > Dermochelyidae > Dermochelys > Dermochelys coriacea. The sequence continues at coordinate 81,361,006 of NC_050074.1, read as the reverse complement.
ACAGGAGGGGCATGACTTGAAGCTAGGTAGGAGATCTAGGCAGGTCTACACTTAAAACACTGCATTGACATAGCTGCACCAGTTTGTAGCGAATGTGGAGGAGGGAGGAAGAGGGCATGGCTGGATTGTGCTGTGCTGAGTATTCATAGAATCATAGAATCATAGAATATCAGGGTTGGAAGGGACCCCAGAAGGTCATCTAGTCCAACCCCCTGCTCAAAGCAGGACCAAGTCCCAGTTAAATCATCCTAGCCAGGGCTTTGTCAAGCCTGACCTTAAAAACCTCTAAGGAAGGAGATTCTACCACCTCCCTAGGTAACGCATTCCAGTGTTTCACCACCCTCTTAGTGAAAAAGTTTTTCCTAATATCCAATCTAAACCTCCCCCATTGCAACTTGAGACCATTACTCCTCGTTCTGTCATCTGCTACCATTGAGAACAGTCTAGAGCCATCCTCTTTGAAACCCCCTTTCAGGTAGTTGAAAGCAGCTATCAAATCCCCCCTCATTCTTCTCTTCTGCAGACTAAACAATCCCAGCTCCCTCAGCCTCTCCTCATAAGTCATGTGCTCTAGACCCCTAATCATTTTTGTTGCCCTTCGCTGTACTCTTTCCAATTTATCCACATCCTTCTTGTAGTGTGGGGCCCAAAACTGGACACAGTACTCCAGATGAGGCCTCACCAGTGTCGAATAGAGGGGAACGATCACGTCCCTCGATCTGCTCGCTATGCCCCTACTTATACATCCCAAAATGCCATTGGCCTTCTTGGCAACAAGGGCACACTGCTGACTCATATCCAGCTTCTCGTCCACTGTCACCCCTAGGTCCTTTTCCGCAGAACTGCTGCCGAGCCATTCGGTCCCTAGTCTGTAGCGGTGCATTGGATTCTTCCATCCTAAGTGCAGGACCCTGCACTTATCCTTATTGAACCTCATTAGATTTCTTTTGGCCCAATCCTCCAATTTGTCTAGGTCCTTCTGTATCCTATCCCTCCCCTCCAGCGTATCTACCACTCCTCCCAGTTTAGTATCATCCGCAAATTTGCTGAGAGTGCAATCCACACCATCCTCCAGATCATTTATGAAGATATTGAACAAAACGGGCCCCAGGACCGACCCCTGGGGCACTCCACTTGACACCGGCTGCCAACTAGACATGGAGCCATTGATCACTACCCGTTGAGCCCGACAATCTAGCCAGCTTTCTACCCACCTTATAGTGCATTCATCCGGCCCATACTTCCTTAACTTGCTGACAAGAATGCTGTGGGAGACCGTGTCAAAAGCTTTGCTAAAGTCAAGAAACAATACATCCACTGCTTTCCCTTCATCCACATAACCAGTAATCTCATCATGTAATCTCATCTCTCATTCATGGATGTTCATGACCTCTGGGGACCATAGGTAACCTAAGGATAAATCAGAGCAGTGATGGGGCTTCTCAAATATACCAGGGACCAGATAGGCTCCCTAGTTACTCCAAGGATACAGGGAGAGTATAGGTTTCAGAGTGGTAGCCGTGTTAGTCTGTATCAGCAAAAAAAACGAGGACTACTTGTGGCACCTTAGAGACCAACAAATTTATTTGGGCATAAGCTTTCGTGGGCTAAAACCCACTTCATTGGATGCATGCAGTGGAAAATACAGTAGGAAGATATATATACACAGAGAATATGAAAAAATGGGTGTTGCCATACCAACTGTAACAACACCAATTAATTAAGGTGGGCTATTATCAGCAGGAGAGAGAAAAAACAAAAACAAACCTTTTGTAGTGATAATTAGGATGGCCCATTTCAAACAGTTAACAAGAAGGTGTGAGTAACAGTAGTGGGGAAAGATTAGCATGGGGAAATAGTTTTTACTTTGTGTAATGACCCAGTCTGGGAGTTCACCAGCTGTGTCCTTGTGTGTACAAAAGCAGCCTGAAACAATAGTTCTGAAAAGGGAAAACAGCCATATTTGTCTCTATATAGCGCTTATTTTGAAGCTTAACAGCGATACTATAAATGACAACATTGTTATTTATTTCACTGCCCATCATTTTGATTGATTGATCTGGGATTGTGGGTGGAGTATGGGGTTGTGAATGGTGCCTGAGTACTACTTATTCTATGCTCACTCCATTGCATAAGAGAAAAATGAACAAATAATATTGCCTTTTGTTTCTTCAAGCTTTTAATCGAAATTATTAAAATAGATGCCTCTGTAGTTTCTGAACCATGGAAATGTCATGGATTCCTTAAAATAGGAGGCTGAGAAAGGAGACTCTTCCCTCTCTGTTGGCCACAGAATGAATCCTCTGCTGCCCACTACCCAAGGGTAAAATTTAACTTCAAATAGTCAGGCTCTTGAGAACTGCTTTGCAGAGCTGTACTCACCATCACCAGTTCAGATAGAGGATCATGTTCTCACCAATGTAGAAACATTCACATACAGTACTTTGGCAGCATCATCAGCCAGGATGGTGGAATAAGCCAGGATATCTGGAACAGAATCAGTAAAGCCAGGAACACCTTCAGGAACTTAAATACAGGCTGGAAATCATCAAAATACAGCACCAAAACCAAACTCAAGATTTATCAGAGCTGTGTACTTTCAACACTACTTTTTGGTGCAAAATGCTGGGCAATAAGAAAGTATGACATGTCCAAACTGTCTTCATTCCATACAACCTGCCTCAGAAAAATCTTCTGTATCTTTTGGCCCAGAACAATCTCAAACCAAGACCTATTCACACAGTTCAGCCAAAAAGATATGAGCATCATCATTACCAGGAGGCACTGGAGATGGATCGGTCATGTCCTTTGGATGGAAACTGATTCCATCACCAGAATAACATTGAGATGGACACTTGAAGGCAAGTGAAAATGAGGCGGCCCAGAAACAACATGGCAAAGAGCTGTGGAAGCCGAGTTGAAAAACCTGGGGCACAGCTGGGGAACCATTGAAAGGCTTGCCAGAAACAGACAGGAGTGGAGGAGGCGTAATGGGAAAATGATGATGGTGATGACTGATCAGAACAAGTCCCTTGAGTTTGTAATGTTGATGAGGGCAGTTATTTTCTAGCTGCTAAATTTTTATTCAGGTAGGAGAGAAATAAAATAAAATGAAAAAAAATGGCTGTAGCGCAAATGTAATATTTTTCCTAGCAGTGAGCTCCATTCTGGATGTTGGCCATGGAGAGCAATGGAAGGAGGGATCCAATACAGGATAACCAATTTTTTCTATTTCAATTGCTTTACCACCTGTCTATTGTACTGTTTGCCATTTTACAATGTCATCATTTGGCCAACAATTACTTGAAGAAGATAACGTTTCTCCCCTGTGTTTAGAGTTAATGGCTGCAATTTAGCTTTGAATGTTGACTTCATAATGGTAAGTGATTTTTTAAAAAAATGTAATGTTCTTTTTTTAGTTTCTTTAAAACCATGGTTATATCTTTTTCTGACTTTCGTTGCCATAGAACATAGTTGCATCTACACTCAGGAGAAAAGCAAACAGTTTTTAAAAGGAAACTAGCTACTACTTTCCCCTCTATGGTATAATTGGAGGAAAATGGCACCGTGTACATGAGCAGAGTAAATGCATGTTGGCAAAAACAAATGATAGTGTATTTTTAGTATGTATTTAATTATGAAGATGAGTGTAATTAAGTCAATTCTCTTTTAAATGCAGTTTTAAAATACTTTATACAAGCCCATAGATTAGGAGGTACAAAGGAACATGATGAGTGGATAACTAGGCAATGAAATTCAAGACAGATCAAGAGTCCAGAAGTGCAAATAACAAATTGGACACAGTCTGTTTGGCGGTAGATGGAATGTTGTCTGACAGCTTTTTTTTTTTATGTAACAGAAATAAAGTGTAGCTACACAGATGGTTATTTTAGTATTTGAGACTGATTTTTAAAGTAGCGAGAATATCTAGTAAAGTAAAGATGAATGCACAGGTTCAGAAGTCTGTGGTGATAAATTTCAATGCAGGATTGTAGAGATAGTTTTATCTTTAAGCAATAGCCCCCACTTTTGGGTACCTACTTGTAAGATACTTCATATTGCAATTAGGTACGTTGTAATGTCATAAATTGTAGGCAACATCACATAATGGCTTCAAGACTAATTATTCCATGATCAATTCATGCAATGAAAGTAATTTGCTCCAGAATATGCTGTTTTCCTTTGGTTTTAGCATTTTAACAATGTGCTGTTCAGATATCAGAAGTAGATGACCCCAAATCTAGCTTCCACTCCTGTCTGCTTGCTTTCTGAAGAAAGGGCTCTGGAGCATTTGCTCCCATTTGTTTGGGAAGATTTTCTGGGCTGTGTTACTGCATGTTTAAGGCAATCAGTGTTGCACTGACTCATTCATCATCTAGGCTAAGCAGCAGCAAGATTGTTAAGACCATTTTTTTTGTTAATATCACCCATGTAGAGGGTTTGTAAACAAAAATAAACTTGGGCAGCTGTAGAGCAAAGGGCTGGCCTATTTCTGGTGCCGCCACTGATGGCTGTCTGGAGGGAAAGGTTTTTCCTGTCCCTGTGCTGAGTTGGATTTGAAGTTTGGGTTGGATTTGATGGACTCTAATGTGATTGGTACAAGTGGATTTGGATTCCTACTTGAACCATTTGTCCAGTCCTATTTAATAGCAACGAACTAATGGGCTGTAATATTGGAAATGAAAAGTTTTAAAAAAACAACCCACCCCCACTCTGCTGAATTTGTTGGACGCTCCATCATGCTCCTAATGTTTCTTAGAGGGCACTGACTAGTTTAAATTTAAAATATAAATCTGTCCTCTGCTCTAAATACATAGGATAAGAAGGGTTTGTTTTTTAAAGTTGTTTTCTTTTTCTGCCACTGAGCCAGATCAATTTTTAAGATGTCTACGCTCAGATTGGTAGCAGCAGATTTACTTGGAGATTTAAATTCAGACAGCAGGATTTTAGGAAACACTGTTTCAAGGGGCTGCAGCAGCAAGAGAAAGCAGGACTGGGTGGGGATGGACAAACTCAGACACCATAGTGTTGGGGATGGTCTAGGAATCTAGATAGAACAGACAACAGAAATTGTCTGGACTCCTATCTGAAAGCAGCATCTTAACTTTAGAAAAACCCAGTGAGCCAAATAGCTTTGTGTCATGTAGTAGTAACAGAGTAAACAAATCTGCCATCTCAAATTGTTTTTTATATTCAAATAAAAAAAATTAACCTGTTCAAAAGGCTAATAAAATAGGATAAGTTTCAGGGCTAATGTTTTTATATAATGGCTGAAGGGCCATGAAAGACCTTGCTTAGTTAAAGCTAAATACATCAATGAAACAATATTTTCTGTCATCAAAAGGTTAGTCTCTTCCCCTCCTGCCCAATCAATAGGGTTTACTGCATTTTTGTAGCTTCTGGCATACATATCTGTGAAGTGAAAAGTATAATGCACATTTGCTTTTCACTTGTGTCAGCCTACTCTAGGTTGAGCCTTGTTACCATGGCTTGTTTATAGTATGACATGGCCCAGGTGACATGGCAAGTTTGATGTTCTCTTCGCTTCACTGGCATGCAAGCCACAAAATGTTGCATGCTTTGTTTTTTCACATTTTGGACAAGTCATTCAGATTCTGTTACGCATACTGTGATCAAATAGTTAAAGGAAAACTGTACCCATTTTTTCATCCCCAAAATACAAGGTTTCAAAACATGACACCAAAGTGATATAAATATTATGTAGAAAAACCATGTTGAGAGCATTAAGACTGATGGTTAAGAACTCAGGCAAAGAAATGCCAGAATTGAGATTATCTATATTGCAGGTATGTCTTCTAATCCATTTGGTTTATCAGAATTTTCCTGTCTTGATCTATGGTTGTCAATGTTGCTTAATTCTGCTCTTTTGTGAATCTAGTGTATTCACTGAATGAGGTAGAGGTCCTGTGTTTTGTGTTGGTTTTTCTTCTTTATCTTAGGGCCTGTTCCTACACCACTGAGATTAATGGGAGTTTGTCAGTGACTTCAGTGGGGGGAAGGATCAGGTCCTTAGGTCATAAGCCCTTTAGCACAGGGAACAGGTCTTACCCTTTCTTGTAAAGTGCTGTGTGACTTTATTGTACTATATGTGGATAAAACCTCCATTACCTAAATGGCTTAGTGAAGCGTTATAACATTTTGAAAACTGGTATTTCAGAAGATTAGAATTGTGATTTTAGTGAGACACTTCTTAATTCAAGCAATCTGTATTCTGGATAAGCAAGGCTTGCCTGTATGTGACTCTTAGCATCAGAGTGCTGCAGGTGGAGAACACAACATTTTAAGAAAACCGAATGCATCCAATGAAGTGAGCTGTAGCTCACGAAAGCTTATGCTCAAATAAATTTGTTAGTCTCTAAGGTGCCACAAGTACTCCTTTTCTTTTTGCGAATACAGACTAACACGGCTGCTACTCTGAAACCTGTCAAGATGCAACACTGATTCTCCAGCTGTTCACTTTTGGACCACTTTGTAAGAGACTGTCTTGTGTACCATTTTCTTTTTCATTGGATGTTCCTGTAAATCCACCTCAAGAGATCTGTAGAACGCTGATGGTCCATGGGGCTATAGTTATGAGAATTGTTATGATAAGGAGAACTCATTTCACCTTCTTTTTGATTTTGCTGACTGAATAGCTGGATGCTCTGCACCAGATGCTGATCTCACTTATGCTGGTGTAAATCTGGAGTAGTTTCAGTGAAGTTAATGTTATGATTTTATACCAGTGTAACTAAAGGGATAAATTCTGACCGTCTATTGAATCCTAAATGAGCTATTTCAGTGAATGAAATGTTTAAAAACTAAATTGCTTACATCTTACTTTTAGTGCTGGTTTTGTTCACCACCAGCACACAATTATATGAAGTATCATTAAAATGACAGGATTATTACTGTTGAATAATTTACAATGGGGCTATAGGAAACTTTTGAATTGTCTTCCCTTGGTTGCATTAGTAGACTTCTAGCACAGTTATCTTCTGTTGTAAGAACAGTCAGGTTTCCTTTGGTTTGCTTTAATATCTTTAGTTGTAACTGCATTTTACCCCCTGAACAGTATTCTGCTCTGGTGAAATAGAAAACTGTCTATCTTTGAGGAAAGTCTAAAAGAATAACTCAGCCAAAAAGGTTCCAAAGCAATTCCTCCTTCCTCAGTGTCCCCAGTAACAATAAAAATTCTTTAAAACTCTCAACCACCCTGGAAAGAAAAACAATAAAAACGTAATATCAAGCTATCTTCTTTATTTATGCTGTTTTCCTATTGCAGAAATAATCTATATCTCTTGAAACCCTCTGTAGTAATTTTCATTAATTGCAGCTAGTCCTATTGCTGAGGAATACTTTATTAGCTACAGGCTTCTTTGGTCTATATTTAACCAATAGACTGCCATGGGCACCTGGCATCTTCTCACTTTGCAGATCAATGGGAACTTATTGAATGTGCCCTTGTCTTTTGATGTAAATGACAACCTTTTTGAGTCCAGACTAAAATGATTATTATGTCTTAAGGAGTGCTTGAGAATGATCTTAGCTCTCAAAAATAAATCAGCTGAAGGAGATGAGTCTAAGTCATTGTATCTGTCCTGTTTGCCATTTTTTTCCTTCTTGACAAACGCTCAGAACAAAAGAATATATGGAACTACATATTTATAAATGTCTTTCCATTCTAAATTAGGTCAAAAGAAGAAATTCTTGTAGTGTATGGGGATGGGGGAAGAAACAAAGTACATCTGTTGAACCGGCATGGACTGTTAGGGGAAAGCAGGCTATTGAAGAAGAGATTCAGTGAGTGAGAAGAGGGGTGAGACTCATGAAGGAAATCATAAACAGAGAGCAGGAAACACCATAGAGGAGAAGACAGAAGCAGCAGGGTTGGATTATCTCCTACTGAACCTGGATGAGGCATCTTATTCACACACACTCCTTTCTCATAATACTGCTCCTTCTGCCCCTGCAAGAAAAGGATGGTTAGAATGCATTCCATGCCACATTATCATGCTTCAGTCTTATAGGAGTAGGTGGCCCTGATCATTAGACATTAGGTCTCAGGCTGGAGTCTGGGCTCTGGGACCTTGCAAGGGGAGACAGTCTCAGGATTTTTCAGTTCTCTGGCAATTCTAAAAAATTGAAAAAAAATCATTTTGGGTTGAACCTAAACAGAAGTTTTCTGATTAATTGAAAAACAAAATTAGAGTTGGGTTGAAACAAAAAGTGATTTATTTCAACCCAACCCCAGTTTTTTCATTTTGATTTTGGGCATTTTTGACAAAAGTGAAGGTGGAATAGATTCACAAAATGCTAGGGGTGGAGAGGAAGATAACAAGGATGATGGCTTCCCTTATAGTCTTTAGTCCAGTGGTTAAGATCTTCTCCTGGGATGTGGAAGACCCAGATTAGACTTGAAATTCCTGAAACCCCATAATCGGAGAGAGAGCCCATAAATGTGGCTGGCTGTGACTGAAGTTGGGAGGGTAGACAGTCTCTTTTTTCCTTCCCTTTCAGTTTCTTTTTATAATGATGTACACATTTTGCAAATGCCATTTCCCATTTTTATTAAAGCAATGAAAGCTTACACTAATGTTCACTGTATCTTTGAGTACTTTCTCTTCCTTGCTAAACCGTAGCATTCCATGATAGCATAATATATTTTCTGAGTTTTCTTTTTAGGGAATATACGGCTTCTAGTTGTGAATTGAGTGCTGTCTGACTGTCTTCTGGAACTAGCTGAGCAAGGTCAAAACCTTCTGTGTTTAGTAGCCATCAATAGGGTTAATCATAAACAAGGGTTTTGCAACTCCAACTATGTCTTGGGAACCAGTTGATGTCTCTTACAATGAAAGGAGAGGTCATTGGGGAGCATTTAAAAGAGTATAGCTTGGGGAGTCAGGTCATCTTTTATGACACTGATTCTACCTGATAAAGAAACAAAGTATTCCAGCAATGGAAATTTTATATGATATATTTAACAACCAAAAGGTATTCTATTTTAAATAGTCAGCATGCGTTGGAGAAAATGTTTATTGTCCATGTCAAGATATTTCTAACCTATCCCAGGGCAATCTTAAATTTTAAATGAGATTGAAAATAATAGGTTGTTCATTCCAGTTCAGATAAGTATTATTTTTTTAAAGAAAGAAAGGTACAGAAATTAAAGCAACAAAGTAAGTTGAAATACTGTGATTTAAATTAACAGAAACACTACACAACTCTGTATTACAAGTAAGATAAGCTTGTTGTGACAGGTATGGTGTGTTTATCACAATACTGTCTCAATATCTTTCAGATTATTTTTTCCTCTCTTCACTTTGCTTCGTCTATCAGATATGAGATTTCAGCTTTCAGAGACAAACAGTTGCAATCATTAATGGGATTCTGCTGTAACTGACTTCTTCTCTGGGCTTTTATCCACCTCCAAAATAGATGTAGTTCAGGATTTGTTAAATTCTGCATGTTGGGAATAGATAAGAAATTAATCAGGAGATATTGCCAACAAATAATAGTGCAAAGCTCATCTCCATAGACTTAGGCCTATTATATTTGTGCCAGACATCTTTGGACATGTCTACACAACATTTTGGAGTGAGCTTTCCAGCCTGGGGTTGACAGACTTGATCAAGTAGGACTCTCACTAGCACTCTCAAATAGCTATGTAGACAGTGCTTTGAAGTTGAAGCTCAGGCTGGACCTTGGGCTCTGAAGCTTGCCCTGATCCGTAAACTTCAGATCCCAAGCCCAACCCAAGCCACAAATTCAAAGTGCTGTCTATACAGCGATATTAAAGTGCTAGTGCAAGCCCTGCTATCCTGAGTCTATTGACCCGGGTCGGAGGCTTGCTTCACAAGTCTGTGTGGACATACCATTTGAGGCTGGATTCCTGCCAGCAGACAGGCTCCCTGCAATCAGTGGCTTTCTGTCTTTCTTTTAGGTAAGATCCTCTGGGCAGGCACCATGACTGATTTTGTGCCATACACAATGCCAAAAGCACCTAAAATAATCTAATTTTTCAACATCTGTAACACTTAGCACATTGGTCGGAGTCACCTTCTGCAGGACCTCTGAGTTTGAGTGTCACCAGGCTTCAAACCTGTCAGTTGTTTGGGCTGTCCCAAACCCACCCTGACTTCAGTTAGTTTTTTTCACAGCAGCTTTGAGGGATGGGACTTGCAGCTCCCTTGTCTTTGATTGTCCCAGCTGAGATATTCCCTCACACTTGTTTCTGTCTCCCTTAAAATCAGCAATCTGCATCCTTCAGGCACCCAGTAATGATTGTACCCTTACTGATAATCTATACCACCATCCCAGGTACCTTCAATATAAGTTTGTTATAAGGTAGAAAATTATTATTTGTTTTGTTTGGGATGTAGATGTAGCTAGACTTGAAACTTAGTAGCAGATTTCACTGATTAAGCAAGAGGAAGAACTGAAGAATGTGTTGCCTTGGTCAGCTGCTGCCAACTTGTCTTATGGTGGCCAAGCTGTGTCTCTTGGCTCATATGTTCTTGAGGGTCAGAGTTACAAAAAGTGTCTATTTTTTCTATGTTAGTTTGTGTGAGGGTTGGGTCACTCAGGAGTCCACTAGAATGCTGGCATTCACTAACCCAGTCCAAACCATTGAATCCTAAACTCATTTGAATCCAGCTGGTGTGGTTTTCTCCCTAAGACATTCAGAGGAATAGTACAGTGTACTAAGTCAGTGGTTCTCAACCAGGGTACGTGTACCCCTTAGGGTACACAGAGTTCTTCCAGTGGGTACATCAGCTCATCTAGATATTTGCCTAGTTTTACAAAGGGCTATGTAAAAAGCACTAGCGAAGTCAGTACAAACTAACATTTCATACAGACAATAACTTGTTTATACTGCTCTATATACTATACATTGAAATGTAAGTACAATATTTTTATTCCAATTGATTTATTTTATAACTATATGGTAAAATGAGAAAGTAAGCAATTTTTCAGTAATAGCATGCTGAGACACTTTTGTATTTTTAGGTCTGACTGTGTAAGCAAGTAGTTTTTAAGTGAAGTGAAACTTGGGGTACACAAGACAAATCAGACTTCTTAAAGGGGTACAGTAATCTGGAAAGATTAAGAGCCACTGTACTAAGTGATATTCCCTTAAGTTTTCACTTGCAGTCCTGCATATCTTACCATGATTCTCATTTGAGATGGGCCTTTATTTCCTGTAGCTATTCCAGATTTCCACTGGTAGAGGTACATATTTAGACATGTTCACTAGATCACTGTTAGGTACTGTTGACCCAAGTACAGAAATACAATTTACTCATAAAAATAACTGAAGCCTCATGAGTTAATACACAACAATAAATTAGATATTTGGCAATAACTACCCATCACAATAAGAACAGCTGGAGTAGCTGTAGGTGTGTGTTTTTTAAGTATTTTTCCATTCTTCTCTGATAATTTCAGGTGGCAGTAGCAGAACTAAAATACAAAATACTCATGAGTTGAGATATCTTGGTTGTGAACAGTTAGTTAGACAGAGGTACTGGTAAACGGATGAGCAAAGTTAATTGAGAGCTATAACATTAAACAATGGGCTACATGGGAAGCTGAGCGGGAGCAGGGTATCAGTACTGAGGCAAATGATTCCATCACTTATAAAGACAATTTTAAAAAATCCTTTGGCGAGCTTGGCAAGGTTTGCAAAGATCAATCCTGGCAGGTCAATTCATAGGTTCAAAATGATTCACTATTACTAGAGTGCATGTACTTTCACCATCTGTGATGAAAATGGAAAACAAAAAGTGACGTTACACACAGAACACTGCCTGTTACTGCTGATTTTTTTTATTTTATTTTATCTTATGACTTTTGCTCTGATCACTCTAACTAGTCTTAAAAATATTGCAGCAAAATCAGATCTATTCATGAGCACAGTTTTCCAGCTTTTAGAGACCAAACACAGAAAAACTGCTGCCTGTGATAGAATTTCACTCGTCAGTCTGTGGTTGCTAAAGTTCTAGGGCCACAGCAGTAATGTGCCACAGCAAATTTGCCTTTTGTCTTTGAAGTGCAGAGAGTATCCAGGAGCTGCACATTATGTAGGAAAATTGCAAAAACAAAAGGAGTCACTAACTTGCAAGTCTTTCTACCCTTATCCTGTTTCCCAGCTCTTACATATTGCTTTTTCATGTCTCCTAACACATCTCCTCCTCCTCAAAAAATGCTGTGGAATCTAAATTGCATAATTAATAGTTTCAAAGTGCTGTATTCAAATTCGGATTAGAATTTCTCCAAATCTGAGTATTCAGACATTCAAGATAGGAGGAAGCTGAATTATGACAATGCACTAATGGAGTATTGGGAGATGGGTGGAAGGGTCAGCAACTGTAGTACTCAACACATGGTAGAGGAAACCATAGGGCTAAATTCTGTCCCTATCTTTGGTCACTTCATTTACTGGTGGTGTAAATGAAATGGAAACAGCCACCAGAAGATATCCCCAGCACAAGAGGCTCTGTGATGCCGCCTGCAAAACCTGGTATAGGACGATAAGGGATATGGTGGGGATATAAAGGGAATGGCCAGAGTGCTCTGTGCGCCTGCTGTGAGTTGTGGAGTAGACTATTAGAGGATACGGATGAGCTGCTGTAATTTTCATTGGAGGACTGTGCTGGTAATCTGGGATGCATATGTGCTTTAAAACTACCTTTGCATCCTTCTCTTCTGCACTACTCCGTCTGTGCTGTGCTTCCGGTGCGCTCAGCAGTGACAATAGCTATCGTTGAAGAGAATGTTTCATGAAATTTCCCCAGTACCATGCTCCAATACTAGCTGTTGGACAACAGATCATGGGGTAGGCCCCTGCACATGCCCTTTATTCAACCAGGTGTGCTCTTTTGGGGGTTTGCAGTGCTATTGGGAGCTCTAGCAGAACCTGCATGTTTGCCCTGTGGAGTGAAAACTGGTGTATTAAGGCTGCCTGCTGCATGGATGTGCTTGTGGGGAAAAGGAACGCTCTGTGTGCTCACTTCCTCTTTTGCCTCATGCTGGTGAGCATCTTAGTGGAATGGGGCATACAAGTTGTTCTCCTTTCAAACTAGAAAACGAATACAAATCTTCATGACGTTAAAACAAACAAACAATTCAAATAGATTGGAAATCAAGAGATTTAAGTTTTCCCATCAGCAATGTTCTGAGCTGCCAGTCTTTCAATGGGAAAGCTCACCACACGGAGATTAAATTAAAAATATCAAGTCTTGGAGATTTCATATTTTAGTCTCTTCTTTTCAACTGAATTTAACAGAAATGCATGTTACTGGCAGGTGGTAGTAAGAGAGGGAGTGCAGTGCAGGGTGTAGGAATGAGGTTGCAGGAATAGGTTAGTACAGAATGCAGGCAGGTTGTTTTTGATTTTTTCCACACTGTTTAGCCTAAGAGAGATACAGTAACAGGGAACAGAGCAGTAATAGCACCTCTGGCAGGACGATTCATTTTGGGGAGGTATTGTGAGATAACACCTGGTGGAAAAAAGCTGCTATGTTGGAAGCTTAGAGGACTGCGGACTAGCCAAAGGTAGAAATAATAAGAATTAATAAAAGAGCAGTGTTGCCAGGTTCTTGAGGAGAGTTACTGTACACAATTGTCCAGTGTATATTCTCTCTACTGGAGTGCTGAACCCTTACCTCCTAAACTATTTATTTCATTTAGATTTATGACACATCTCTGTATGTTCTCATCTTGTGCTCTAGGCTCCCTCCAATAATTACACAAAAGGAAAAGCGTGGCACGTGTATAAAAATATCCACCAAACCCCTTTAATCCTCATCCCATTCTCTTCCTGAAAGGCTGGAAGAAAGCTGCTAGCAAAGCTGAGCTCTGGTAGAACATCGGGGAGTGAGTCCCAATGTCAAGCATCACTCATGGAAAAAGCTTTGCTTGCAGCACACTATAATATAAATGAGGGGGCTCCAGCTTGAACACCTCTACTAGTCTTGACTGTGTCAGAAGGATATAGGAAGAGGTGACCTGTCAGGTAGCCAGGTCTCAAACCATTTAGCACTCCTGAATTCTACCTGTAGATGCTCTGGAAGTGAAATCTTTATAGTTTTACTGCGTGATAGCAGAGGAGCCCACTTGTATGTGGAGCTTCTCTCTCAGCCTTATTCTCTGCTCGTCAGTTGCTGTTGGCTTAGCTTCTCAGGTAGCTTTTCTTTCCCAACATCAGCTCTGCTAATCACAGCAACTGCTTCTCCCTCTCCCCTTTGGCTTCTCCCAAGCTAGCCACCTTGTCATGGCTGTCTTCTCATTTGGCTTCAGTCTTTCTCTGTTGGGCCAGCTCATGTCCACTCCCCTGAGCCCTATGGGGCTGCTCCTGATGATCCTAACTCTCCCAGACTCTTACAGACACACATCATGCCATTTTGCCCATCATGCCCTGCATATAGCTTCTATCTGATCACACATGGTCCTTGTTCTGACAAGCCTTGTGATTCCCAGTATTCTCTGGTTGTATCACTTCCTTTCCATTATCAGTAGAGGTTATCACATTGAGTCCTTTACTGGCTAGGTGCTGCTCTTCATAAGAAGACCCATAGCCCAGTCCTTTCTCTTCAGGCCATGCTGGAGAGGGCAACCCAATAATGGGATAGCGAGTTCACTACAACATCACTGTCCTGTATATTTAGCATGAACCAGCAGATTCACTGAGTGGTCCAATAAGTGGCTTTGTGCTGACCACCTTTGTGGGTTTTGGCTCATGTGTACATGTGTGTAACCTTTCCCAAGAACGGCTGTTCAAGATTTTGGTGTGTGGCATATGTAAGGAGAGCAATATCTATATGGCCAAGGTAATTTGCCTTCTGTTCCATTTGTGTTACCGATGAGAATTTTGACTGAAGGCTTAAGCAATAAGCTTTATAATGGTACTGATACATGGAATCAAATTCATCCCTGATTTACACCATCATTCAGTATGGCCCATGATCTACACCTCACCCATGTATGAATAACTGAAACAGCTCCTTGCAGTAAGAACTGTAATGGTATAGCAAAACCACATTGCTTTACAACACTTAACATGCTGCATTTGATATACAACAGTAACATGACTGAGCATTTGTAAATGCTGGTATTTAACAACATTGAACTTGCTTTTCTCAGCTTCC
Organism: Dermochelys coriacea; assembly: GCF_009764565.3. Lineage (NCBI taxonomy): Eukaryota > Metazoa > Chordata > Testudines > Dermochelyidae > Dermochelys > Dermochelys coriacea. Next base: position 81,345,857 of record NC_050074.1, on the reverse strand, counting down.
TATATGCTAAGATGTTGGTTTATAACCAAGTAATTATGTGGATAAAGCTACATCTCTGACAGCATAACAATTTCCTGAATTCAGTACTTGACAAACTTTTAAACATCTTTTCAATAACTGAGGCAATTTGTTTCAGCAACTTATAGTTTATTACATTAGCAAATGAATGGATGTTTTTCTTGGAGCTCTGACAACGCCTCCAATTCCTCTTGTCCAACAGAAGTGAATACAGAACCTGTGGGGTTTGCCTTCTTCAATGCTACCTCAACCAGTATCATTTTAATCATAGTCCATCTTATTTCATGTGCACCATGCATTACTTTCTGTTTGTTCTTTGTTGGTGTTTAGATTCATTCAGCCACAATAGCAGTACCAGTGGCAGCATATTCCTTTCATTTTCAGGTCGTGGCATTTTTTTCTGAACTGGGTGGCCCAGAACTGTTACTTCTGCTTGGAGCATAAGTACTATCTTTTCCAGAATATGAATGCTGCACATCATGATGAAGACTGAAGTGAGATAAACTTAAAATTATCCTGGTCTTTTCTAAATGGCAGACATGGTGTAGAGAATGTGAGCTTTCCTTGCCAATATGTTCTGGCTGACTTCACATCTTATTTCATTCTATTTTTGTTCATGTGGAATGTGAATGTTTAGTAGCACACGTGTTTAAAAAAAACACAAATTGCCCTGGACCAGGGCATGCTGAGTTGGACATGATATGCATGAAACCCTGAAATATAGACACCTTCTGTGCTGGAGAAAGGCAGACAACTGGAACGTTACACCCTTCCCAAAAGTGCCGGAGGGGAAATTTGCCTCTGTTGTTGGCCAAAGTCAAACCTTATTTTAAAAAATGGTGTGGGATCTCTATTGTCCATGCCGAACAAGATCAGGTTTTCAGGTCTCAGCAGAAAGATTCCATGCAATAAAGTACATTGAGTGATTTCAGATATGTTGAAAGGATTTTTCATGAAATCGCAACAACCACTGGGGACCACATGAGATCATCTCATGTCTTTGGACTTGGCCAGGGGATGGCAAAATTTATGGACCCCCTGCACTGCTCCAAACAAACACCCTCCTGGTTTTGACTTACCATGCAGACTTTGGACCACGCTGAACTCCATCTGAAAAAACATGGAAGATGTGACTACTTGCTGCACAAGTGGAAAATCAAAGACTTCTCTTTGTGTCACTGCGGTGGGAACATCTGAACATTTATAATAAAGTGCCCCATATATGAATTAAAAGGTGAAATGTACGATAGCTACAACATCACAGAGGAGGCCTTGAAATGGCTTATGGACCTACAGTTGCATCTAAAGAATATTGCTCTGCAAGAGAGAGGGAGAGAGAGGATGGAAAGTTGTCAGCGTTGCAGGGATTTGAACTTGTGGTTCTAGAAAGGACAGGTATTTCAAAGTCGCTGCTCTAATGCACTCTAAACCATTCTCTCCATTCAGATTTTATGTAAAACTGACTACTTATAATTATTGAAGAACCCATGGCCCTCTTTGCACAAAATGAGGTGTTAACTTTGGTATCCCTTGCCAGAATCAAATTTGGGTTCTGCCTTAAACTGTCACATAGAACTGTATCCTACTGCCAAGTACTGCATTCCAATGAAATGTTCTTGTGTGCATTATTATTTATAAAGTACTTTTCAATTCTTCTGAACGAATGTTACTGTTTAAATTTGAATCATTTCATGATGATTGAATGGGCACATGCCTTTTGACTTGTGTGGATGAATTAATTAGTGAGGAAGAAAGCTCATGCTTGTGTGTTTTTAGACTATGCTAACTATCAAAGGAAGGTGGAAAACCAGGATTAATTTTTTTTCACAATACATAATAATGTAATGGAGAAGGAAGGCCAGTTAAGTATCAAAACATTAACATAAAACTTTTACTGCAGCCATCGACTTAAAGGATAAATTCTAGAACAAATGCATGTTTTTTCAGTTTTACAAGAATTTGGAGAACTCCACTGATTTTTTTTCTTGATGAAACTAACTTGAATAGTTAGACGAGCATCTGAAGATATGAAACTACTTGTAACAAATAGCTTAATCTTCATATTTACCTTACCAGCTGTTAAAATGGCAATATGCCTGGGCCCTGGGAATAGATGACTGAAAAGTTTCAGAAGTAGTCTGAATGTTCATAAATGGAATCCTGAAATCTATTCACTTGGTGTTTTGCTTATGTGCATTTTCTGTATTTGTTAACGATGTCATTGTGACAGGCCTACTCAATGAGGGGGGGAAAACAATAATAGGAAATATGGAAATGGGAGAGGTGCTTAATGACTTTGTTTTGATTTTCATCAAGAGATTGGTGATGATTGGATGTCTAACATAGTGAATGCCAGTGAAAATGAGGTAGGATCAGAGGCTAAAATAGGGAAACAAGTCAAAATTATTTGGACAAATTAGATGTCTTCAAGTCACCAGGGCCAGATGTAATGCATCCTAGACTACTCAAGGAGCTAACTGAGGAGATATCTGAGCCATTAGCGATTATCTTTGAAAAGCCATGGAAAACAGGAGAGGTTCCAGAAGACTGGACATAAGGACAACCTGGGGAATTACATACAGACCAGTCAGCTTAACTTCTGTACCCCGAAAGATAATGAAGCAAATATTTAAGCAGTCAGTAATTGATAATAATAAGATAATAAGGTGATAAGGTAACAGTCAGCATGGATTTGTCAAGAACAAATTGCATCAAACCAACCTGATAGATTTCTATAGATCGACAGGGTAACAAGCCTTGTGGATAGGGAGGAAGTGGTAGACATGGCATATCTTGACTTTTCTAAAGCTTTTGATACTGTCTTTCATGACCTTCTCAGAAACACACTAGGGAAATGCAACCTAGATAAAGTTACTATAAGGTGGGTGCAAAACTGGTTGGAAAACCATTCCCAGAGAGTAGTCATCAGTGGACCCCAGTCATGCTGGAAGGGCATAACGAGTGGAGTTCTGCAAGGATTAGGTTTGGTCTAGTTCTGTTCAATATCTTCATCAATGATTAAGTTTATGGCATTGAGAGTACACTGATAAAGTTTGCAGACGATATCAAGCTGGGAGAGTTCAACTGCTTTGGAGGATAGGATTAAAATTCAAAATGATCTGGACAAACTGGAGAAATGGTCTGAAGAAAATAGGAGGAAATTCAATAAGGACAAATGCAAAGTGCTCCATTTAGGAAGGAACAATCAGTTGCACACATACAAAATGGGAAATGTCTGCTTAGGAAGGAGTACTGTGGAAAGAGATCTGGGGGTCATAGTGGACCACAAGCTAAATATGAATTAACAGTGTAACACTGTTCCAAAAAAAAGTGAACATCATTCTGGGAGGTTTTAGCAGAAGTGTTGTAAGCAAGACATGAGAAGTAATTCTTCCGCTCTACTCTGTGCTGATTAGGCCTCAACTGGAGTATTGTGTCCAGTTCTGAGTGCCACATTTCAGGAAAGATGTGGACAAATTGGAGAAAGTCCAGAGAAGAGCAACAAAAATGATTAAAGGTCTAGAAAACATGACCTATGAGGGAAGATTGAAAAAAAATTGGGTTTGTTTAGTCTGGAAAAGAGAAGACTGAGAGAGGACATACGTTTTCAAGTACATAAAAGGTTGATACAAGGAGGCGGGAGAGGAATTGTTCTTAACCTCTGAGGCCGGACAAGAAGAAATGGGCTTAAATTGCAGCAAGGGGGGCTTAGGTTGGACTTTAGGAAAAACTTCCGAACTGTCAGGGTGGTTAAACACTGGAATAAATTGCCGAGGGGAATCTCCATCATTGGAGATTTTTAAGAGGAGGTTAGACAAACACCTGTCTGGAATGGTCTAGATAATCTTAGTCCTGCCATGAGTGCAGGGGACTGGACTAGATGACTTCTCGAGGTCCCTTTCAGTCCTATGATTCTATGATTTATAGATTCTAAGGCCATAATGGACCATTGTGATAATCTACTCTGACCTCCTTTATAACACTGACTATAGGACTTACCTGAACTATTTCCTGTTAGAACTAGAGTATATCTCTTATAAAATATACCATCTTAGTTTAAAAATTGCCAGTGGTTGAGAGTCCACCACAACCCTTTGTAAATTGTAGCAGGGGTTAATTACCCTTATAGTTAAAATTTTGCACCTTAGTTCTAGTCTGAATTTGTCTAGCTTTCAGCTTCCAGCCAGTGGATCTTGTTATAACTTTGTTCACTAGACTGAAGAGCCCATTATCAAAGTTTGTTCTTCATGTAGATTGTCTCTCTTTCAAGCTAAATAGATTGAGCTCCTGGCACCTTTCACTCATGGAGGCATGTTTTCCTATTCTTTATTCATTCTCATGGCTCTTCTCTGAACCCTCTCTAATTTATCAACATCCTTTTTAATTGTGGACACCCGCAATGAACACACGTAGTGTCTGGGAAGGTGGGAGCTTGAGCTCCATTGCTTTGTTGAAAGTGGGGTGAGAAGATGAGATGTTTGAGAACCACTAGCTTATTGAAAAACTCATCAACTTCTGTTCTGTAGCAAAGTGACCAAAGCATTGAAATGTCACATATATTTCTTTCTTAATAAACATGTCAGTCTCTCCTGTCATGTGTTATGGATACTCATGGAATAATGCACAAATGAATTTCTCTTGTTCTGTGACCGATGAATGATTTAATAAGGAATTTAAAAAATGGTAAACTAAGTGATCTTATTTCATCTAGTCTGTACTATCCTGTCAAGATACCACTAGACTTCCTGACTAAAATGACTTGAGCAAAATTTAATCATGCATTTAGAAATAATATCAGGCATACAAATCAACATATATTAACTTCCAAAAATAGAAATGCAGTATATGGTTTTGGATGTGCATTTATTGGGGGTGAAAGTTGGGAAATGGAGTTACAAGTCCACCCAATTTAGGCTTAATCAGTATTTGCCTGTATTAATACAATTTCAGACAGAATTATTGTGACCTACTCTGTCCAGACATATGTTTATAGCAGATGGATAATAACAGACAGGAAATTGGGAAATGGGTCCAAGTTACTACCTTCTATTATAGTCGTTGCCATCTCTGATCCCTTGGTGTGGTCCTGCAGTCCTGTCCTTCAGCTTCTGGTCCAGTGTTTCTCCAGTTCACTTATGTCTTTTATACATTTCTACATTATAGATTACTTAACCTTTATCCACTTGGCTTGTAACACATCAGACTTTTGGGTTGTAGGTAACCCTAACATTATGCATATGCAAGCTTCACTTACCCAATTTATGTATTTATTTTTTCTGTTGATTTTGCAGTTTCAGTGACTTGTTTTGTGTCACCTTGCCCTAGGTTTTCCCAGAGAAAGAGGGTTTTGTTGTTAGAGGTTTGTGTGTGTTCTACCTCAGAACTTCCAGTGTGATGTAACCTTCGTTCTGTCAGTAATAACATAATTTTAAGCAGATCAGCAACTGAGTATAGAAGAAGAATTGGCAAAACCACACTTATTGCAGTAAGGTCTTGGCCTAAGTGTTACCTCTTCTGTACTCATTCATTATACATAATTACAAATTACACATTATTAAAATATAACAAAGCTTTTAATTTTACCATTTCACAGTCCTTCATTTTATGTTTCAATGTTATAAGTCATTATATGTGTGTTATCCTGTACTACACTTTTAATCTATTAGAGATTATAGAAAACATGATGATTCTTTAATGTCAGTATTTCTTTAAACAAGGGTTTTTCATTCACAGTCTAGCTTTGTTTGTAAATAATTACAAAGAAATTTCATTAGAAGTTTTCCTGCAAATACATTTTGAGGAGGTGTCTCAATTTTAGGGCTTTCATATTTAGTTGCTTTTGCTGGTACTCCAACACACTAAAGTAGGCTTTGGTTTTATTTCGGCAGCAGGAATGTTTGTGTTTCTGAAACAAAATATTCTAAATTTCACTTCCACAATTTTTTTTGGAGATTCTGGCTTTTTGTCCTGATTTGGGATGATTTTTCCCCCCTAAACAGCAAAACTTTTGCAGAAATGAAATCCACTTTGCTGGCCAGCTCCAATCCCATGCCACTTTTTTTGGGGCGGGGGGAGGGAAAGGGATAATGCTGGTCTCCCTGGTAATATACAGTCTCTTATTGTGAGAGAATGAAACATCCAAGGATATAAGACAGCTGTTGAAAATGTGTGCTACTTAATTTTCTTTGCAAAGTGCTTTGCTGTCTGTGGATGAAAAACATTATATAAGAGGTAAGCATTATAAGAGTTGCATGTGCCTGCAGATTCACTGCACTACTAGTAGACAGAAAAGTGCTGTGAGAGATACCTTAAGTATGAAAAATACTAAGAAAACCAAAATGGATTGTCTTCTTAACAGGTTTAAATAATAAGATGGGTGAGCTAGAGTGCCTCGTATTAAATGATATTGAAATAATAGGCATCACAGAAACTTGGTGGAATGAGGATAATCAATGGGACACAGTAATATCAGGGTACAAAGTATATCGGAAGGATAGAACAGGTTGTGCTGGTGGGGTTCAAAAAAGCAAACAATGTTGGGAATCATTAAGAAAGGGGTAGATAATAAGACAGAAAATATCATATTGCCTCTATATAAATCCATGGTACGCCCACATCTGGAATACTGCATGCAGATGTAGTCACCCCATCTCAAAAAATATATATTGGAATTGGAAAAGGATCAGTAAAGGGCAACAAAAATGATTTAGGGTATGGAATGGCTGCCATATGAGGAGAGATTAATAAGACTGGGACTTTTCAGTTTGGAAAAGAGACAACTAAGGGGAGATATGATAAAGGTCTATAAAATCATGTCTGGTGAGGAGAAAGTAAATAAGGAAGTGTTACTTACTCCTTCTCATAACACAGGAAGTAGGGGTCACCAAATAAAATTAATAGGCAGTAGGTTTAAAATAAACAAAAGGAAGTGTTTTTTTCACATAAGGCACAGTCAACTTGTGGAACTCCTTGCCAGAGGATGTTGTGAAGGCTAAGGCTATAACAGGGTTCAAAAAAGAACTCAATAAGTTCATGGAAGATAGGTCCATCAATGGCTATTAGCTAGGATGGGCAGTGATGGTGTCCCTAGCCTCTGTTTGCCAGAAGCTGGCAATGGGTGACAGGGGATGGATCACTTGCTGATTACCTGTTATGTTCATTCCCTTTGGGGAACCTGGCATTGACCACTGTCAGAAGATAGGATACTGGGCTAGATGGACCTTTGGTTTGACCCAGTATGGCTGTTCTTAGGTGTTCCCTAATCATAGTGCAGTTTGATATACTCACATGTCAGGATTCCAGTAAATTTATGGAAAATATTACAAACTTCCCTAAAATTATATGTTCCTGATAATAGTTTTTGACATAGTTTCTATTGTTGTCAGACTCCGTTGGTGTGTTGCTCTGCTCTGTTCAATGTTGATAACAGTCAGCTGCGTGCGCGTGTTCCCTCTGTATGCTGCCCTGGCTCTGCAGATTGCTGGCACAGCAGACCCCGAGAGAACCCCCAATGACCACAGACTTTGATAAGGTACGAAGGCACCCAGACAGACTTATTGTCAAATGAAACACAGTCTCTAGCTCCCCAGATCAGATGTGTACAGTTCTGCAAGCAAATATGTGCTCCCTGACAATGGACTGGCTCAGCCAGTGGTGGGATTTGCTACTGCCCCCTAGGCCAGAGAAAGACATTCACTCAGGGATGCATTCTTACACACAGGTACAAACAGGTTATACATCACTCCTGATGCATTGAGGTACAGCCCCTCTACGCATTAGGGTACGCATTAGCTGCCTCTCCCCTAGTACAGGTTGGTTCAAACAAACAAGTCTATCCATCATATTTCCTTTTGACCCCGTCTTTAGAATGGGTCTGCTTGTTCCTTGTTATCTCTGTGGGATGTGTTTGTACCGGGATATTCTGGTGCCATCCTGGCACACATTCATCTTATAAGTGCTTATATGTGTATACGTGCTTTTAGCAGCCTTCTTCTTGCCAACTTCTGTGAGCAGGGAGTGCCTCTGGCTCACAGATAACTTTTGCTTTATGTTAACAAGGTCTTGACCATTACTTTAGTTCAGGCTGCAGGCCTCATACTGGGCCTCTGATACAAGGGTTTATGTTTCAGGGACTCATCTTACTACATTCCACCACTTTTTGTCTTTTTATGGGGAGGATGTTTACCCATCATCCCGGAAAAGCATAATGCATGGACGGAAGATAACCCAGTGGGCTAAACACTATTATGTGGTCACCTCATTTTACCATCCATACACTCATGCCCCATCTGTTCTTAGTCTGCACATTCTCTCGTACAACTCGTAGTCAGATTTTATATTCCAATTCTTTTAAGTCCCTTAAGGTGGGCTGGGAATGTTAGGCCCGGGACCGTAACCGGGGTCTGTGCGAGTATTCTGTTGACTTTACTGAATGATATGAGATGGCCTGTCTGATATTTTACACTGAGGGCTTTGTTAGGGTGAAACAGATGTCCAAAGTATATAGATATTTGAATATATGGATATAAGTAAACGAATATATGCATGTTTATATATGTATATATAGAATATGTTTGTTGATAAATGAATATATATGATGGTTATTAAGGGATGAATATATGTTGTACATACTGACAAATACATGCCTCAACGCCTTACTCCTTAAAATGATAATTGGGTTGTACCACAGCAGTGTTGATCGCCATTTCCATCCCCGTCTTTACTCGATACTGTAGCTTAGCTTTCTTAATTTTATGTACCAAGTAATAATAGCACATTCCCATGAGAACAACAACTGTTAGGGTCTGGATTCCCATTAGGATTAAGCTCAGGGTTCGGACCACTGGATGTAAAGTCACATCCTCTAGAATTGCCCACCAGGATGTTTCCACCTCTCTTTGTACATTGTCTATTTTATTCATTTGCTGCTGGATCATTTGAGTTATTGGTATTAGGGATTCTTCAGTTCTTGCCACCAACTCATCTATATCCAACTGCAAGAGATTCACTGGGGGGAACAAGTCAATTAGTAAATCTTGTAAGCGTTCATGTGGAATGATCGTTTCCATGACACTATTACCTTTGCTTGTCGGCCAGAAAGCACGGGCTCCCATTTGAATGATGCTGGTAACAGGCACACAGAACCCAGCATCACTTGTGAGGCAAATATTGCCATTTATAGAAAAATTATAACCTGTAGCATAGGCTGTGTCCTGAATTCGTATTACCTCATTAACCAATTCCTTTTGTACCAGTCGAGCCCAGCCTTTCCTTGTGGCATTAATGTCAATTGTGGCATAGCACTCAAACAGCCACCATCCCTTAAGTACTGTGCAATAGGCTTGATTAATTTCTGAGTCAGTTTCAGTTACTAAGCGCACAGTGGGGTAATGTTGTACATATGTCTTGTTTACAAGCGTCCCCACACTATTTGCGTAATATACCTTAACTGGCTCTTGCACCCATCTAGGGACTGCCATCATGAGGTACACGCTTTTACCGTCCTCTTGGTCCAGTCTTGGAACCCTATCAAATTAGCAAATTGTAAAAAGATAGGCACCATATGGTTTATGCCCTGTTGTTGTATTTGGTTTAAGATGGCTGTGGGGTCTAATATCCATGGCCAGTTCTGAAGTTGCAACTCCAGCAAACTTTGCTGTACTATCTTAATTACTCTATTGCTATAGGCCGTGCCAATGAAACATCATTATTTTGTATGCAGTTGATGAGGGACAGAATGGTAGCATTCAGGTGACTAAACCCTTGAGCACTCAAATGCATATTATCAATAGTGATCGCATGCTGGTCCAGTAATAGACTGCTAATACCTCCTCCTGTATTAACTGCTTTGCCTATTCCACTCACCATGGTGTTTATTTTTAAGTTAAGATTTTCAATATCTGCAGAGTTCCATATGGACATGCCAAGGCTGGAGCCTCCCAATGCTGTTACCACTAAGTCCCTTCTGTCTCTATCATGTTGTGGGGCGATTTGGGTACCCTTCCAAAATTGTAATTGCATCTCCACTTCCCAATTAAACCAATCCTTATAGTGTTTGGGGCACTGCCTTGGCATGGTCATACCGGCAAAATTGAGTTTTAGTGGCACATAGATCCATCCTACCTTTTCTACCATATATTCTACAGTAGGATGTAGGAAGATTCCTGAGGTAGGCCATGGTTGTATGGTGGGACACCCGCTCCTTGGGGTAGTGTCAGTGTGTGGAGGGATGGGAGGAGGTGGCGCTGGGGCTATTGTTGGACAGCAATCTTCACAGACCTGCACATGGTAAATACATTTACTGGTTCTCGAGGTTATAGACTAAGTTCTCATGTATCTTTTGGTTGAATGTTACGAATGTGAATAGACTCACTCCACTTATCCTGCAGATTAGTAAACTCCACCCTGCTTGTCCAATCTCCATATGTTTTTACATTTCCTTCTATGTAATTAATCACTGTGTCTACAGCTCAAAACCAGTCCAAGTATACTTTGTTGGTCTCGAGCTTGTGAGCTTGGACAACACATACCATAGTCAGATCTTCCTTCACCACTCCTGTGAGATATCGCTCCACTATTTGCTTTGGTGCCACTAGAATGCGCTCCATTTCCGGAGTAGCTCGTTTCCTTTCCTTACTCTGTATATGTTCATAGTCACGTGGTGTGCTACTGTTAAGAATGTTAATGGAATCTGCATGAGGAAGTGTAGTAATAACAATAGTCTGATCACAATTAACAACAATATCAACCTTCCAACAGCATGTGTACTCCCTCTGTGTCTCTTTACTCAAACTCAGTTTCTTTTCAATCCATAATTGGGCATTCTCGACTTCTGGGACAGGAACACGTTGAGTCTCACTACCATTCTCAACAGTCCATCCCCCAGCCATCAGAATTACAAAGGGTGACACCCGGAGGATGTTTTCCATTTAACTCTTTCCTTCAGTTTCACGCCCTCATTTCAAAACAGTGCCGATAGAGTGCTCCTGATTTGCTGCATCCCATCCCATGAGTTATTAACTGTTTCTGTCCAAAGAGTTCTGGTTACCGAATGTGTTTGGTTGATCCTTTTGACATCGACCAGTCCCTCTGAGCCTTGGGCCATCACCAGGACGCCCAACAAGGTCCACTTCCAGGTTGACATCATAATCTGTAAAAATATAAAACAACACTCGCCTCTCTCTCATGGGTAAATGTGTATATACTTTTTTTTTTAAAGTAGCAAGAGTATTAATAGCAGCAATAATATCAGACTATCATGGTTATAGGACTGTTGTATATCTTTACTCTGCCGTTTCAGTTTCTTATTGGGCTGTCCCCTGGGAGTATAATCCCGGTTCAATAATTCCAGAATCATTTGATCACTTAGGGGATTTAGGAACAGGAATCTCATTCTCAAAGGAAGGGTGGGTGTGTTATCGATCCATGAGATTCTGGGTCCCAACATCCACAAAGGCTGTTTTCCTACTTGGTCCAGTGTCCACGCAGAAGTGTCTTTATCATTCCACCAGATGGTGATCATATTACCAATACCCCATGTAAATTGTCCTTCTGCACTCAATTATCTGATAGGCCTGGACACTTCAAATCGTTTTAATTGACCCCAAGCAATATACAGTAATAATTGGGGTGCTGATGGAGCTCGAAGATTAAAGCTTGTAAAACTTCCATTATTCATTTGGAAGGTTTCCCCTGTGCTTACCTTAATCACTTATTCTGTGTGTTTTTCTGTAAAACAAGCACAAACATGTTATATGCATGTTTTAACCCTTATATTCCTTCAATTGCATGGCATGCTTCCACCGAGGCTGTTCCTCTATTTCAACCAGGTACAGAGAGGGCCCTAATTTATCTAAAATCGGCCAAGGGCCTGACCATTCTCCTTTAGGGAATTTTTTCTTGGGAGCCAGTTCAATTTTAACCATAATGTGGTTTCCAATTTGCCCTTGTTTGATATCGCTGTTTTCATCAGATGCCTGATTCATGTTTTGCTGTTCTGCAGCCTGCTGAGCTGCAGCGGCTCCCTAACGGTGCCCAGCCACGATTTTAAAGCTGCTCATCCAGGTGATAGCTGCCAGTGCTGTACTCATTTCCCAGCTTGGGGGAGACAGCAAGTTTTCCCAGCCTGGCATAGGCCTCCCAAAAAGTATTTCATAGGAACTAAATCCTGTCATGCGGTTCGGATGGCCTCAGATCCTCATCAGAACCCACGGTAGTACCATGTCCCAATTTGTTCCAGTATCATTACATACTTTAGACAGTTCAATTTTAAGAGATTTATTCATCCTTTCCACCTGTGCCTCAGCTTGAGGGTGGTAGGGGATGTGTAACGGTAGGGGAATACCGGCCTAGGTACCCATACTTCGGTATACCTGTCCGATAAAGACGGGACCATTGCCAGAATCAACGCTGTGTTGCAATCCCCATCTAGGAAAAATTTCTGTTAACATTTTTGCGGCGGCTGCGCTGGTTTCTTTTCTAGTAGCGAAGGCTTCTACCCACTTGCTAAAACTGTCCACAATTACAAACAAAAATCTGTTTCCCCTAGGAGTAGAAGGCAAGGGTCCCACAAAATCAACTTGTAAGCGTTGGAGGGGCCCTTTTAACGCTTGGTGCATTAACTCTCCGCGTCTTTTCCTCCTAGCAGGGTCTTGCTTAGCACACGTTAAACAGCTATCAATGTGCAGGCTTAAATCTTCTTTCATTCCAGGCTACCATCCCAGTTTTTTAAGTTTTTTCCAGTGCCTCTTCCTGTTTCTGGTGACCTCCCACAGTTGAACCATACACTCATCCTAAAAGGAGGGATCTGCTGCATCTGCTGAGGGATTACCAGGATCCATTCCTTTTCTGGTTTTGCCAGAATCAGGTCTCCTTCTTTTGTCAGTGGGACACCCTGCCACTGTGAAGGGTATTCTATTGCTGTATTGAGTCATCTTTTGCCTGCAGGTCCTGTAAAAACTGAAGCTCTTTCTGGTTGTTTCCCTCACTTTCTTGTTTTTGCTTGTTTGTGCCCTGGTGGTTACTGCCATGGGTGTAGGCTCCCACAATATGCCAGTGAGGGCTGCTTCCTTGACCAATTTATCTGCTAGGTCATTTCCCTTTTTCAACGGACCTGTCCTCTTATGGGCTTTTATTTTAACCATCCGAATCCTCTGATACCACCCTGCCAATTGCTCTATTTGTTACCATAAGGTCTTGTGTTTAATTTCGGACCTGTCAGTTCCTGTAAAGCCTACACTATTCCACCATGGTAGGTAGATGGTGGTTCCCTTGTAAACATAATCTGAATCTGTTCCTATTATTAGCTCAGTTTGCTTGTCCTTCATTCTAGCTAAAACTTCTAAAACCGCTGACACTTCTGCAGACTACGTTCCTCCTTTGCTCAATTTGTACTGGAAGAAATTAACTCTTTGGAGGTTTTCAGTTAAACAGACTCCTGTAAAGCTGGTAACTCATTTTCCTTCGGTGAAATACGAACTACCATCTACAAACCAAATGTTTTTTCCCATCACCTGTTCAATTGGGGTTGCTTTAAAAACAGGGTGTGCTCTAGATTCCCCTTAGGGTTCTCAAACATGTTCTCGACCATTTATAGTCAATCCCTATATGGATATTTCAGGTTCTTTTAGTGGGACTAATTGAACATTCTCAGACATGAGAGCAAAGACCCATTGAATGGTTTTATCTACTCTCACATGTCCTTTGGATGGATTTTCCTGATTTAGTAATTTTCCCAGCGCGTGGTGACTCTTTACAATCACCTTGCTTGCTCTGATAATTGCCTGAGCTTTTTGGAGTGTCCAGTAGGCAGCAAGAGCAGTTTGCTCACAAATTCCCATTTTGCTTTCTGGACCTGTTAATGCTCTGCTATAATAAGCAACGAGTCTCTCCCCAGCACCAGTAGCCTGTGTAACAATACAGAAATTCTGAACACTGGGGTACAATATGATGGTGAATTCGTTGTTGGGGGGGCAAGGTAGGTGCCTCCATTAACCCTTTTTCAGGCTTTCCCATGCATTAGTTGCCTCCTCTGTCCAGGTCCAATGTGGTCTTTTAAGTACCTCATATAGGGGACCTGCCTTCTCTGCGTATCCAACCATAAATTCTCTGCAGAAGTTAGTGAGCCCCAAAAAAGACCGCATAGATTTAGTATCTACTGGCATAGGGAGGTTAAAAATACAGTTCACCCTTTCCTTATCCACAGAGCTTCCCCCTGAACTGAGCGGAATTCAAAGATATTGCACTTCTCTCTGTTTAATCTGGGATTTAGAGGGATTAAGTTTCAAGAGGTATGCTTGGCAGCTAGTCAGAAACTGCTGCATTAACACTTCGTGTTCCTGCTCTGTCTCACTGACTATTAAAATGTCATCTACGTATTGGACTATTCTTCCTGTTTGTAACAGCCTCTCCTTCTCTAACATATTTCTCACTACAATATGAAATTGCGGATGATACCAAACTGGGAGGAGTGGTAGATACGCTGGAGGGGAGGGATAGGATACAGAAGGACCTAGACAAATTGGAGGATTGGGCCAAAAGAAATCTAATGAGGTTCAATAAGGATAAATGCAGGGTCCTGCACTTAGGATGGAAGAATCCAATGCACCGCTACAGACTAGGGACCGAATGGCTCGGCAGCAGTTCTGCGGAAAAGGACCTAGGGGTGACAGTGGACGAGAAGCTGGATATGAGTCAGCAGTGTGCCCTTGTTGCCAAGAAGGCCAATGGCATTTTGGGTTGTATAAGTAGGGGCATAGCGAGCAGATCGAGGGACGTGATCGTTCCCCTCTATTCGACACTGGTGAGGCCTCATCTGGAGTACTGTGTCCAGTTTTGGGCCCCACACTACAGGAAGGATGTGGATAAATTGGAAAGAGTACAACGAAGGGCAACGAAAATGATTAGGGGTCTAGAGCACATGACTTATGAGGAGAGGCTGAGGGAGCTGGGATTGTTTAGTCTGCAGAAGAGAAGAATGAGGGGGGATTTGATAGCTGCTTTCAACTACCTGAAAGGGGGTTTCAAAGAGGATGGCTCTAGACTGTTCTCAATGGTAGCAGATGACAGAACGAGGAGTAATGGTCTCAAGTTGCAATGGGGAAGGTTTAGATTGGATATTAGGAAAAACTTTTTCACTAAGAGGGTGGTGAAACACTGGAATGCGTTACCTAGGGAGGTGGTAGAATCTCCTTCCTTAGAGGTTTTTAAGGTCAGGCTTGACAAAGCCCTAGCTGGGATGATTTAACTGGGACTTGGTCCTGCTTTGAGCAGGGGGTTGGACTAGATGACCTTCTGGGGTCCCTTCCAACCCTGATATTCTATGATTCTATGATTCTATGATTCTATGAAATATTGTGGGTGCATCACAGCACCCCATAGGCAAAATATTCCAGCAGTATTGTATACCCTGGAATACAAAGGATGTTCTGTATTGAGACTCTGGGTTCAATGGTAAACTCCAAAAGCCATTTGCCACATCGAGGACCGAGAACAACTTCATGTCAGGGGTTACTACCTCCAACAATTCTGGGTAAGTAGCCCCTACTGGTGCTCCCCGTTTGGCAGTTCTGTTTAACCCCTGATAGTCTACAGTTAATCTCCATGTTCCATCAGATTTTTTGACTGGCCAGATTGGTGCTGTGTTAGGTGCTGAACACCTTCTCATTAATTTATTGGTTGAGGCCAACAGCTAGTTGAATGGGGAATGACAGTTTATCACAGAAGAATGAAACACACAATTCCCTAAAATTTTTAGGTTTATTTAAGAAACGAACTTAAATAATAAAATGCATCTTACATAGTTTAGGAAATAAAACCTGATTTACATGGATGCATACAAAGCAGACTAATGGGGGCAGAAAGCGAGGGATGAGGCCGCGGGGGGGGGGGGGGCCGAAGGAAAATGCGGAGAGTAGGGAGTAAAGCATTGGGGCTGCCGTGCGCTCAGGCTAGCACCGTCTAGCACAGGGTGTGATAGTGGGAGTTAAGGGCCAGGGCACAGGCGGATAACAACTAGCTCAGTCTGGTCCAGGCCGCATCTCCCCGGGGAGTTAACCCAGTGGGACCCAGAATCCCAGGGAAGTTTCCCTTGTTTGCTCCTGTTAGCATACCTTCAATTTCAGCCCCTGCCCAGAGATACCCCTCCTCCCTTGAGGGCTGTAAATAGCAAATGCCTCCACCGTGTGTGTGGGTGCCCCAGCCACGTCTCTGTCCTGCATGATCATGTTCGTTTCTGCCCTTCTGCTCTTTTGCCCCTGTCCTGCCAGTTCTCTGAATCCGTTTCTCTCACTCCCTACCTGGTCTGTCCTTCGGTCTCAGCTGGTACTTGGATTGTCCCTTTCTCCATCCCTCTCCCTCTTACTTGTTCATTAAGGCAAAGGGAGCTAAGGGGGATGGGGACTCAATTGGGAAATGAGAGGGCTGGGGGCTCAGCATGGGGGCTGGGGAGATTCAAATGGCTTCAGATGGGGGCTCAGTCACCAACATAAACAGCTTGCGCTGGAGCTGGCCTGTTGCCACTTGGATGCACATTGCAGCCATCACGTCCAGGGTCCCTGCCTAGGGGAACGTCTCTGGACTCCCTGCTGGCAGGGGGCTGCAGATGGTGCTGGGGAGGATCCCCACATGTCAGCAATGGCTCCAGGGCCCAGAGCAGCCCAGTCAGAATGGCTGCTCCTTCATCCCTATCTCCACAGCTGGAGCCAGGTCCACCACCAAGTCTTCCAGCCACAGACTTCAAGTACTAGCACCTAAGACTCTGTTGCCGCTTCTCCTCAGGGCTCCTGGATGCAGCAGCCTTTCCCCACTGGGAGTATGTGAACTGCCCCACATGCGCTGCTGCTTTAACTAAAATAGGATGAAGCAGCCAGGAGACTGCAGGCAGCACAAACTCCAGGGCAGGCACTGAGCAACTGCAGTGTGCAGGCACATCCCATGTGCACCAGTTGCTGACAGGCGGCAGAAACAGCACGAGGAGCAGCAGCGGAGGGCACAGCTGGGAGGGAAGCAGCAACCTGAGCATGGCTGCTGCTGTAGTATCTGAAAGGCATTCCAGCATATTCTGGCTTGACTCCACCACTGAAGTAGAGCCTTCCCAGTCTACCCCATGGACTCAGCTCAGATATAAAACCTCTGCCTCCTCACCTCAGGGTAGAAGGTGGAATGACTAGGCTGGGGAGGCACCTCAGTCCACAAAGACTTTGGCTCCTACCCCCCCAATGAGTGCAAGGCCTACAGGCACAAGCCTGGGCTTAGTTTAAATAGGCAAGTGGGGGGAAAACCCCACAGCCAGTCAAATGGCCCTTTGCCCAGCTGATAGCTAAGCACAGAACCAAAGGGTGGGCAGCCCCCCATCCCTGTCACACACACACATTTGGGCTATTCTCATTCCCTGCTTTCCCTCTAAAGGCAGTAAGACAGTATTGGGCCAAATCTTACAGTCCTTACTCAGCAGAAATCTCCTTTAAAGTCTATGGGAGTTTAAACCCATCCCAGCTGTCTGCCATTCACCTGCTTTCTCTGATCAATAGGATTTAATGACTGATCTAAACTGGCATTGTTATCAGAACAAAAGGCCATTTCTTATTTGCAGTTCTTTTTCCAGTCAAAGGTTACATATAAAACAATGGTGAAATTCATTTTACTTTTTACTCGTGTTTAATTCTGTAGGGTGTTATGGGGTGTTCACCTCATACTTGTTTGGAAAGAGCTAATGCAGAGTGAGGGTGGCTAATTAACCCAACAAGGCACAGCTGAAGGGAATCAGGTGGCCACCTAATCCCTGACTGAATGAGAGAGCCCACCTGAGGAGGAAGGAGTTGGACTGGGAGTATAAAGACAGGAAATTGGACGCAGAAGGGGGTAGCTGGGAAAGTCTGCAGCTGGTCCCTGGGATAAGTGCTTGGCAGTGACAGTTACTCTCTGGGAGGGGGGTAGCAAGCCCTAGAGAGGAAGGAGTGCTAGAGGGTAGGAGAAGGCTCAGGGAAAGGCAGTAAGGTCTAAAAGGGGACAGACTTTGACTGCTGACTAGAGGGTTCCTGAGCCAAAATCCAAAGTAGAAGGCGGGCCTGGGTTCCCCTGCTAGCCACTGAGGGAGAGTGGTACTAGGAGTGAAGGGGAAGATTGCCAGGATTGTTGAAGGAGACTTTGGTATGCTGGAAGGTGAAAATATGTACAGTGAAGTGGCTGGAGGGCTGGGTCATGAAGAGAAAGCAGCAGCAGCTTGTGAAGTGATAGAAGGGCTGCAGATAGAGAGTGGCAAAGGATAGCATGCAACTGTGGGAAGGGGGGATGTTGACCTTGTGAGTTATTACTCAGAATGACCAAGAGGAGGTGCTAGTCTAACAGTGAGTGGAACACCCTATTGCATAGGGTTATAATCAGAGAATGCAGGGAATGACTCGGTGTTAGACAGGGACTACCTGTGAGTGATTTATTAGAGGGACTGAGCTGCTGTGTGCTGAATGAGCATTTTATGCAGTTGTGCTTGGTTTAGTTAAAAACCATGAAAACTGCAAAAAAGAGAAATAAACATTTCAGTTGATAATTTTACAAGGTTAAAGCATCCACACACAAAAAATTCAGCAAGAGATGGACTTGAGTATAGAAAGTGTGGCTGTGGAACCACAAGATTACAATATAAAAGTGGGTAACCTTTAAGGAAAGGAAACCATCCCACTGAAGTATCAGAGGGGTAGCCATGTTAGTCTGGATCTGTAAAAGCAGCAAAGAGTCCTGTGGCACCTGTCGGTATTCACCCAAGAAAGCTTATGCTCCAATACGTCTGTTAGTCTATAAGGTGCCATAGGATTCTTTGCCGTCATTCCACTGAAAGCACTTTTAAGAGTAGTCTCCTTGTCATTTGGAGGCTTGAGATAAACAGTTCCCAGTAATTCAGGCAGACAGAGCACCCCAGAAGTAACGGGTAGGGAACTGAACTGGTCTACCTTGCTTGCACATGAGACTCAGCTTAGCACTGACGAGTGGGACAGAGAAGTGTTGTGGGGCCAAAAGGCATGACTGATATGCCAGGGTAACCAACTGCAGGAAGGAGTGTTGGAACAATTTGTATAGTGGGGGTGCTGAGAGCCATTGAACCAAACTATAAACCTTGTAGATGATGGAAACCACATCAAGCCAGGGGGTGCAGCAGCCTCCCCCCCATCCCACACTCCTAGTTCCAGCACCTATGACTGCAGGTCCTGATAGCCTGGTTGAGATTACCCAGGCATATGCCCTGAACATTGACAGACAGTATCCTGTAGAAGAGAGTTGGCTGCCAGATGTAGGCTTCTAAAAGCAGAAGGAGATGCATCTTCTACGTTACTCCCTTCTGAGTAGAAGAGAAAACTCCTGTTTTTCCTCTCTTAGTCCAAGGAGCCCAGCTGACCAGAAGCATCAAGCTCCACAGAAGGTGTTCCCCTTAGCCAGCTTTCCCTGAAACAGTTTGGCTAGTGAAAGCATCAACCAAGAGAGGAGCTAGTCCCTCCCCTTAAGCAATCATTTGCCACAAGCTAGACCCAAAGGATGAGCTGGAGCTCCCGGTTTCCATATCCAGAGGGAGAGGACCATCTGTTGCCATGCCTATTGTGTTCTTTGCTCTGGAAGATAAGGGAAGTCAGGTGGGGTTAACCATGGAAGAGTGGAATCTCCAATTATAAACCAGCTATGAGTGTTCTGGAAGAAGTAAGCCATTTTCTTAGAAACCACTTTCTGAGGTTAGCAGTAAGGAGAATAGATGTTCTGGACTGCTAGTAGTCACTGTCCACTAGTAGTCATAGGAGTCCAGTTTAATGAAAGCAGGCAGTGAATAAACCCAGGATTTCAGAAGCCCAGGACTTTGTATTTAAAAAATAATCCTGAAGCGGATCATTTCAAAAGAATTAGGTTGCTTATTTGGCTGTGAATTACCATGATAGAAAATGGAGGCAGTTAAGTGACAGTAAGGATTGCTGTATCTTTAAATATCTCTGTTTCCCCTTGTTTTAGGCATCTGTTTAATCCTGATGTGTATGTGTGCCATAAATAATGTCAAGTAGCAGCTCAAAGCCAGAGGCAGATCATTTTTTTTATGCTGCATGATCCAAATGTTATTGCTGTCTATCAGGGTCAGATAAATTTTGTACACTGGTATGTTTCAGAGCCATCTACTCCTGAGTGATGGTGATATGCAGGTTGTGTGGATTTTATGCTTTAGCTGTTTACCTTTGATTTGCTGCAATATTTATTTACATTGTGGTTAGAAATACCTATGCAGCTGGGGAGGGAGGGTATACTACTGGTTTGAAGGCAAAGGAAGAGAATGAAATAATTAGTGTAGCCTCAGATTGTAACTATACAAATGAGTTCTGTATTTTACATATTAGTGTTGCCTGATGTAAAATATAGGCTTTACTGGCTATCAGGAATTTATAAACAGTACGAATGCTACAAAACATTATCGAACATTATACAATCCACCTTTTATCCCTTTACTTTCAATGTTCTGTGGGTCACATTTTTCTCATTATTGATTGGTTTGTTTCCTCTACATAAAGAGATGAAGAGGGTGCACAGTTGATGTACAGTAATTATGGTTTCAGAGTAGCAGCCGTATTAGTCTGTATTTGCAAAAAGAAAAGGAGTACTTGTGGCACCTTAGAGACTAACAAATTTATTTGAGCATAAGCTTTCGTGTTACTGCTTGTTATTTCATGCCTGACACATTACAGGTAAGCACTGTAGTTTGCTATATATCCCCTGCTGCAGCTATACTAGCAAAATCTGAAAAATTCCTGTTTCAATATGTAAATAGAACAGTCTACATGTAACATCTCCTCTAGCTTCCTAAGTGATCATCTGTTTATAGACAGAAATAACATGTGCTAGCAGTGAACTACTTGCCATCTGTCTCTTGCCAAGGGAACTGGCAAAAAATGTTTTTTCCCCAGTTAGATTGACCAGAACATTTTATAGCAGCATTTTTGCAAGACAAGGGCCTGAACCCAAAATTCTTAATTCAAAATCCCTGGAACTTCACAATTATATCTGACTCCAGATCAGAAGTTTGGGGCCAAGACCCATATCTCCATTTTAAATTATGTACATGAAGTATATTAGGTGACAGTGTTTTCACTTTGCATTCCTCCATCACTTTTTCATTTCACTTTTACAGTAATTAATATTTTATTTAACTATCTTATTAGCTTATAAATTAGTGTGTATTCCCCACTACTTATATTAATAATAGAAAGCTAGGCACAGTCTGAGGGCCTGATGCAACTGCCACTGAAGTCAGTGGAAAGACTGCTTAGAACAAAAGTGGACTACACTTCATCTTATGAGAGACTGAGAAATTGAACTACACTGTCATGGTATTTATAGGATTGCAGTTGAGGAGCTGGCGGTGAGGCAGGGAAAAGAATCATGGATGTTGAGAGGAGAATGTTTAGAACGAGTTAAAGAACAAGGCTAGGATTGGGATGCTGATAGCGTAAGAGTGAACACTACTAGAGAGAAGTGCGCTCGCTGAAAAGCTTAGAGTATGTGAAATTTACATTAGCTATACTGACAGCAAGAACCAAATTTCCTTCAGATCATGTGCCTTGTTAGTAGTAGTTAGGCAGTACGAGATCCCAAGGAGGTAATTGAAACCAAATGAAAGAAAATGTCTGATACAGATTCAAGACAGCAAACAAGAAATTCCAATCATGCAAGATAACAATTACAAACTTTAAAAACACATTCATGCAAAATCTAATATGAGAGAATAATCTCCAGAGTCTGTGAAATTCCATCTTCAGTCTGACACTGATTCTGTGGCCTTAGGACAAGTCAGTTAACCTATTTGAGCCGGACATGAAAGTGAATGAGGATAGATGCAGGGTTGGACTTTTGCAACTTTTTATTAAAATTTGACATTGGAGAGGGGCATGCTTCAGAGGGGCTCACTCAGCTGTGGTCCCTGGCAGCCAAGCCTGGGCAGGGAGTGGAAGCCGCCTTCCCAGCCAGGTTCTCTTAGGCAGCTGCCGGTCTGCAGAGCAGCAAGTGTCAGGGGCCAGCATTAGAAGCAGCTCCCTCCCACCAAGGAGAGCAGCTGAAGATGCCAACAGGGCCAGGTGCAGTGGGAGGACAGAGTGCTCCCCTGCAGGTAATGTGTGGTGGGGAAAGTACTGTGGTCCTGGACTGGGCACGGAGGGTTGGCGGGGGAATGACACGTGATCAGTCATGTGATCTCCCCTTTAGATTGTGCCTCCCCCTTTATGGGGAGGCACCAGTGGTCTATGGTGGGGCACACTTGGGGAAAGGGGTAGAATGGGGGGAGGGGAAAGGCAGGGCAGGGATGGGGCTTTGGGAAGGGGTGGGGCCGGGACCTGGGATAGAGTGGGGGTAGAGCTCCCCCCAGGAAATCAGAAAGTTGGTGGCTGTGGCATCAGTAGACAGGCATTCAGTTAGCCGGAGAAGACTTTTTTATAGGGGATGGAATGAGAAAGCACATCTTTCTTTTGGACAACACTTTACTGTGAGCCAGGCAAAGAGTTATGAGGTCCCTTGGGATGAAACAACATTCCTCCCTTGGTTCCTTCTTCCAGTGGTGCAAGTAGAAATCATTTCTTGCTGGTACTGCACTCATGGGAGGGACACAAGGGGGGGCACACAAGACTTCCCCACATGACCCTCCATGTGAATCCTCCCAGCCCGGGGTCCCCCACACTCTCCCTTTCCCCTCCAATGCCCCCCTTAACTGTCTTAAAATTTTACAACTGCATCTGTTGAACAGATGCAGTTGTAAAATGATGCTTTGGGCCCCTGGTGCCATCTGTACTTCCAGGTGTCATTGAGAATCCAGCAGTACCCCAAATTGAAAACTTCTTAAATAAAAGGATAGGAAGGACAGTCACCCCACTTTCCCTTAACACACTATCAGTGTCTCCCTGATGTCCAAACTAAGCTTCTGCCAGCTTGCCTTTATCTAAGTATTGCTCTCTGCCAGGCACTAGGAAAGTAAAGTTCCTGTGCCATCTGGGTTTGATGGAAAAGGGGCATAGAACTGTGTGTGCCATGTACATCTTAATAGAACTACAGCCCAAACTGTTTTATTATTTTCCTCAACATGACATACAGGGGGCAATCAAAATCAACTTGGCAGAACATGCATGAGAACTGTCTCTGGACAGTTAAGCAATTGATCAAAATCACAACCTCTGATCTCTTGGGGCCAAATCCTGTTCTCATTGAAATCAAAAGGAGTTTTGCTATTGAGTTCAATGACAACAGGCTTTGATATTTGCAGAGGAAAGAACAAAACCGCTCAAGCAAGGGCTATGTTGCTTATACCACAGGTGTCAAAGGCTGCTGACTCATGTGAGAAAGTCAGCAGACATCTGATCTTTGTCCATTGCAAGGGAGAAATCAGCAATCAATGAGGCTAAAATAGTCTCTGTACCATATCCAACTCATAAGTCCATCTGCAAAGATCAAGGAAATATGAAGGTTCCAGATTACCTTAAAGTCCTCAGTCCCTTGGTTAGAATCCTCCCATTAGTATATGTTCATAGTCCAGAGGCTGGAGCAGGAAAGAGGCAAAATGGAGATTTTCCAGCCTTTTAGCTTCTGCCAAGTGCCAAGTAAAGGGAAATCTGTTCTCACTGTGAAAGATGGTGTTTGGAGTCCCATGGGCAAGTTACATGCCCGTCACCCCCACCCATATTCTAGTTAGAATGTTCACAAAAAGTCCATTAAGTGTAGACAGGTGTTTCCCAGGGTCCATTGTGAGCTAAATGTTTAAAATGATAAAACAATTTATCTTGACTTGTCCCTTCGTGTGCTGGCTAAATACCTTGTGGGCATTACCACAGGAGCAAACGTAGTAAATACAGCTAATATTCATAACTTCAGATATCAAGATGAATATACATGCATAGAAATAGCATAATTATAAGTACCAGCTATTTCACGTACATGCCTATTCCCAAAAGAGATTCTGAAAAATCACACCACATACCTGAGACCCTATCTGCCAGCACCATGCCCCACTGGAGTTTTGTTATCTGTTATGTAACAACAGAGATGGAGCCAGTGACATGACTCCATTTAACCTAAAAGGGCAAGGTTAATTTTTAGATGTTCAGGTCTGACTGCACCTTGAGGGCATACTGGCTAGGAAACATTCAGATTAATGGGTCTCAGTGTTCCTTTGCAGTTAACTTTTTAATGTTCATAAACCTGGTATGGAGATGATTTAAAGCATAACACAGGTTTTTAGGCTTTCAAATCTGTGAACCTCTGCCTCTTTGAGATTTTATTATTATTATTATTTTTTTGCTAGTCATAACGTGGGAGGATATCCTCTCCATCCCCTGCTAATGAGGTTATGTATGTGTCTTGTAACACTCTTTTGAACACCAGTTGGAAGGATTTTTTTTTCAGTAAGTGTGGACTGATTCTTTTCTCTTAGAAGGCATGTAATTTTTTCAGGTACACACTGATTAACACAGAAAATAATTGGGGCTGTTAAACTTTTTTCAAATTCCATAGAAAATTAAGTTCAGCTATATTTTCCAGTACAGTGATGAAATGGATGCTTGTATACATAAACATCAACATGCTTAACTACTCACTTTTCCCCCAAATATGTAGTATTTCAGTCTGTTTATATGGAATATGGGAGTTGGGTGAGGAGCCATTTCAGCATATGTATGACTTATTAAAAGACAAATTTTAAGTAGAACTGTATCCTAAACTGCATTATGGTATTGTGTCCAAACATTACATTTCAATGGGAGATTCAGCTTCCTTTATAGGAACAGAACAGACTCCTGAAACTCTTACCACAAAAGTGGTCCATAGTCATGCAAATAGTCCCATTGTCTTCAGTGGGATTGATCAAATAATTAAGGGATTACAGGATTAGGTTCCAAGTTTGTAAATTGTTCTGGATGAAACTGACAGTGCCTGAGCCATCTGATCAGAAGGAGCTTCATTCGAATAAAGGTTGGCAGATGTGTGATAAGTCCATTGCTAAGGTGGGGAACATATTTTCAGCAAAGTTCTTGGCAGACTCCTGAGGCAGCTGGCTTAAGGCCATCAGTATCCAGCATTATAATCTTCACTTATAATTCACTCACCCACAAAGCTGGAAAATGAGGCATTTGTTTTCTTTGTTTTGCTGCTCCAGTTCCAGTTAACTAAATGCACGTTAGGCTAGTTTGGCTGCAAAGAAGAATTCTATGTTTAATTACAATGGGGACAACACTTGACTCCTGTCAGGCTGCAGAACTGGGCTGACATCAGAATCCAAATATCCTCTGGACAGTGCAAACAGAGGCATTCCCCTAATGATTTGGACTTGATGTGATGCAGTATGAATGCCATGGATAATTCAGACCAATGGGGAGAAACAGAATCAAAAACACTGTTTTAACACCTTCCGTCCCTCCCACCTCTCCCTTCTTGAGGACTCCTGAACAAAGGCTCTGTTTAAGTTTGTTAGCATATGTATTGTGCTGTTAAAAGCCATATAAAGAATGAATGTCCTCCCTAGCTGGGTTCTTTGCCTTTAAAAATCTCTTGCTGGTACTGTGTATTAGAGGGTACCACCCTACTTGCACTCTTGCCTTCTTCCCCCAAATAGGAAACAGGAGTTGTGAGGAGGGATTTTATATGATGACCCTAGGTCCCTTCATTCCTAAGTTAAATCTGAGGGTTGTAGGGTGGTGTTTTTTTTAATTTAGGGAATTGGATTTGCCAAGCAGTCCCGATTTCTGGAAAATACAGCCACCCATTATGGGCTGTACTGTTCATGCAGCCCGTAATGGGTGGCTATATTTTCAGGGGGAGGGATAGCTCAGTGGTTTGAGCATTGGCCTGCTAAACCCAGGGTTGTGAGCTCAATCCTTGAGGGGGCCATTTAGGGATCTGGGGCAAAAATTGGGGATTGGTTCTGCTTTGAGCAAGGGGTTGGACTAGATGACCTCCTGAGGTCCCTTCCAACCCTGATATTCTGTGAAAAGTAAGCTTGTTTGAGCCCCAGAGACAAATAAAACAAAGAATACTAAAGTAAATAAAAATGGGCTTATCTGCACAAATAACAAATCATTTTGATTAATAAAACACAAAGTCCATGTCTACAAAGCAACTTCTAATCATATTGGGAACCAATTTTTACTGCCATGTTTGGCTCTAAACATACTTTGTGTCTATAAGGCACATGGCAGCTGGAAGTGTTTTGCCCTTGCCTGAGGGCCTAGGCTGTTACAGTTATCTTGTAATCAGTGCTGTACGTCTTTTGCAGTGTAGACAGGCTCCTCCAGTGAGGGTTGTGGAAATCGTCCTCCTTTTAAGATCTCTGTGCAGTTCAGTGTCTCAGCTTGCATTGCCCCATGTGCTGCTGCTGATATAGTTTTGTGTGCATGTCCTTTGGGCACCCTATCTTTTGCTGTGGCACCATGGGAGAAAGGCCCAGATTTTTCCAAAGTGCACTGATACAAAGAGTAGATTATACTAGCAGAAAACCATGTTACTTGTAACCAGGTAAGGTACCTTTAAAGCCCCTCTGGTACTAGAGAATTTTACAAAAATTGTCTACTAGTGCTAACTGATGATGATCACCCTAGGGTAGATGAAAGGCTCCAGAAGCTTACATTCCTTTTGCTACACTGTTAGTTAAATCTGCTGAAAGGTGCTTAAATGAAGTAGTGGGGAAAAATAGATCAGGCCACAGAAACCTTATATGTGCTAGATGTTGTGTCCTAACTGATTAGGAGCTTCTGGAATAAATCATGTAGATGCTATATATAGCTTTAAAGTCAGATTCCACAGGCCACTTGTTCAACCCTGCAACTCACAGGACACAGCACCCTGCTTCTCCATATCTAAACAGCACTCTCTCTAGTCAAAACCCAAACCTGGAATGGATTAATGTGACCTGGCTGCTGTACTTGTACTCTAAAAGACTAGTATGGATCACAGAATGGATTTTCCCCAAGCACTACACTAGGGCTTCCACTGTTGCTGCCAATATGGGTTCAGCTGAGCCAGTGGTAGCATTAATGGGAAGGGTTTTTGTAAAATTTCCTAGCATAGACAAGGTTTATGTGCTTTGAATTTCTAAGTTAAAAGCCCTAATGTCCACAGCGCCCAAGGCAGGCTTACCCTTCAATGTGAGATGTGCTTAATTATGATCCCTAGTCCTACCTAAATTCTTTTTTTAAAAAGTAGCATATGCCATTAGCTAGTAATAAAATGCAACCAGTTAAAGTTTAAAAAAAAAGATGCTATAAATTATAAACTTTTTACCAAGTTTATAAACTTATAAAAGGCAGGAAAAGGCAAGTCTATGTAATTGTGGACTCTTTATTGAGAAGAATAGACAGGCCTGTAAATAGCGCTGATCCAGAGAATAGAAGGGTGTGCTGTCTTCCAGGTGCTAAGATATGGGATGTAGATCTGAGGTTGAAAAGGATCCTAAAGGGATCGGGAAAGAATCCCCTAATTTTCCTTCATGTGGGAACAAATGATATGGCTAGATTCTCACTGGAAAGTATTAAGGGAGACTATGCTAGGCTGGGGAAGACGCTTAAGGAAATCGAGGCTCAGATGATCTTTAGTGGGATTCTGCCTGTTCCTAGAGAAGGGCAACAAAGGTGTGACAAGATTATGACTGTCAACAGATGGCTTAGGCAGTGGTGCTATAAGGACAGCTTTGGGATGTATGGCCACTGTGAGGCATTCATGGACAGAGGACAGTTCTTTCGGGACTGAAATCTGAGTAGGGAAGGAAATAGACTTCTAGGATGGAGGTTGGCACAACTGATAGAGAGCTTTAAACTAGGAATTTGGGGGAGATGGTTGGGAGATGTCCAGGTAATCTCCACGCCAGATTTTAGCATTGAGAGGGAAGACGATGAAGTAAGAAAGGATACAGCCATGGGTAGGAGAATGTATATAAGGAGCGAGGGCAGTGGAGATACCAGTCTAATAGGTTATACTGGCTGTAGAATGACTGTGCCTAATAGGGTACAAAATGTGAGCGAGGCCAAACAGCAAAAATTAAGATGTTTGTATACCAATGCGAGGAGCCTAGGTAACAAAATGGAGGAACTAGAGCTACTGGTGTAGGAAGTGAAACCAGATATTATAGGATAACAGAAACATGGTGGAATAGTAGTCATGACTAGACTACAGGTATTGAAGGGTATGTGCTGTTTAGGAAAGACAGAAATAAAGGTAAAGGTGGTGGAGTAGCATTGTATATCAATGAGGAGGTAGAATGTAAAGAAATAAGAAGCGATGCAATGGATAAAACAGAGTCCGTCTGGGCAAAAAAACATTGGGGAAGATAACTAGTAGAGCCTCTCCTACAATAGTGCCTGGGGTGTGCTATAGACCGCCGGGATCTAATTTGGATATGGATAGAGCCCTTTTTAATGTTTTTAATAAAGTAAATACTAATGGAAACTGCGTGATCATGGGAGACTTTAACTTCCCAGATATAGACTGGACGACCAATGCTAGTAATAATAATAGGGCTCAGATTTTCCTATATACGATAGCTGATGGACTCCTTCATCAAGTAGTTGCTGAACTGACTAGAGGGGATGCCATTTTAGATTTGGTTTTGGTGAGTAGAGAGGATCTCATAGAAGAAATGGTTGTAGGGGATAATCTTGGTTTAAATGATCATGAGCTAATTCAGTTCAAACTGAATGGAAGGATTAACAAAAATAAATCTGCAACTAGGGTTTTTGATTTCAAAAGGGCTGACTTTCAAAAATTAAGAAAATTAGTTAGGGAAGTGGATTGGACTGAAGAATTTATGGATCTAAAGGTAGAGGAGGCCTGGGATTACTTTAAATCAAAGCTGCAGAAGCTATTGGAAGCCTGTATCCCAAGAAAGGGGAAAAATTCATAGGCAGGAGTTGTAGACCAAGCTGGATGAGCAAGCATCTTAGAGAGGTGATTAAGAAGAAGCAGAAAGCATACAGGGAGTGGAAGATGGGAGGGATCAGCAAGGAAAGTTAGGGAAGTGGATTGGATCTACCTTATTGAGGTCAGAACATGTAGGGATAAAGTGCGACAGGCTAAAACTCAATTAGAGTTGGACCTTGCAAACGGAATTAAAACCAATAGTAAAAGGTTCTATAGCCATATAAATAAGAAGAAAACTAAGAAAGAAGAAGTGGGGCTGCTAAACACTGAGGATGGAGTGGAGGTTAAAGATAATCTAGGCATGGCCCAATATCTAAACAAATACTTTGCCTCAGTCCTTAATAAGGCTAAAGAGGATTTTAGGGATCATGCCAAACCAACCTGATCTCCTTCTTTGAGAAAGTAACAGATTTTTTAGACAAAGGAAACGCAGTGGATCTGATTTACCTAGATTTCAGTAAGGCGTTTGATACCATGCCACATAGGGAATTATTAGTTAAATTGGAAAAGATGGGGATCAATATGAACATCAAAAGATGGATAAGGAATTGGTTAAAGGGGAGAATACAATGGGTCCTACTGAAAGGTGAATTGTCAGGCTGGAGGGAGGTTACCAGTGGAGTTCCTCAGGGATCAGTTTTGGGACCAATCTTATTTAATCTTTTTATTATTGACCTCGGCACAAAAAGTGGGAGTATGCTAATAAAATTTGCAGATGATACAAAGCTGGGAGGTATTGCCAATTCAGAGAAGGATCAGGATATTATACAGGAGGATCTGGATGACCTTGTAAACTGGAGTAATAGTAATAGGATGAAATTAAATAGCGAGAAGTGTAAGGTTATGCATTTAGGGATTAATAACAAGAAGTTTAGTTATAAGCTGGGGATGAATCAATTAGAAATAACGGAAGAGGAGAAGGACCTTGGAGTATTGGTTGATCATAGGATGACTATGAGCTGCCAATGTGATATGGCTGTGAAAAAAACTAATGCGGTTTTGGGATGTATCAGGAGAGGTATTTCCAGTAGGGATAAAGAGGTTTTAGTACCATTATACAAGGCACTGGTGAGACCTCACTTGGAATTCTGTGTGCAGTTCTGGTCTCCCATGTTTAAAAAGGATGAATTCATACTGGAGCAGGTACAGAGAAGGGCTACTAGGATGATCCGAGGAATGGAAAACTTGTCTTATGAAAGGATACTTAAGGAGCTTGGCTTGTTTAGCCTAACTAAAAGAAGGTTGAGGGGAGATATGATTGCTCTCTATAAATATATCAGAGGGATAAATACAGGAGAGGGAGAGGAATTATTTCAGCTCAGCACCAATGTGGACACAAGAACAAATGGGTATAAACTGGTCACCAGGAAGTTTAGACTTGAAATTAGACGAAGGTTTCTAACCATCAGAGGAGTGAAGTTTTGGAATAGCCTTCCAAGGGAAGCAGTGGGGGCAAAAGATCTATCTGGTTTTAAGATTCACCTCGAGAAGTTTATGGAGGAGATGGTATGATGGGATAATGTGATTTTGGTAATTAATTGATCTTTAAATATTCGGGGTAAATAGGTCCAATGGTCTGTGATGGGATATTAGATGGATGGGATCTGAGTTACCCAGGATATTTACAAGAATTTACAAGATAGTTACAAGAATTTTCTGTAGTATCTGGCTGGTGAATCTTGTCCATGTGCTCAGGGTTTAACTGATCGCCATATTTGGGGTCGGGAAGGAATTTTCCTCCAGGGCAGATTGGAAGAGGCCCTGGAGGTTTTTCGCCTTCCTCTGTAGCATGGGGCACGGGTCACTTGAGGGAGGATTCTCTGCTCCTTGAAGTCTTTAAACCACCATTTGAGGACTTCAGTAGCTCAGACATAGGTGAGGTTTTTTGTAGGAGTGGGTGGGTGAGATTCTGTGGCCTGCGTTGTGCAGGAGGTCGGACTAGATGATCAGAATGGTCCCTTCTGACCTTAGTATCTGTGAATCTATAATTTGTATACATTCTAAAGATGTAAAGTCTGAACAATAGTTTTGGGGTGCAGAATTTCCAAACCTGAAAACACACCACAACCTTGTTTAAATACATGGCAACTATTTTGCTGGAAAATGCTTTAAAATGTCATAACAAAAATAAAACTTTTTCAGCTTTCAAAATCTCCATTTTCTACAAGTGCTCTTAAATTTCTTTTTCAAAAATCATCTTACCTCTGGTCCTGCAAACACTAACTTCAATGTGATAACTCACATGGGTGAAGTTAAGCATGTATGTTTTTGCAGATTTGGATCTTTTACTTTATTTTTCACATAAATTGTACAGAGACTATCATTTTCCCCTAAAAAGATAAAGACATTAAAGGAGAATATAAAACTATTGCATAACTACTTTACTGGTAAAGGGAGCCAAATACTTGGATAGAATATGTCTTGTTTATGATAGTTTCAAGTGATCTGGAGGAGGGGAATGAAAAATATAGAAAGAGCTTTCTTAGGTATGAAACAACTTCCCCTTCAGCCTTGTACATTCATTCCTTTTATACTGTGCAACACCAGCAGATCAAATGCTTTAAAATTCAATAGCTTGGTAGAATCAGTGATCAGTTAGACATATTTTTATCTTGTGTGGAAGCAGCTTTAATCTTATTTAACAGTTGTTTTGCAGTTGTCAAAGAAGATGAATACTTTTCCAATATGTCTAACACACAGTTTTGCTGAGTATGGGAGAGTTGTTTCCGTACCAAACTCTGCAAAAGTTTGATCAGGTAAGATGGGCTATTACCAGCAGGAGAGCGGGGGGGGGGGGTAGGAGAGGGGAGGGGAGGAGAAAACCTTTTGTGGTGATAATCAAGGTGGGCCACTTCCAGCAGTTGACAAGAACGTCTGAGGAACAGTGGGGGCGGGAGGGGGAAGGGGAATAAACATGGGAAAATAGTTTTACTTTATGTAATGACCCATTCACTCCCAGTCTTTATTCAAGCCTAAGTTAATTGTATCCAGTTTGCAAATTAATTCCAATTCAGCAGTCTCTCATTGGAGTCTGTTTTTGAAGTTTTTTTGTTGAAAAATTGCCACTTTTAGGTCAATTGCCACT
This sequence comes from Dermochelys coriacea, assembly GCF_009764565.3. Taxonomy (NCBI): domain Eukaryota; kingdom Metazoa; phylum Chordata; order Testudines; family Dermochelyidae; genus Dermochelys; species Dermochelys coriacea. The sequence goes on along the minus strand of NC_050074.1, from coordinate 81,313,849 downwards.
TTTAGGCCTCCCCCCCCCCGCTGGTAATAGCTCATTTTAGCTGATCACTCTCCTTACAGTGTGTATGGTAACACCTATTGTTTCATGTTCTCTGTGTATATAAATTTCCCCACTGTATTTTCCACTGAATGCATCCTATGAAATGAGCTGTAGCTCATGAAAGCTTATGCTCAAATAAATTTGTTAGTCTCTAAGGTGCCACAAGTCCTCCTTTTCTTTTTGAAATGTTTGTGAATGAACAGGGTTCTATGCTATGGAGTAATTGATTATGACATAGCTGACAATTTTTCCATGGCAAGGAGAAAACGTTAATTTCCTAATTTAAAACATAAAAAAATAGTTTCATAGCATGCTCATTCTGTGTAATCCTGTTATAAGGTGAGAAATGAGTGCTGCTACCGCATTAGTAACAGAAAAATGAATCATGAAGGCATCCTATCAAGTGCTTTGGAGAATCATTTACAGTAAGGGTTTTATATATTTTCCACAAGCAAGGAGAGGAAATCAGGAATCTTGGGTTAAACAGGTTTTTCAGCAAAATTTTAAATCTAGCAAATTGTGGAAATGATGTTGCAGATTATTTTAAGGCCTGGTCTATGCTTACATTTTACTGGCATAGTTGTGTCGGTTATGTCACAGTTACAGGGCGAGCTGCATTTTAGGACCCTTTTAGTTTTCCTTGTGTGCACCCCTAAGATGACAGGCCTGGCTTCCTGCACCTCTCTGTGGGTGGAACCCTGCGGTCCAGCCACTCTAAAATGGGATCTCTAGGTTGCAGCCCTCCCCCACCCCTACCCTTCCCAACTGTGTTACCCTGACAGGCCCAACTGAGGTTGGCATCTGTAAGCTGCTTCTTCCAGGAGCCTGTGACAGCAATGGATTAAAGCAACTCAAAAACAGCTTCTTGAAAACAAAAGTGTCACAGTTCTGGAATTAACTGCACCTCTGACCTCTTCATAGCCTCCTTAAAGGCACCCCTCTTAGGCCTGTACCCATTGTCTCTCCATGAGTGGGAATCTATAGTTCTTTCCCTCAGGCCTGGGGATTTAGGCTGCAATTCTTTTTTTAATTCACTGTGCCTATCCCAGCAGGGCTGACTTTAGGTCAGCACTTGCAGTCGTGCTATCTCCCAGGGGCTATGACTGTTTTTACCAGTGAGCAGCCAGCTTTCACAAAGCACAGTACATTTATTTAGAATAAAACATTACAGAGAAAGCATATAATAAACAATAAGCAGGCTATACAAATGTTAAGCTTTTTAGATGTCTCCTGTCTTCCATGTGGCGACCCTGGTAGGTTACCGAGTCCCTCAAACTATGCCAGCAGAGTTCTGCCCTCTTGATTAAAGTCTTATGTCAGTTCAAGGACTGAGCGAGTGTCCCTCTGAGTCAGTTAAGGCTGATTCTTTATACTATTCTTGCTAAATTGTTTGCTGGGCCTCTTGAACCCAGTCAGAACTAGTATATGTAACTTACCAGAGGGGGTGATATTATCCAGAGCTGTTTAGCTACCCAGGGACTTGCAATAATTTCCTCCCCAAGGATTTTATTTTTGGCAGGAAGCTTTGTAACCCTCTCCCATGGAGCCAGAATACAATCCCTAGCTCTCAGATACATTTAAATTTTTTACAGTTGATACAATAATCACAAAGATATTGCATATGTCTGTAATGTGGTACAACTTGATATAGTACACTTTTGTTTGAAGTGTTCATGCTTCAGAGGTTTCACATCTGTTGCGCAAAGCATTATTTATTCCTTCACGTAAAGGTATGTATAGTGCGCAGAGCAAACAATAAAAATAATAAAAGCTTAATACACATTTCCCCTTACATGTACTTTAATCTTTCCTTGCCAGCTTTAATATGTTCCATTCAGCCTAATTACCTCCATCTCTGGGTTGGGAGAAGCAGACTGCAATATTGCAGCATGCAATGTGCATGTCTCTGTTAGAGACTCATTTCCAGCCACTTCTGACAGCTGGACCAACCTCCACTCCCCTTCCTGCAGAGGCTCGACTTTTTAAGGTTTTAACATACCTTTTGTTTCTAGGTTCAGTCTGGGAACAATAAACTCTGCCAGCCAATAAATATGAGATGCAACTCAGTTTACCTGTGTGACATTATCCTGCCTGATGTATAGAGTTAAATCAAAGGAGGCTGTAAAGGGGAATTAAACAGGAAATAAAACAATGGCAGAGAAAGCCAAGGGTCCTTGGGGAGTCAAGTGGGGAGCTATTAAGTGGGAAATACCTATGGACCTTGGCTTTCTTTGCCATTGTTTTATTTCCTGTCCAATTCCCCTTTACGGCCTCCTTTGATTTAACTCTATACATCAGGCAGGATAATGTCACACAGGTAAACTTAGTTGCATCTCATATTATTGAACTAATATCAATACTTATCTCATTCTCCACAGGATAGGAGTGTGAAGAAAATCACAATCTTAACTGACATAGCCGGCAGAAGCCATACTGTAGATGCAGTTGTCCTGGCAAAAAAAGTTCTTTTGTCAGTAGAGCTTATTTTGTTTGGGGAACTAATATAAACTATATTGGCAAAAGAACTCCTTTGCTGGAATAAGGCCTGGTCTACAATTAATTGTTTTACCAGCAATAGCTATGTAGCTTAGGCGTGTGATTTAAAAACAAAACAAAACAAAAAACTAATATAGATATAATGGTATATCTACACTAGGGCTTTTACAGGGCATAAGTGTGCTTATTCTGGTGTAGCTTCTTCCAGTTGGAGGGAACCTGCATAAGCTGTACTGGTACAAGCATGTTTATACTTTAACAGGAGCTGAAAGTCCATGCTGTCACTCAGGTGCAATTTGTAAACTCATGGAAAAGCCAAAAATGGCTGAGAACTTAAAAATTGTATGGTAACACACTGCGAACGCTAGTAGTGATTTAACATGGTGATATTCTAAACAAAAAAACCCCATGCTTGTAGATATTTCTATTGCTTCACATGAACTGAACAAGACATTTTAGGCTTCAGAGTAGTATTTGGGGATGTATTATGATCTTTCTGTGTGGGTGGTCATGTTGATTTGTAAATTGGTTGTGTTGTGCTGGGAGAGTTGTATGGATTTGTGTGGGTGGCAAATGAGAGGTGTGCAGTGAGGAGCTATGTGTATTTTGCTTTTATTGTGTATACTCATCGCATTGATTTGTGTCTGGGAGGGGATTGTACTGGGAGATTTGTGTTGATTTTTGCAGGTGGAAATTTGGGTATATGGTTGTGGCAGTTTAGTCCAAGTAATCCACCATCTGAGCAGTCTTCCACATACAGCCAATGAAATTGTTAGGAAAAGGGCCTGATCCTTTTCTATCTTGAGCTTACATTGTCATTTACTCTAGTGTAGAATGAATATAAAACACTACCATGATTTAGTGGCATATTATACCCTGGCTCTGGGTGGGGCTGGGAGGTTTAGGGTGCAGGAGGAGGCTTGTGGCTGGGGCCAAGGGGTTTGGTGTGTGGGAGGGGACTCTGGACTGAGGCGGAGGTTGGGGTGTGGGAGGGGGTACTGGCTCCGGGCTGTGGATGCAGGCTCTGGGGTGGGGTCAGAAATGAGGGGTTCGCGATACAGGAGGGAGATCCGTACTATGTAAGGTCTAAACTATGTAAGATCAAGGTAGTGGAGAATCAAGCACTTTACTTAATGACTTGACTTTGAATGTCCAGTTAAGCTAATTTAAGGAATGACTTTTTAGGTGATAAGATCAGCATGAAGATGTAATTCCTTCTTTGCCATTCAGTGTACTGGCATCAAGAGTCATATTGGAACATCTTTGGATGCTACCATAATATAAACATTTATTATTACTAAATTTAATATTCTCCATTATCTGTAGATTTACTTACTTAATTATGGATCAGTTTTACTCTCTGTTACGAAAGTTATTAGTTGTGAATTATGCAGTTCATATTGAAATATTTACTAATGCAAGATTACTATAGCTTTTATTATTGCCTCTTGCCCCTATGAAATGCTTTATATATATTTAAATCTGAGTCTTCAGATTTAAACCTTGGGGGAACAGGAATATGCCTATAAATATGTCATCCTTTGTTGCATGCCTGATGCTCACTACTTCATGCAATGCCTATTAAATTTGATTCTTGTACAATTCTTTGATTTACTGCATCTAATCAAACTCTCTCTTGTTTTTTTTCTCTAATTCTTTTCAGTTTCTCCTTGGTGTAATCTTGAAAGACCTGCTATTTCAAATGATTTACTTTGAACGACTTTAACTTCATCCTATGAATCATAGGCTGTGATTATAGGCTTAGACCTTTATATTCCCCTCCGAAGACCTATTTTCTTATAGTGGATAACCCCTTATCTAACTGAAACCTGTCTTCCAGGGTTATCTGGCTTTTTCCAAGACTGTTTGTCTTCTCTTCCTGATTAGAGTCCACACCCTCTTGACTCACAAGAAAAAGCCACCAATTAAAACATAATTTCCCAAAACTTTAATGCCAATTCACTGCCGTGCCTAAAATCCAGTTTATATATTAAATAGTTGTAGCCTCTCTTTCCAGAAACAGTGAATAAGGGAGGATGTACATCAAATCATGGAACTTTATGTGCTTGGGCATATAGATCAAAATATTACAAAATGATTTGATTTATATTATGATAGTTTTTCAGTTGATCGGCTCTTTTCTGCCTATTATATTCCTTTTAAAGAACGAAAGAGCCTTTCAGATAGGCAATAATAATAATAAGCCACTTACATCAAACTTTTATCAGGTACGCTATCATTCTTTTTGTGGGAATAAAACTCTACTAGAAGTATAACAGTACAGCACACACACTTATTTTCTATCATGAGATTGTATATGTAGATTTAGTAGTACTCGGTAAGATCTTCTAAGAAAAATAATGATCCTATAAAAATAATGAGATAGTAGAAACAAGTGTTTTCTTAGCAAAAAAGTAATATCACTTTAAAATAAAACAAAAGTACTCTTTTATAAAAGGAAAATACCTCTCTGTTCTTCCTATGCCCACTCCAAGCTTAATTTCTAAATCAGGACTCAAGCAAGTATGGATCAGAGTGGCAAAAAGTTCTGAGGGTCACAGGCTGACATAGGTTCATTTCTCCTATGTCAACAGACAAATGCACAGGACATACAGATCAGACAACTGATAGGAGGCTGCCAACTGGCACTATTTTGACACTCCCTGTTTTTAAATCACAATCATCATTCTCATATGTGTTTCTTGGGTGTTTAGCCCTGCTACAACTATTCATGTTAGTTAGTCCCATTGATTTAATTATAGCTACTCATGTTAGTAAGGATTGTTGGGATGGGGAATGTTATTTGCGCAATGTCAGCTGCTTCTAATTAAAACAGTAAAGTGTACCCAGATACCATGGTGACTAGCACTCAATAATAAACTATAATAATGAAAAGCTAGACTTGCAAATACTTACAGATAAGTAGTCTCACTGTCTTTAATGGTACTACTTACAAGGGTTTGCAGATCAGGCCCAAAGACACTTTCTATCAATGGACTGTCTTTTCAGGGTAGCCTAATGGACTTTGCAAGTCTAAGCTAATGACACTTTGTTGCTGTAGGGAACAACTCTTTTTCTTACTTTGCATTCAGCCAGGCCCAGCACAGTATCCTCAATGTACTGAGCAAGAATTGGATGCAAGGTAGGAATGGTGAAAAGTTTTACATTTTTTGGAGAGCCTAGGCCACATTTTTCCAGACTTGCTTGGAGGTGAGTAGATATGCTTGCATTTGGCTAATATTTGTGTTAGGATTTAAAAATTAGTCCAAACATCTGACTACAGTATGTATTCTTAGGTACATAGTCCCTTTGTTATTTTGACCTTGCCTACTATAGCTGTGGGACACTTGTGGAAATTACAAGGTCTCTCCTGTTGGGGGAGAGAGAGTATCCATTGTGTTGCATGTTCTCTCGCTAAAGACATGATAGCAATAATATTTGTATAAGTTTAGTATTTAGTTCACTTATTGCCACATACTGTATATGTTGGCTATTGGATTTAATGTAACGTATATCACTATGCTGCTAAAATGTTTGAAATAAATACATTCAGTTCCTTGAGTTTCTCATACAAATCTTTGATTGTTAAATTAGACATTTTAGCTTTTTGGTTCTATTGCTTTTTCTTAAGATCATCTTCCCCTTTTTTCCGTGATGAATTCCGGAAAAACGTCTGATCTTAATCAGGGCTTTGGAGCAGAGCCTGAAGCTGGAGCGCGGAGCAGCTCTGGAACAGAGGAGCTGCAGGTTTTTGTGTGGAGCTGGAGCAGAGCCGGAGCACAGCTCCAAAGCCCTGATCTTAACAGCTATCCACTGAAAAAGACTTTAGCTTTAACCCGTGTTTTAAGACAGCTTGGAATTATTGAAGCTTTTCCATATGGGACACTCATGGTTTTTATCTGGAATGGCATGAACAAGGAAGTCTCTGGTCAAGTGACTTTGTATCTAGGGTTTCCAACTTTCTAATTTCACAAAATCAAACATTCTTGCCCTGCCTGCTTCCCTATCCCTTCTCTGAGGCTCCACCCTTGCTCACTCCACCCCCCCTGTCGCTTACTTTCCCCCACACTCACTCACTTGCTCATTTGCAGGGGGTTGAGGTGTGGGTGTGTGAGGGTGTAGGCTGGGGGATGCGGGCTTTAGGGTGGGGCCAGGATGAGGGGTTTGGGGAGCAGGAGGGGGCTTTGGGCTGGGAGGTGGGGGTTGTGCTGGTGGGGGAGTGGCATATATGTGAAAGCATAGAGTCAAATATAGTAAAAAATCTTGACTCAAACTGTACCATAGAATCTTTATGGATAGAAATTCCATGCTTGAATAACAAAAGTATAGCAGTAGGAATATACTACTGACCAGGATGGTGATGGTGATTATGAAATGCTCAAGGAGATAGGAGAGGTTACAAAAACAGAAAACCAAAAAATGGGGATTTCAGCTCTCCCCATATTGACTGGGTTTGTGTCACCTCAGGATGGGATGCAGAGAAAATATCTAGACACCATTAATGACTGTTTTGTTGAGTAGCTAGACCTGGAATTCACAAGGGGAGAGGCAATTCTTGGTTTAATCCTTAGTGGCGCACAGGATCTTGTCTAAGAGATAAATATAGCTGAACTGCTCAGTAATAGCAACCATAAAGTAATTAAATATTACATCCTTGTAAGGGGCAAAATGCCAAAGAAACCCACAACAGTAGCTTTAAACTTCAGAAAAGGGAACTATATAAAAATGAGGAAGCTAGTTAAATGAAGATTAAAAAGAACAGTCTCAAGAATGAAATGCCTGCAAGCTGCAGGAAATTTTTTAAAAACACCACACTAGAGGCTCAAGCTAAATATATACCCCAAATAAAAAAAATAAAAAAAAACAGCAAGAAGATCAAAAAATGCCACCATGACTGAACAACAGAGTAAAAGAGCAAAAAACAACAAGAAGTCCTTGTGGCACCTTAGAGACTAACTCATTTATTTGGTCATAAGCTTTTGTGGGCTAAAACTCACTTCATCAGACGCATGGAGTGCAAAATACAGTAAGCAGTATATATAATACAGCACATGAAAAGATGGGAGTTGCCTTACCAAGTGGGGGGTCAGTGCTAATGAGGCAAATTCAATCAAGGTGGACATCTCCCATTTCCAACAATTGACAAGGTGTGAGTATCAGCAGAGGGAAAATTACTTTTTGTAGTGACATCCACTCCCAGTCTTTATTCAGGCCTAATTTGATGGTGTCCAGTTTGCAAATTAATTCCAGTTCTGCAGTTTCTCGTTGAAGTCTGTTTTTGAAGTTTTTTTGTTGAAGAATTGCCACTTTTAAGTCTGTTGTTGAGTGTCCAGGGAGATTGAAGTGCTCTCCTACTGGTTTTTGAATGTTTGATTTGTGTCCATTTATTCTTTTGCGTAGAGACTGGTTTAGCCAATGTACGTGGCAGAGGGACATTGCTGGCACATGATGGCATATATCACATTGGTAGATGTGAAGGTGAACGAGCCCCTGATGGTTTGGCTGGTGTCGTTAGGACAGAGTTGGCAACAGGGATTGGTTCCTTGGTTAGTGTTTTTGTTGTGTGGTGTGTAGTTGCTGGTGAGTATTTGCTTCAGGTTGGGGGGCTGTCTATAAGTGAGGACTGGCCTGTCTCCCAAGGTCAGTGAGAGTGAGGGATCATCCTTCAGAGGTCATTAGGGACAAAAAGGCATCCTTAAAAAATAGAAAGAAGTATAACTCTGATAAGTCAAATGTAAAAGTTTAATTAGGCAGGCCAAAAACGAATTTGAAGAGCAACTAGCAAAAGACATAGAAACTAACATCAGAAAATGTTTTTAAGTACATCAGAAGCAGGAAGCCTGTCAAACAATCAGTGGGGCCACTGGATGATCCAAGTGCTAAAGGAGCATTCAAGGAAGAAAAGACCATTGTAGAGAAGCAAAGAATTCATTTAGCATCAGTTTTCAATGCAGAGGATGTGAGGGAGAGTCCTATACCAGAGCCATTCTTTTTAGGTGTCAAATCTGAGGAACTGTCCCAGACTGAGGAGTCAACAGGGGAGATTTTGGAACAAATTGATAAATTAAAAATAAATTAAATTAATAAGTGACCAGAATCAAATGATATTCAGCCAAGAGTTCTGAAGGAACTCCAAAATGAAATTGGAGAACTGCTACATGTGATATGTAAGCTATTCCTTAAATCAGCTTCTGTACCATATGATTGGAGGATAGCTAATATTATGCTGATTTTTTTTTTTAAAAAAAAAGCTCTAGCGGTTGGTAAGCCTGACTTCAGTACCAGGCAAATTTATAGAAACTATAGTAAAAAACAGAATTATCGGACACACAGATGAGCACAATATGTTGAGGAAGAGTCAGACAGAAATAGACAGCAATCTATTAGATTTCTTTGAGGGTGTCAACAAAGACAAGGGTAACAGTGGACATAGTCTCCTTGGACTTTCAGAAAGACTTTGACAAGGTCCCTTATCAAAAGCTTGTAAGCAATCATGGGATAAGAGAGAAGGTTCTCACCTGAATCTTGGTTAAAACAATCTATGGTTAAAACATAGGAAACAGTAGGAATAAATGGTCAGTTTTCACTGTGGAGAGAGATAAAATAGAAGGATCCTCCAGTGCTTTGTACTGTTCATCATATTCATAAATGAATCTGGAAAAAGGGGTAAACAATAAGTTTACAATAAGTGGCAAAGTTAGCAGATAATACAAAATTACTCATGATAATTAAGTCAAAAGCTGACTGTGAAGGGATACAAAGGGATCTCCTAAAATTGGGTGACTGGGCAACAAAATCATAGGACTGGAAGGGACCTCAAGAGATCATCTGATCCAGTCCCCTGTGCTCATGGCAGGACTAAGTATTATCTAGACCATTCCTGACAGGTGTTTGTCTAACCTCCTCTTAAAAATCTCCAGTGATGGAGATTACACCACCTCCCTAAGCAATTTATTCCAGTGCTTAACCACCCTGACAGTTAGGAAGTTTTAATGTCCAACCTAAACATCCCTTGCTGCAATTTAAGCCTATTGCTTCTTGTCCTATCTTCAGAGGTTAAGAAGAACATTTGTTCTCCCTCCTCCTTGTTACAACCTTTTATGTACTTGCATAGAGTTAATGGCTATCATATCCCCTCTCAGTCTTCTCTTTTCCAAACTAAACAAACCCAGTTCTTTCAATCTTCCCTCATAGGTCATGTTTTCTAGATCTTTAATCATTTTGGTTGTTCTTCTCTGGACTTTCTCTAATTTGTCCACATCGTTCCTGAAATGTGGCACCCAAAACTGGACACAATACTCAGCTGAGGCCTAATCAGCGTGGAGTAGAGTGGAAGAATTACTTCTTGTGTCTTGCTTACAATACTCCCGCTAATACATCCCAGAATGATGTTTGCTTTTTTTGCAACAGTATTACACTGTTGATTCATATTTTGCTTATGGTCCACTGACCCCCAGATCTCTTTCCATAGTACTCCTTCCTAGGCAGTAATTTCCCATTTTGTATGTGTGCAACTGATTGTTCCTTCCTAAATGGAATATTTTGCATTTGTTCTTATTGAATGTCATTCCATTTACTTCAGACCATTCCTCCAGTTTGTCCAGATGATTTTGAATTTTAATCCTATCCTACATAGCACTTGCAAATGGCAGAAGAGTTGAAAAGTAGAGAACTGCAAAGCAATGCACATTAGAAAACATAATCCCAACTATATGTACAAAATGATGGAGTCTAAATTAGCTGTTAGAAAGAGTCATTGTGGATAATTTTCTGAAAATATCTGCTCAAAGTACAGCAGGAGTCAAAAGAGCTAACAATATTAGGAGCCATTAGGAAAGGGATAGGTAGTAGGACAGAATTTCATAATGCCACTATATCAATCCATGGTACACCCACACCTTGCATACTGTTAGTCGCTAAGGTGCCACAAGTACTCCTTTTCTTTTTGCGAATACAGACTAACACGGCTGCTACTCTGAAACTTGCATACTGTGTACAATTTTGGTCATGCCATATCAGAAAAGCTGTATTAGAACTGCAAAAAATACAGAGAAGAGCAACCAAAATGATGGGGGCATGGAACAGTTTCTGTGTGAGGAAAGATTAAAAAGACTTGGACTGCTGAGAGTAGAAAAAAGATGACTGGGTGGGGGCGGGGATATGATAGAAGTCTTTAAAATCATGAATGGTATGGAGAAAGTGAACAAAGAAGTGTTATTTACTCCTTCACATGACACAAGAACCAGGGTCACTAAATAAAATTAATGGGCAGCAGGTTTAAAACAAACAAAAGGAAGTATTTCTTCATACAACTCACAGTCAACCTGTGGAACTCCTTGCCAGAGGATGTTGTGAAGGCCAAAATATAACTAGGTTCAAAAAAGAATTAGATAATATCATGGAGAATAGATCCATCAATGGCTATTAGCCAAGATGGTTAGAGAGAGAACCCGATGCTCTGGGTGTCCCTAAGCCTCTGACTGCCAGAAGCTGTGACTGGACAACAGGGGATGGATCACTCAATAATTCAACCGTTCTTTTCATTTCCTCTGAAGCATCTGGCACCGGCCGCTGTTGGAAGACAGAATACTGGGCTAGAAGGACCATTTGTCTGAATCAGTATGTCTGTTCTTATGTTCTTACTTTGGGGTTCTGCAGGTATGTTGTCTCAAAGGTTTATGTATCAGATGTTCTTTGAGTACAAGTAAAGAAGAGTTTTCCCATCACCACCAACATGCCTCCAGACTCCTACTGATCTCAGTGAAACTTGGTTCTTTCCCCTTTTATGCATCACCAATAATGAAAAATGATCTGTCACACTGTGGCAGAACTTTTATCTGTGCATATTTGATACCAAGTAGAATTAATGTTAATGAATGATAAAATCTGTCTTTAAAAACAAACTTGTTTCAATCCGACACCTTCAATTAAGACCATTAACTTGCATAAAATGGTGGTATTTAGGATGGGACAAAGTGCAGGAAACCTTTGAAAGGGGTGCCTACATGTAAATAAAATTTGGAATTATGCAGGGAGTCAATATTTTGTGTATATGCCTCTTAAGTTGTACAGGGAAACCATTGTTTATGAAAAGCAGCAAGTACAACCCTGAAGGGATTTTGGGGACACATTTGGCATTTCACAAGAAACTGTCAACTCTTTCTCAGAGGATACATATAGGTCACAGGGGGTGGATCAAAGTAACTCTGGAAGGTATAAGTGAGGGACAGTGACTTCAGACATTTGAACCTAAAGCCGATCACTAACAGGATGGCCTATTAGAAGGATAGAGGAGAGAACAAAGATGACTTCTAGAAATGTAAATTTTTTAAAATTCATTGAGTGTCCCTTGACTGCTGACTTCCAAAGGAGATCAACAGTGAATAGGGTAGCTGGGTGCACACCTTCTTTGTTAGTAATTTCAGGTTTGGGCTGAGTGTGGAGGTTGTGGTGGAGAGGCTGTTGATGAATGTTCTGCAAACTATCCTAAGCTTTTCCCTTTCATCACTTTACTCTTTGGAGCAGATATGAACCCAGAACATTGGAGGTTCTGGGTGAATACATGCATTACTATTTGTATTGTTCACGTGCTGACAGTTAAAAGGCAAATAACTTTTTGTTGGCTGTCTTTGTTTTTGGTATCTTTGGGCTAAAGATCAGAAATTCTAGGCAGGTTAGGGGAATGTGCCAGGGAATAATTTTTTGTGCTTTTTTTTTGGTGCTCAGATGGTAATGAGAGTATTTGTTTTTATCTTAGTGAAAGTTCAGGAATCTTAAATTTACATCATTAATAGTGAGATTCTGTACATGAAGAGAATATTGCTTTTAGTGTATTTGTACTGAACCACATTTTTAAAGCTCGACATTCTGTGAAGGTTCCTTATCTTCCAGGGCAATAATATTATCAAAGAACTCTAGCAGATTAACCATCACCTCCTCTTCCTGAATCCATGCTAGTTGTACTTAATCAAACATTTTTCCAGGTGTGTCCTCTAGATATCCTAGAATGGATTCTTCCCCAAAACTGATGTTAAATCAGTGAGTCTATAGTATCCTTCTTTGTTTCTTGATAATTTCCTAAACATGGTTGTGCTTGCTGCTTTACAATCTTCAGCGCAGTCTCCTTAATTTTACTGGTGACAAAAGGCTAGTAATGCATACAGGTAAATAGCGGGGTGGGTTAAGAAAAAAACTCTATTCTAAACTTGTTGCATACAGAAGGGCATAATATTATGAGGTCTAGTAGCAGGAAGAGTTGCTTATCAAGTACAAGTAAGTGAAACATTAGTGCAGGAACCTCTTTAACACAACAAAAACCACAAACTACAGTATATTTTGAAGGATAAATGTAATAGCTGTGCAAATCTATTTAAAATTCATCATTTTTATGAGCATGTTCTTTTTGTTCCATAAGATGTATTTGGCAGATACATTCTATCCTCACAATTATCTTTCTTTTTACACAACTTTATTGCAAAGCTGCTCTAGCAGTTGTATTTCAGATATATTGATTGCTATTATAAATCAAGACAAACTGATTTTTTTTGTCTGTGGTCCTATACTAGGTATCAATGGTAATAGCTACTTCCCGCCCCACCCCAAATCATTATTGCAGCTTTCTGCCCTCTCTTCCCCCATACCCCCAAATCAGTCTCTTCCTGCTCTGGATTCCTAACAGAGTGCTTACTACATTGTCAGACAGTACAAAGGGCTTCTCATAGGCAGTCAATACTGCTACTCAGGAATATCTTAAAGAATAATGCAATAGCACCTTTCAGCATATATAGTAAGCTAAATAACTGGGGTGAAATCTGGGCCTCAATGAAGTCAGTGGGAAAATTCCTGTTGACTCCAGTGGAGGCAGGATTTCACCCCGGTCTCTGACCACTGACAGGTTCCAGAATTGCTCCTAAAGGTAGCAGAGTAGCAGCCGTGTTAGTCTGTATTCGCAAAAAGAAAAGGAGTACTTGTGGCACCTTAGAGACTAACAAATTTATTTGAGCATAAGCTTTTGTGAGCTACAGCTGTAGCTCATGAAAGCTTATGCTCAAATAAATTTGTTAGTCTCTAAGGTGCCACAAGTACTCCTTTTCTTTTTTCCTAAAGGTAGGTTATTCCCATATTTGGGTTTCTTCTCTCTTGGATAACATCCTGTTGATTTCAGTGGGATTTGTGCTCAGTAAGGAGTGTTGGATAGTTCAGTACAATGCTCAACATTAAAGGCGCTACTCATCTGCCAGCAAGACATCTGTGTAATATTGAGAGTGTGGTTCTCAAAGTGGATGAGGTAACAGTGGAATCTGTCTGTTTTGGGTGGTCTGTTGATGTAACTATACAAACATGGCCAAATACTTATAACAGCGGTCTTATTTGATGTCATTATCTTACATATGACTAACGCTTGGTCCAATTTTTTTGTGCTGTATTAGATGCCTTGACTGAAAGGCAACAGACTTAAAAAAAAGTTTCCCATATCAGAACTTAATTTGCCTTTTCATCAAAAATATAATTTCATCTAATTCTTGGTTATGTAACATTTTATAAACATCAGAGATTCTTCATAATAATTTGAAAGATTCCTTTTAATAAGATGGAAGTCCATTAATCTGGTCTCTTTATAACTTTACAGTACCTCTTTGAAAGCTGGTATTGGAATGATGGAGAGCTTGTACTTATTTCTAATGTAATTTTATATGTGTTTCTTCTGATTCCTGTTAATATGCATGCCACTGCTTGTATTCAATTCCATCTTCCAGATCCAATGCTGTAATGCTTCATAAGCAGCACTTACTTGTTGAATTTTAATTAGATTGTAGAGTAAATCCATGAGATATTGTTATAGAGTGTTTTCTTCATTCCAAAGCTTGTATATCTGCAGCAAATAAAAAGTTCTAGTGTCACTTCTACTTTGGCAAAAATAAATAAGTGTGCTATTTCTACTGGTGTTCCATTTTTTATTAAATTAGAAATAAGTTAATTCAGGTTGAAAAATACACAGATCAAAAAACAGGTTGGATATTTGCAAAGATGTTGGAGATACAATAATATATAAAAATACAAGGCAACTTTGGTTTTACAGTCATGTAGAGAAAACGTACTGCACTTCAGCCAAAAATATCAGCATTTCCCATTGACTTCCAGTGGAACTGTGCTTACTAAGCACCTCTGATGATCAGTCTATTTTTATTTAGATGTCTAAATAGGTACCTAACATCAGTCACCTAAATACCTATGTTTTGAAGCTTTGGGCCTTACTGTGTATGAATCTGGGAAAAGCATAAACCTCTATATAACTCAGAATCAATTCTGTTTATTTAAAAGTCACGATGAACAATTCTATATAGAGCCTGTGTTGAACATTTATAAATTTCTTTATACATTTTTTCTTTGCAAAATACTTCAAATGCCATGGTTAGAACCATTCTGAGGAGACAAGAAAAAAAATGCTGACTAGTCAGTTGTGCTTCTAATAATCATGTTTAAGGGTTTCTACACAATCAGTTTAGAGGCTCTCTATGTTTAATGCTGACTTCAGTGAGATTTATGTCCTGGAGTTAGACCCAGTTATTAACCCTTGTATCCCATCTGGAGAGCCAGGTGGCAGCCTTGCAAAGCCTGGCAGTGTAGCTGCTTCATCACAAACACACTGTATTTCAGACACGTTAACATTCAGTAACTGGATTTCTTGTTGTGTGTACTGCTACTGTTAATTATAGCACTTACCACTCTTGAAGAGCATCTGTTATATAAATCTGTTAAAAACTAGACCTATTAAAGTCTTAGGGTATGTCTACACTGCAGCTGGGAGTGAGCCTTCCCGCCCTTGTAGACAGACTCAAGCTAGTGTGCTAAAAATAGCAGCATGGACATTATGGCTCAAGCTCTTAAGCCCACCCAACCGTCTAGGCTTGAGAAAAGAAACTAAAAAGGAAAAGGAGCTATTCTTTATTTCTATAAATTTTAGTTTCAGCTTCTCTGTCCTACCCAGATTCTCTAGCCATCTATCCTATTACTCTGTGTTCACGGTCACTTAAGGTAGCTTGGCTCTCTGGCATGCTCCTCTTTGGGAGATGAGTATGAGAGATCTGTCCTCCTCTCCAGGCTAGGGCCTTCTGAACAGAGTCTCCTTTTATTTTATTTTTAGGGCTCCTCCAAGGCATGACTTGCAGATGTGGTGGGGCAGGACTTCCTGAGCCCAAACCTGCTCTTTTTAACCCCTTTTTTGGCTGCGGGGTTTGCAGAGTCTGCCATAGAGACCTTGCAGGAAAACTAGAGTGCTGCAAGAGGTGATGAATCAGTAGATGGTTTTCTTACCTTTATGTGCAGGGATTGTTCCAGGATGGTGCTGAGCGGCTTAGTGGTCAGAACTGTGCTCAACTTAATAATTCTGGGTGGTCCTGTTAAACATCATCTTTAGTTCTTCTGCTTTCACTCCCCCAGAAAGATAACTGAATTCCGTCCTCCATGGCCACTATGTACATGACTGAGTTTAAGAGTTCTGGCAGGTTACAGGGAATCTTAGCAGCACCCCTATATTAAACTGACTACATTTATATGAAAGGGATGACAATATCTATGGCAGGCACAATGCCTTCAAGAACACTGGGGACACTGGCCCTACACTACCTTATAAATGGATGCAGCATGCACTTCCCTTTCCCTCTGCAGCATGGGGCCACAGCTGGTTGCAGCATGCACTTCCCTTTCTCTCTGCAGCATGGGGCCACAGCTGGTATACTTCCATGCCCCTTCTTGCCAAGTTTGGGGAGTGTAGAGTTGCTGGTGGTACCAGGCTTATATAGTCATTGTGTCCTATCTCTGCTGAGGAACACAAAGTTATAAAAATACACATTAGATTTAACTTTGACCTCATCCATTGAAAACTATACCCTGTATTTGAGAGAGAGACATACCCAGACCAGAAAGCATATTTTCTTTCCTTCGGGGATTAGGAACAAATGAAGTACTGAATTTGTTTACTTAGCAGTATTTCCCCTAAGTGCAGCACAGATGTCAGAATTTAGAGTACTCATATAATTATGGTCGCTGCATTTGTGAAGTAACCTAAAGCAATCAATCAAGGTGAATTAATAAACACTTTATTCCTAATATTAAATATATATTTAAGAATAAAAATAAGACACTGAATTCAACAATGAATACACAAATATACTAAACTTCAGATATACGTTTCCCAAGGTGAACAAAGAAAACATTTTTTTTCTCCATGTCCAAACAGGCAGTTAAAATCATATTCAGAGTGAACTGTTGTTTATTAAAATTCTCCTAAGCAATACAGACTAAAAGCATGCCCAGCATGAATCCTGCTCTAGTGAATGCTTGCAAATTGTCATATCTGATGTTTGATAATGTTTCAGTGATAAATTATTTTGATTGTTGTTTGAGCTCCTACAAACTGTAGTAACTTCCTCTTCTTAACTGGAAATCTTTGATCAGTAACTTTAAATTATTGGTAGACAGACTGAGTCTGAGTACAGGGACTAGGAACTCCTGAATTCTAGTTCAGCTCTCATGGTTTTTGGTAAGTCACTTAACATCTCACTTTCTATTTTTTCCTGTTTGTTAAATGGGAATAAAAATATTACTTGCCTACTTCATGTGGGTATTGTGAAGATGCTGTGAGTTAGTGTAAAGTGCTTTATTGTCAAAAGCAGGCCTGGATTAGGACATAGGTACTATAGGCCTTTGCCTTGTGCCCCAACTCTTGGAGTCATGTGATTGTCAGACTAGTGGTTATTTAAAAAAAATCTCTAGCTCTCATGGATGCAATAGAAAAGCTTGAAAATGTAAATCAAGTATTACAGATGTAATATGTCTTAAAAATAGCTTTGGAGTTCTGATCTGCCTCATGCATCTCAGTGAGTGTTGCTGATTCTAAGAGCATGTCTACGCTGCAGAGTGCACATGCATGTGCACACATGCTTGCCAAATGCACCTTTGAGCATTCATGCTGCAGAGCTGCACACACTTCAGACCTGTATACCTATGGGTACTGTAGTTACATGTGTTGGCAGTAAGATTTCTGGGGACATATCCCAGAGTTCTTAGCATCTTGCTAACTTGAGCCACACTAGGAATTGGTTAATGATATATTGTGGGAGAAGATGTCTGTTGTTCCTGGGCCCTTGTGCAGAAGTGCCTTAGCCAGACAATACATTTAGTTGAAGCACATCTCACTCTGCAAGCTGCACATTCCTCTCTGATACAGCTGCTGACAGTCAGTGGATCCAGTACGGTTGGATGAGCTGTTCTTGCTTGTGACTGAACTGTTTATTGCAGCAGGATACTGAGAGAAGGTCTGTGAGATGGTGGATGGCATTTCAGCAGCAGTTTCTGACCGGAAGGTGGCAATGGGGCCTTGGATGGAAGTTAATCGATGGCAGCCTGGAGACAACTCTTGCGTACTATGTTCCCTGTGGATTTGCCACATGTAGACTGGTGCTTCTTGTGCAAGACAACTTGGACAGATGATGGAATCACATTGTTATGCAGACTTAGGGTGACCAGCAGTGGCTCCAGAACTTCCATGGAGCAAACCTCCATGGAACTATATCAAGAGCTTGCCCTAATCCTTCAGCTCCCGGACACTCAAATGAGGGAGGCCATGCCAGTCCAGAAACAGTGTCCTATTGCTGTCTGGAAGTTTTCTACTCCAGGCTGCCGTAGAACTGTGGCTAAATGGTTTGTTGTTGGCAAGCCAAACTGTCAATGCTGTGGAGGTTGTGAGGCAAATAATACTGTGATTTACTCACAGGGGTGGACATAAGTGCTGACTTTGAGAGAATGGGATTCCCATACTGTGCTGGGGCCATTGACAGTGCTCATGTGCATTCTTGTAGTTTTCTGGCTGAAGGAGCACACAAATATACCAACTGGAAAGGATACTTGATTGTCCTGAAGACTCTGGTTGACCACAAAGGCAGATTCATGAACACCAACATAGGCTGTATCAACAAGGTGCATGATGACAGGGTGCTGAGGAGATCTGGCCAGTTTGGATGAGCAGGGAACTTATTCCCTTCAAATAACATGGTTATCAATAGGGTATCCCTGCCCACTGCTACTTTAAGGGACCACACTATTCTCTTCTGCAGTGGGTCTTATTGTATTCTGACCACAGAGCACCTGGCAGAAGGTTTAGTTAAACATTTTAGCAGTTGCAGGATGCTGGTGGAATATGCATTTGACAGGCTGAAGACCTGTAAGGATAAGGGTGAGCATTTTGCTTAGAGTGGGCTGAAGACAGGAATGCCAAAAAAATCCCAACAATGTAGAAAGTGCACCTGTCATCACTGGGTCTGTGTCTGGGTCTGAATCCAGGAGAGCAAGGAAAATAAACAATGCCTTGTCTGGTGGACAAGGAAATGTAAAGCTATAAAGGGGGATTGTACTGTTGGCTTTTTATTGACATTTTGTTTATTTGCTGATGGTTTCATCTGAATATAAAAGTTTGATTCTTTATTGAAAACTTTGGATATAACTTCCTGACTCTTTTTTCCCCAAGCATTCACATGCCAAAGTATTGTACAATCAAACCAATTTATTAACAAGTATTAAAATAACAAAATATTTTCCTAGGTGCCTGTCTACAAATAACTGTTTATAAAGGTGAACGGTGAAATATAGTGCAAACTGATAATCAGGTGCCAAGAGGGGTTTTCCAGTCACTAGGTGTTAGATCCAGCAAAAAAAATTTAGGCCATGGAAGTGTGCACCTACATTTTCTGTATTTAAAATCTGAACTCACTGTTATACCTTTCACAACTTATTAATGCATTCACAGTTTTTATATTGTGACTGGATATCAGTCTGTCTTGGTCTTTCAGATTGAATGCCCTCTAAAATACTCACTACAGGTGACCGAATGATTCCAGGGCTAGATGCCTCATTAGAAAGGCAGTGTAATTCATAAGTGTCATCATCTTGTAGACTTAAGGCCAGAAGGAATTATCATGATCATACAGTCTGACCTCCTGCACATTGCAGGCCACAGAATCTCTCCCACCCAGTCCAGTAATAGACCCATAACTCTGGCTGAGCTACTGATGTCCTCAAATCATGATTTAAAGACTTCAAGTTACAGAGAATCCACTATTTACTTGAGTTTAAACCTGCAAGTGGCCTGTGCCCTATGCTGCAAAGGAAGGTGAAAACCTCCTGGGGTCTCTGCCAATCTTCTGCCAGCTGAAAATTCATTCCTGATCCAAAATATTCAGAGCACACAATCATCACTCTGAGAGCTAGAACCGCGCTGGAGAGGACCCTGAAAGATGCCATCCACGGCCAGTACATGGAAAACCTGAAACAGAAGCTGGACCAGGCCAAGGCATTTGAGGTGACGTGCAAATGGGATGGCAGAAATCACTTCCTCCCCGCGGGCAGCTTCACCCAATTTGCCAACTGGAGGCTCATCCACAGGGCCCGGCTCAACTGCAATTGGGACAAATGATGCAGGGAGTGCAGCTATACCAATGAGACACTACCCCATGTCCTGTGTAGCTGCAAGCCCCATTCCAGAGCCTGGCACCTGCGACACAACGCGATCCAAAAGCATTAGCCAGGTCGAGCCATGCTATGGCACATTGCTTCCATGCTCTGAGCATTTGGCAAGACTCAACAGCCAGACATTGGGAAAGAATTCTCTGTAGTAACTCAGAACCCTCCCCATCTAGTATCCCATCACCAACTCTTGGGGATATTTGCTACTAAGAGTTGCAGATTGGTTACATGCTGTTGTAGCCAGTCTCACCATACCACCTCTCAATAAACTTATCAAGCTCAGTCTTAAAGCCAGTTAGGTTTTTTGCCTCCGCTGTTCCCCTTGGAAGGCATTTCCAGAACTTCACTCTTCTGATCGTTAGAAACCTTTGTCTAATTTCAAGCCTAAACTTGTTGATGGCCAGTTTGTATCCATTTGTTCTCGTATCCACGTTGGTGCTTAACTTAAATAAATCCTCCCCCTCTCTGGTGTTTGTCCCTCTTATGTATTTATAGAGAGCAATCATATCCCCCCCTTGGTCTTTGTTAGCTTAGGCTAAACAAGCCAATCTCCTTGAGTCTCTACTTGTAAAGTAGATTTTCCATTCCTCTCATCATCCTAGTAGTCCTTCTCTGCATCTGTGCCAGTTTGAATTAATCTTTCTTTAAACGTGAGAGACCAGAATTGTACACAGTATTCCTACCAGTGCCTTGTATAATGGTACTACCTATCTCTGCTGGAAATACCTCATCAGATGCATCCTAAGATTGCATTAGCCTTTTTCACAGTCACATCACATTGGTAGCTCATAGTAACCCAGTGACTAATATACCCAGGACTTTCTACTCCTCTGTCACTTTCAACTGATAAGCCTCCAGTTTATAGCAAAAATTCTTGTTGTTAGTCTCTAAGTGCATGGTCTTGCAGTTTGCACTATTAAATTTCATTCCATTTTAAGACTCCAGTTTTCAAGGTCATCCAGATCTTCTTGTATGATATTCTGGTCTTCCTAGATACTGACAATATCTCCCAATTTCATGTCATCCACAGATTTTATTAGCACACACTCTCTTTTTTGCTAAGGTCATTAATAATTTTAAATATGATTGCTCCCAAGACTGATCCCAGAAGAACTCCACTACTAATCTCTAATACCACTCTACTAATCTCCCTCCAGTGACTGTTCACCTTTCAGTATGACCCTTGTAGTATGACCCCTGTAACCAGTTCCTTTTCATTCTCATATTAATCCCCATCTTCTCCAACATGACTAATAATTTCCCATGTGGGACTGTAGCAAATGCCTTACTGGAATCCCAGATAGATCAGATCTACTGCATTTCCTTTGTCTAACAAATCAGTTATCTTCTCAAAAAATAGATCAGGTTGGTCTTCTTTTTGTAAAACAATGTTTTATTTTATCCCAATTGCTGTTTGCCTCTATGTCCTTAACTACTTTCTCTTTCAAAATTTGTTCTAAGACTTTGCATACAATTCAGGACAAACTAACTGTAGTTTCCCAGATCACTTTTTCTCCTTTCTTAAAAATAGATACTATATTAGCAATTCTCTGGTCACAGAGTATGACCCCTGAGTTTAGAGATTCATTTAAAATCCTTGTATTGGGCTTGCAATTTCATGTGCCAGTTTCTTTAATATTCTTGGATGGAGATCATCTCAACCCCCTGATTTGATCCCATTAATCTGTTTGAGTGTGACTTCCATATTGGATGTGGTAATTTCTGCTTCTGTATCCTCACTTCCACTAGCTACCCTGTCACTACCCCAAGCTCCTCGTTACCCTTATTTAAAAATGAACACGAAGTATCTGGTCTTGGGCCATGCCTAGATAATCTTTAATCTCCACCCCATCCTTAGTGTATAGTGATCCCACTTCTTCTTTCCTTGTTTTCTTTTTATTTAAATGGCTATAGAACCTTTTTACTACTGATTTTAACTTCCTTTGCAAGGTCCAACTCTGGTTGGCTTTTGGCAGTTCTCACTTTTCCCATACACTGTCTGACCTCCAAGGTTAGCTTTCCTTGCTGATCAATCCCATCTTCCATTCCTTGTAGGCTTTCTGCTTTCTCTTAACCACCTGAATCAGATGCTTACTCATCCAGCTTGGTCTGCAGTCCTTCCCTATGAATTTTCCCCCTTGCTTGCGATGCTTAGACTACTTTGACTTAAAGTAATTCCAAGCTTCCTCCACATTCAGATCCCTGAGTTCTTTAGTCCAGTCCACTTCCCTAATTCCCTTAATTTTTTTAAGTTTTGCCCCTTTGAAATCAGTTTTTGTATTCTCTTCCATTTAGTTTAAACTGAATTAGCTCATGATGACTCTAATCAAGGTTGTCCCCTATAGCCAGTTTTTCTATAAGGTCCTCACTACTCACCAATACCAAATCTAAAATGGCATCTCACCTTGTTGGTTCAGTGACTTTGGTGAAGAAATCTATCAGCTATTACATCCAGGAAAATCTGGGCTCTACATTATTAGTCACACTTGCACTCCAATCTATATCCACAAAGTTAAAGTCTCCCATAATCACACAATTACTAGTAATATTTATTTCATTAAGACATTAGAGATCTCTATGCATATCCAAAGAGGATCATCGGGTCTGTAGCATATCCCAAACACTATCCCAAGTGAGCCTCTGGCAGCTTTCTTCCCCAAAGTGATTTAGATCCAGCCAGACTGTTTTATCCACTCCATCACTTCTAGTTTCTTTCCTCCTTATTAAAATACAATGTTACTTCATTACCTTTACCTTTATTTCTGTCTTTCCTGAACTGCACATACCCTTCAATTCCTGTATTTCAGTCATGACTACTAGCCCTTTATGGTAAATCATAATATAAATTTTCAGCGCTCCAATTTCTTAAAGTTCCTGAAGATATATATATTGAATATTTTTCCTTTATTCAGTGGATTTTTTAATATTATTCTCTTAGTTTATAAAACTATCTGAATTGATAAATACGTTTGCTGAATAATTTACTCCATGAACTTCATGATTTTTTCCAAATAAAATATTTGAATATTTTTTCCTACTTACTGACTTCTATTTAATATATATTGGGAAGATAACATTGTCAAAAAGGAGAAGATATTTTAAGTACACTCCAACAATTCTGACGTATAGTAAACTTTTTCAGCTTTCTTTAGTGAGTCTCTTGAGAGGCCAGACAGTATGACCAAAGTGAATGTTTCTCTGAGGACTCCACATTCCCAGCACACGTTAGGTCAGATGCTTGATTATTTGTCACTCTTTGTATGTTTTAGTTAAGTTACTGACATGCTGGTCAATATATAGGAACTATCCCCTGTATATATTTTAGGAGTTATGTTTTGACAAAAGCCATGCAGGTGATCATAGTTTCACTCTTCCTAAAAGCTGCAAGAATTACTACCTTCCTTCCTTGCAAGTGGAGGGATAGTTCATACATGGTAAATTCTTTTCTACAACCTAAGTGGAATAAAAATAATCTTTGTCTTTCTTTCAAGTAAGAAATCCTGGAGACCACAAGGCATTTTGTCTTTATAATTCTCTTCTGTCAGCTAGAACAGAGAATGAAATCCTGGCTTCATTGAAGTCAATGGCAAAACTCCAATTGGTTTCAATGGGGCCAGATTTTCACCCAGAGTCTCTTAATGTTGTTTCTACAACATTTTTTGGTCAAATATTTTGGAATTGCATTAATTATAACTGACCGATTCTGCTCAGCAGCAGCTAGAGTTTAGGGGACATATGGAGATGCAATCAGGAGCTTTATTCTTCTTAACTGTGTAAATCATGAAAATAGTGTTTCTGGAGTAATACTCTTCAACCTTCAGTTTTGCTTGGCTAGTTTTTTGGTTTCAAGATTTTTCACTGGTTTTTGATTAGTAAGGATAGTGAATAGAGCAGAATGCAAGTATAGGTGAAAGCGTTAAACACTGCAACCACAGCCCTTCTCTTCATTTAAAAATAGCAACTTTCAGCAACTGACAGGCTTTGACTTGAACAGACTACTATGTGATGTTGATCACCTGGATCTGTCTGAGTCAGCATAGCACAGAGTGATTTGCATCAACAATAAATACTGTACGAAAAGGAGGGCTCAAGTACAAAACGGTTGTTTTAATCAAGGCTAGATTTGTTGGTTTCGGTTGCCTCAGAATGTGCTTTCATATACACAAACTTATTGTCATGTTTTTTCATGTCCTGAAAGTGGAGCAGATAGAGTTGAAAATTTATGATGAAACCTGAGCAGGGACTGTCCATACCTATTAAAAAAAATTGTGTTGGCCCTGGTTTTGACAGACTATGAAGACAGCCTTCAGACTAATGGATACTGACCATGATATGAGACCTTGAAGTTGGAATATTCCTACAAAGTAACTGACAAGTACCTGAGGGTGGGAGTTTGTTTTATCTGCATGTTTTTCTTTTGGACACAAGACAAGTTTGATATTTAGCACAGGATTCATAAATAGTTCTGATTCATAATATATACAAGAAAAGCATTTAATTCTTAGCTAGTTATTTGTGTAGGAGGCTTTACTTCTTCACTAAGCAGAATGCTGGATAAATCCTCAATCTAAAAATACATCCCCAGCTTCCAATAGAATCATAGAATAGAATCATAGAATATCAGGGTTGGAAGGGACCCCAGAAGGTCATCTAGTCCAACCCCCTGCTCAAAGCAGGACCAAGTCCCAGTTAAATCATCCTAGCCAGGGCTTTGTCAAGCCTGACCTTAAAAACCTCTAAGGAAGGAGATTCTACCACCTCCCTAGGTAACGCATTCCAGTGTTTCACCACCCTCTTAGTGAAAAAGTTTTTCCTAATATCCAATCTAAACCTCCCCCATTGCAACTTGAGACCATTACTCCTCGTTCTGTCATCTGCTACCATTGAGAACAGTCTAGAGCCATCCTCTTTGAAACCTCCTTTCAGGTAGTTGAAAGCAGCTATCAAATCCCCCCTCATTCTTCTCTTCTGCAGACTAAACAATCCCAGCTCCCTCAGCCTCTCCTCGTAAGTCATGTGCTCTAGACCCCTAATCATTTTTGTTGCCCTTCGCTGTACTCTTTCCAATTTATCCACATCCTTCTTGTAGTGTGGGGCCCAAAACTGGACACAGTACTCCAGATGAGGCCTCACCAGTGTCGAATAGAGGGGAACGATCACGTCCCTCGATCTGCTCGCTATGTCCCTACTTATACATCCCAAAATGCCATTGGCCTTCTTGGCAACAAGGGCACACTGCTGACTCATATCCAGCTTCTCGTCCACTGTCACCCCTAGGTCCTTTTCCGCAGAACTGCTGCCGAGCCATTCGGTCCCTAGTCTGTAGCGATGCATTGGATTCTTCCATCCTAAGTGCAGGACCCTGCACTTATCCTTATTGAACCTCATTAGATTTCTTTTGGCCCAATCTTCCAATTTGTCTAGGTCCTTCTGTATCCTATCCCTCCCCTCCAGCGTATCTACCACTCCTCCCAGTTTAGTATCATCCGCAAATTTGCTGAGAGTGCAATCCACACCATCCTCCAGATCATTTATGAAGATATTGAACAAAACGGGCCCCAGGACCGACCCCTGGGGCACTCCACTTGACACCGGCTGCCAACTAGACATGGAGCCATTGATCACTACCCGTTGAGCCCGACAATCTAGCCAGCTTTCTACCCACCTTATAGTGCATTCATCCAGCCCATACTTCCTTAACTTGCTGACAAGAATGCTGTGGGAGACCGTGTCAAAAGCTTTGCTAAAGTCAAGAAACAATACATCCACTGCTTTCCCTTCATCCACAGAACCAGTAATCTCATCATAAAAGGCGATTAGATTAGTCAGGCATGACCTTCCTTTGGTGAATCCATGCTGACTGTTCCTGATCACTTTCCTCTCCTCTAAGTGCTTCAGGATTGATTCTTTGAGGACCTGCTCCATGATTTTTCCAGGGACTGAGGTGAGGCTGACCGGCCTGTAGTTCCCAGGATCCTCCTTCTTCCCTTTTTTAAAGATGGGCACTACATTAGCCTTTTTCCAGTCATCCGGGACTTCCCCCGTTCGCCACGAGTTTTCAAAGATAATGGCCAAGGGCTCTGCAATCACAGCCGCCAATTCCCTCAGCACTCTCGGATGCAATTCGTCCGGCCCCATGGACTTGTGCACGTCCAGCTTTTCTAAATAGTCCCTAACCACCTCTATCTCTACAGAGGGCTGGCCATCTCTTCCCCATTTTGTGATGCCCAGCACAGCAGTCTGGGAGCTGACCTTGTTAGTGAAAACAGAGGCAAAAAAAGCATTGAGTACATTAGCTTTTTCCACATCCTCTGTCACTAGCTTGCCTCCCTCATTCAGTAAGGGGCCCACACTTTCCTTGGCTTTCTTCTTGTTGCCAACATACCTGAAGAAACCCTTCTTGTTACTCTTGACATCTCTTGCTAGCTGCAGCTCCAGGTGCGATTTGGCCCTCCTGATATCTTTCCTACATGCCCGAGCAATATTTTTATACTCTTCCCTGGTCATATGTCCAACCTTCCACTTCTTGTAAGCTTCTTTTTTATGTTTAAGATCCGCTAAGATTTCACCATTAAGCCAAGCTGGTCGCCTGCCATATTTACTATTCTTTCGACTCATCGGGATGGTTTGTCCCTGTAACCTCAACAGGGATTCCTTGAAATACAGCCAGCTCTCCTGGACTCCCTTCCCTTTCATGTTAGTCCCCCAGGGGATCCTGGCCATCTGTTCCCTGAGGGAGTCAAAGTCTGCTTTCCTGAAGTCCAGGGTCCGTATCCTGCTGCTTACCTTTCTTCCCTGCGTCAGGATCCTGAACTCAACCAACTCATGGTCACTGCCTCCCAGATTCCCATCCACTTTTGCTTCCCCCACTAATTCTACCCGGTTTGTGAGCAGCAGGTCAAGAAAAGCGCTCCCCCTAGTTGGCTCCCCTAGCACTTGCACCAGGAAATTGTCCCCTACACTTTCCAAAAACTTCCTGGATTGTCTATGCACCGCTGTATTGCTCTCCCAGCAGATATCAGGAAAATTAAAGTCACCCATGAGAATCAGGGCATGCGATCTAGTAGCTTCCGTGAGTTGCCGGAAGAAAGCCTCATCCACCTCATCCCCCTGGTCCGGTGGTCTATAGCAGACTCCCACCATGACATCACTCTTGTTGCACACACTTCTAAACTTAATCCAGAGACACTCAGGTTTTTCCACAGTTTCGTACCGGAGCTCTGAGCAGTCATACTGCTCCCTTACATACAGTGCTACTCCCCCACCTTTTCTGCCCTGCCTGTCCTTCCTGAACAGTTTATAACCATCCATGACTGTACTCCAGTCATGTGAGTTATCCCACCAAGTCTCTGTTATTCCAATCACGTCATAATTCCTTGACATCACCAGGACCTCCAGTTCTCCCTGCTTGTTTCCAAGGCTTTGTGCATTTGTATATAAGCACTTGAGATAACCTGTTGATCGCCCCTCATTCCCAGTATGAGGCAGGAGCCCTCCCCTCACAGACATTCCTGCCTGTGCTTCCTCCCGGTATCCCGCTTTCCCACTTACCTCAGGGCTTTGG
The DNA here is from genome assembly GCF_009764565.3 of Dermochelys coriacea. Taxonomy (NCBI): domain Eukaryota; kingdom Metazoa; phylum Chordata; order Testudines; family Dermochelyidae; genus Dermochelys; species Dermochelys coriacea. The sequence goes on along the minus strand of NC_050074.1, from coordinate 81,286,230 downwards.
TCTCCTTCCCCCGGTGAACCTAGTTTAAAGCCCTCCTCACTAGGTTAGCCAGCCTGCTGGCAAAGATGTTCTTCCCTCTCTTCGTAAGATGGAGCCCGTCTCTGCCCAGCACTCCTCCTTCATGGAACACCATCCCATGGTCAAAGAATCCAAAGCCTTCTCTCCGACACCACCTGCGTAGCCATTCGTTGACCTCCACGATTCGACGGTCCCTACCCAGGCCTTTTCCTTCCACGGGGAGGATGGACGAGAACACCACTTGCGCCTCCAACTCCTTTATCCTTCTTCCCAGAGCCACGTAGTCCGCAGTGATCCGCTCAAGGTCATTCTTGGCAGTATCATTGGTGCCCACGTGGAGAAGCAGGAAGGGGTAGCGATCCGAGGGCTTGATGAGTCTCGGCAGTCTCTCCGTCACATCACGAATCTTAGCCCCTGGCAAGCAGCAGACTTCTCGGTTTTCCCGGTCAGGGCGGCAGATAGATGACTCAGTCCCCCGGAGGAGAGAGTCCCCGACCACCACCACCCGCCTTCTCCTCTTGGGAGTGGTGGTCGTGGAACCCCCAACCTCAGGACATCGCATCTCATGCCTCCCAACCAGCGGAGTCTCCTTCTGCTTTCTCCCCCCAGACATATCATCTGGTCCACTCTCCGCAATGGTACCTGTGGAGAGAACATGAAAGCGGTTAGTTACCTGTGTCTGTGTTACTGGAACCCGGACATTCCGCTTACCTCTTCTGGAGGTCACATGTTGCCAAGCTTCTTCACTGGCCTCTTGGCTCCTCTGTGCAACCTGCTCTATATCTTTAGAGCTTTGTGCCCCTAGAAGGCTATCCTGAGTTTGGTCCAGAAAATCCTCAGTCTCTCGTATACAACGCAGGGTCGTTACCTGTTGCTCCAGACCTTCAATCTTCTCTTCCAATATGGAGACCAGCTTGCACTTTGTACAGACAAAGTCGCTTCTGTCCTGTGGAAGAAAGACAAACATGGCACATCCAGTGCAGGTCACAACAGCTGAACCCCCCCCTTCCATATCACCTACCTACTATGAGGTTCCTCAGAGACGTTGGCAAGATGTAAGCCTCACTGGGCTCACTCCAGGCGAACTCCCAGGCAAACTCCTGCTGTGAGCTGCTCTGCTGTCCCCGCTGCTCAGCTGGTTCGCGGGGCTCTGGCTATTTTTAAACAGCCAGGCTTCCCTGACGCAAACACACAGACACCCTAATGCCCGCCCCCTGCAGGCTAGCAGCCAATCAGACACTCACTCAGGCTCTCTCCCTGCCCTCCCAGCAAACACACGCTCGGATACTTCCTCAGCAAGCAAACACACACACTCGGATACTTACCAGTCCCAGGCAAACTCCTGCTGTGAGCTGCTCTGCTGCTGCAATAAACAGACATTGTGAAGGATAATAAATTAGCTAATAAATATAAAGGTCTGCACACAAATAAACCAACACAAGCACTGCATTACTCCTTTGTACATACCTCCTTTTGGAAAATCAATTACTTTTATATTGTCACTAGGACTTGTTGAAACTTTTAGAAGACAAATATATTGGTTGAATGTTTTTACTTCACTACCCTTATTTCCTTCCTCATATCACAGCAGTCATGTGAAGTTCTGAGATAGACAGAAGGCATGTTAGGATATAGATATTCAGGCTTGTCTGTAAAGGCCTATACTCTAAGAATTTAGGTGTATTCTTATCACTTAGCTAGTTATAGAGGTATAAAAAAAAGAATCAAAATCACTGTCTGCCGGTGTAAGAGCCTTCTCTTACTGTGACAGTCTGAGGCCCTGTTGTTAGGCTAAGGCCTTTGGCTAAGCAACAGAGACAGCCACATCATGTTTTGCTAAAGGGGGAAATGGGAACAGGGAATGGGAGTGGGGAAATTGGAATCATGTTTGACTAAGGGCAGGAATGGGAACAGGGACACAGATGTAAGGCTCTGTGGTGTCCAGAGCTGGGAAGGGGGACACTAAAAAAGGAAACTGGAATCATGCTTGCTGGAAGTTCACCCCAATAAACATTGAATTGTTTGCACTTTGGAGTTGGGGTATTGTTGCTCTCTTTTCATGCAAGAAGGACCAGGGAAGTAAGTGGGTGAAGGAATAAGCCCCCTAACAAGGCGCAATACAACTTTGTGGTGGATATGAGACTCAGGAAGCATAACATTCTTTCAGGATAAATGGACAGAAATCAGACATCAAGAATTATAATATTCCAAAACCAGTCAGAGAACACTTCAATCTCTCTGGTCACTCGATTACAGACCTAAAAGTGGCAATATTATGACAAAAAAGCTTCAAAAACAGACTCCAATGAGAGACTGCTAAATTGGAATTAATTTGCAAACTGGACACCATTAAATCAGGCTTGAATAAAGACTGGGAGTGGATGTGTCATTTCACAAAGTAAAACTATTTCCCAATGTTTATTCCCCCCCTCAACCCCACTGTTCCTCACACGTTCTTGTCAACTCCTGGAAATGGCCCACCTTGATTATCACTACAAAAGGTTTTTGTTTCTTTCTTTTTCTTTTTCTTTTTTTCCCTCTCCTGCTGGTAATAGCTCACCTTACCTGATCACTCTCGTTACAGTGTGTATGGTAACACCCATTATTTCATGTTCTCTGTGTATATAAAATCCCCCTACTGTATTTTCCACTGCATGCATCTGATGAAGTGAGCTGTGGCTTATGAAAGCTTATGCTCAAATAAATTGTTAGTCTCTAAGGTGCCACAAGTACTCCTGTTCTTTTTGCGGATATAGACTAACACGGCTGCTACTCTGAAACCTTTCAGGATGATGTACCTTTTAAAGTGTCACATGCTATGACTGAAGAATACACACAACTTTCCTATTGGACCTAAGATAGACATAGTTAAATTACTTAAAGTAGAGAGCCTAGTGCTAGAGCATCCCCAAGTGTTAGAACGTGAGTGGGAAGAGCTGAACCAGTGGATTCCTCTTAGGGGAGGGGAGGGAAAACAAAAGAGAGAGTTGTAGTTCAGCAGAATCTTCCTTCCATTTCGAAACTTCCATGCTGAAATTCCATGGTACTCTTCCTTCCACATGGTCTGGGCACCAGGAAAGGGAGGACTTTGAGACCAGTTTCTCTTCAAGATATTGTTCCTGGTGGACTCTGATGATATTTGATGTAGAATACATGGTGTTTGAGGGGTCTGCAGTATCAGCATAGAATATCCTAGTGCATCAACCCTTAGTCTATGGATTTTTCTGCAGGAGGGGCAATCTAGATTTAGAGTACTTGTACTGACTGACTACATTTTAAGCCATTTAATGTGATTTAAATGTCCAGTGCAGAGAGAGATTTCCAAGCAATTACTGGCTTGGCCTATTTAAAAAGACAAAGACCTGCTAAAACAGTAACAGCTGTATGTAAATGGTAATTGTTACATGCTTGCAAGAAGAGAATAACAAGACTTTGAAAACATGACCTTTAGGAAAAATTGAAGTGTTCTTTTAGTAATTTGCCAGCTTCCTCACAAAGAGAATCAAGCAACCAGATAAAGAGTTCTTAAATGAGGAAATTAAAATGGAGGAAGACAAGATGGAGGGAAAAGCAATGTCTTTTTTAATCAGGGAAAACTACTGTTAGATGGGATTCCTTTTGAGTTCTATAAAACCTTTTAGATTTATTAATTAATGTTTATGTTGATGAATGAATTTAAATCCCTGCATGTGGTTAGTCATTGCCAGGAAGTGGTTCTCTACCACTTTCACTCAGGGTAACATTAATTACAGAGTTCTTGCAATTTATAAGGATCCTATAGATAGTACAGACTCTGACAGAATATGGATATGAATTTTCTCTCTAAAACTCTAGTTGAAGATACATAACTATAAAATTAATACTCAATGACCTGTCAGGATTCATGAGTGGCTGTACACTAGTCTAATGGGCTAATGTGGAATATTATCAATTTAATTTTCTTATTTTATAGTGTATAACAACAACACTTTCCTCTTATATTTAACCAGGCAAAAGGCGTAGCACCTTTTGATTACATCAGCTCTATGAGCTAAGTGAGATCAGGCTAGGTCTGTATGTAGATAGAACTGGAGACCACCGAGGAAGATCTAGTGTCTGACATACTTCTTCCTGGATCTGTATTGAACTGATGTCCTAACAACGTGTTAGGGGAGACTATGTTGCTAAAAGTGCATCTTTTGGATAAGATGTAGGACTCTTAGGTTCCAGCTACTTGTGGTTATGAATGATCCTGTAGGACTTTTTCAGGGTGGGTAACTGTGGTGACCCCATACATTTTAAATTGTCATTATATCCCCTGTAGTTTTATTTGCATAAGTCAGTCATCACTTGCTGGCCTAAACTGCTCTATAGTGTTGGTATGCTGTGTTAAATAGACGCTGCATTGGATACATCTCTCTGATGGATGGATTGCTTCTTGTGTATAGTTGGTAAAATACTTGAGGTTCTGTCTGGCTGAAAGATGCTTTGCAAATGTAAGATTTTAATATTTTATTGTTTATTATAATTTATTTAGTTTAATACAATTATTAGTTGAGATCTCTATCAAGCATTCTTACAACTGCAATACCCATCTGCTGAAGTGAAGAAACAGATTGAGAGAGCCAGAAGAGTACCCGGTAGTTACCTACTACAGGACAGGTTCAACAAAGAAAGTAACAGAACGCCACTAGCATTCACCTTCAGCCTCCAACTAAAACCTCTCCAAAGTATCATCAAGGATCTACAACTTATCCTGAAGGAGACCCATCACTCAAACAGATCTTGGGAGACAGGCCAGTCCTTACTTACAGACAGACCCCCAACCTGAAGCAAATACTCACCAGCAACCACACACCACACAACAGAACCACTAACCCAGGAACCTATCCTTGCAACAAAGCCCATTGCCAACTGTGTCCACATATCTATTCAGGGGACACCATGTAGGGCCTAATCACATCAGCCACACTATCAGAGGCTCGTTCACCTGCACATAAACCAATGTGATATGTGCCAGCAATGCCCCTCTGCCATGTACATTGGCCAAACTGGACAGTCTCTATGTAAAAGAATCAATGGACGCAAATCAGATGTCAAGAATTATAACATTCAAAAACCAGTCGGAAAACGCTTCAATCTCTTTGGTCACTTGACTACAAACCTAAAAGTGGCAATTCTTCAACAAAAAAACTTCAAAAACAGACTCCAACGAGAGACTGCTGAATTGGAATTAATTTGCAAACTGGATACAATTAACTTAGGCTTGAATAAAGACTGGGAGTGGATGGGTCATTACACAAAGTAAAACTATTTCCCCATCTTTATTCCCCCCCACACTGTTCCTCAGACGTGCTTGTCAACTGCTGGAAATGGCCCACCTTGATTATAACCTCAAAAGATTTTTCCCCCCGGTCTCCTGCTGGTAATAGCTCACCTTACCTGATCACCCTTACAGTGTGTATGGTGACACCCATTGTTTCATGTTCTCTGTGTATATAAATCTCCCCACTGTATTTTCCACTGAATGCATCCGATGAAGTGAGCTGTAGCTCATGAAAGCTTATGCTGAAATAAATTTGTTAGTCTCTAAGGTGCCACAAGTCCTCCTTTTCTTTTTGCGGATACAGACTAACACGGCTGCTACTCTGAAACCTACATTCAATATGTAACCCACCATCTATCTGTCAAACAAATTTTGCATTATTATTTAATTTATTTTCTTTCTAACATTTAATTAGTTACTTATGAAAGGTGCTGGCTGGAAATTCCTAGAGCTTAAATCTGTTTAGTTACAGGGTAGGAGCAGCACAAAAATTGGCAGTGCTATTATGCCTGTACTTTTATGTAAATCAGTATACTGCCTGGAGTCTATATTTGACATGAAATCTTTGTTCATTTAGGCTAGTGGAGCCATATTGTGGTCCATCCTGCAGGCTCATTCGGTGTAGTAAGGAATCTATGCTACCTCTCCTGTGCAGGTGGGCGAGGAGTTGGTCAGATGGAGTTAGAGGGTAAAATTTACAAATTATCTAACTGAGTTATGTTCAGTGGGACTTTGGTATGTCTAAGAAGTTTATTTGATGCATTGGCTATGCCTCTCCCAGAGCAGTGGGGAAACAAGGAGCCAGATTGTGACTTTGGGTCATAATTTGCTTCCCAGCTGCTCCTGGGATAGCACAACAATGCACTGTCCCATACATAGGGCTTGTGGCAAAACTATAATTTAGTCCTTTATTAGTATAACTAAAGTGTGGACGTATTCATTTTCAAAGATAACCTATTTTTTTTTAAATATGCCCCCTGATTCTACTTATGCCTTTGAGATGAGGTGATCCGGTAGGGGAAAATTTATCCCTAGCACCAAAAGTTCAAATTCCATTTCATCATATAAAGATTCTTTACATTTCAGTCACCAACAATTATTTTTCACATGAGGTACCTCATTGCACAGACACGTTACGTAGAAGAGGCACTCCTCTCCTCAGATATGTCTACCCCATCTCTGTTTCAGTCTGATAGTCTGATTAAAGCTCCAGAGCAATAATTTTTGTAGAAACAATTTGGCAAAATTTGATTATTTAATCTGAATATTGTGATCTGGTCATACAGTTCATGAATTAAAGAGGCAAAATTTGTTTGTATAAATTTTGTTCTGAGTTAGTTCTCCAGGTCTAGTTTTTAACATCACCTCTATAGAAGTACCTCTGGATGCTGGATTTCTTTGCTTGAAATTTAAAACTGCTCAGTAGGGCATTATGAATTGATGGTACATAGAATTTCATAAAGATACTCTGGAATGATGTGAGTAGCAATAGCATATTTATCTGATCTTTAAAATAATTAAAGAGCAAATGAAGAACAGCAGCACTCTTTAAACCACAGCCATAGGATTTAGAGAATTGGAGATGCTGTATACACAAACAAGTGCTCTCCATAGTAGTTTCATTAATCAGTACCCCCAAAACAAATTCTCAATTTCATCCATTCGTGGGTAAGGTGGGGGAAAGTTTTATGTAGTTTTATTAACTTGAAATATTAGAGAGTTAGTTGTAGTCACTAGACTGTGTGATATATAGAGCCATGCAAATGTGCGGATACCCACTTTATATCCACGGGTCATTTTTGTGGATCAGATGCAGATACAAATTTTGTATCTGCGCAGGGCTTCAGCTATATATTGTGTTGTGAGTCTAAGGCTGTTTTTGACATTCTAGCAATTAGAGTCTGGAGCCAGTAAGGTGCCGAGCATCTTCTCTAAGATATTGAATAGAGCTGTGTGAATAATGGGATTTTTGCTTTGCTGTCAATTCTGAGAAATCCAAAAAATTTAGTTTTGGATAGAACAAAATGTGTTGGTTTGATTTTAAGCTCTTAAATTATTTTAAATCCTTTAAAAATAAGGGTAATTTTGAAAAAAAAGTTGTTTTGAAGTATAAAATTGGAATGTCTGATTTCCAAAACATTAAAATGAAACATTTTTAATTCCGGGGGTGTGGGGGGGATTTTTAAGTGTTCCAAAACAATTTGGCAAAAATGACACAAATTCCCAACGCATTTTGATGTCACCCAATCTGCTTTTTTGCCGAAAAAGGTTTTCACTAAAAATTTTCACCCAGCTCTAGTGCTGAGTGTCCTCAGCTCCCATTGATTTCAGTGAGAATTTAGGATCCTGAGCATCTCGCTAGACTGAGCACTAGAAAGGCAAGGCATTAAATTCTTCATCTGTGCTCACAGGAGATATTCTGGAGAGTGGTGCTGTGCAGTTTTTGCATCTGAAAGCTCTAGTATCAGATTAAAAGCTACATTTTAAATAGGTTCTAAAGTAATTTTAATATTAACTTAGCAAATTTTGCTAACTATACTCATTTTAAGTGGTGGAATTATTCATTACTGAATAGGAAGACTTACTAGGACCTAAGATTTTTAAGATATGCTATTTGAGATAATATATGACTTGGGGAAGTTGTAACAATGTATAGAGCCTTCATTTCAAGACTACAGGCTCAAATCTGAAACATATTGTTAATGATCAGAGTTATTAACATCTGACAGCTCCTAACTGTCTGATGGGAAATAATATGCCTGTTTCTTAATGGACAAGAGTCCATACCACAATTTTTACTAATTGACAGTATCAGCATTGAGGGTAAGTATTAAAATCTTGGGCTTGTGATTAGTCCCACTGAAGTCAATGGCATTACTCATGCGTAAAGTTAGATATATGCTTAAGTACTTTGCTGAATCAGGGCCTGGGTGTGACGCTGACTTCCATGAGGTTGTGTACTAAGCACCTCAGAGGCTGGGTCCCTATATCGTCATGGAAACTTGGCTACCTTATCACTAGAGCAATTACATGTAGAAGTAGTCATATTAATGGCTCAGGGTAACAGTAGCTTTCCCAATAGTTATGCCATTCATGTAGATAGAGGACTTGTGTTTCTCAGGCTAGTTATCCAGTTCCATTCACAAAACAATCACATAAAAAGTTGTTATAAGAATTAACTAGTTTTCCAGTAAGTGAAAGATAAAGCTTACTAAAACTGGAAACAATATAAATTGTATCTGCATGTCTAAAAAAAATACTTGGTCATCATTAGAATTTTACAGTGGATTTTCAGTTTAACATGGAATGTGAATAAGCTTCTTTCATAAGTGGCTAATTCAGTAGTGATACAAGGGACTTGGATTTTAAAATGTACTTTCCTCTAGTATGTTCAATAATGCTGAACTGTCAGAGTAGAAGCTGATCAAATAATATCTTTTGGAGAGTGGCATTAGAATTGTCTTTAAAGGAATTTTCCTGCATCTCTTGGTTGATATGTAAGTTAGTGGTGCAATGGAATTTTCGAAAGAGAGAAATATGAAAAAAAAGTGGGTAGGTGGTGGTGAGGGAAAACCCTACAGAATGCTGTTGTTGGCATTTTCCTTATTCAGTTACTTTTAATGATAGTTTAATTACCAAATGCTGTACTTCCTTGTAGGTGTTTTAAAATTGACTGTATCAGAGTTGTACATGAAGTTGTAACTAAATATTTTATGGCTGTATATAATGTAAATAAAGGTTGAACAACATTGTTATCTTTCAGGATATATGGATCTCAACTTTTTTTTTTTTACTAATGCAAAAGATTCTGACTCTGTGGCATATGCACTAAAAATGTCAGGAGATACCTTAAATAAAAAAAATTACCATCCTATAATTTTGCTATAGTGCCTTGCTTTTGCTGTGATTTGTGAGGCTTTTGTTCAATATTTTTTAATCATGTTATCAAGCAGCCATGTTTGCTTGGTTGTTTATAGAAGCTGTAAAGTTAATAATGAGGAAAACGGATTGGATATCTTAGCGAGGCTTTCAGTACTGTGTGCAGGGGAAGAAGCAAACACCCAGGAAAAATCTTTCATCCTAAGAATTCAATTTCTTTAATCCTTGTTATCTAGATGATGTAGAAATTCATATTTTTATATTATAATCCATGCATGAGAATTTCTACACATTCATACAGAAGAGTGGTCATATTTTAAGTTATACTAGTTGGAAAGATTCCGTCAGTTCTTTCCTTCATTTAAAATGTGGAATTCTAAGACAGCTGGTTTTATAGAGGACCCTGTGTAAATGGTGGTTTACATCTATTTGCTCATGCAACCGGATTAACCTATAAATAGATTATTTTGACACACAGCTGTCTGGATACAGTCTGTCATTAGCAGTTCTGATTTTTAGGCATTTTTAAGGCACACATCACCATAGTACTGGGCGTATACTGCATATGGCACATTAAATACTTGCTTAAAAATGGAACAAATCCAGGTGGTGGTCATCCAGAATATTGAGATTCTCTTTGGAGAAGGGCTGAAAAAAAAGAGGATTGTTCAACATACCCTATAAATGGTAAGATTTGTGTTCAGTTTTTCAGAAGGAACATGTTTCTCATATAGGTTCCATCTTGTGGGCTAAAAGTGGAAGCATCTTCTCCAGTTTCCCCTGGATTGGTTGCCTTTGTGATAGTTGGATCCTATCTTGATAAGAATAAATAGTCCAGGACCTTGATTTAGACACTGAATTGAACTGGCAGCTTATTTAGTTCAGAATTCAATGTTCTGTTTTCTATACAGGAAAGAAAGACAAGAACAGACCACTGAATTCTGAACTAGTTGTATTTTGCAATTCAACTCAAGTTAGTGTTTTTTCAATAGTCCTTGCTTTAGGTGGCAATAGTAAGGATCATCATGAATAACTGCATCCAGTATGAAAGAACACAGCCTCCTGCTTAATTGACAATGCAGAATAAAAGCATATCTTGTCACTGTTTTCTGTCTGGGATTTCAAAAGCAGAGGGAGTGTTAAACTCTCTGAGAGTACACCCTCATTATAATCAACGGACAAATGCTTAATTAAGTTTGAGGTCGCAGCTCCTGCTTGTTTCTCAGAATTAGTCCTTCTGCCAAACAATATTACACCTACATTTTACTCAAAATGAGTATAAGACCAACAACTTCTATTCAAGTCACTACTTTTCATCAGATACTGGCACATGCTGGGATGTACATTATCTACAATAGATAAGGAGATCTTGAGCTGTGGTTCATTCACACTTACAGCAATGCTGTGCAAAAGGTCTCTCTCTATAGGCCTCACTTAAATATTGAACAAGAAAGTTCTCAAGCCTACTGTAGTAAATGGTCATGATAGGGTTAACTAAGTAGCTCAAAAAGAAAAGGAGTACTTGTGGCACCTTAGAGACTAACAAATTTATTAGAGCATAAGCTTTCGTGAGCTACAGCTCACTTCATCGGATGCATTTGGTGGAAAAAACAGAGGAGAGATTTATATACACACACAGAGAACATGAAACAATGGGTTTATCATACACACTGTAAGGAGAGTGATCACTTAAGATAAGCCATCACCAGCAGCATGGGGGGAGGGGGAAGGAGGAAAACCTTTCATGGTGACAAGCAGGGTAGGCTAATTCCAGCAGTTAACAAGAATATCAGAGGAACAGTGGAGGGTGGGATGGGGGGGAGAAATACCATGGGGAAATAGTTTTACTTTGTGTAATGACTCATCCATTCCCAGTCTCTATTCAAGACTGTAGATCCTTGATGATCCTGAAGGACGACCCATCACTCTCACAGATCTTGGAAGACAGGCCAGTCCTTGCTTACAGATAGCCCTCAAATCTGAAGCAAATACTCACCAGCAACCACACACCACACAACAGAACCACTAACCCAGGAACCTATCCTTGCAACAAAGCCCGTTGCCAACTCTGTCCACATATCTATTCAGGGGACACCATCATAGGGCCTAATCACATCAGCCACACTACCAGAGGCTCGTTCACCAGCGCATCTACCAATGTGATATATGCCATCATGTGCCAGCAATGCCCCTCTGCCATATACATTGGTCAAACTGGACAGTCTCTACGTAAAAGAATAAATGGACACAAATCAGACGTCAAGAATTATAACATTCAAAAACCAGTTGGAGAACACTTCAATCTCTCCGGTCATTCGATTACAGACCTGAGGGTGGCTATCCTTCAACAAAAAAACTTCAAAAACAGACTCCAACGAGAGACTGCTGAATTGGAATTAATTTGCAAACTGGATACAATTAACTTAGGCTTGAATAGAGACTGGGAATGGATGAGTCATTACACAAAGTAAAACTATTTCCCCATGTTATTTCTCCCGCCCACCCCACCCTCCACTGTTCCTCAGATGTTCTTGTTAACTGCTGGAAATAGCCTACCTTGCTTGTCACCATGAAAGGGTTTCTTCCTTTCCCCCCCCCACCCGCTGCTGGTGATGGCTCATCTTAAGTGTTCACTCTCCTTACAATGTGTATGATAAAACTCATTGTTTCATGTTCTCTGTGTGTGTATATAAATCTCCCCTCTGTATTTTCCACCAAATACATCCGATGAAGTGAGCTGTAGCTCACGAAAGCTTATGCTCAAATAAATTTGTTGGTCTCTAAGGTGCCACAAGTACTCCTTTTGTTTTTGCGAATACAGACTGACATGGCTGCTACTCTGAAACCTGAATACATCTAGTTTATCTAAATATTCCTTTGCCTGTTCTTTCCCTAATTTGGCTTTCATTCCTTCCCCTTTTAGTTAATATTAATTGAGTTGAGTATCTGTTCTCCATTAACTTTTTTAGTGAAGACTGAAGCAAAATAGCCTTTAAACGCGACAGCTTTCTATGATGCTAGCCAAGTATAGAGTGCTATTACTGTTGTTAAATTTGTTCTTAGAGATACTTTATTGTCCTGCATGGCCCCTATGTTTCCCTTTGTCCATATACTTTTTCCCCCCCTCCATTTGTTTGTTTTAATGTTTTGCTCGGTTGGCTTATTCTCTTGCATACCATACCATACCAGCTGTGCAGATAACTAATTTTTTTGATTCATTAGAAATTTGGAAAAATATTAAGTGTTTTGGGTTGATTCAAAGAGGAAATTTTTGAAGACTCAAATTTTTGGTGAATCAAAAAGTTAGAAAAATTAATATTGGGGTGAACAAAATGAGTAAATATTAAAAATAAAGTGGAAGGAAAAATTGAAACAAAGTTGTTTTGAATTAAGAAAAGTCAAAACAAAACATTTCATTTTGTGGGGGATTTTTTTAAAATCCCCCTTTTTTAATGGAAAAAATTGGTGAAATTGACATGAATTTGCAAAATGTTTTGGTCCAGCTGAATGTGCATTTCTTATCAAAATAGGTTTTTGGTCAAAAAATTCCACCAGCTCTAATGTACAGTTAATCTCCAGATTATCTTGCTATAGAACAGAAAAATTATTGTTTATCTGCCTATATGTATGTGTTCTAAACAATTCCTGTTCTAGCCAATTGTTCTTCTGTTTTATATTTATTTGGAAATAGTACCAGATTTCGGAAGCCTCAGACTTTTGTCTTTGTATTTTTCAAGGTCCAGGGTGTTAGATCACTACTTTGTGAGGCTGCCAATGGCAACTATTATTTTACCCAATATAGAAAATGCTCCTCACTCATCACTTTCAACAGCTGAATTATGAATCATTTTAACTGGACTACGAAAATGCTTTTTAAGAGTTGTGGTAGTGACTCAGTAAAATGTTAGAAAAAATAATACTATTTTATAACTATTTCTACAGGACAGACCTTGTTGGCTGATATGGGCTATTGCTCTGACATCAAGCACTGAAAATAAGGCCCTGTACAGGCAACTATATACTAGGAGTAGGCCATTGATTACAATGGTACTACTCACAGAATGAAATCCTGGCCATATTACAGTCAATAGAAGCGTCACCATTGATTTTAATGGGACAAGATTGGATCCAGGCCCTTATTTATGATAACACTGAATTTGGAAAATCATGGTAATACTTGAGATATGCAATTTATACAACATTGTCATCAAAATGTAACAAAAAGAAACTGACAACAGAAGGCTACCAATAAATCTAATCTTTTTGAAATTGTGCATACACTTACATTTTTGTATAAGCTAGCAAACAGGCTGCTTGAATTTTAGAGTTCCAATCACTTTTTAATCATTTTCATTTGTCTTAAGATAATATGTTTCTATTATACCGCATTCCTGGAGCAGTATAGGAACTTTCCAGGAACCAAAATAATTGAAATATTTTGATGATTAAGATAAAATAAGATAAGTCAGTTTTGAAATGGACTCAGTGAGAAAAGATATGGTGTAAATTAGAGATGAAATCTTTTGGCTCGGGATCCTGATTTAGAACACTTTAAACTTTAGGATTGTTTGGATCTGTGGTCTGGTTTTGGCTCAATATAATTATGTGGGTCACTTGCAATGTTTGGATCCAAATATAGGTACTGTGATGGGGCAAGCCCAGATGGCTATAGAAAAGTAATGGGAGATAGATATATTAGCTCCAGGCTAAACAAATCCCTGGTACCAGGTTAAGTGAAATGGAAGCTGCTCCAGGTCAATTAAGACACCTGGGGCCAATTAAAAACTTTCCAGAAGGCAGGAGAATGCCATGTTGATTGGGACACCTGAAGCCAATCAGGGGCTGGCTGAAACTAGTTAAAAGCCTCCCAGTCAGTCAGGTGGGTGTGCATGTCAGGAGCTGCGGGAAGAAGTTGCGCAGTTGGAGAGGCTGAGTAGTACACACCATATCAGGCACAAGGAAGGAGGCCCTGAGGTAAGGGTGAAGTGGAGCTTGAGGAAGTGAGGGCTGCTGTGGGGGAAGTAGCCCAGGGAATTGTACATGTCATGTTTCTAAAAGGTCAGCTACCATAGCTGATACTATTAGGGTCCCTGGGCTGGAGCCCGGAGTAGAGGGTGGGCCCGGGCTCCCCCCCACCTTTGCCCCTGGTTTAATCACTGAGACTGGGAGACAACAGAGACTGTGCAAGGAAGGATAACTTCTCCTCGCCTCCCTCACTGGCTTATGATGAAAATGGCTCAGTAGATTATGACCCTTGTCTGTAGAGAAAGAAGGGTTACGTAGAGGGTCACAGTGAGCCTCTGAGGCTAGTGAAATCTGCCAGGAAACGCAGGACCCATGGAGGCAAGGACAGAGCTTTGTCACAACTGGTGTCAGGAGTGGAACTTCGTTCACAGCATGGCGGAAGAAAGAGGTTTAAAAAAAAAAGCGCACTGGGGTTTTGGATTTTTTTTTTGTTTTGGTTTTTGTTTGTTTGCTTTCTACCACAATGGAGAAGGTGGTCAGAGCTCTGGTACAAGCCACGGCAGCCCAGCAGGAGGCCACCCGGGTTCAGGCAATGGCACAACAGGAGTCTATGCGGCTACAGCAGGAAACCAATCAATTATTGATGAGCCAGGCAACTCAAGTTCGTGCCCTCTTGCGAGAGATGGTGGACCAGCTGAAGATCCTCACCACCCAGGCCTGGGGTCCGACGGGACGCAAACCCTGAAGGCCACTGGTTGTCTGCCAAAGATGATGTCAAGAGATGACGTAGAGGCATATCTCCTCTCATTTGAAAGGACTGCTCAGCGTGAGGCGTGGCCCCAGGAGCAGTGGGTCAGCATTCTTGCCCCTTTTTTGTGTGGAGAGGCCTAGAAGGCCGCTTTGACTTGCCTGCCATGGATGCCACTGACTATACCCGTCTGAAGGCAGAGATCCTAGCACCATCGGGGTAACGGCAGTGGTAAGGGCCCCGGAGGTTCTATGAGTGGAAATACCAGAAGAACAAACCCCCGAGGCCCCAGCTATTCGACCTCATACACCTCGCATGGAAGTGGTTACAGCCCGAGGTGTGCAGGCCGTAGGAGATTTTGGAGACCCTGGTCATAGACCATTACATGCGGGGACTGCTGCCAGATCTCCTCAAATGGGTAGGCCAGAACAATCCATCCATGTACGATGAGATGATCACACTGGTAGAAAGACGGATGACAGCCAGGGAACTGACCAGACTACCCAAGGAAGGCCCCTTTCGAAGCAAGCACCTGACCCCAACCCTGGAAGGTTGGGCAGCCAAACCCCGGGGAGTCCTAGGTGGAAGAAGGGGGGGCCGAAAACCAGTGGGGATCCCAGAAGGAAGGGATTGGCCTGAGTGGGGGGAACCCCGGGACTAAACCCCCTAACCCCTGGGATAGGGGAGTGATTAAAAGCAATTATAGATGTTATGCATGTGGGGAGTGGGGACACATAGCAGCATAGTGTCCCAGCACCGAGGAGCCTATACAACATAACTTGGGGGATTGGGAGGTCCCATGCTCCCTTATCCACCTCGCGGGGGTTGCATTAGCCCCGCATAATTACACGAGCAAGTGAGGATATCATCTGACTTGACACCGATCCAAAAGATCGAGGCAGCCGACATGATTAATCGCAACAGAGATGTGTTCTCTACAAAACCAGGGTGGATGACTGAGACCTATCACCATATCCGCACGATCCCCGGAGTCAAGGTAACATTGAGACCCTACCGAATCCCAGCAGCCAAAAGAGAGGAAATCCAGGCCGAAGTAAAGAAAATGTTAGAATTAGGGGTTATTGAAGAATCTTACAGTCAGTGGTCCAGTCCAATTGTTCTAGTGCTTAAACCTGATGGTACCATGAGATTCTGTAATGACTTTTGCCAACCGAATGAAATATCCCAGTTTGATGCATACCCCATACCACACATGACATATTAGCTCCAAGCTAAACAAATCCCTGGTACCAGGTTAAGTGAAATGGAAGCTGCTCCAGGTCAATTAAGACACCTGGGGCCAATTAAGAACTTTCCAGAAGGCAGGGAGAATGCTATGTTGATTGGGACACCTGAAGCCAATCAGGGGCTGGCTGAAACTAGTTAAAAGCCTCCCAGTCAGTCAGGTGGGTGTGCATGTCAGGAGCTGTGGGAAGAAGTTGCGCTGTTGGAGAGGCTGAGTAGTACACACCATATCAGGCACAAGGAAGGAGGCCCGAAGGTAAGGGTGAAGTGGAACTTGAAGAAGTGAGGGCTGCTGTGCTGGGGAAGTAGCCCAGGGAATTATACATGTCATGTTTCTAAAAGGTCAGCTACCATAGCTGATACTATTAGGGTCCCTGGGCTGGAGCCCGGAGTAGAGGGTGGGCCCGGGCTCCCCCCCACCTTTGCCCCCTGTTTAATCACTGAGACTGGGAGACAACAAAGACTGTGGAAGGAAGGATAACTTCTCCTCACCTCCCTCGCTGGCTTATGATGAAAATGGCTCAGTAGACTGTGACCCTTGTCTGTAGAGAAAGAAGGGTTATGTGGAGGGTCACAGTGACTCTCTGAGGCTAGCGAAATCCACCAGGAAATGTGGGACCCACAGAGGCAAGGAAAAACTTTGTCACAGTACACACAAGCCCAAAGTTCAGAGGAGCCTGGATGTTATTTTTATTTTGGTCCATTTCTATCAAAAATACAATCACAACAGAAGGTTAATGCAATAACTTAGAAATAGAAAACAAATCTATCCACGAGGTTAAAGTCCACAGGAAATTTATTGGTAGTGTTTGGCCACTGAAGAGACTGGGTCCTTGAAGTTGCTGTAGATGCATCAAAAATAGAGCTTTCCCTCAGTCCTCTGCAAAGTCCACAAGCTCCTGTCCAGTGGAACAGTTGCATTAGTTGACAATTTGGTAAATCCAGCTCAGAAACAAAGGCAGACATTTCTTGTTGTGGTTTTTTTTATTCATTTCATGGGTGAAATGAACTGGATGTGAACCAGCTTTCCTGTGTCTGTGGTGGTAGGTCTGTGCCTAGAGGGGACAAATGTAAAGGCTACTTCTCTGGATTTAGATCAATATAATTTACAGAAGTTCTAGAGGTGTCAGGGGAAGTCTGGCTTCTGATCTGTGGAAAAATTCTCTTGATCTCTTTGAGATCCTTCATATCCAACAGAGATCCATTCCTCACAATCTTTCTATATCTCATCCCTTGAGATTTTCTCGTTCCCCCACCTGTTCTTTCTATTCCCCATCTCCTCACAGAGATTATCATCCACTTTGTCATCTTTCTTCCTCTCCTTTAAAAAATGAATTTTATGATAGAGTTCTTAAGTTTTTGTATCTTAAAATGTGCTCTTGAACATCCATTTAATTGAATCCTTCCATTCTGGATTAACACATTAGCTGGTTGCTTCTGCTGAAGTGATACCAGTGAAACAGTTAAAAAAGTTAACATTTAAACTGCCATCATTGGAGTTTCTTCGAAATTTTTCCCTCAGGAGGTGTCAGGGTGAAGTTTTCCCTCCTTCTGCTATGGAGGCCAAACCTCCAACTTCCACCTAAGAGACTACAAAGTGCCTTATTACAAGCTATCTTCATGGATTCCTCAGGTCTGATCTATACCGTCTTTGGTTCCCTGCTATTCTTCTGTGACTGACTCTGCTCTTTAAAGAGGGGCTCTCTTGGTGAAGTGGGGCTACAGGGAAGCCTCAAGCTGTACAAACTTTTCCAAGTATTCCCTGGGAGCTAAAGGAAGAAGGAGGGAACAGTGTGCACCAAGACCTTGTACCTGGTAAATCCCTTCTCAGCCAGCCCCTCCCACTCTCAGATGTCCAGTTCAATAGGACAGAGAGTATTTACTGTTGTTGTTTGGTTTGCCTAAGAATACCTTCTACAAGATGCTATGAGGGGGACAGTGACATAGAGGCCTGTAAAGGACCCTCTGTATGGATCTCAGAAGGATGATTAGATCATAGAGAAATAATAAATTTTTGTAAAAGCATTAAAATAACTGTTGGTGTTAAAAGCTTCCTCGTCTGGCACCTACACTGCTTGTGTTTCTGTAAGTGTTTCCATTTGTCATTCATTTTTTCAAGGACCAATTGTATACTTCCAAGTTCTGCTTTGACTGATGCAGCTTTGCTTTCTATAACTCTGTGAGGTGTACACACAAGTGATCCCATTTCTGTCAATCTGTTGCCATGATTGGTTGTTCTTCATATTTAGTCTTACAATGGATTCTAAACAGTCTTGGTCACCACACGATTATGTCAAGATCAGACCTTTTTACTTCAATGGTGGACATTAACTTGACAGTTTTGGCATATCAATGATTAATATATGAGTGATTTCTGACAATGAAGACTGGATTCTCTTTTTTACTGAAACAAATGCTATATTTGGCTTAAAAGATAACATGGTGTTTAAATTACACAGGTCAACTTGTATGCAGTGTTGTAGCTGTGTTGGTCCCAGGATATTAGAGAGACAAGGTGGGTGAGGTAACATCTTTTATTGGCCTAACTTCTGTTGGAGAGAGACATGGACTGAATAGAGACACTGGATTTATTTATTACAACAGTTTATAACCCACGAAACCCCACTATTCTAGCTTTTTCCCCTTTTACCCCCGATGAATGGAGAGGCATTCATGGGCCACTTTACCTTGAATGGTCCCTTGAAATATGTGTTAACTACTTGTGCTAAACAATCTGTTCCACCTTGTATTTAGCTTTGACACATTTGAGTACATTTTCCAGACCTGAAGAAGAATTCTGTGTAACCTTGATAGCTTCTCTCTCTCATCAACAGAAGTTGGTGCAATAAAATATATTACCTACGAGTCTCTCTAGTACAGTGGTTCACAAACTATTGTACTGGTGACCCCTTACACATAGCAAGCCTCTGAGTGTGACCCCCCTTATAAATGAAAAACACTTGTTTATATATTTAACGCTATTATAAATGCTGGAGGCAAAGTGGGGCTTGGGGTGGAGGCTGATAATTCGTGACACCCCATGTAATAACCTCGTGGCCCCCTGTGGGGTCCCAACGCCCAGTTTGAGAACCCCTGCTCTAGTATGTAAACTTAACACTGAAAGGTCCAAATGCAGAGCTGACTACAGATTCTGAGCAACTCATTAATAATTCCAGCCCTTCAGTGTCCCAGAAATCCAAACCGAGTTAAGATTTAAACACTGAAACGTTGACAAAAGTAGATAGGGTTAACAATATAATGTCATAAAACGCCCGGCCTTTTAGAAAACTTAGAAATGTCTTACTGCAACAATGTGGAAATTTGGGCAGTAGGTTCTGCATGGATTGTGCCAAGATGTTAAAAAGGAATACCCTGGGCAGTGCATTAGTTAGGGAAGGGTATAAAAGGTTTGGAGGCTTTAGGACCCTGGATGAGGATGCAGATAATCCTGATATGAGGAGCTGCATGTGGGTGCACATTAATAATGAATTATTGATGAGTCTTAAAAGCAGATAGAGTCAGTTAGTCGCAGTCAGAATACAAAAGGAGTTGGAGCCTTGTTTAATATCTCTTTTTATTTCTAAGGCTCCTAACACTTGTATCTGAGTATCATTATTTTTATTATTCATTCCTCTTGTTCTTGCCATTTTTCTCTTCAAGTTTCACACCATCTTAAAAGAGAAAATTGTATTATTATGAATACCTATCTTTTATACAGCATGCTTTATCAGTAGATTTGAAAGCACTTTCATCCACATTTTTCAGATGGGAACATGAGTTACAGAGAGGTGAAGTGACTTACCCCAGGTCACCAACAAGTAATAGCAGAACTGAGACTAAAGCCCATGTCTCTTGAGTCCAAGGCCAGTGCTCTGTCTACTAGATCTCACTGCCTCCCCCTTTATTCTGCTTTTCTTCCTTTTGATGAATTCATCTAGTTTTTCTGTGTATCTCAGTCTACTTCCTTCCCTCTCTCCCACATTGCTTCAGAGCTCTTTCCTTTGCTCCTGATCTTCAACCAATGACAATTTCTTCTGCAGCTGCTCAAGGTCACAATGGGTTTTTGAGTTTAAGGATCTTCTGCTGGGTGAAGCAGGGGCTTTGTGATTCCTTGTGATACACCTGCTCCTTCTGTAACTGTGTGAGTATATGACAGTATGTCTACAGTAAGAAAAAAGGTTGTGTTTTTAACATGTTAGGTAGCATGTTAACTAGTGTGTGTTCAAATTCTAGCGTACAAAATGCAAGTTGTAGTTTTAACACATATAAGCTGGTTAACATAAACCCTCATTTCACCCTGGCTAATGAGTGTTAAAACTACACTTGCCTTTTAACACATTTTAGTTAACATAAATTAGCTGACTAAACAAATTTAAAATACTTCCCCCCTTCTTCTAGTGAAGACAAGCCTTGAGAGGGTGGCTAAGGTATTGAATTTTGCTGCAAGCTGGCTCAGTTTGAGCACCAGTGATGTTACGCTGCTTTGATGCATTTGCTATGGATAAAAATCCAGATGTGGCATCTAATTTCCTTTTATATCCTAATCTGATAATTGACTGAATTAAACTTCCAGAATATTTAATATTCTGCATTTTTCTATTTTAGTGGGAGATAAATTAAATGAAAAGAAACACTTGGAGGTTTGCCAAAGTAATCTTTAAGATACCTGATTACTAACTTTTAACTATGTTTTTAAACTGCTTTAAGATCTGAAAAGATACAGAGAGACTTCTGTGAGCTAACCATTTCATTCACACTTAGTCAGATGTGGGGAAAGCATACATTGTTTTAAATTTTAAAATTCTAGCTTTCTGCCATACGGCACCATCGGAGAAGACAGCTAGTCTCTATGATGAAAGTGTTGGCTTCACGTCACAGGAAATGCCTTTCTGTTGTCATACAGTGACAATGAAGTCCAGAGGCTCTCTTCTCCTGTCAAAAAAGAGAGGAAAATAATTAAGTGAGAAAATCCTGTTTGATCTCCTGAATATTTTTGCTCTTCATTTTGTAAAGGCTTCAAACAGTATTTTTAACTGTTTTTAAACCAAGGGAATCTCTCTCACTTCCTTTACCCAACCCCATGTTGCCCTATCCACACTAGGAGCAGGAATAGTGTGTTGCCAAGCTGGGCTCACCCAAAAACTACGATGTAAAGTTTCCTAATGCAATTCTGCTTAGCATGAGTTTAACACTGTTTCACTGACCAGTGTGGACAGGAAGGCTTTTGAAAAAACAGCCACACAGAAACAGTATTGAGAAAGTAGGGATAGGGATAGATTTTTTAAAGATGCTTTAGATACCTAAAGAGGCATGTAAGTGCTTATTGAGATTATTAAAAGTGTATCAGCAGAGGAAAACAATGGGATTTAGGTGTCTAACCTGATTCTGAAAGTCTCACTTAAGTACCTGTTTGCCTCTTTAGGTGCCTAACTACCTTTGAAGATTTGGTCCTACCTCTAGTTTCTGAATATAGTTGGGTTATTGGTCCTGTTACTGCAAACAGATCTGCTAAAATTTTGTTTGACTTCATTGGGATTCTTCATAGTAGTAAAGATTTTAAGTAGATTTGTTTTCAGTATCAGGGTTATAGTCCATTTGTGAAAGCAAACAATGTCATAGCCATATCTTTGTTTGAACATTGTTTCTCACACTTTTACAACTGCTTGTGTGGATGTGGCCTCTCTATATTGGGTGGGTTTAAATGTGTGGTTGGTACGTACTTGGGTATAATATCTGCACCTTATTCTAGAAGTCAATGAAGATCTTGGGAGAGAGGAGAGATTCTTCATAGTAGGTAGGTTAAGTCTTAAGTATGCAAAATCATCAAGAAAAACATTGCTTTCCAAAAGTAGAGCAGCAAATGTCCCCTGAAACATGAAAAAGTTTAAGGAGTGGGATGCTGACAAGGAACAGGCAGGTTTTGTAATGTTTTTTATTTTAATTGAGAGGCTCTATCTTCCAGACTCTAAAGATCATATTGTAATCTAGTCTTGTCTAGTTCAGAGAGATGTGAGTATTTGGTGATTCTTTAAAGATAGCTGCAAGTGACTTTGAAATAAGCTATTAAAAATGTTGACTTTTAAAACAGTATCCAAATTCATTTGCAAATATTACTGCTTTATTTATATGATGATTTTACAAGTTACACATCTCTTTACATGTCAATAAAATCCAACCCATCAGTTTGGCCCAGTTCCCTAACTCCTTGTTCTGTTCATAATACCATTCTATGAAGGTACTTCCCTAGGTTGTACTAAGACATGGAATGAAAGTGTCTTGATTTTGATAAGTTTCCTGTCTGCTTGTGCCAAATGCTTACTTCCATAAATATAAGGTGTCATGGGCTACTTAACATAAGTGAACAGGATTATGGTAATAGGCCAGTTTAGGCTATATCATTATTACCATATTTGTGCTTAATGTTATTGGTACTTAATGAGTGTGTGCGTGTGCACGCACTTGCTAACCAGCATATATTAGTCAACAAAAGAAAGCCAACTCTTAATATAATTGTAATCTGTGGATTAAAAAATGCCAGTGTAAAGCAAAATTAATTTTTATATTGCAAATTCTGGATTCATCTCTCTATTCACTTTTTCCCTCTCTAATAATCATGTTAAGAGTTCTACATCTGGAGACTCTGCTCATGTTTTAGGGAGTGGAGTCAGCTTGATCCAGTGGATAAAATATTTGACTGGGAGAGAAAAGACGTGAGTTCTAGTCCCAGTTATGCCACTGATCTGCTTGGATAAGTCAGTTCTGTCTCCATGCTCCAATTTCCCTTCTCACCTTTGTCTGTCTTATCTGCTTACACTAAAGGGCCAGATTTTTAAAGGTACTTTGGCATCTAAGCATGGAGATTGTCTCTTCTGAAAATCCCATTAGGTGCCTATCTCCATCTTTAGATACCTAAATACCTTTAAAAATCTACCTTGGAGTAAGGACTGTCTCTCATTTTGTTTTTGTATAGTGTACTGATCTCAGTTGGAATCCCTAGGTGCTACTGTAACAAAAATAATAATGAAAGGTAAACTATTTAGGCATTAATACTAAAATCTGAGTTCCGTATAACAAGCTAGATGGAAGCAAGAGTGCAGAGGATTATATCCAGTGTGACCAAGTGATGAGAGGGAGGTTCTGAGTTGTGTCCTCCAAAACTCGTTGCAGAGACCAATTTTATTTAATATTACATTAATGGTCTTAAAGATTATTAAAGTTTGAGAGTGATAAAAATTCCTTGATAACATTAAGATAGAAAGCAAGTGAATACTTCCTGAGGAAGCCACCTATTATAATAATTAGGGAAGTGGGCAAGTGACAAAGGTTATTCTCAAAAAGAAAAGGAGTACTTGTGGCACCTTAGAGACTAACAAATTTATTTGAGCATAAGCTTTCGTGAGCTACAGCTCACTTCATCGGATGCATTCGGTGGAAAATACAGTGGGGGAGATGATTTATATACACAAAGAACATGAAACAATGGGTGTTATACACACTGTAAGAAGAGTGATCACTTAAGATGAGCTATAACCATCTCCCCACTGTATTTTCCACTGAATACATCCGATGAAGTGAACTGTAGCTCATGAAAGCTTATGCTCAAATAAATTTGTTAGTCTCTAAGGTGCCACAAGTACTCCTTTTCTTTTTGCGAATACAGACTAACACGGCTGCTACTCTGAAACCTGTCAAAGGTTATTCTGAGTTTCAAGCATGCATATAGACCTAATAAAAGAGAATATACATTTAATTGAGTACAACTGTAGGAAAAAATTAAGAAAGGGATATAAAGGAAAAAGTCTGTGATGATAGAGTCACAGTGTATTCATTATGTAAAGAAGCAAACAATGTTCTAAGATATATAACTAAGGCAACTGCATTTAATTCAGAGACTAACTGAATTAGAAAAGACTTCATTTGAAATGTTATGGAGACTTTGAGCTTGTTTCATAAAGGAAATTAAAATCTTAGAGTCTAACTTTATTTGGGGGTGACGTGCGGAAAAGGCTGAAGAAGCTGTATATATCTAACTTTGAAAAGAGGAGAACATTCAGAAGTAACATACAAATATATTTATGTGGCAACCACAAAGCAATCTGTGAATGAACTTCATTTACCTTTAGTAAAATTTATGGGCAAGGACTAAACATAAAGAGACTTAGGGTATGAATCCACAAGAGTACTTTCGTGCCTATGTACCATTTTGGGGGCACCTAAAACCTGTGTTTAGGTATCACTGTGATCCATAAAACTCTTGCTCGACTGCGTCCTAACCTGTAGGTGCCTAAACTCGGTCAGCTTCTGGCCATGTGGGTGCTCAGGGACATATCTCCTTCCTGAGTATGCGCACTATTGTTCATGATAGGTGTCTTGATGCCTAAGCCTCAGAGCAATTCACATTTGGCAGCCTAAGTCGTGTGTGTATGGGATTGATTCCAGTATGTGGCCCCTGAGCATGCATACTGAATTGAACCACTCAGGCAAGTTCACACAAAATCATCAGAGGGAGAAGGACCTCTCTTATAACCTTTATGCTCAGTCAGGATGTGGGAGACCCCTATTTCAAGTCCCCCTCTCATCCAGGGGAGAAGGGATTTGAATGGGGATCTGCCACTTCTCAGGTGAGTGCCGTGGCTACTAGGCTATGGAATATTCTGAAATGGGGCTCCCTCAATCTCTTCTATTGAAGTTTTTTGACTTTAATTAAACAATGAGATACTTACATATTAATTGGGCCAGAAAAAGAGTTAGAATGATTCAATAATCTAGTGTTTAGGGCACTCATCTGAGATGTAGCAGATCCCTCTTCAGATCTTTTGTGGGGAACTTGAATTGGGGTCTTCCACATTCTGGGTGCGTACTTTATCCAATACGCTAAAGGTTTAAGGAAGGTCCCACAGTTGGTTTGTTTCAGGTCTTGCATGCAACTTGGGCAGCTGAGCACTGATCTTCCCCCAGTTTGTGGATCACTAGGAGAGCAAGGTGCTTTCATGTAGCCCAGACTTAGGAATCTGTATCTGAGAGAGGAATAGAGTTTACAAGACACCCATTCTGGTCTGTATCTCCTGTTGGCTAGCTTAGGCTTCCACTCCTAGTCTGCTGGCTTTGTGGACTGTATTCATAAGCCCCTGTCTCTCCCCTTTCATTGTATCGGGAGCCTACGAACCTAACTCAGGCTTTGTGGATCAGTGTTTGTCATAAGATTTTCTAGGTGCCACAAAACTGAGCATTGCAATGCCCAGGTTCCTGCATGGATCCGACCTATGGAGAGTGGATGTTGAGAAGATATTTTTAGTTCAGAGAATAATTGGGATATGGAACAGGCTGATAGAGGCTATAACTGAAGATCAAAAAATTTAATTGTGGAATTGATGAATATCTAGAAACTTGGAGCATTTCTGAATAAACCTGCATATAGGTTGCTGTGAAAACACAGCTCTTTAGAAACCCTAAATATATCTGTACTATCCTCAGAGCTTCATGTTCTTGGATGTTTAGTTCCAAAAAGTGGAGCTTCCTCAGAGAGCTGGTGTACTGCCTCTGTGTCAAATATAAGGTGCCTGCTTTCTGAGTTTGACATGAAAAGTGGAGGGGCTATATGTATTTATATAACATGCCAAGTATTGAGCTTATTGTTAAGCATGATTGCCTTTTTATGGTTTTTGATTTCACTAGTCATACCTACTTAAATCTTGGAGTCCTTACTTAGGCACAAATCTTGAATTTTCCCATGAGAAGGACTTCAGGATTTGGCTTGATACAAGGGCATGATTCAATTCACCCAAAGTGAAAAATACTTAGGAGTAGTAAAAATCCAGCTAAGTGGAGTGTTGGATTGACTTAACATTGACTCCAGGCTCTCTGACCCTCTGCACATAGCATAAATCAAGAGAATTCTGTAATGACATACAATTTTGGGCATGTGGTTATAGGGAAACATAAAATCATGAAATATTTGAACTTAGGCCTTGTCTACACCACAGGGGAAATTTCATCTAAGCTACGCAATTTGAGTTATGTGAATAGCGTAACTCAAATTGATGTAGCTTAGACCTATTTACCACGGGGTCCACACTACGCAATGTTGACAGGAGATGCTCTCCCTTCGACTCCCCCTAATCTTCTTGATCAGGTGGGAGAGCGATTCCACGGTCGATTTAGCGGGTCTTCGCTAGACCTGCTAAATTGACCGCCGATGCATTGATCACCTCTCATCGATCCCCTACTAAGTGTAGACAAGCCATTAGTAACTTTATTGGATACCTACAGAGTCAGAGCCTTTGCTTTCCAATCCTTTTCAGAATGATTGTTTTATTTATTTGTATATATAAAAATTAAATAACATTCTTGGCTGCATAGTCACTAGACACCTTGCTAAGACACAACAAGGTGCAGCGGAATGCTAGGGTGGGATTATGTTGTATGAAAGAACCCAGCTCTGTAATGTGGGATTTCATTTATACAATGGCTTATTGATGATTAAAAAGACATATTACACAATAGGTCAATTTATCCTAAGCAAATGATCAATGAGGGAAGCAGTGATCTGCTTCTGTTTAAGGCTCCCTCTGTGTTGCTTTGCCCAAGTCTTCCAAATTATCCTGAGGAAGCAAGGTCTGGTTTGGTGGTTCCCCAGTCCTCCACAAAAATATGGGCCTGAACAAGGGCCCTGTTTATTCAATATTGAAAGTGCCATTTTCCAGCCATCAGCTGATGGGGAAAGAAATGGCTACTGCATTTTTTTAATAATGTGTTTAGATTCAATGCCAATGGAAGGACTTCTCCTCAGCTTGCCAAGGACTCACTGCTGCCCCCACAGTCTTTTTTAGGCAGTTTTATTATCCAAACTTAAACAGTTCCTCAGCTCTTGTTTTACATCTCAGGCTTTTGCTGCCTCCCCTCCCAGAACAATCTGAAGGTCCTGCTTTTTTTGTGTTCTGTGGGTTTGTCTCTCACTCAGTCTCTCTTTGACCCTTTATAGCTCCAGGTGCAGCCCCATCCCCTAAATTAGCCCAACTGGGAGCACTAGTTCTGGCACAGGGACACTGGACCTCCTTCAGTTATGGGGCCAGCCACCCTCTGACAGGTCCTTATTGACTTCAATTGATTTTCAGGCTGTCAGCAACTTGCTTCTTATTTTCACACTCATTCTTGTGCCTTTCACTTCACTCTTCTGCCCACAGTTTGAAGGAATCGAGGCTGGAAGCAGGGGCTTCAACTATTCTAAAAATCCCATTTCCCCCGTGCCCCGTTCCTCTTCCTTTCCCTCAATTTAATTTCTGCTTTCATCTAAGTTATTTTAAAAATAAGTAATAAAGTGCTGCAAAAGAAAGCTATAATAAATCAATCTTTGTTGAAATTTAAGTCCTGTTTCCTTTAGCAAATATAGTGCAGAATGGAATAATTTGGTTCTACATTACTTGTCAATTTTAGTGTGCTTTAAAAACTGTTCTTTTGCTGGCAGGATTTGAAATCTAGCAATCAACGAGATGAAATTGCAGCAGCACGTGCTTCTCTGAAGGAAAATTCGTCTCTTCTACATTCAATTTGTTCAGCTTGTTTGGAACATTCAGATGTTGCATCCCTTATAGCCAGCAAGGACTCAATTTGTGATGAAATACAGAGTGCTCTCAATGTCATTTCTAATGCTTCTCAAGGAATTAGAAATCAAAAGGTTCATCCTACGCCTCATTCAGCTATGCTAGGAAGTGCACTTGATGAGCTTGAGGTAGGTAAATATGTAAACATGTACCAATGCAATGTACACATTTATTTTAAATGAAGGTAGTGCTTGCTAAAGTGACACTGAAAGCTTTAGAAACTGAAGTTCAGTTTATTCAGTGTGGCCAGTATTAATACAAGCTTTCCCATAAGGTGCATCAGTCCTGACCTTGGTGGGACCTCTTTCTGCAGATGAGGTGGTGGTTAGGTCTCCAAGCCTGTTCAGTTTTTGGAGTCTCTAATATTGCCAAAAAGGGTGCTAATTAGTTCTTATTGAGTTGCTGATGGAAGGGGTGCACACATAGGACATAAACTGGAATAAGCCTGTCAGGATTCCCTCCACACTCTGAACTCTGGGGTACAGATGTGGGGACCCGCATGAAAGACCCCCTAAGCTTATTTCTACCAGCTTACGTTAAAAAATTCCCCAAGGCACAAATCCTTTCCTTGTCCTTGGACAATATTGCTGCCACCACCCAAGTGAGTTAGAGAAAGATTCAGGAAAAGGACCACTTGGAGTTCCTATTTCCCCAAAATATCTCCCCAAGTCCCTTCACCACCTTTCCTGGGGAGGCTTGAGAATAATATACCAACCAATAGGTTAACAAGGTGAGCACAGACCAGACCCTTGGGTTTTTGGACACTAAAAACTAATCAGGTTCTTAAAAGAAGAACTTTATTATAAAAAAAAATTAAAAGAAGCACTTCTGTAAAATCAGGATGAAAGGTAATTTTACAGGGTAATAAAAAGATTTAAAACACAGAGGATCCCCCTCTAGACTCAACTTCAAAGTTACAAAAACATGAATAAACCTCCCTCTTGGCATAGGGAAAATTCACAAGCTAAAACAAAAGATAATCAAATGCATTTCCTTGCTATTACTTACAATTTCTGTAATTTTATATGTATTATTTCAGTAGGAGATGGATTACCTGCTTGGTCTCTCTCTGTCTCCAGAGAGAGAACAAACAAAACCTCCCCCCCCCCAGATTTGAAAGTATCTTCTTTCCCCATTGGTCCTTCTGGTCAGGGGCCAACTAGGTTAATTGATCTGATTAACCCCTTACAGGTAAGTGATTCTGTACCTCTGGCCAAGAGGGATTTTATATTACTACATACATAAAGGTTGTTACCTTTCCCTTTATATTTATGACAAAGC
Source organism: Dermochelys coriacea (assembly GCF_009764565.3). Classification (NCBI taxonomy): domain Eukaryota; kingdom Metazoa; phylum Chordata; order Testudines; family Dermochelyidae; genus Dermochelys; species Dermochelys coriacea. Next base: position 81,257,189 of record NC_050074.1, on the reverse strand, counting down.
CCATTATATAAATGCCACTAACCATTTATCAGGTGAAAACAATTTTGGTGATCACTGGCCTGGGCTGGATTTCAATTGGTGTGTTCGAATAAAAGATTCTGCCCTACTGCCCTAATGCCATCATATATGAGTCACATAATTGAAGTTTAGAATTTGAATTATGCTCTTTTTCTGTCATTTTCATTTAATGAATAGAGACAAAGTGGTTAAATTAATATCTTTTATTGGACCAACTTCTGTTGGTGAAAGAGACATGCTTTTGAGATACACAGAGCTCTTCTTCAGATCATCCTGGGACCAACACAGCTACAACGACACTGCAAACTGTTTAATGAACAGACATAATGTGACTCATATGATTAGACAAAAAATGTGTTTCTGGTTTCAGCAGTTAAGAATATGTTTGAGGAAAGTCACATCTTTCTCTTCTCCCAAACAAGTCTTAATCATCTGAGTGAGGTTTTCCCTTTGCATGTCTGGCTCTGACCTGATCTATTTGACGCCTTAGGTGACCAGAGTTCTAGTTCCAGCTCTGCCACTGGTCTGCTGCTTGACATTGGACAAGTCACTTCTCCTCTTTGTGCCTCAGTATACCCAAATTGGGCATGATGACACTGACCTCCTTTGTAAAGTGCTTTGAGATCTACTGATGAAAATGCTATATAAGAGCTAGTTATAATAGTAATAATGTTGTTAGTATTCCTTCTGGTGCTTGAATTTACTCTCTGCACATACTTTCCCTCTAGTAAAGAGTCGCTGGTTCTGCATTATGGGCCTGATCCTGCAAGGTGCCCTCAATTCCCATAATGTTAACAGGAGTGCTCCACCTTGCACAGTTTGGCTCTAACTCTGCTGCCAGAATGATAAGAACACTGTTCTGTGTTATTTTGTTATCAGGAGATAGGGATGACTGCTGAATGGGTGACAGACCCTTCTTGTCTCACACTGAAGTATCCCAGCACCACTGTACGTCTGAGTTCTGCTGGTCTGGTGAGCACACATTAGAGAGATGCTGCATAATATAAGAGAGTGGTTTTAACAGTAGGGGCAACAGAATGATCTGACTAATGATGTCCCTGGGTGCCATTAAACTATGCAGTATGTCTTGGAAGTAATTGCTCTCCCTTTAGCCTTTTCTATACTGGGGAAATTTAAAAAAATATTCCCACCAGTATTACTATTAAGCTACATCTATACTATGAGCTAGTGATGTGATTCCCCTGCTCGTATACACATACTTGGGGGAGTTCTCATTGAGCTAATGAGCAATGGAATCATGCCCCTAGCTCATCATGTAGATGTAACCTTAGGTGAGCTGCTAATACTAGTGAAAGTCCTAATGTAGATGAGGCTTATTTGGCTGGACCATGCTAAACTAATCTGTTCTTCAGCAGGTATAACTTATTTAGTCCTAAAAATACTGGAAATTACCCATTGTTTGCCTACACTGGGCTCTCATTGTTGCTAACACTGATTCAGGAAAACCAGTGTTATATCGTTGATGGTAATGTTTTTCCCCCCTAAAATTCTCTAGTGAAGACAGGCTATACATGCAAATATGAGAGAAATCTGTTGAAGTCCATGGATGCCCCTACTAGTATAGAAATTTACTAACCATTAACAGAAACGTCAAATACACCTTCACTGAATTTTTAATTATGTTTTAGCACATTAACTAATAGATAGAAATTTGCAAGAGGGATGATTTTTTTGACCTCACACAATCTATATTGACTATGTGAAATCTATATCATTTTTGTATTTTTAAGTTTTACTGTTACTACATTTGTTGCTTTTTAAAACATAGAGAGCAATGGTAATTACTACAAGATCAGAAATCCTCCTTTTTATTGAATTTATTTTTAGTTAGAAATATTAGAACATAGAAGCTCAAACTACTGTTAAATATATTTTTTTCATTTACTTGTATATTTTTTACTGACCACAAATGGGAGCTGAGGCTGTATGAGCTAGATAAAGCAAAATGTATTAAGAATTTACCATTTTTAATTATTTTACAAATTTTACGGTTGAGTATGGCAAGGACCCAAAGTAGCCTTTGCTCTGTCTTGCTCTTGCAAATACAGTGCTGTGAAATAAATTGATGTAGTAAATAATCCGTTGGAAGCAAATTTCATTAAATCTTTATCATGTGGAAAGGTATCAAGGAGTTTACTCAACAAGTACTATCCAGGAGTTTTGCAATATCTTTTACCCTTACATGCAACTGGCAGTCTGAAAGTAAACAGAGATTTAGTTGAGCAAAACACAGGTAGAATTGGAACATTTTACCTCCTAAATCCTTGTGTATCAAGAATTCCACAATAAACTCCATAGAACTCCTATGACATTCATAATTAAACATAGACTAGTAATGTTTGGTTCTTAATAATTACTAGGGCAGTCAAGTGATTTAAAAAAATTGATAACATCGATCAAAAATTAATTGTGATTAATCACCTGATTAATTATACTGTTAAAAACAATAGAATAATATTTATTTTAAATATTTTTGGATGTTTACTACATTTTCAAATATATTTATTTCAATTACAACACAGAATACAAAATGTACAGTGCTCACTTTAAATTTATTTTGATTATAAATATTTGCACTGTAAAAAAAAATGAAAAAGTTTTTATCAATTCAACTCATACAAGTACTGTAGTGCAATCTCTTTATCATGAAAATTGAACTTCCAAATGTAGAATTATGTACAAAAAGCCCTGAATTTAAAAATAAAACAATGTAAAATTTTAGAGCCTGCAAGTCCACTCAGTCCTACATCTTGGTCAGCCAATCACTCAGACAAACAAGGTTGGGTACAATTTGCAGGAGATAATGCTGCCTATTTCTTGTTTATAATGTTACCTGAAAGTGAGAAAAGATGTTCGCATGGCACTGTTGTGGCTGGCATTGCAAGATATTTGCATAGATTCATAGATACTAAGGTCAGAAGGGACCATTCTGATCATCTAGTCCGACCTCCTGCACAATGCAGAATCTCACCCACCCACTTCTATGAAAAACCTCACCTATGTCTGAGCTATTGAAGTCCTCAAATCGTGGTTTAAAGACTTCAAGGAGCAGAGAATCCTCCCTCAAGTGACCCGTGCCCCATGCTACAGAGGAAGGCGAAAAACCTCCAGGGCCTCTTCCAATCTGCCCTAGAGGAAAATTCCTTCCCGACCCCAAATATGGCGGTCAGCTAAACCCTGAGCATATGGGCAAGATTCACCAGTCAGATACTACAGAAAATTCTTTCCTGGGTAACTCAGATCCCATCCATCTAATATCCCATCTCAGGGGATTAGGCCTATTTACCCTGAATATTTAAAGATCAATTAATTACCAAAATCACATTATCCTATCATACCATCTCCTCCATAAACTTCTCGAGTAGAATCTTAAAGCCAGATAGATCTTTTGCCCCCACTGCTTCCCTTGGAAGGCTATTCCAAAACTTCACTCCTCTGATGGTTAGAAACCTTTGTCTAATTTCAAGTCTAAACTTCCTGGTGACCAGTTTATACCCATTTGTTTTTATGTCCACATTGGTGCTGAGCTTAAATAATTCCTCTCCCTCTCCTGCATTTATCCCTCTGATATATTTATAGAGAGCAATCATATCTCCCCTCAACCTTCTTTTAGTTAGGCTAAATAAGCCAAGCTCCTTAAGTCTCCTTTCATAAGACAAGTTTTCCATTCCTTGGATCATTCAAGTAGCCTTTCTCTGTACCTGCTCCAGTTTGAATTCATCCTTTTTAAATATGGGAGACCAGAACTGCACACAGTATTCCAGGTGAGGTCTCACTAGTGCCTTGTATAATGGTAATAAAACCTCTTTATCCCTACTGGAAATACCTCTCCTGATGCATCCCAAAACTGCATTAGCTTTTTTTCACAGCCATATCACATTGGCAGCTCATAGTCATCCTATAATCAACCAGTACTCCAAGGTCCTTCTCCTCTTCCGTTACTTATAATTTATGTGTCCCCAGCTTATAACTAAACTTCTTGTTATTAATCCCTAAATGCATAACCTTATACTTCTCGCTATTTAATTTCATCCTATTACTATTACTCCAGTTTACAAGGTCATCCAGATCCTCCTGTATAATATCCCAATCCTTTTCTGAATTGGCAATACCTCCCAGCTTTGTATCATCTGCAAACTTTATGAGCACACTCCCACTTTTTGTGCCGAGGTCAGTAATAAAAAGATTAAATAAGATTGGTTCCAAAACTGATCCCTGAGGAACTCCACTGGTAACCTCCCTCCAGCCTGACAGTTCATCTTTCAGTAGGACCCATTGTAGTCTCCCCTTTAACCAATTCCTTATCCACCTTTTGATGTTCATATTGATCCCCATCTTTTCCAATTTAACTAATAATTCCCCATGTGGCACGGTATCAAACGCCTTACTGAAATTTAGGTAAATTAGATCCACTGCGTTTCCTTTATCTAAAAAATCTGTTACTTTCTCAAAGAAGGAGATCAGGTTGGTTTGGCATGATCTACCTTTTGTAAAACCATGTTGTATTTTGTCCCATTTACCATTGACTTCAATGTCCTTAACTAATTTCTCCTTCAAAATTTTTTCCAGGACCTTGCATACTACAGATGTCAAACTAACTGGCCTGTAGTTACCTGGATCATTTTTTTCCCTTTCTTAAAAATAGGAACTATATTAGCATTTCTCCAATCATTCGGTACAACTCCTGAGTTTACAGATTCATTAAAAATTCTTGCTAATGGGCTTGCAATTTCAGGTGCCAATTCCTTTAATATTCTTGGATGAAGATTATCTGGGCCCCCCGATTTAGTCCCATTTAGTTGTTTGAGTTTCGCTTCTACCTCAGATATGGTAATATCTACCTCCATATCCTCATTCCCATTTGTCGTGCTACCATTATCCCTAAGATCCTCTTTAGCCTTATTAAAGACTGAGGCAAAGTATTTGTTTAGATATTGGGCCATGCCTAGATTATCTTTAACCTCCACTCCATCCTCAGTGTTTAGCAGCCCCACTTCTTCTTTCTTAGTTTTCTTCTTATTTATATGGCTATAGAACCTTTTACTATTGGTTTTAATTCCGTTTGCAAGGTCCAACTCTACTCGACTTTTAGCCTATCTCATTTTATCCCTATATGTTCTGACCTCAATAAGGTAGCTTTTCTTGCTGATCCCTCCCATCTTCCACTCCCTGTATGCTTTCTGCTTCTTCTTAATCACCTGTCTAAAATGCTTGCTCACCCAGTTTGGTCTACAACTCCTGCCTATGAATTTTTTCCCCTTTCTTGGGATACAGGCTTCCGATACTTCTGCAGCTTTGTTTTAAAGTAATCCCAGGCCTCCTCTACCTTTAGATCCATAAATTCTTCAGTCCAATCCACTTCCCTAACTAATTTCCTTAATTTTTGAAAGTCAGCCCTTTTGAAATCAAAAACCCTAGTTGCAGATTTATTTTTGTTAATCCTTCCATTCAGTTTGAACTGAATTAGCTCATGATCACTTAAACCAGGATTATCCCCTACAACCATTTTTTCTATGAGGTCCTCACTACTCACCAAAACCAAATCTAAAATGGCATTCCCTCTAATCGGTTCAGCAACTACTTGATGAAGAAATCCATCAGCTATCGCATCTAGGAAAATCTGAGCCCTATTATTATTACTAGCACTGGTCCTCCAGTCTATATCTGGGAAGTTAAAATCTCCCATGATCACGCAGTTTCCATTAGTATTTACTATATTAAAAACATTAAAAAGGGCTCTATCCATATCCAAATTAGATCCCGGAGGTCTATAGCACACCCCAAGCACTATTGTAGGAGAGGCTCTACTAGTTATCTTCCCCAGTGTAATTTTTGCCCAGACGGACTCTGTTTTATCCATTGCATCGCTTCTTATTTCTTTACATTCTACCTCCTCATTGATATACAATGCTACTCCACCACCTTTACCTTTATTTCTGTCTTTCCTAAACAGCACATACCCTTCAATACCTGTAGTCCAATCATGACTACTATTTTCCACCATGTTTCTGTTATCTCTATAATATCTGGTTTCACTTCCTGCACCAGTAGCTCTAGTTCCTCCATTTTGTTACCTTGGCTCCTCGCATTGGTGTACAAACATCTTAATTTTTGCTGTTTGGCCTCGCTCACATTTTGTACCCTATTAGGCACAGTCATTCTACAGCCAGTATAACCTATTAGACTGGTATCCACACTGCCCTCGCTCCTTATATACATTCTCCTACCCACTAAAAATTCATATGACCCTTCATGCTTCAACCACCATTCCAGAGGACATGCGTCCACGCTGATGACAGGTTCTGCTCGATAATGATCCAAAGCAGTGCGGACCAACACATGTTCATTTTCATTATCTGAGTCAGATGCTACCAGGTGATGGTTGTTTTTCTTTTTTGGTGGTTCAGGTTCTGTAGGTTCCGCATCAGAGTGTTGCTCTTTTAAGACTTCTGAAAGCATGCACCACACCTCGTCCCTCTTAGATTTTCGACCACACTTCAGAGTCTTAAACCTTGGGTTAAGTGCTATAGCTATTTTTAGAAATCTCATATTGGTACCTTCTTTGCGTTTTATCAAATCTGCTGTGAAAGTGTTCTTAAAACGAACATGTGCTGGGTCATCATCTGAGACTGCTATAGCATGAAGTATATGCAGGTAAAACAGAAAAGGAGACATACAGTTCCTCCCCCCCCCACCACAAGGAGTTCAGTCACAAATTTAATTGACACATTTTTTTAATGAGCATCATCAGTATGGAAGCATGTCCTCTGGAATTGTGGCTGAAGCATGAAGGGGCATACAAATGTTTAGCATATCTGGCATGTAAATACTTTGCAAAACTGGATACAAGAGTGCCATGCGAACACCTATTCTCACTTTCAGGTGACATTGTAAGTAAGAAGCAGTATCTCCTGTCAATGTAAACAATCTTGTTTGTCTTAGCGATTGGCAGAATAAGAAGTAGGACTGAGTGGACTTGTAGGCTTTAAAGTTTTAAATTGTTTTGTTTTTGAGTGCAGTTATGTAACCAAAAAAAATCTGCATTTGTAAGTTACACTTTCACGATGAAGAGATTGCACTTCAGTACTTGTATGAGGTGAACTGAAAAATATTTCTTTTGTTTATCATTTTTACAGTGCATATATTTGTAATAAAAATAATATAAAGTAAGCACTGTACATTTTGTATTCTGTGTTGTAATTGAAATCAATATTGAAAATGTGGAAGAACATCCAAAAATATTTAATTAATTTCAATTGGTATTCTATTGCTGTAAGTGCAATTAATCACAATTAATTTTTCTGAATTAATCGTGAGAGATAATTGCGATTAATTGACAGTCCTAATAATTACATGTTGAAAACTGTATTAAAAGAACATGCAGGGCCAGATTCTTCGATGCGTTCTCAGGGCCTTTGCATCACCAGAGCGTAGGGGAGTTCACAGCTGTTGCAGAGCCACTATGTCTGTTTCCTGAGCCAGACTTGTCATCCCCCACTTCTCCTCAGCATGTAGGGTGTGGCCAGAGTGCAATGCAACTGGCATGGAGTCCCTTAGAGACCACACCCAGGTGGCAAAAATTAGAGAAGCCCAAAGATGGCTTGAATGTACACCAGGGCTCAGGATGGCACACATCTGCTCAGAACCTCAGGATGCTGTAGCCAGCTTTCACATTGCACCAGTCTTTCTTTTGCATGGAGCAGAAGCTCAATGAAGCAGAGAATTTGGGCCTAACCATTCAATTTAAATACTCATTTTCTTTTGAAACTTGTTTTGCTTACTGCTCACTGCATTAATTCAGTAGCAGAAAAAGACATTCAGGCAAGACACATTAGCAAATCTGTACTGTAGCTGCTCAATCTGTCTACTTTTGTAGGTTCTGGTTCATTTGTGTTGACTCTTCTACCTGCCACTACCTCTGAATTGATCAAGGAAAAAACAGTCCATTATGTATCCTTTGTCTTACACCTGACTGGGAATATTTCCTGTTCTTTTGAGCCCCTCTATGCTGTTGAAGAGAGCATACATATCTGATTAAATTATTGGAAGAATTAAAACCACAACCAGAATCCCTTTGAGTGTGTCACTTCTTTTGTTTGTTATTGCCCAGTATTTAAATTCTTGATTTATAAGTGAATGTTGTAGCCATTCATTCATGTATGATACGGATCATCAGATCATTTAGATATCGTTACATAACCGGAATTTAAGAGGTCTTCTATGAGAAGGAATCCCTTCTGTTTCCCCATACTTTCAAGTTGTTTCTCTGTGAGCATTTGGCACTATTGGTTTACTCTGTGAGCACGTTGCCAGGCAATGGCAGCAGTAGCAATGTTTTCTCTGTGTCAAGCCATCACAGGTCTGAAGCCCATTTAGGAGTCATGATGTTGTAGGAGCTGAGATATTGCAGTTGGCAGGCAAACACCTGGAACCAATATCTGCACACCACTCTATGGGGTGGTACCGCTCTGGAGCTGTTTAGTTTCAATGATTGACTTTAATCACCTCTAAGCATGTTTAATTCCTGTGGGAGCTGTGATAACCCCTCCTGCATGGAGTAGAACACAATCATACATAATCATTCACAAGCATAATACAATATAATCCCTAAATACGTTGTGTGCGATTGTATTATCTGTCACAGTGGGTACCCAACATTCCCTAAAGACAATAGGAGATGTGGGTGCTTATTACTCCTGAAAATCGGGTCACATTTATTTAAGTGCCTTGTTTTAGGCACTGAAGTTTGAAAAATATTTACAACATTACTTATTATAATTAAGAAAATGATCAAATAGCATAGAAGTAGTATTTTCAGAAGTGCCATGTCATAAACTCTTTATGCAAAGAATTAACTAGACCTCCCTTGACTATATCACACTACCTTTTTTCATAAATACAAAAATACTTCTCCAGTTTAAACATCTTTACTTGCTTGAGGCCTATGTGGAATTGTACATTTACATGCACAAACAATATAAGGAAACTGCAGCACTCAACGAGATTAGTTTCTATTTTTGACTTTTTGTCATCTTTTGGCTATGGTGGTGCTGACTGTTATCCATGCTTAGAAGAGCTATAGAAGATTTGCACTTAGCTGAATAAACGCTTGAATGCTTAGGATAATCTACAGCTTCTTTGTTTTGACCACATTTCTGGATTCTGTATTTAAAGGTTAATTTTATACAGTACCTCTTTACAGCTCTTTTGGTAAGCAGTAACTTTTATCAAAAGTTAATTTAGACTTATTAACTTTCAGGGAAATATGTTTTTGTAAATTTAGAGATTGATATATTAAGTAGACCAATATGCCATAGTCTCTCTGAACTGTTATTTCGGTGTTTACTGCACCCAGCTGTATTACTTTAAAATTACTATATCAAGTTATAGTGATAATACAGTATTTAACTCTCAATAGAGACAAAGAGAAAAAGTACAGAAACAAAAGAAGAGAACATGAAAAAAGATTTAGATATTCCTCACCAGCAAGTGCTTTCGCCTGCATCCTTCTCCAAATGTATCATAATCTAGTGAACTGACATATGCTAGTTTTGCAGATAGATCATCATCAACAATTGATTGTGGCTGTATTTATGAGCCAGCACCTCTACATTGGTGGGGATCACAGCAGTTTCATTTCACAGAAAGAAAGTAACAGACTGAAAACTCAGACCAGAACTAGTAAATTATTACCAATTACTCTTATTGACAAGAATAACTCCATCTGACTGGCAAATTGTTAATAGGATTGTGAAGTTTTCTCATAAAAAATAGTACTAGCTAATGTGGGGCAGTCTCCTCTGGCTTCTGAAAAGTAATCATCCCCGCCCCACGTATCCACATATCATATACACTTTTTTACCTATTGTGACAAAATTCCTCCTCTGCCTTGGTGGGTCCTGCGCTTATTGGCAGATTTTCTTGACTCAGAAGTTAACGGCAGCCCGCAGTTTGGCCACTTTTGTGGCTCAAATCTGCCGTTCACTCAGTTAGCCTCATCACTGGCCAGCATGGGGAAAGGAAGAAGAACAATCCCCGCAGTCTCTGCTGATCCACCTAGTGGATTGGGGAACAGGACAGAGACCTTCCCCTCTGTGGAACCCACAGTCCAGGTCAACTCCTCTGGTATCAAGTAGGGAGTTGGGTGATGGAGGGATGGGGGAACCCAGGCCTGCCTTCTACTCTGGGTTCCAGCCCAGGGCCCTGTGAATTACAGCTGTCTACAGTGGCTCCTGTAACACCTATGTGACAGCTACAACTCCCTGGGCTACTTTACCAGGGCCTCCTCCCAACATTTACTTTATTCTTACCACAGGACCTTCCTCCTGATGTCTGATAATGCTTGTACTTCTCAGTCTTCCACTAGTACGTCTTCTCACTCTCAGCTTCTTGCTCCCAGCTCCTCGCACGCACCACAAACTGAAGTGAGCTCCTTTTTAAAACCCAGGTGCCCTGATTAGCCTGCCTTAATTGATTCTAGCAGCTTCTCGATTGGCTGCAGGTGTCTAATCAGCCTGTATCCCTTAATTGTTTCCAGAAAGTTCCTGATTGTTCTGGAACCTTACCTGTTACCTTACCCAGGGAAAAGGGACCTACTTAACCTGTGGCTAATATATCTGCCTTCTATCACTCTCCTGTAGCCATCTGGCCTGACCCTGTCACACCATGTACATGAACATACAGCTTTTGCTAGTTGCAATATTTACTATTTTCTATTTGACATGTGACATAATCAAACCCCCAGTTCATGATGGTTGGCAAGAAGTAGAAGGTTTATGAGTTTCCACTTGCTTAAAGTTCTTTAGTGTTTTCATGGCAAGTAAGGTAGCTATTTGTTTAGAGGACTTAATGATTTATTACAAAATTCAGAACAGTTCGACTGTTCAACATTTAGTTGGAGAGTTCTTGATTTAGTTCTGTTGCAAAATTTTCTAGACAATATTGGAGGCCGTGCCTGAAGTCTCTGGGTGAAATTCTGGCCCAATGAAGTCAATGGGAGTTTTTCCATTGATTTTAGTCGAGTCACAATTTCAGCCCCATGTGCCCATTCCATTGTAAAGGTATTGTGGGAAAGAGCAGGTGCGGTATTGGGAGACTGGGGCATCCACTGAGAATAGTCCAGGAGACTTGACACTATTGTGGAAAAGAAAAATAAAGTGCCAGTGCAATTATTCATATTAGAGAAAATCTAAAATAACAAAAAGGCAGATTAAGTTCACCCTCCAAAAAAGCAATACAATACGTAATACAAACAGAGCTTCACCCATCAAATAACTAGCTTAATAGTTTGCAGGCCAGAAGTCTTCCTATTTGCTTTCTGACAGGTTACAGAGTAGCAGCCGTGTTAGTCTGTATTCGCAAAAAGAAAAGGAGTACTTGTGGCACCTTAGAGACTAACAAATTTATTTGAGCATAAGCTTTCGTGAGCTACAGCTGTAGCTCACGAAAGCTTATGCTCAAATAAATTTGTTAGTCTCTAAGGTGCCACAAGTACTCCTTTTCTATTTGCTTTCTGTATCTGTATGGGAAGAGGGGAAAGTTTTGTTATTTAAACGCACCCATTGTCCCAGCCATGCAGTAAGAAAGACAAGACACAAGGGATATGGTTTAATTAGGCTGCAGCTTTATTAACTCAGCCAGGTAATACTAGGTAACAAATTGTACAGTGCAGGTCTAGGCATTCCTCAGTTGTTTCCACCTATTTGGGAAGGCTTCCTTCAGCCCTCCCCTTCCAGTTCCAGCCAGTTGCTGGGCTCCTACTGCCCTCCCCTTGTTTGAGGGATAAGGGGAGCTGGGATGGGGGAACTTATCTCCCTGACATAGGGAGCCACAATCATGCTTGCTTAGGGGTTGCAATTCTGGTTTATCAGGGAACCGAATCCACTGTGGAATGAGTAACTGCACTGGACACCTACCAAAAGAAGGTCCCAACAAGTAGTTTGGCTGACTTGAAGGAGCCACTAAACCTTTTCTTCCCACTTTCAAAGTCCCCTGCATTCAAGGTTGCTTACTCTCCCCCTTACTGTAGATCACTTCATCAATACTTTGCAGGCCAGAGATCTTCCTATTTGCTAGCTATACCTCCATGGGAAGGGAAAATAGCTTTGTTATTTAAAGGCACCAGACCTCTTTCTCACTTTCACTGTAGGTCACTGTGTTCCAGGGCTGATTCTTCCTGGAATCAGGAAGTCAGTCTTCCTGGCTTCTCTAATACTTAACTCACTTAGAAAATAAGAGAGGAGTGTTGGATTCCACAAATCTGCCAAACCCTTGTACAGGGGAGGTATAGGCTTCTCCTATTCTTACTTCCTAAGAGGGGCGAAAGCAGTGTTTCCCAACCTGGAAGGTTCCCAGACTAACGAAGGTAGGCTTCTCTGAATTATTCAAATGGTAGTGCAAATGTTGCCCTAGCAAAATGGTTACTTGCATTTCACAAATGAATGTTTCAGTATATATTAGTTGGAAATCAACTATTTGTTATAAGTGAATTACCTCTATATGTTAATAAATCAGTAAATACCTAAACATTATTTACTAATTGTATAATTTGCAAAACCCTTATTAGTCTGCTAGTTATCAAAGTATAAGTTTTTTCTTTTCTCTCTCATGCTGTTGTGGGCATTGCCTACATAAGCAATCAGAGTAAGGTAGGGCAGTGATTAAACATCTGTGATGCAGAAAAACACAAATCTCACTTCTGCTTTTTAAATTTTTCATTCACACGGTCTGTAGTGGTAACTGCTGAAAGGTTAGTTTCCCCTGCATTCTAGGGTCCCTCATGCCACTTCTTACCATATAAATTCAATTAGTTATAGTACATTTCCTCAATTTTCTCAAAAGTAGAATAATACTTAACTGTTGTCACTGCTTTAAATATAGCTGATTTTGGTGAATCATAGAATCGTAGGATTGGAAGGGACCTTGAGAGGTCTTCTAGTCCATTCTTCTGCACTCAAGGCAGGACTAAGCATTATCTAGACCATCCCTGACAGGTGTATGTCCAACCTGCTCTTAAAAATCTCCAATAATGGAGATTTCACAACCTCCCTAGGCAATTTATTCCAGTGCTTAACCACCCTGACAGTATGTTTTTCCTGATGTCCAACCTTAACCGCCCTTGCTGCAATTTAAGCCCATTGCTTCTTGTCCTATCCTCAGAGATTAAGGATAACAATTGTTCTTCCTCTTCCTTGTAACAACCTTTTATGTACTTGAAAATTGTTATCATGTCCACACTTAGTCTTCTCTTCTCCTGACTAAACAAACACATTCTTTTCAATCTTCCCTCATAGATCATGTTTTCTAGACTTTGAATAATTTTTATTGTTCTCCTCTGGACTTTCTTCAATTTGTCCACAACTTTCCTGAAATATGGTGCTCAGAACTGGACATGGTACTCCAGCTGAGGCCTAATCAGTGCAGAGTAGAGTGGAAGAATTACCTCTCGTGTCTTGCATATGACACTCCTGCTAATACATCCAAGAATTATGTTTCCTTTTTTTTGCCATAGTGTTACATTGTTGAGTCATATTTTGCTTGTTTTCATCCACTGTGATCTCCAGATCCCTTTCTGCAGTACTCCTTCCTAGACAGTCATTTCCCATTTTGTATGTATGCTCTTGTTCATGGTATAATTTCTTTCTAAAGCTGCAGGAATTTCCCTTCATAGAATAATGCTGACAACATTAATATTTTATGCATATTCCAAACTGTAAACCCCCACTACTACATTGGAGTTGGGAGAGCTTGGCACAAGAGCAAGCAGCAAATTGTTAAGAGCCATGGGAGAAAATGTAGAGAGTAGCTCAGAGGTACTGGGCATTCTCATGGATGTGTCAAGCCTCTGCATGTTCCCCAAGATGCATGTTCTTGTGAAATTTTTTTGTAGGACTCTGTACTTTTTCATAGTTGAAATTTTTGCAACAAAAGCTGGGATTTAAAGAGGTTATTTTCAAGATCAGAATCCTCATGGGTTTTAGCATTCCACTTTGCTGTCTTGGTCTACTGCTAATGTGGTGTGCTGCATTCCCACTTTGGATTGCAGCAAAGATGCTGACTGGCAATTCGGACTGTGTGCTAGAGTGGTCTGGGGCTTTTGTGAAGTTAGGGGAAGTTTTTTTCCTCTTTAAGAAGTTTCTGTAGGTTATAAAACTCTTGTGTTCATGCAGGTATGACTGAGTGAGTAAATGGATACAAATGTAGTATGAGAGATTCTCATCTTTGTTCTCCTCCCCCACCTTTGTCTGGTTATGTTGCAGCATTTTCCTGATCTAGTTCCTTTTCACTTTCTTTGGGAATTAAATGAGTTCCAGAGGCCCGGAGTACTGATACCTGGTCATTAGTTGAGATTGCCATGACAATTAGATGGGATAAGTAGAAACTAATTGTCTTGATTTAACTCTGAAAAACCAGGTGAGGCTTGGTGAGGAAAGTAGAGTCTGGTCCAATCAGGACAGGGGAAAGGCCATATAAAAACAGCTTTCTTGAGTTTGTTAAATCAGGTGGTTCTGAAAGAGTGGGAGCCTTATGTACTAGTAAGGCTGAAGTCCGTGAATTAGAGCTGTTAATTTATCAACTCAAACCAAGATGGTCAGACTGTGAAGTTGAGAACAGTGTGCTAGAATTGTTATGCAGACAATTTAAATGCGGAAAGCTACAGGCATACTCGATGTGGATGCTAGATGAATTAAACCTCATGTGCTGAGACTGGATCAGGGAAGATACTGAAACTCTTGGTGTGAAACCTGATTTTTTTAAGGCTTTGGGAATATGCTTTCCTAGTTCAGGGAAGGATGAATACATTTTTAAAAAATTTAGCCCTCAAGAAAGAAAGCACCTTAAGTTCTATTTTCTCTTTTAATTAGGAAATAATTAAGGGCTGCAGTGAGGATTAAAATATAAGAAGAAAATTAGCTCATTAGGAGTATTTTTGGCCATTGGATACACAACACTGGTTTTCCCCTCATCATTAGAATATTGCATCTTACTCCTTACCACATGTGTACACACGTTCCTGACCATATTATGTATGTATGTTTTAACAGAAGGACACTGATTTTAAAAACCAACTAAAGTTACATAGTTGGCACTTTCCAAGTTAACTGAATAGCCTCTATAGGATGCATATAAAACCTACTGAAATCATACCATTCATCATTGTATCTTGTCACCTACTGAAACAAATTGTTAAACCTAACTTCAGATGTTGTAACTTTCTAGGCTCTATTCTCAGAAACTATACAATAGCAGTAACCACTTTTTTGACAGTTTTGAATATGTGGTCTTCACTTTGACTGTTGCAAATATTGATAGTCTAATATTGATAGTCTTTCCAAAAATTAAAATCAACATTCAGAATTTCCATCTCTGTGTGTGTATCTGTGTTTGGGGGATAATGGTTCTCTGAAATTTTTGAAGCTTCTGTGATGATATCATGAGAGGGAGAGGTGAGGAAAAGAGCTCCTCTGTTGCTCAAATATACTAGAGTGCCAGTTAGCTTTGATCTGCCTCTGTGTACACACCCTACTCTGGTCCTGATCTGTGCAACCTAGCACCCTTGAAATGAACAGGACACCAATGAGGATTTGAGGACTTGGGGTGATGTGCTCTCATTTCCAGGTGGAGAGCAGAACATAAACTATATACCAAGGCTCTGAAAAGTGCAGCCTGTAGGACTTGCAGAAAGCACTACCTATTTTATACAAGTTATTTTATGTATTGAGGTTATGGAGGGGTCATGCTCAGTAAATTTCATATCTGCTAATGAATAGTAAGGATAAAGCTGAATTGGCACAAGTCCATAAAAGTTCTTGAGCAACTTGAGAATACTAGAGCATGATAGTTGAGCTTGAGCTTTAGTGCTTTAAGCATATTTGGAATATTACACGATTTCTGTGCTGTAGGAAATGTCAGTTTCATGCTCACTTTAGTGCTGTGAGAAGAGGAAGACCTAGACTGGTCAGAGTAGCAGCCGTGTTAGTCTGTATTCGCAAAAAGAAAAGGAGTACTTGTGGCACCTTAGAGACTAACAAATTTATTAGAGCATAAGCTTTCGTGAGCTACAGCTCACTTCATCGGATGCATTTGGTGGAAAAAACAGAGGAGAGATTTATATACACACACACAGAGAACATGAAACAATGGGTTTATCATACACACTGTAAGGAGAGTGATCACTTAAGATAAGCCATCACCAGCAGCGGGGGGGGGGGGGAAAGGAGGAAAACCTTTCATGGTGACAAGCAAGGTAGGCTAATTCCAGCAGTTAACAAGAATATCAGAGGAACAGTGGGGGGTGGGGTGGGAGGGAGAAATACCATGGGGAAATAGTTTTACTTTGTGTAATGACTCATCCATTCCCAGTCTCTATTCAAGCCTAAGTTAATTGTATCCAGTTTGCAAATTAATTCCAATTCAGCAGTCTCTCGTTGGAGTCTGTTTTTGAAGCTTTTTTGTTGAAGTATAGCCACTCTTAGGTCTGTGATCGAGTGACCAGAGAGATTGAAGTGTTCTCCAACTGGTTTTTGAATGTTATAATTCTTGACGTCTGATTTGTGTCCATTCATTCTTTTACGTAGAGACTGTCCAGTTTGGCCAATGTACATGGCAGAGGGGCATTGCTGGCACATGATGGCATATATCACATTGGTAGATGCGCAGGTGAAGGAGCCTCTGATAGTGTGGCTGATGTGATTAGGCCCTATGATGGTATCCCCTGAATAGATATGTGGACAGAGTTGGCAACGGGCTTTGTTGCAAGGATAGGTTCCTGGGTTAGTGGTTCTGTTGTGTGGTGTGTGGTTGCTGGTGAGTATTTGCTTCAGATTGGGGGGCTGTCTGTAAGCAAGGACTGGTCTGTCTCCCAAGATCTGTGAGAGTGATGGATCGTCCTTCAGGATAGGTTGTAGATCCTTGATGATGCGTTGGAGAGGTTTTAGTTGGGGGCTGAAGGTGATGGCTAGTGGCGTTCTGTTGTTTTCTTTGTTGGGCCTGTCCTGTAGTAGGTGACTTCTGGGTACTCTTCTGGCTCTGTCAATCTGTTTCTTCACTTCAGCAGGTGGGTATTGTAGTTGTAGGAATGCATGATAGAGATCTTGTAGGTGTTTGTCTCTGTCTGAGGGGTTGGAGCAAATGCGGTTATATCGTAGCGCTTGGCTGTAGACAATGGATCGAGTGGTATGATCTGGATGAAAGCTAGAGGCATGTAGGTAGGAATAGCGGTCAGTAGGTTTCCGATATAGGGTGGTGTTTATGTGACCATCGCTTATTAGCACCGTAGTGTCCAGGAAGTGGATCTCTTGTGTGGACTGGTCCAGGCTGAGGTTGATGGTGGGATGGAAATTGTTGAAATCATGGTGGAATTCCTCAAGAGCTTCTTTTCCATGGGTCCAGATGATGAGGATGTCATCAATGTAGCGCAAATAGAGTAGGGGCATTAGGGGACGAGAGCTGAGGAAGCGTTGTTCTAAGTCAGCCATAAAAATGTTGGCATAGTGTGGGGCCATGCGGGTACCCATCACAGTGCCGCTGATTTGAAGGTATACATTGTCACCAAATGTGAAATAGTTATGGGTGAGGACAAAGTCACAAAGTTCAGCCACCAGGTTAGCCGTGACAGTATCGGGGATACTGTTCCTGACGGTTTGTAGTCCATCTTTGTGTGGAATGTTGGTGTAGAGGGCTTCTACATCCATAGTGGCTAGGATGGTGTTTTTAGGAAGATCACCAATGGACTGTAGTTTCCTCAGGAAGTCAGTGGTATCTCGAAGATAGCTGGGAGTGCTGGTAACGAAGGGCCTGAGGAGGGAGTCTACATAGCCAGACAATCCTGCTGTCAGGGTGCCAATGCCTGAGATGATGGGGCGTCCAGGATTTCCAGGTTTATGGATCTTGGGTAGCAGATAGAATACCCCAGATCGGGGCTCCAAGGGTTTGTCTGTGCGGATTTGTTCTTGTGCTTTTTCAGGGAGTTTCTTGAGCAAATGCTGTAGTTTCTTTTGGTAACTCTCAGTGGGATCAGAGGGCAATGGCTTGTAGAAAGTGGTGTTGGAGAGCTGCCTAGTAGCCTCTTGTTCATACTCCGACCTATTCATGATGACGACAGCACCTCCTTTGTCAGCCTTTTTGATTATGATGTCAGAGTTGTTTCTGAGGCTGTGGATGGCACTGTGTTCTGCATGGCTGAGGTTATGGGGTAAGCGATGCTGCTTTTCCACAATTTCAGCTCGTGCACGTCGGCGGAAGCACTCTATGTAGAAATCCAGGCTGCTGTTTCGACCTTCAGGAGGAGTCCACCCAGAATCCTTCTTTTTGTAGTGTTGGCAGGAAGGTCTCTGTGGGTTAATATGTTGATCAGAGGTGTGTTGGAAATATTCCTTGAGTCTGAGACGTCGAAAATAGGATTCTAGGTCACCACAGAACTGTATCATGTTCGTGGGGGTGGAGGGGCAAAAGGAGAGGCCCCGAGATAGGACAGATTCTTCTGCTGGGCTAAGAGTATAGTTGGATAGATTAACAATATTGCTGGGTGGGTTACGGGAACCATTGTTGTGGCCCCTTGTGGCATATAGTAGTTTAGATAGCTTAGTGTCCTTTTTCTTTTGTAGAGAAGCAAAGTGTGTTTTGTAAATGGCTTGTCTAGTTTTTGTTAAGTCCAGCCACGAGGAAGTTTGTGTGTAAGGTTGGTTCTTTATGAGAGTATCCAGTTTTGAAAGCTCATTCTTAATCTTTCCCTGTTTGCTGTAGAGGATGTTGATCAGGTGGTTCCGCAGTTTCTTTGAGAGTGTGTGGCACAAGCTGTCGGCATAGTCTGTGTGGTATGTAGATTGTAATGGATTTTTTACCATCAGTCCTTTCGGTATGATGTCCATCTGTTTTCTTGTTAACTGCTGGAATTAGCCTACCTTGCTTGTCACCATGAAAGGTTTTCCTCCTTCCCCCCCCCCCCCCGCTACTGGTGATGGCTTATCTTAAGTGATCACTCTCCTTACAGTGTGTATGATAAACTCATTGTTTCATGTTCTCTGTGTGTGTTTATATAAATCTCTCCTCTGTTTTTTCCACCAAATGCATCCGATGAAGTGAGCTGTAGCTCACGAAAGCTTATGCTCTAATAAATTTGTTAGTCTCTAAGGTGCCACAAGTACTCCTTTTCTTTTTTCTAGACTGGTCAGAATTCCAGTTTAAATCAAAAATACATTTGTATTTAAGGAGATGTGCAAAACAGTTTTTAAAAATATTATACTGGTACTCTTTTAAAAGTTGCATAAAGAGGGCCTAATGTTGTTTTCTTGCTCTTCTCCCCGCTTATAAATATTTGGAAAATTAAGTCTAGTTTTCCCTGGTTTTGCTAGAGGATCTCCTAGCTTTCTAAAAGTAACACAGCATTCTTATGTTTTTAATGAATATGAGAATCGTAACAGACTTTCTTTCTCTAAATCATTCATTAGTTATTGAAGTCAGGTGTTAATGAGTTTTAAAATGACTGACTGAACACCTGTCTCCGCTCAGTAGTTCACACTTATATCTTCTGATGCCATCATGTCACTATTTCTCCACTTTTAGAATTCTCCAGTCAAGACAGGACATGAATTTCTAATGTAAAACATAAGCAGAAAAAATGACAATCTTCTTTATTAAATATCAAAAGAAGCCCAGTTATCTTTCCCTTTTTTATAGGCCACCTTTAAAAGTCTGTAAAAAGTGGACTACTCATGTTGGATAAGTACAGGTAATGACTTCCCCTTTCAAACACTAAATTTGATTAAGGAGCTCAAGCTCTTAGTAAGGGTCTGGACTTAATTTCCTTGATTTGGGAGAGAGACCAATTTTACTTACTTTGGCTTCAGCTTCTACTCTACTCTTTTTAGGTTATTTTTTATAGTAGTTCTTTTGTTTTAAACATGTACTCAGTTTACCCTTAGATGGTAAGAGGCTACCAGCATCCCCAAAAGACTAATGTTGAACAAAAATTAGGAATAATAATACAGGTTAATATTTTGCAGCTTGCGCATTCAGCCTCTTGAAGTGGCAATGCTGCATTTTTGGCCCCATAGAATCACATAAATGTAGGGCTGGAAAGGACCTTGAGAGGTCCTCTAGTTGTGACCCCTAGCACCAAGACACAACAAGTCTACTAGGCTATCCCTGACAGGTGTTTGTCTAACCTGTTCTTAAAAATATCAAATGAAGGGGATTCTGCGATGAACCTTGGAAGCCAGTTCTAGTGCTTAACTATCTTTATAGTTAGAAAGCTTTTCATAATATCGAACCTAAATCTGCCTTGCCCGTTACTTCTTGTCTTACCTTCATTAGACATGGAGAACAATTTATCACAGTCCTCTTTATAAAAGCCCTTAACATATTTGAAGACTTATCTTTTCTCCAGGCTAAACGTGCCAGGTTTTTTAACCTTTCCTCATAAATCAGGTTTTTCTAAATCTGTTATATATTTCTGTTGCTCTCCTCTGGACTCTCTCTCCAATTTCTCCACATCTTTCCTAAAATGTGGTGTCCAGAACTGGACATAGTACTCCAGCCGATGCCTCACCAGTGCTGAGTGGAGCAGGACTACCTCCTGTGTCTTGCATTCAATGTTCCTATTAATATGCCTCAGAGTGATATTAGCCTTTTTTGCAACTGCATCATATTTTTTGATTCTCATTAAATTTCTGATCCACTAAAACCCCAAGATCCTTTTCAGCAATACTATTGCCTAGCCCGTTTATTCCCCATTTTGTAGTTGTGCATTTGACTTTTTTCCTTTCTAAAAATAGTAGTTTGCTCTTGTTTTTATTGAATTTCATCTTGGTGATTTCAGATCAAATATCCAGTTTGTCAAAGTCATTTTGAATTCTGATGCTGTCTTCCAAAGTGCTAGCAAACCCTCCCTGCTAGGTATTATCCGCACATTTTATGAGCATTCTCTCTACTCAATTTTCCAAATCGTTAGTGAAAATATTGAATAGTATTCAACCCAGACTAACCCCTCAGAACCCCCCTACGCACTCTTCTCCCCTTCCCCCCTTTGACAGCAAACCATTGGTAACTATTCTTTAAATATGGTCTTTCAACAAGTTGTGAATCCATCTTATCTAGAACACATTTTCCACTTTGCTTATGTCAAAAGCATTACTAAAATCCAGATATATTACGCCAGTAGTTAGTAACCTATGTAGTGCTGTTGTGTTCTAATATCAGCAGAACCCATTCACATGATCCAAGATGGCATCTTTCAACTGTGGGCAAGCACTGCTGGCTTCTTTTTTGTATTCAGAGGAGACCCAGATCTCTGAGAGCTCAGTCGTGGGACGTTTTGAACATCCCCAGGCTTTAAAATGAAAAAAAAATCCACTAATATAAAATCTTGTGCCCAGGCAAAACATATTGTAGAAAGATACTAAGTATTAAATAAAAGCATTGTTTTATAGAACTATAAATGTACACAGGCAATTTCTAGCTTTTGAGAGTTTACAATCTAAAGTAAACAAGACAAACACATCATGTGGAGGAACAGTTCAGGAAAGGGAGGGTAAAGAAATGGAAGATTTATGGTCCTATTGAAAGGCGTTTCAGGGAAGGAATTGAAGGGAGAGAGGAGTTAGGTAGACAAAGGGTGAAATCCTGCTCCATTTAAGTCAGTGGCAAAACTCCCAGAGGAAGGATGATCTAGTGGTTAGGACTTGGCATGAGACTCAAGAGGCTGGATTCAGTACCCTGCTCTGCTACAGACTTCCAATGTGGCCTTGGGCAAGTCACTTAGTCTCTCTGTGCCTCGGCTTCGCATTTGTAAAATGGGGATTTTAGCACTTCATTACCTCACAGAGGTTTGGATAAAAGCATTAAGTATTGTGTGTGATATGCTCAAAAATCACAGGGACTGGGGTCATATAAGTACCTAGAATAGGGTGAAATGCTATTTGAGGGAGGAAACAATAGCAGTAATGTGGGAGTGATTTTATGATCCAAAAGGTGAGGATGAAGATCTTGAATTTTGATGTCAATGAAAATATTGAGGGACAAGGTAGGTATAGTTAGAGTGGTGGAAAGGGAAGATGCCTTGAGCATCATTATTTTGGATATACTTGAATTGCAAAGAAATGGTAAGAGGGAAGACTGGAAAATAGAATATTACAGTTAGCCAGGCAAGAGAAGACCAAATCATGGACATTTTTTCTAATTTTTCTCTAGAGTTTAATCATATTGGATCCACTTACAATGAATGGAGAAAAAATAAGGCCATCACTAGAGAAATGTTTGGAAGGGATTATCAGTGGGGCAGCACTGTTAGCTGATTCTTCCTGCACGCGTGACTTTCATCGAGAACAAATAATCACAGAGTGCAACGCCATCCGCCAAGCTCTCCAAGATCTTTTGTCTGAATACATGAATAATGTAAGTGACCAGTTCTTTCCTGTTGTTTTTTGTGTGTGCTTCAAAGCACATTTTCTACATTACCATGCATTATGTATAACTAGTCTGGTAATCAC
Organism: Dermochelys coriacea; assembly: GCF_009764565.3. NCBI lineage: Eukaryota > Metazoa > Chordata > Testudines > Dermochelyidae > Dermochelys > Dermochelys coriacea. The sequence goes on along the minus strand of NC_050074.1, from coordinate 81,234,663 downwards.
CAGTGCCTTTTGACCTTTTACTGTAGTTTCAATAATTCAGGCTACCTATGTATTTATTAGAGTGCCAAAAGTAGTAGTTCTCATACATGTATATGGTACACAAGGCTGGATAAATTTTTTTGGATAAATAGTTTATTCACCAAAAAATGCAGTTTAAGGTAGACTGAAACTACTAGTGAAATAGGGTTAATTCAGTGACTAGTTGGCTTGCACTTCCTCCCCCTTCCCAAATTGACGTTTTCTAAACACAATATTTGACTTTCCATTTTGAAATGACATTTTTTATAGAAGTTTACCCCAATGCATTTAAAACAAAGGAGAGAGAGAGAGTAAAAAAACACTTGACAATGAAACAAAATGAATAAAATAAAACAAAAAAAAATCCGGTTGACATGAAACAATTTTTCCCCCATGAGATTTTTTGGTTTAGCCACTGAAATGAAAAATCAGTATAGCTCAGCTCTCTCGGTACGCTAAGGGAAAGCCAACTATTCATCTTCAAAATGAGCAAGATTTATCCTGTCCAAGGCAAATTGTGAAATATCCTATATCACAAACTGAGGGATATGTAAGTTATTTTATCTGTGCGGTAGGTGTCACAGAGATACTATGTTTCTTTGAATGCTGGGGACTTTCTTTATAATTTTACTTCCTGGTTGTCTCTTAGAATTTGAGGACTAGGATTCTAGGATTTTATACTTATTTCTACAATTAGCAGCAAATTTTATGAAGTTTTGTTTTATTGTGTTAAAATCTGAGTAATCCATTTCCATGTATTCTTAACATAAACATTCAGGCAGTCATAAATGATCAGTATAAGAACAACAAGCTATGCACGTTGAGATCCTGTAAATGCAAAATCGTAGGGCATGGAATGTTGAGTAAATCCAGAAATCTGATTGCCCAGCATGCTTTATAATGTGTCTGTGGTAAATCTTTGAAAAAGTGATAGTTTTTATAACTTTTTTTTAAAAACTGATTTTTAGATCTAAGTAACTAGTTTGACACATAGCTAAGTGCACTGCCAGACACAAAAAATAAAGTTGGTAGGACAGATATCATTAATATGGGGACAGTGTATTAACATCATTGGTTTCTTCTGGAAACATAATCATCATTTTCAGTAGACACACTGATCTTATCTAAAGCTACTTTGAGATGATGCATCTGACACAGTCCATTGAGGGGATAACTGTGTAATACAACTATTTATTTCTCCTTACGGGAGCTGAAATTTTTTTCTTTTTTGTAGGTACTGCTAGTCGACATATCCAAGGCCAGTCTGTAGTGTGTATGTGTGTGTGTTTAAGCTCAGGATAATAAAGTAGAGAACTTTAAGAAAATCTTTGTATTCCCAGGTGTGTATTAGTCTCACAGAGATTATACCTGCTGATCTCTTCCTCTAGTCATTTATTATAATTAGAGAAAATCTACAGCAATCTTAGATCAATGTCTGTGAATTCAACTTGGTATTTCAGGCTTGAAATCTATAAAGATACTTTTAGTTCTGATTCTTTTCACTGTTAGCATTAATTTGTCTGAATCTACAATGAATCGTGAGCCTCTCTGGCAATACTTTTTCAACATGAGTAAGAAATACAATATTTCTTACTTCAGCTCAATTTGAACTATAATCATTGTTAAATGCACAAAAGATTTAAAGTAATCTTAAAACATTTGTGATCCCTCTTAAAACAGCTTAGAGTGCATTTGTGATTTATTGTAGATAATTCTTCAGTGAGTTGTTTAAATATAAAAATATAAGAAAAATTCTGTCAGTGTTTTATTATTCTTTTCAACATTATTGCAGAAATTATGTTGAGGCCTGTTGTTGTTACTGGATGTGATGATAGAAGAAGCCTCTTATTCAAATTATTAAGGTCCCTTTTGTCTGTTCTCACATAGTAAAATGCAAGTGTGGCAAGGAGCTCTGGGTGAATAGACTTGTGTGCCTATGTAGAGCCTCACTGATTTCTGATACTTTGATTTCAATAGGGCTTTATGGCCGAAGGATCTGCCATTGCAGATATCATTGCTGGATAGGGGCTTATTTCTGTAAAGTTTGCTGCAGAATTGTATTGTAAAAACGACATCTTGTTTAGCATTGTAATCCTACAGAAGTAATGCCTATATTTTTCCACAAGAAGGGAAGAATTTTGTACAGTTTAATCACAACTTCAAAAAAAAAAAAAGGGCAGAGGCAATTTTGCTGCAGCTGGGGAAATTAATTAACTGATTAGAAGAAAGACACACATCTTTCAATCTATTGTACTTACCTTTATTTCCCAATATTCAGGTTGAAATCCCTTTACTTTCTTGCAAGATGTTGTCTTTTTATTTTGATTGCAGAATTCGGAAAACTGCCTTCATTTGTCTTGTTCTGATGTCATCCATATTCCCTTTCTTAGAACTAATCCATACTTTGCATCCATCATTGATGCTATTTCACCTTAATGGGTCTATTTCTAGAAAAATGTCCAATTTTTATATATTCTGTTAAACTTTCTATTCTTCTTTGAATGATGTCCCTGTGGGTGCTCCACTTTGGTTATTGAGCGCACCTTTGTTTTTCATAGGAGATTTGTGTTAGCAGTGCCTGGTTGGGTCTCACATGCACAGTCCCCATCTCGCGCCGCCTCAGGTGGTTAACTGGTGCTGTGTCACCAACACCCCCTCAGTTCCTTCTCTATCGCCCTTGGCTATGAGTCGGAGCGTTCAGCAGCACCTCAGAGTTTAGTTAGCATAGTATACCCTTGTTAGTTCTAGTTTTGTTATACAGTTAACTCCTTTCATTTCCTTGTCCCCATTTATTTAAAAAAAACAACAACCAAAAACCTTGTTTCCCAACTAGAAATAGGTTTTCATTGAATTGTTACTCCTGGTTTTCCCCTCAGGGTAGGATGAACTCTGCCCTCAGGGGCATGCCTGGTTCTCCGGGCTTTAAACGTTGCCTCACATGTAGGCTATCGATCCCAGTGTTGGTCAGGCACACTCAGTGTGTTTGCTGCTTAGGCGAATCACATGTGCCTCAAAAGTGCCCTCATTGTCACAAACTGACAGCCCACATCAGAAAAGCCAAAGACTTGCAGCTTAAACTGCTGCTCATTGAGAAGTCTCTCTGGCTGATGTCTGAACCAGAAGCATGAACATCCCTAGGACACAGTTCACTGACTGCAGCCTCTGACAGGGGCTCTTCTTTGTCTGTGACTCATGTGACAGACCACCGAGCTAAAAAGGTGGCTAAGAAGCGTACGCGGTCAGTGTTCCCCAAACTGAGAGACCTTGTTGGTACCAACAGGCTCCAGCCAAGATAGCGGGACCTTCTGGTATCGTGGGTAGGTGACAGCTAAAGACTGCAAGAGCTAGCCCCAATGCAGGCACCAAGGGGAATCAGAAACCCCATGCCTTGGCATCAGCGGAGCCATCCTGACTCTGCACCGGGCACATCAAAACAATTGCAGCCTATGCTGCCACCTCCTGTCAGCATAGTGCAATTGACAGGTGCACCCATACAGACAACAGCTCCACAGCAACTGGTACCCACCATTACCACATCAACGGCACCAAGGCTGTCGGCACCACAACAATTCTTCCTTCCCAGAAACCTCATGCTGTCCTCGACACCTGACTCTCCATTCTCGGCACTGAGATCACCACAGCACCATTGGTACCGAGCTGCCCCACCACTCCACCGCCATCGACTCCCCCTTTTTCGAGCGATGATGAGGATGCGGATGAGGGAGAGACATACCCTTGCACCACTTTTCCCCTGCCCACGAAATGATCAAACCGGCCCCGCCACACAAAGGGTACTATACGGGGGCCAAAGAACAGCAGTGGTAGGGGCACCAATGGATGACACTTATGCCCTTCCCTCCACGGTGGCAGTATTGGGCCCATGGGTGGCATATCCCGCACACCATCTCAAACCTCCTAGCCCACTCAGGGAGTGTACACAGCAGTCACCTGTGCCGTTGGTACCAGGGCCATCTGAGCCCCCTGAAGAGATGATGGGAGACCAAATAAATCTCTGATCAGGATGTTGAACCAACAACTCATTTTTCTTTATCATCCCTAGACAACACCATCATGCCCCCTGCTCACAATGTGGGGGATGACTTTAGACATTTCCAATATTTCTATAGGAGAGAGAGTTGCAGATTCCCTTGATATCTCACTGGAGGAAATTCAGGAGACACAACATAAGCTTGTTGACATCCTGCAAACATCAGCATAATCTAAAATCACATTACTCATGAATGATGCAATCATGTAACCTGTCAAACACATCTGGCAGACCCCTGCAACAATTGCAGCAACCTGCAAGAGGTCTGACAGGAAATATGTCCTTGCAAAGGAAATAGTTTCTTTTTTTACATCCCACACCAAATTCCCTGGTAGAGGATGCTGTTAGTGGAAAAGGCAGACAATCATATCTCAGAAACACACCCTGTGACAAAGACTGGAAGAGTCTCCACATCATATGCGCAGAGACACAGGCAATATGAGCCACAAACCTGGAAACAACAGCCGCCAAGGAGATGACAACTGTCAAATCAGTCTACCACATCTCATTAACCATCCACCAGGCAGCAAGTTTGAGATGTTGGTCGAGGCCCTGAGACCCCCACATCTCCCAGCACTGAGAACTCCTACCATCTCCCAGCCATTTGGAGACTGTTTAACCCCCTACTACTCAGTCTGGCAATCCATCATTACAGACAGATGGGTGCTGGAGATAATCAAAATTGGATACTCCATCACTTTTACTTCCAACTTCCCCTCCCCATCCGTCTCTCTTCAGGGACCCCTCTGAGGATGATCTACTGCATCAGGAGATAACCCATCTCATTCATCTAGGAACAGTAATAAAAATACAGAGGGACGGGTTTCTACTGAAACTAATTCCTCACAGAGAAAAAAACGGGAGGATGGAGGCACGTTCTCGAATGGCACAAGAGCTTCACAAGATCAAAGAGGACAAGGCCACAGTAATACTGATAGCTCCCCACATGGCCTCGTCAAACATGGTTCCCCTACATTCCCAGAATGTCAGTGTGCAGACCTCTCCTACCTCATCTCCTGTCCCAGGACTCAGGACAAATCCTGCACCCAAACTTGGAGATATTCTGCCTCAAAGCATGGTTGCTTCATGGCTCTAGGGACCTGAAATGACATGCTCCAAAGAAGTACAGAGCATTTTATTAAACAGTTGCAGACCAACTACCCGCCACACATACTTACACAAATGGAGACGTTTTGATTCCTGGTGTCACAGGAAGCAGACCACATCGGTATCTGCACCCTTACCTTTTATTCTGGATTACCTGCTTGAATTTAAGAGATCAGACCTCTCTATTAGCTCAATCAGGTACATATCTCAGCCATAGCAGCTTTCCACCAGAAGATAGAGGGCGCGTCAATTTTTTGCATACCCTAGCACCAGACGTTTTCTGAAAGGCCTCAACAACATTTACCCCAAAATTTGCACTCCTATTCTACCTTGGGACCTCAACTTAGTTATCCAAGGCATCACCAGACATTTGTTCGAACCATTAGCCACTTGCTCACTGCTCCACCGTCAATGAAGATGGCCTTTCCAGTCGCCATTACGTCTGCAAGACAATCGGGTTGACCCACCCTACACAGTATTTTCCAAAGATAAAATCATTCTGATTGCATTTCAAGTTTTTACCTAAGGTCGCCTCCTCATTCCACCTCAACCAAGCCATCTACTTACCAGCATTTTATCCTAAGCCACATAAGGATAAACGAGAATTATTCATTTCAATCACAGAACAATCAAAGGGAGATGCTATATCCAAACAGAGGCTCTCCAAATGGAATTCAGAATGCACCAGACTGTGTTACCAGCAACAGAATCTGCAACTCCCTATGGGATTTGTACACATTCTAGCAGGGCAATGTCAACTTCGATAGCTTTCCTGAACAGTCTTCCCATAACAGACATATGTAGAACTGCAACCTGGGCCTCTGCCCATACATTTATGTAGCACTACATATTAGAGCAGCATGAAACATCTGATGCATTATTTGGACTTACCATATTATCCTATGCCACGACTTCAACTCCAAAGCCCCTTCCTTCCATTGGAGGGCACGGCTCTCAAGTCACCTAGAGTGGAGCACCCACAGGGAGAAGAAGAAGAGAGGGTTACTCACCTTGTGCCGTAACTGAGGTTCTTTGAGATATGTGTCCCTGTGGGTGCTCCACTACCCTCCCTCCGCCCCTCTACTTAGGAGTTTCTCACTTTGCTTTGCAGTAGAGAAGGAACGGGAGGTGAGGGGAGGGGGGGGAATTGATTGCAGAGCATCTTGAGACTGCGCATGTGTGACCCAACCAGGCACTGCTACCACAAATCTGTGATTACAAGCACAGGGCCCTCAGCACCTAAAGTGGAGCACCCACAGGGGGACACATCTCAAAGAACCTTAGTTACTGCTCAAGGTGAGTAGTAACCCTCTCTTCTTGGCTGTGCACATAATTTTTTTTATTTTGATTTGAACATCAATTTCAGTTGATCTGTGTGTGATCTTAAAGTGTCACCAGTGTCAGAACTGCTAAAATGAAAGCACAATTTGAATCTTGTTAACCCTATGTCATGTATCATAGTCATTACTATTTGAAAGTCAAAATATGCCAACAGATACAAAAAGTTACCACAATGATTTCTTCTTGTTAAGTACATGGGAAAACTATACTAATCTAAATTAGTGCAACGGCTGGGATAGGCTGCATTTTTCATGGAGACTATGCTATATTAGTTCACTGCACTAACTGGGAGGGAGTGGGAGGTGCTGATTGATTGGGCCACTGAGAGGCGCTGTGGGGGAGGGTGGGAGCTGGCTGCCGGTAGGTGCTCAGCACCCATCATATTTTCTCTGTGAGTGCTACAGCTCTGCAGTACCCACGGAGTCAGTGCCTATGCCCCAGTACAATTGTCAAACCAGGTGAAAATAGGTGTTGCCCTGCCTATCTGTCTAATCTGTGGGGCCCAATTGGGTAGGTGTGCTCTGACTGTGCCTAACCCCATACGAAATGGCCAGGGGGTTGGAGTTGGGAACAGAGGAAGACTCCTTTATAACCTATAGCCCAGTGATTAGGGTATTTATTAGGGCGATCTCAGGTCAATTTCCCCCTCTGCCTGATGAGAAGGGTTTGAATAGGAGTTTTCCACTTCTCAAGTGATGACTCTCTAGTCCAATGGTTAGGGCAATTTTCACTCTCTGGTCTAAATAAATATTAATTATTTATACAAATTGCAACAGCTTCAACATCAGAATGTACCATAGTCTGGTGGCTAGGTTATTCACCTGAGAGGTGGAAAACCCTGTTCAAATCCCTTCTCCTCATTAGGCAGATGGGGCAATTAAACTGATGTCTCCCATATACCGAGTGAGTTCCCTTACACTGGACTACAAGGTATGAGGGGAAGTTTCCTCCTCCTCTTTCATTGCAACACCTAAGTACCTTTCTGGATCCAAGTATTTATGCCCTGATTTTCAGAAGTTCTGAGTGCTCAGCGACTTCCCTAGTTATTATTAACAGCTACTTGGTGGTCAGTACTTCTGGAAATTATGCCATAAATCCATTTAAGAGACTAACTTCATGCTCCTATTTTTGCAAATTGTCGCCTATAGCTTCTGTGCTTAATTACTACCAATTCCTAGTTAGGGAGTTCAGAAAAGACTAATTCTACTTTGATTGCTTATTTGTTTGTACTGAGAATGTTTTCATTTTATCTAGTTTTTCTTTTGGAGGTTGTTTACTTGCCTTGAGGGAATGAAAGAGTTAAAACAGCTTAATTGACTCAGGAATAAAGATGATGCTGTTTAAATTTAGAAATTGAGCCAGCAGCTATCATGGAAATATAGTAAAAAGAGATATTAATTTGTGCCTATATTCTGCTTGGCTGGTGAAGTCTAGAGAGGAAATATTGGTTCCATTTTTGGAGGACTTTTGCAGTAAGGTAAGGGGCAGGTTTCTCTTAAGGAAATGTAAGTCACTCATTGTAGCTTGTCATGGCTAGGCCAGAGATAGAAGTTGATAAGTCTGCTGCAGTGGGGTCTGTTAGCCATAGCTATAGCAGGCTCACCACGAAATGGGGACTGAGGGTATGACTACACAGCTGTTAAACACCCACCACTGCTCTGTGTCAGCTAATTTGGACTTCCGGGGCTTGGGCTGTAGTTCTGTAAAATTGTCATGTAGACATTTTGGATCGGGCTGCAGCCTGGACTTTGGGACCCTGGACTCTTGGATCCTCCCAGCCCTGCAACCTGAACCAGATTCAGGTGACCCAGGCAAGCTGTGGTGTTTAATTGCTGTATAGACATATCCTGAGTGCCATATGACATCAATGTGGTTACAGAAGCAATTGTTAAGCCTACTTTAAGACTCAATCACTTAATTTTTGTTAATGTCAAACTATCAGCCTATCTCTAATCTCTTTTTGCAATGGAAAGTTACTGACACAACTGTATCAAGAAGCCTACGATTTCCTTGATCTGTCCGTCTTCTTTTAGCCCCAGTTACGGTACAAAGACAGCACTTATGCTTTTGTCAATAGTGATAATCTAGTGGTGAATGAAGATCAAGCATCGGTGTTGGTTTTAGTGGAGCATTCATTGTGGGCTACACTGTCTTCATTATGAAGGTGACACCCAGGTTTGTGTGTCTCTTCATTAAACTGGGATGGTGCATTTGAGTAATTTTCCCTCAGCCTACCTGAGACAGGTGTTTTGGCTAAGACTTATCTAGATATGAAGGAAATAATGTTGTGTACAGTAGATTGGAATAAACCTCTAGAGGTATAATATCTGATATCTTGATTAGGGGAGTACACCTCCCTTTGTAGCACTGTTTGCCAAGTTATGGGTCTTGTAAGCTTCACAACTCCTTATCCCAGTTGGATTATTGGGCATCTGTTCTTGGTGAGAATATTGTGTGGCTGTCCCTTTGTAATTTTTATTGCCTTTTGGAGCATCTTGAAAGGCCTCTCTTTCTTCACAGGTTTTTTCTTGATGTTGAATGCCTGGGTAATTGTGATAGGGAGGTGTTGGGTTGCTGAGTAGAGTGATGGGGACCACTGAGCTGATGGGAAATATCTATATATTTAAAATGTTTTCTAAATTTGGAGAGGATTTTTTCCAAAAACCTAAATTAATCTGAGGTTTAAATTGCCAATACCAGGACAACCCTTAGGATCATGGGAACATGCAGATGATCTGAAGCCACCCCAATGTTGCTAACACTTGAGGTGGTGGTGTATCGCAATTCTGTAAGGTGCTGTGATCTCTCAAACTGTAGGCAACACAATAAGTTTTGAGTGAGTAGCCTACAGTTCCCCCTTAGCCTTTAGAGGCTGGTGTACTGCTTGTGCCACAGGTCTCAGCACTAGCCGAGTATTCCTGTGCACTTTGAGCAGGGCAGAGCCCTGGAGCAGGCAAGAGTAGCAGGGCCAGCCCATCCTGAGCTTGGTGGTGGTAGCCTCATCCCTCCACCACCATCTAGCAAGCAGTGTGTGTTTAATAGCCCATACAAATGATCTCACCTGCTCTTTGCAAGCTGGGCTCAGTTTCAGGGTTTTAGAAGAGGAGAGTGTGGCTGTTGGATCTGGCTAAGGGTGGAATAGGGTGTGAGGAGTAGAGGAAGGGGAGTCAAGGAGCAGGCATGCAGTGGAGGGATCTGCAGTGATATGGAGGGCCAGGGTGTGAGAGAATTAGAGAGCAGGTATGCAGGGGAGTTGGGGCCTGCGTATTTATGTGCTGATCTTGTATATATGTAGGGTTCTGTTTTCAACGTGGGATTGTTGGATACAAACTGGGGCTGGGGAGGTGGAGTTCAAAAACAAAACAGACACAATTTATTTTAAAAGAAAAGTCATGAGTTTTAGGTTGATCACGCTTTTGTTGTGTTCTGACTTGTGAATTGGAAGACTCTCCTGAGCTGTGTGGAGCACTCATCAGCCTTAGCTCAGGAAGTGGCTCTCTATCTCTGCAGAGAGGCTACTTTTTGTATTTATATCCGTACTTCCAGTGATTGATAACATTCTGTGAGGTATTTTATTGCCAATCTTACCATTAGAGGTGAGGAACATATAGACACTTCAGGTTTCATAATATCTGTGCTTTATGATTTCTTGCTGAAGGAAGTTTTACCACTTCCCTGGGTAGAGAGGAGAGACCATTTTGGTTTGTAATCATAGTGTTGCAATGAATCTAATATTTGAGCTTATCTACTATATACACTTGCATCTTTTGGGGGTATTATCCTTTATTCATTCATATGTTATACTTGCTATAGAAATGGGCTGGCTTTACCTTTAAGGTAGCTTGAATGTGAAAAAGATTGGAACTTTATAAACTCAAAATAAGGAAAAAAATTAATCTCTTATAACAGATGTAGTATTGCATTAATCAAATGTTAAGCAAACTTAATTAATAATTGTACTAGATATGAAAAAGATCTGTAGCTATTTTATATCTAGTACAATTCTTCACAATAATATTTACATCCTGCATCTCTCTAAAGACTCCTTTAATCTTCTTCTGTTTTATGGTTTTACAGCCATATTCTAGAGCACTTTTCCTAGGAGAAGCAGTAACATTAAAATGTGATCAGACAGAATGGTTGGATTCATTAGAATCAAGACTGGCAAGCTCTGGATATTATAGTTTCACTTCACAACTGTCGGTATTCTGATATCAGGGCTTTTTCCCCCGTTAATTAAAACAGGAAGTATCTGTTTGTGTTATCTTTCCTCCCCACCACATTGAGAGGATTTTAAGACTCAGGTGTTATGGAGCAATGTAGTCCAGTATATATTGACTTGGACTGACACCTGCTAGAATATATGTTCAGCAATTTTCTGAATCATTTTATTATTCCCCATGTGTACAGCACTAGAAGCAGACAGGCTGCTTTTTCCTGCTGTACTGGCTTAAAAGCACACTGAGCAAACACATCAATCCATTCATAGGTTCACACAGAATTTGGGCTATTCAGGAGACAGAATGTTCACCATTCCTTATGCTGCATTCGTTTTGTGGGGGAGGGAGGGAGGGTGATTGGTGGTGGTATGGGGAAACAAATGTTCTTATGTATAAACACTTGTCTTTAATCTGCTCAAATATATTTGGGGTTTATTTTTCCTCAGTGGACAAGTTTTCCTGGGTATTTAACAAACACCCTTTTTATTTCACTGCCTGTACACAAGTAGTATGCATTTGTTTTCTCCTCTATTCAAAGCTGCACTGGTGACATGCATAAAATGTTACCCTTACAGGAGCTCACTGTCACCACCATCTGGCATCTGAGATATCACGGATGCTCCATAGTTCAAGTTTTACTATTGTCTCAGATACAAACGTGTCTTATTGCTGGCAGTGGTTGGTAAATACCACTCACCTGCCTCAACTGGTGGGAGGAACTTGATGGGGCCAGTGGTGAAAGGGGACAGTCCCAGCAGCAAGGGAGGGAGACACTCACTAAGGCGGTACACATACTCCTGGGGGTATGCAGATGTCTTTCAGAAGGTACATCAACTCATCTAGATATTTGACTAGTTTTACAACAGGCTACATAAAAAGAACTAGCGAAGTCACTACAAATTAAAATTTCATATAGACAATAACTTGTTTATACTGCTCTATATGCTATACACTGAAATTTAAGTACAATATTTATATTCCGGTTGATTTATTTTAAAATTTTATGGTAAAAATGAGAAAGTAAGTAATTTTTCAGTAATAGTGTGCTGTGACACTTGTATTTTTATTTATTTATTATTTTTATTTATTAGATTTTGTAAGCAAGTAGTTTTTAAATAAAGTGAAACTTGGGGGTACACAAAACAAATTAGACTCCTGAAAGTGGTACAGTAGATTGGAAGGGTTGAAAGCCACTGTGCTAAGGGACACTAGATAGCTTCTCCCTCCCGCTCTGGCACCCATTGACTGGCTGGAGAAGAGGGGTACTGATTCCCCAACTCCCAGGATTTAACCCAGTGCAGGGTTAGAGTGTGGAGCCTATTTTGGTTCACTTCCAGCAGCCCACGCTACCCCTCCAAACTAGGAATAGGAATCTGGTCTGACAGATGCTGCGGGTCTAGCCAGTTGCCTATTTGGGGGATTGAAAGGAATCTTTTCTCCCATGGGCCAACTGGCAGATGACCAGAGAGCTTTTCACCTTCCTTGCAGCACCTTCAAGCCACAGTGGGTTAAATAGGAATGTGTTTACTACTTAACTGAGGTACTTGTTTGAGGAGTTTATTTATATCAACTTGCACCAGTTTCCAATGGGTTAAGAGAATAAAACTAACTGTTCCCAAAGGTAAGAGGCCTGGGATTTTTGTGATGGGCCTTGGGCTCGTGGGATAGGCTGAGACCCTGTGGCCTTCATGGACCGAGGTCAGACCTTGTGTCATCCCCTATCCTTCTGCTCTCTCTGAGGAGAGCCTACCCTGAGTTACAGATTATATGGTAAGGAGCCCTGCAACTTCCCGACTGGAACCAATTAAATGTCTGGAATAAGAGAGTATGGGTGGTGGGCATGTAGCACTCCTCCCCTGAGTTAAAGTTTAATAAAAGTTGTGGCCTGCCATTTAATTCCATACATATGTGTGTCCTCATTTCACTGCTGTCTACATTAATTGCTGTCTGTAATATGCTGAAACCCGTGTATTTCTTGCCCATTTTTTTTCAATCATGAAACTATCCACTTAGGGAGCCCAGACTTATTGGTTTTTCTCCAAAATTCTGTTTGATTATGACTTCTACTGAAATTATCTATAAAAAGAAAAGGAGTACTTGTGGCACCTTAGAGACTAACAAATTTATTAGAGCATAAGCTTTCATGAGCTACAGCTCACTTCATCGGATGCATTTGGTGGAAAAAACAGAGGAGAGATTTATATACACACACAGAGAACATGAAACAATGGGTTTATCATACACACTGTAAGGAGAGTGATCACTTAAGATAAGCCATCACCAGCAGCGGGGGGGGGGGGGGGGAGAGGGAAAGGAGGAAAACCTTTCATGGTGACAAGCAAGGTAGGCTAATTCCAGCAGATAACAACAATATCAGAGGAACAGTGGGGGGTGGGGTGGGGGGAGAAATACCATGGGGAAATAGTTTTACTTTGTGTAATGACTCATCCATTCCCAGTCTCTATTCAAGCCTAAGTTAATTGTATCTAGTTTGCAAATTAATTCCAATTCAGCAGTCTCTCGTTGGAGTCTGTTTTTGAAGCTTTTTTGTTGAAGGACAAAATCGCTTACCCCATAACCTCAGCCATGCAGAACTACATCCACAGCCTCAGAAACAACTCTGACATCATAATCAAAAAGGCTGACAAAGGAGGTGCTGTCGTCATCATGAATAGGTCGGAGTATGAACAAGAGGCTACTAGGCAGCTCTCCAACACCACTTTCTACAAGCCATTACCCTCTGATCCCACTGAGAGTTACCAAAAGAAACTACAGCATTTGCTCAAGAATCTCCCTGAAAAAGCACAAGAACAAATTCGCACAGACACACCCCTGGAGCTCCGACCTGGGGTATTCTATCTGCTACCCAAGATCCATAAACCTGGAAATCCTGGACGCCCCATCATCTCAGGCATTGGCACCCTGACAGCAGGATTATCTGGCTATGTAGACTCCCTCCTCAGGCCCTTCGTTACCAGCACTCCCAGCTATCTTCGAGACACCACTAACTTCCTGAGGAAACTACAGTCCATTGGTGATTTTCCTAAAAACACCATCCTAGCCACTATGGATGTAGAAGCCCTCTACACCAACATTCCACAAAAAGATGGACTACAAGCCGTCAGGAACAGTATCCCCGATACTGTCACAGCTAACCTGGTGGCTGAACTTTGTGACTTTGTCCTCACCCATAACTATTTCACATTTGGTGACAATGTATACCTTCAAATCAGCGGCACTGCGATGGGTACCCGCATGGCCCCACAGTATGCCAACATTTTTATGGCTGACTTAGAACAACGCTTCCTCAGCTCTCGTCCCCTAATGCCCCTACTCTATTTGCGCTACATTGATGACATCTTCATAATCTGGACCCATGGAAAAGAAGCTCTTGAGGAATTCCACCATGATTTCAACAATTTCCATCCCACCATCAACCTCAGCCTGGACCAGTCCACACAAGAGATCCACTTCCTGGACACTACGGTGCTAATAAGCGATGGTCACATAAACACCACCCTATATCGGAAACCTACTGACCGCTATTCCTACCTACATGCCTCTAGCTTTCATCCAGATCATACCACTCGATCCATTGTCTACAGCCAAGCGCTACGATATAACCGCATTTGCTCCAACCCCTCAGACAGAGACAAACACCTACAAGATCTCTATCATGCATTCCTACAACTACAATACCCACCTGCTGAAGTGAAGAAACAGATTGACAGAGCCAGAAGAGTACCCAGAAGTCACCTACTACAGAACAGGCCCAACAAAGAAAACAACAGAACACCACTAGCCATCACCTTCAGCCCCCAACTAAAACCTCTCCAACGCATCATCAAGGATCTACAACCTATCCTGAAGGACGACCCATCACTCTCACAGATCTTGGGAGACAGACCAGTCCTTGCTTACAGACAGCCCCCCAATCTGAAGCAAATACTCACCAGCAACCACACACCACACAACAGAACCACTAACCCAGGAACCTATCCTTGCAACAAAGCCCGTTGCCAACTCTGTCCACATATCTATTCAGGGGATACCATCATAGGGCCTAATCACATCAGCCACACTATCAGAGGCTCCTTCACCTGCGCATCTACCAATGTGATATATGCCATCATGTGCCAGCAATGCCCCTCTGCCATGTACATTGGCCAAACTGGACAGTCTCTACGTAAAAGAATGAATGGACACAAATCAGACGTCAAGAATTATAACATTCAAAAACCAGTTGGAGAACACTTCAATCTCTCTGGTCACTCGATCACAGACCTAAGAGTGGCTATCCTTCAACAAAAAAGCTTCAAAAACAGACTCCAACGAGAGACTGCTGAATTGGAATTCATTTGCAAACTGGATACAATTAACTTAGGCTTGAATAGAGACTGGGAATGGATGAGTCATTACACAAAGTAAAACTATTTCCCCATGGTATTTCTCCCTCCCACCCCACCCCCCACTGTTCCTCTGATATTCTTGTTAACTGCTGGAATTAGCCTACCTTGCTTGTCACCATGAAAGGTTTTCCTCCTCCCCCCCCCCCCGCTACTGGTGATGGCTTATCTTAAGTGATCACTCTCCTTACAGTGTGTATGATAAACCCATTGTTTCATGTTCTCTTGTGTGTGTATATAAATCTCTCCTCTGTTTTTTCCACCAAATGCATCCGACGAAGTGAGCTGTAGCTCACGAAAGCTTATGCTCTAATAAATTTGTTAGTCTCTAAGGTGCCACAAGTACTCCTTTTCTTTTTGCGAATACAGACTAACACGGCTGCTACTCTGAAACCTGAAATTATCTGTGTAATTGAATGACTTCCAGTCTCTGCAAAACTGGTAATTCAGCTGATCAATTAGAGACTCTGAGTGTATTGACAGAGATCTGCACTTTTGTGAATGTCTTTGTGTTGCTGTGTTTAGCATGCTGTCAGTGTGGCTTTATTCTAGGGTAAAAAGAAATCTGTATCAGTCACTTATGATACAATCAAAGATCACTGCAGCTGTATGAAGTTATATATTATGGTGTCCAACTATTTAACTGCTACATTGAGCTATTATATGATATGTATCTCATTGTCAAGTGCGTACGCCAGTGATTACTCTAGTATGAAATAGCTAAAAGGTCACAACCTTATTGAATTATAACCAAAGAAAACCAAGATCCAAAAGTTCTAGTGACTGTGAAAAGAAGACTGTTTGATTTGTCCTTACTGGCTGCTCCCACTTTCTTTTAAAAATAAATTTGTTGAGGAGATCTGCCTAATTTCCCCAGAGTCAAAGACCATCTGGGCAACGAGCCTAAGCCAAGTCTTTCTGGACCGATTCTGGCTCCAGCATCGCTAGTGCAACTTACCTTCATTCGGTGGGACTAGACATCCCGTGGAATCTGATCCTAACTGAAAGTTTGGTTGATGCCTATTTCACATAAAGGAACATGTTGTCTTTCTCTCAAGTGCTGCATGTTTGAGAGAATACCCCCACACTCCACCTTTGAATTGTCCTGTATGTTAGCTATTTGGAGCCCTACTTCCAGGAGCCACTTGTCTACTGGTAAATGACCTATGGTTAAAATCATATGAGAAGAAATAAGTTAAGAAATCCACACTGCCATATCAGAAATGGAGAATGAAATATCAAAATCTCTGCCAAAAAGGAAAAGATGATTCCAATAATAAAGAGAAATCACATTGAACCAAATTCACATTTGTTTTATAAATCAAAGCTTATTGTCGAACAAACCTTCCAGTCATTTTGTTCTAATAATATATGAAATCAACAACTTGCATTTCTGTTATATTTTACAGCCAGCAGTTGAGGATGGTATATAAAAAGGGAGCAATGCATTTGGCCAGTGCCATTTGTTGTGGGTGTTCGGAAGGGGGGAGAAACATTTTTCCATATTGTCCTAGCTACAGCTGTAGAGTTGTGAACCATTTGTAAAATGATCTTGTAAAATAAGTAAAATGGATTTAAAAAAAATTGCAGTTAGGTGTTCCTTCAAGCACTATGGCATTATTATGAGATGGTTGACTCAGTGGTAGTGCTTGCACCTTTGAATCTCAGAATTTCTTTATAGTGAAGGATTTATGACTTATATAGTGCAATAGGTATGCATGGCATTTCATAATTTGAACGTAACTTTGTTCCAGCTTTGTCCTTCTCAAAGTTACCCATTTGATGTGAAACCTTTTGGAATATTAAACATTTCAAGCTATTTTGGTTACAACTCGGGACTTAAACTACTGAGCGACTTCTCTTACTGAATTTAATCCAAGATGATAAAGATTTCTATGTTAGTGTTGTGACAGTCTCATTAGAGGAGAGTCTGTAAACAAAGATTGCAATTGTGGTTTGTGTTCTCATGCTCTAGAAACAGACATGTTATAGTGTAGAAAAGTCAAATTATCTCTTTCGATTTGTGTTCCCTCAACACTGTCTCTCCTCCAAACAAAAGTGTTGTTCCTATACTCATTGAAGGGTCAGATAAATGGAAGTGTAAGCTATACGACTGTAAGAGTGTGGTGGATGGTGAGAATTAGCTCATGTTTTTATTTATGTTTTTTTGCTTTGTTGTCCTGGTATCATAGGTAACTGTCCCCAAAAAACTAGCATCGCTAGATAGCATTTTGTATTGGCATTTATACAGAAGTTGTGTGGTTTTACAATGGTGTCAGATATTGGTGCAGCGCTATTTGGTTTGACATTAAATAATCTTACAGTGGATTGTCTTACATTTCATATACAAAATTAGTGGAACTGAGAATTATTATTGCATTGTCATTTTTATCAGACATTTAGCTTTAATGTGTATTTTTGTTATGAAATGTTCAGGAAAATAATTTATTTAGTATGTTAAGGCAGAAGTTGAACCCTGAAATTCATTAGTAGATTTAGAGTTGAAAAACAAGCTGCAGCTAAATTTACTTGGTTTATTTAGCTTTATAGACTTGCAATAAGCTGGGAAAAAGATAATTAAAGATTTTCTCTTCTTAATCCCTGTTCTTCATTTATTAGTTCTGAGCCAACTCACTTCAGCATTAATCGGACGCTTACTTGAGGATCACATTGAAATAATGTCAGGTGATGGGCAGCTCATGGATTTAGAGAAGCTGATTCAGTACAATAGTCAATAATTTGTATCTGGTATACCTAACAGTGCTTGAAATGTATTAGGCAGCTAAAGACTATTTTTTTCCAGTAACCCTTCAATGAGGTGGCGTTTTCTGTCTCTGCAAGGTAGAATAAATTCTATGATAACCAAATGTCACAAACAAATATTTGAAGTGTTCCTTGACTAAACATCTAGCTTGCTTTTTAATCCACAAGGATTTTTCCACAGTTCATACAAAATTAATGTCAATAAGTGACATTTAAAAAAATCAGGAATGTAATGTAAATAGTGCATTCATTTTAATTGATTTTTTCCTATTTCTGTTTTTAAGGACTTCATAGATTGTAGCCAATTTTCTAATATTCATTTGCCATTTCTAATAACTGCTTGTAAGCTTAACACTGGAGCTTGTATCCTTTTTGGGGTTTTTTTCTTGTCTCCATACCATAGACGTACCTTCTGTTTGTGGCTGTCCATCTGTCTGTCTGTCTGTCTCTCTCTCTAAATTTCCCCTTCTGTTTCAGGTTAGATAAGATATTTACTGTGTTTAATACTTTTTCACATTTATATATAAACATAGAAAGAACACTTATCCCGGCTTTGGGGACTATTGACAGAAAATTACAACTAAAAGCAAGCTAAGACCTAAACAACAGTAGAAAATCAACAACTTTTCCCCAAATGAAATGCACAAAATATCCCCACATCTGCTCCTGAAAAACCTTAATCCCCAAATAAATATCCCTAGCCGCTCTTCGCCCTCCTCTCCCACTGCCACCACCTACTTTCCCCAAATACATGCTCAAAAGTGAGCATTGTAACATCCCTGAAGGTCAACAAAACTGGACGGTTTCAGATCAAGGGTGAGTATGAATTCCACAGCCTAGGGTACCTCATCAAGAATGCCTTACCAGCAGTAGCTCTCTCTTACGTGATGATAAACACATCACTTAGCACACTACTAGACACCGCTACTGAAAGCCATTTAGGGCATTATTCAATGTAGCAGGTCAGAAACAATATTTGAAACACCTGAAAATGAACAAGTAGCCAATGCAGATTCTGGAGTACTGACATCAGACTCGTACAGAATTACCATTTTACAAATGGATGCTGCCTTCTGTACCATGTTGAGTGTCTGAATTGTCTTTAAGGTAAAACTATCAGTTTCAGGAGTAACTGCATCTGTGTTCTCCCTCCAGGGTCCTTGGACACTTAAAATTTCAGACTCCCAGTCAAGGTCTCTTGGGTGGAGACCTGTGTCTCTCCCTCTCCTGACCAGGGTTTTTAAGGCTACAGAGTTCCCTGTCATTAGGGTTGCCAAATTTCTAATAGCACAAAACTGAACATCCTAGCCCCGCCCCTTCCCTGAGACCCTGCCCCTGCTCACTACATCCCCCCTCCCTTGGTGGCTTGCTCTCCCTGACCCTCACTCACTTTCACTGGACTGGAGCAGGAGGTTGGGGTGTGGGAGGAGGTGAGGGCTCCAACTAGGGGTGCGGGCTCTGGGGTGGGGCCAGAAATGAGGGGCTCAGGGTATAGGAAGGGGCTCTGGGCTCAGGCATGGAGTTGGGGTGTGGGAAGGCGTGAAGGCTCTGGGGTGGGGGCCGGAGATGAGGGATTTGGGCTGCAGGAGGGGGCTCCAGCTGGGGTGTGTGGCCAAAGGATTTGGAGTGTGGGAGGGGGTTGTGGGTTGAAGCAGGGGGTTAGGGTGAAGGAGGGGGTGCGGGGTCTGGGATGGGGCAAGGGATTGAGGTGTGGGGGGAGTGATGGCTCCATCTGGGGTTGCAGACTCTGGGGTGGGGCTAGGGATGAGGGTTTTGAGGTGCAGGAGGGGGCTCCAAGTTTGGGGATGGGGCTCAGGGCTGAGGCAGGGGTTGGGTCGTGGGCTTACCTTGGGCAGCTCCTGGTCAGCAGCTAGTCCCTACCTGTCCTGACTCCACACTGCATACCGGAAGCAGCCAGCAGGTCTGGCTCCTAGGCAGGCTGTGGTTGTCGGCCAATGGGAGTGCGGAGCCGGTGCTTGGGACGTGGGCAGCGCGCGGAGCCCCATGGCCCTCCTGCCTAGGAGCTGGACCTTCTGACCACTTCCGGGGCGCAGCATGGTGCCAGAACAGGTTGTGACTAGCTTGCCTTAGCCCTGCAGCACTGCTGACCTGACTTTTAATGGCCAGGTTGGCAGTGCTGACCAGAACCGCCAGGGTCCCTTTTCAACAATACACCTGGCAACCCTACTTGTCATACACTGATCTCCCCAGCAAGCTAATCTGCCTAGAGGACAGTCTCTTCATTGTTTTTTTCTCCTGGGACAATAACAGTGTTTTTACAGTGACTATACAGCTCTTCCAAAGCAAAGTATATTATTCTTAGGAAAAAAACTTTAAAGAGAAAAGATAAAAATGGGTTTAAATTCACACTATAAATAACAGATTTAAATTCACATATACTTGAAATTGCCCATCAGTCTTTATGGAGCCCTAGTAGACCAAAGTCTTTCCAGTCTTTCCCCCAGGGTTGGGGTTCCCCTAGAGCTCAACGTCCTGCTCATTCGTTGAATCAAAAGGAAGACCCTGAATCAGTTCATGCTCTTCTTCTTATACCAAAAGGTACTTTTTTGTTTCCTGGGTACTTCACTGGAGCTGTTAGAATCTCAAGAACTAAATCACCACCCACTATGTTTAGTTCATGAATGAGCTGTGGTAACCTTCCCGCTGGACTTGCATAAATCTTTGGCCTATAATGACACATACAGTATGGTCCCCAGAGATACCGCAGGCAGTTGCAATATCTGTCATAATATTCTAATATCTGTCATATTGCAATAGTCTGATCTTGCAGTGATAAAGATAAAGAAAACAGAATAAAGGTGTGCATCCAAGAAACATGCTTTTAGTCTCCTTACCACACCCACGTAGAAGAAAACAGTGTCATAGTCCCTGCTGTCTAATAGCAGTTGGGAATTTCTCATGACTGCAGGTGAGCAAATAACAGGGGTTTTTTTTTTTTGGTTTTGCTGACTATTTTGAAAAATGCAAAAAAAAAAAAAGTTTTTTTTTGGAATGAACCAAAAACAGAATTTTTCAAAATTCTGGTGAATTGTGAAGTGTCTTCTTCTTTTTTTTTTTTAAATAATTTTTGATCAAATAAAATGTCTTGTTTTTATTTTGATAATTTTAAAATGTTTTGTTTTCAATACAATTAAATACAATTTTGAAGGTAATTTTTGAACAAAAAATGAACTTTTTTCTTTCAAATATATTGAAACAAAACATTTTGATTTTTTCACATTTTTTTTTAGGTTTTATTTTTCAACTAAATCAATTTTAAATTCAACACAGATCAATACATGATTTAGTGTGCCAAATCTGCATTTTTCACTGAAAAAAGTTTTGAGCAAAATTTTTTTGCCCAGCTCGAATTATGACAGAAAAATACCTTTTGGGGGGTAGAAATAACCTGTAGCCTCTGGCTATATGTCTCAATTTCCCAACTATTCAGTCTTCTCTGAATTGATCCTCAGGCAGCTCACTTATATCCATTTCCCAATCATTGCCATACTTAAAAAATACTCAGCTGCATCCTCTGGAGATGAAGAAAACTGAATGTAGTCATGATATTGAAAACTCTTCAATGTAGATCTCATCAGGCTACCCCTACCCACATGACATGGAAGAGGGTGATGGGGTCAAAATATTGAGGAACCCTCATGAGTGAGCCGTTGGAGCAGAAAAGCTGTTGCCCAAAACTGCCTTCTGGGATTTCTGTGAGAGAAGTTTGAAGCCACTGCAAGGCCACACTATTTATGTTTGTATTGCAGGTGAGTGAACAGCCCTTTGTGGTAGATGGTATTGGAGGCAGCTAATAGGTCTAGTAACATTAGCATGGAAACTTGGAGGTAGATCCTCTGAGGTCAATGTACTATGCCAATTTATACCATCGGAGGATCTACCCCCTCATTTTTATCAATGGTCAAGAAGAGATCTACAACCATGCTGCTCTTTGCTATCTTGAAGCTTTAGCATTGCAAGATGCTTGCAAAGAGTCAGAATACTTAATCTGATAGACCAATGGTTAGAAGTGATGTGGTGGAACTCCTACATTTTTCAGTACCATCTTCAAGGAGAAGACTACATTAATTTAAGTAAATCTTTCTAACTATGGATTTACTGAAACAATCCTTGGATATTGTAGATTATTCTAATCTTTTTAGCACTCTTGTTTTATTACGAGTAATAAATATTAATGCAAATTTATACAAAGATGGAATGAAAGGAACCCAACTACCTAA
Organism: Dermochelys coriacea; assembly: GCF_009764565.3. Taxonomy (NCBI): domain Eukaryota; kingdom Metazoa; phylum Chordata; order Testudines; family Dermochelyidae; genus Dermochelys; species Dermochelys coriacea. The sequence continues at coordinate 81,212,519 of NC_050074.1, read as the reverse complement.
CTAGAGGCTGTACCCACTAATACATAATTATAGTTTCTGTTAATTAGCACCCATCTAATTTTTAAAACATGGCTATTCTGTAAGAATAATTAGCAATTGCATAATGAAGGGTATCTGGCAAAGGAACATTTTTTCCATTCTTAGTTCAAAGAAAAGATAAAATTGTGGATTTATAGTACTCAGAGACTTGCATTTTTAACACTGCTGAACAGGAAATCTTCAGGTTAACATCCTATTATAGTCAACAAGAGATATACCTGTCATAAATATAAAGGGAAGGGTAAACACCTTTAAAATCCCTCCTGGCCAGAGGAAAAACCCTTTCACCCGTAAAGGGTTAAGAAGCTAGTATAACCTCGCTGGCACCTGACCAAAATGACCAATGAGGAGACAAGATACTTTCAAAGCTGGAGGGGAGGGGGGTAGAAACAAAAGCTCTCTCTCTCTGCCTGTCTGTGTGATACTTTTGCCAGGAACAGAAAAGGAGTGGAGTCTTAGAACTTAGTAAGTAATCTAGCTAGATATGCGTTAGATTCTGTTTTGTTTAAATGGCTGATAAAATAAGCTGTGCTGAATGAAATGTATATTCCTGTTTTTGTGTCTTTTTATAACTTAAGGTTTTGCCTAGAGGGATTCTCTATGTTTTGAATCTGATTACCCTGTAAGGTATTTACCATCCTGATTTTACAGAGGTGATTCTTTTACTTTTTCTTTAGTTAAAATTCTTCTTTTAAGAACCTGATTGCTTTTTCATTGTTCTTAAGATCCAAGGGTTTGGGTCGGTGTTCACCTATGCAAATTTGTGAGGATTTTTATCAAGCCTTCCCCAGGAAAGGGGGTGTAGGGTTTGGGAGGAAAGACATTTCCCTCCTCCTTGTAACAACCTTTTATGTACTTGAAAACTGTTATCATGTCCCCTTTCAGTCTCCTCTTATCCAGACTAAACAAACCCATTTTTTTCCATCTTCCTTCATAAGTCATGTTTTCTAGACCTTTTATCATTTTTGTTGCTCTTCTCTGGACTTTCTCCAATTTTTGTCCACATCTTCCCTGAAATGTGACACCCAGAACTGGACACAATACTCTAGTTGAAGCCTAATCAGCGCAGAGTAGAGCAGAATAATTACATCTCATGTCTTGCTTACAACACTTTTGAAAATTGTCACGTGCACATGTTTTTGTAGAACTTGCTGTGTGCTTGCTGGGTCTGGGCCTGACCCTGACCCAAAGCCCATTGACATTCTCATTGGCTTCAATTTACTTTGGATCAGGTTCAATTTTTTAAGTATTCCAGCTACACTGCATGTGTTTCTAGGAGTTGCTGAGCCTCCTGCATTGTATCATATGTCTATGATATGCTCAGAGTTACTGAATGGTTTCTTTGATGCTAACTATTGGGATAAACTTAAAGCTTCAAATGCCAGCCTTTTATACTACTTTATAATTATGAAGTTTTGTGATTTTCTCTTTTTTATTCTTGTGCTTTGTACCTGGTACACTTGTAGAGATTTGGGAGCATCATTGCTCTGTGTGTGTGTATTTTTTTTTGAGGGGGGAGATTTGGGACCCTCTAATGGCAGGGATACTCTTAGTACTTGTATAGGTCATTGCAAATGTTTATAAACCAGCCTCACTACCCATTCACTGTACTGAAACATCTCTCATTTCTAGATGTATTATTTTTTGCTAAATGACTTTCAGTTCTAGAAATGATATTTTGATGTGGTCTTTGTTACCCAGACAATACAAGAGGTACTCTTGAGTATTATATCACCTGTACATCTCAGCATGAGTACATAAGAAAAAGAAAAGCAGAAGGCAGCTAAAAGAGTTCTTGTGTTTAACATAAGAAGTATACTTGACTGAAAGTCCTTATCAAAGAAATATTCTTGCAGGATAAGTCTCCGTATTTTTGGAAAACCATATTTCCTATCTTTCGGTTGCCCTTCCCTTACCCTTTAGTGTTAAAGTGTACGGTGCCTCATACATTAAATCTAGCTAGCACAAGTAGGTTTTTATCTTGAAGAATAAAATGTATTGTGTTGTGGTCAGCTATTTATTTTCTGGTGGACATTCTGGAGTAAACATTACATAGCTAATATTGATTTTCACCTGACTTAATACCACCACTTTGCCACAATAATAGCAAAGCAGAAATTGGAAAAGTAAACCTTTTATTATTTTTAAATGTTGTTTTGGGGCAAGGTTGGTGTGGAGAAAGGAAAGCATGGGTATTTGCCTGAATGCTTCAGTAAACTCTTGAAAAATGTCGGAATTCACGTAAGAACGGTCTGACCCAGTATGTCCAATGGTTCATCTAGCTCAGTATTCTGTCTTCCGACAGTGGCCGTTGCCAGATACTTCAGAGGGAATAAACAGAACAGAATTATCAAGTGATCCATCCCTTGTTGTCCAGTCCGAGCATCTGGCAGTCAGAGGTGTAGGGATACACAGAGAATGGCGTTGTATCCCTGACCATCTTGGCTCATTGCCACTGATGGACCTATTATCCACGAACTTATCTAATTCTTTTTAAAATTTAGTTATACTTTTTTCACAAACAGACAAGGCGTGTTGCATATGTTTGACTTTTTAAAATCCTGTGGAGAAATCAGAAACAGGATAAAAACTATGGTCAAAATCCTTGGCTGTGGAACATACAATACCTCTCAGGGATGGAATGATATCAAAAGTGGTTTATATCCTATACTGCACTCTTATATCCCAACTACAGTTATGAACTGTTCTATTTTCTTGGGCTGTGCAGTGAGTGGCCCAAATTGTGTATTTGGCAGCTGCCACAGAAAAGTAATCATTTACCAAGTTACCATGTAGTGGTATGTGATTCTGGATGATTTGCTTATTGTAAGAAATAATTGCAGCATCTCAGATCCTACTGCATGATAACTGTTAAATGTTGACTTCTCAGTAATGGCCGTCTCACTATAATAACCCATTGTTTACAATGGAAATAGATATGACTGGAACAGAATTAAATTTCTAGAAGAGAACATGATGCATGATCTAAATCACTGCTTAAGGCTAATTAGACAAATATATGTAACCGGTTTCTGGCTGCCATCATCCAGAATCTCCGAAAAATAATCTTCTGTGGTCTGGATTCCAAACATATTTTGTTCCAAATTAGAGCCAGTATTGTGATTCCAGTGGAAATCATTATTTCCAGTCCCCCGTCCCATGAAATACAGTATGTAAATTTTTTTTTAAAAAAATAACAGAATTGTGACCAAGGATCATCATTATGCTTTAAATTTATATCTTGCATAGTACACTGTAAACCAAAACATTAAAGATTTATGGAATAAAATTAGTAGTACTCTGTCATTGTTTAACTCCATGAAATAAATAGGCAAAGGAAGCAATCTATGTCTGGCTCTTTAGCTCATAATTCACTGTTTGTATTTGCCTCTTATAAGGCAGTTTGACTCCCACAGAGCTTCAGTCATTGATCACAAAATCACCTGGCACAGCATGATAAATGATTCTTGATAACCCATCTGTCTAAAATCAAGTGATGTTACTTATACAGACTATTACAGATATAATATTGTCACTGCCCCTTATCGTTAGCTGCACATTTTACATCATTTGCAACAGATAATATCTTTTGTCTCTGCATTAGTTAAATTGGAGGAAACATTTGTAGTTCTCCAACAGCATATCATCAAATTATTGGCAAGCTAATCCACTCTGAATAAGTAATCATGTGACTAAAGCAGTATTTAATATTGTTCAAGTTTACCCGTGTTTTTATTCCTTTGGAATGGATTAGAAAGGGATAGCTTTGAATTTGTGTGAAGGTTTTATAGTATTCTTATTCATGTATGCAAAAGGAAATAAGTTAGATCTATAGTTTTTGTTTGTATTACTGTGAAATCTTTAACCTGATAAATCTGCAACTTTGTTAGTAAATGCAAATGCCCTGGGCTAGATCTGGGTTTTTCAGATGTATTCTCATGTAAGAGGAAAAGGGCATGTAGCTGTGATGCCAGAAGAGCCATGCAGGGAAAGGAATCATGCTTTAAAGAGGCACAACTCGTTCATTGCTGCCTCCTTGCTCCAGGTTCATAGGCATCTGCTGCTGGCCCTTTCTGGTAGCAGATTTCTTCCCCTCTATAGTGGTCTAGTACATTGTTGGGGTGGAGCCAAGAGCACTATCCTCACAGCCAACTTCCACCACCACCAATGGGATCTTTCCTCCTTGAGTGGCCAATGGCCACAGTACCTAGGTCATAAACTAACCCTATGGTTTATTTTCCTACTTTAGAATGTTTAATTTTCAGTGTGTATTTTTTCACTTGAAATAGGACACCGTCATTATTTACTTGATGATGGTTTTATAAATGCTTGATTCTGAAAGGACCGGAGCGCACCTGTGGTGTGCTGAATGCCCTCTGTTCCCTTTGAAGTCCGTGAGAATTGAGGGTGTTTAGCATCTCACAGAACTGGGTCCAAATTGTGCATGCTTGTTTTCTACAACAAATATTTTCCTGGCAGTTCTTTAGGTCGTATCTAATAGAAATGTAACATCACTTCATCTTGAGTAAAATGTCACACCATAGGCTGTGTGTGTTTTGTCAGCCACTTGAATTTGTCTTAACATTTGCAACACAAGATCAGTTTTTAAAACTATCATTATTTGGCTCTTACCAAGCTATGGACTTGGAGATGCATTTTTAAAATTTTGGAACCATGGATCCCCTCCTATAGTAAAAATGCTGACATCAGGTCAGGCTTTTTTATTGTGAGATATTTTTCAAAAAAGTTCATGGAGTGTCACTTTAACTTGGTTCATCGGGATGCATAGTGATCATCCATAGACCTACAAAAGTACATCTTCATTAACTATAGTCTACATTGTGTGACACTCAAGCTGTGTCTCTCCAAATTATACATAGTCGTCTGGATTGGGGGCTAGAATACACATGCTCACGATACTTTGGCTGCCTTTTCTGTCTCTGAAAAATAATCTATTGATATCAAAAGTGTACACTTATATGGCACTAATTTCAGATCTATACAATTTCAATGCATGAAGTTGGGATATTATACATACAACAGATTACAGTTAACTTCATTAGGCCAGTGTTCCAATTATATTGTTCTTGTCCTTTCTTATCATCACAATTCTTTTTTATAATAGTGCAGAATTAAAAGATTTAAGTTAAGGTTTCATTCAGCAATCACAATGCCCATCACTTGAATTTTGGTGTTACATAACTGTGTAGGCCCATGCATTTTGTTGAAATAAGTTACATACAGATAACATTCTGCACTTTATAAAATGACAATATCTCAAGGATTTTGTCAAATATCTGTGGAAGGCCCCATTCAGGAAAAAAGGCGGAGATTCACACAACCTGCTATTTGAATATAATGCTGCAATGTGGGCAAATATAAAAACATAATCCACCAGTTTTGTAGCAATCCAGAAGTCTATATTTCTTCTGTGCATACCTGTCCACATGAAACAGCTATCCTTAACAATGATCCAGCTATCATATCAGTAGAACATTTTTGGCCAATGGAATGTATAACTTGGTTAGAAAGGTTTATCTGAATGTATCATTCTTTTAAAATCCAAGTAGGAATATTACATTTTATAATCTCAGGTTCTTAAATTTGGGAAATATGACAACTGAATTTTGCTTGTACAAGGATATAACTATATTATAATGGCCAATAATTGAATTTGTATAGTACTATAAGTATATCTGCTACTATTAGGAGATGCATTTCCCAACCTGCTCTGAAACCAAGTTCACACAACGTGAAGAAATGAACAATATCATAAAGTTCAGTATGACTTAACTGCTACTAGGATTTCTTCATGAGGAATGCTCAGCCCCTGCCCTCCCCGTTCTTTTTTCTCTAGAGAGAACACAACTTCAAATTACTTTATATTTGACGGGAGTAACTAGGGACCTAACCCTTTTAAAGCAGGATGAAACATCTACTAAAAGAGTAGGGTATTTGAGGCAAACTCTGCCAGTCTGTTCTGCCATGTCATTTTTTAAGTGTGGTATACAAAATAAGCAGATCTATAGGTATGAATGACCGCTTAAGGCAGTTTGTGTAACTACTTAGAATTATGTCCTCTCAGTGCACGAAATAAGTTTGTCATTCAACAATCTTGTAAGTAGTCGTCTATGAAAGCATACATACCAAAACAGCACCAGGTAGGCAGTGTATTTTGGTTGTTGGCTGAGATTGCTAGTGATTGGGGATAATAAGTTAAGGACTTGGGTGCTGATGCTTTAGGAGTGTCACACTGGCAGTGTGGTGTGACCGAGATGCAACCCCTTCAGAAGCTACTCTGCCATAGACCACATTTGTAATGCATCAGCACAATGAAACTTCCAGAAGGTCTTATACGATACTGCTCTTTAGATGTCAAAAGTGCAGAATATCAGGCAGATGACACATATTTCAAGCTTTTACAGCACACGTATGGCCAAGTTAGAGACATGTATAAAGCCAGAAGGTCAAAGTATGTTCCTGCACAGCATATATCAATAAAAAATGGTCATAGGTGAGTTTTGACGACTTCCCATACCATTGATGAAATCATCCCACATTGTCCTGTTCTCTGGTTTATAAACCCTGTACATAATAGTTCAAGTAAGCAGAAAAATCTCTTTATATTGGTTGGTTGACATTTGAGATAATGTATGTAAGAAAAACCCCCATGATGCATATAGTCATTATGGGACTGATTTCCAACCAAAAGTAAACTATTACAAATCTGTGGCAGCCCCCTCAAAAATATTTTCTGCAGCCTTTTTCAAGAATCAGATATTTTTTTCCTGAATCAGGTTGCAGTTTCTTTTCCTTTATTCTGGTTAAATAAGTTTAGTAAAGTTATAATTTTTATATAATTAGTTATTGATAAAGAGAAATTGCATTATACATCACAAATATTTTTGATAAACTAGTGAAGCTAAAAACATACTATTAATCAGAATTTTATTATTGAAGAATACAATAAAATATTCTATGGAATGAAGATGATGTATTTCACAGCTTTAAACATGATTTTTTCCAGAGATAAAATTAAAATTGCTTATGCTGCTAAGGAAATAAAAGTGATTGATGGACTGTTTACACTTGACCAGCTGCTAATGGATTCTCATTCAATACATGTTTGCTTTTGCTAAAAAGACAGATAAGGCAAGCTAGAAAATAACCTGAAGCTGGTAAAAGTACTGGAAGGAAAAATTTAACTTACTGTGACATGTTTGATTTATCAACCGTTCTGTAAACTGTGAATTTTGTTTTTCTGGGAAAGATTAAAAATAATCTTCTCAAAATGAATTATCAAAAAATGAGTTCTGAGGACACTATCAGAACATAAAACTGTACCAGAGCAGTATATTGGTACATCCAGTCTATCTCTTGACATTGGTCAATTGGTTCCTTCTGCATCAGAAGGAAACACTTTCCATCTTGCCAAACAGTATTTGTTATAGGGAATATCTCAGAATATTTCAAATGAATACTTCATTATTTAATTAGCTCAGGTATTTGGAAGTTAAGGTAGTGGCCATTGTGCTATCTCTTTCATATTACTGCATAACATACACTTTTTTTACAATGTTGCTGCCTGATGCTGCCATCTTTACTCAGGTCAAATTACCATTGACTTAAATACTAAAAGTGAAATCCTGGCTCCCTTGAAGTCAGTGACAAAACTCCCATTGACTTCAGTGTGGTCAGGTTTTCACCTTAAGTTTATTTAAGAAAATGCAGGCTCTGATTCTTAGATACAGTACATGTATGTAGCATCTTGTAAACTTTTGTCAATCTCGTATTATTAATTTCATTGTCATAATGGACAAATATACACCTTTTGATTTAGACATTTGTATAGTAAGATCTGTCCTAAGGTATTGTGTTGGGATTATTTTGTCAGCACACATGTAATTTACATTGAACAGGATTTTGTTCGCCTCTTGGACACTGATGACACTCAAGAGTAATATATTATTGTAGTATCTCACAAACTGTTTCTCTGAGAGATACACTTCAAGATTTGTATAAAGTGTAAAATGTAATTTTGATTTCTTGTTTCACTGCTTCTTCTATGTAGAAAGTGTAGCAAAGTTGTATTCTTGATATTCCCCATCTTCAAACTGTCTTCATATAGCTCAATTATTACTTTCTCCGGGTATTGGAACTCACCATGCAGGACAGAAAATTCTCACGCAAGACAGAAGAAACTTAAACCCATGTTCCAGCACCATATAGAAGGAGAAACAGGAATTCTGGTCTGGCCTTCCCTGTTTAAAGCCAGTTGGTCCACAAAATCTACTTCATCATCCTTAAATCAGGCATATCATATACCAAAGCTATTGTTTTTATAAGAACTTCAGGAGGAAACTAGTGCATGTTTCCTTTTGGTGCTTTTAGGCGAAGGATGTACCTTTTGGCTCATTCAGGTTTAAGAGTATTGCCATGAAGTAAAAGACTTTTTTGTCACATCGACAGTATTGTGCCAATTTTGAGATGACCAAAACTGAATGCAAGATGAGGCGGTACCATTAATTCAGATAGTGGCGCTATAATCTATTTTGTATTATTACACTACCTATCTGATGTAGTGGAACATCTTATTCACCTCTGCTCAACACTGCAGATGAGCCAGACGTCTCATTAAGCTGTTCACAATGACATCTAGAGCTTTTTCCTGAAGATTACAACTAATTTGGAACCTATCAGTGTGTACGAGTAGCTTAAGTTGTTCCTTCCAGTTTTCATTACTTTCCACTTGTCTGTGTTCAGTTTAATCTACCATCATAGTGACCAATTATGTAGTTGTGTTAGGTATTTTGGAGTTCTTCACAATCCTTCCTCATCTTGGCAAATTTCAGTAATTTAATTTTGCTACCCTCTGCCCAGTTGTTACATTGAACAACCCAGGTAGTACTGATCCCTGGGGCATTCCACTATTAACCTGTTTCCACAGCTTCAGAATATTTCTGTTAACTTTTATTTTAGTCCTGTTCTTTATTTCCTAGCTGTTAACAAGCTTTTAATCCATGATAAAATAGAAAATTCTGCCTCTTAGTTAACAAGTTTCCTTAATAGCCTCATGTGAGGTACTAAAATTTTTTTTGAAAGGCTAAATTCACTGGTTTACCATTATACACTGTCTTGTCCATTAACTCTTTGAAATAACAGGTAGGAGAAATAAGCTAAATTTTATTGGGAGTGTACAGACATTCTCTGTTAACAAAAAGGAAATGTCCACAAGAATTCCTGTAACTTAAACTTGAACTTCAATGATTGCAAAAGAGTTGAAAATAAAACTAGGATCAAGTTACGGATCAAGTGATTTTATATTAGAATGTTCCAGGACTTATGCAGATATCCTTTGGCTGTCACCCTTCATTGCCAACACTTCTATTAGCAGTCTCAGAAAAGGAATAACCTTTAATTTCCTCTAACCAAAGAGGCACTTAATTCAGCCTATCCTGGGCCAATACCTGTCATGTTCCTGTATCAGATATGGATTGGTTGCAGAGCTTGTTTATACACACCAGCTTGGTCATTTAAGATTATTTAATGCTCTGCCAGGTATGGCTGAGGTTGGCTTACATAAGGTAGTTTTACACATCTATTGTGTAAATCTATCTATTGGCAAAATGGTATAATATAGTTTAGCATTCTATTACAATCCCTATCTTCTTAAGCATTTCCTCGGTTCCTTTTTACAGTCTTAGTCCATCTGTGGATGTAATTCCTACAACTCCTCTCAGCCCCAGGCTCTGTAAGCATTATACTCTGTGTTTTGTATAGATGCCAAGTTCTGTGTGACTCCTCAAGTCTCACTCTGAGCGGAGGTGAGTCATGAAGTGCACAAGCTTTTTCTGGTTCTGCCTGACTCTCCATATTTATATCGATCTGTTTATTTCTCTCCTCATTTCTTTTCCCTCTGTCCTACTTGTCTCCTATCTCTTGTTCCCAATTATTATCTCTTGCTCACTTTCTTCCTATTCTTTGCTGCTGTTCCTCTCTGTCCCAATCTTTGCTGTATCCTGGCCCTCTCTTCTCACAGACATGCTGTTATTTTCTGGTCTTGCCTCATCATCCTAATGTTCCTTTCTGTGTCTATCCTTTTTTGTTCCTCTGATTGCCCCCTCATGAGTACATGAGTGAATACCAAAACAAGATCTCGCTCCTCATGGTTGCTTTGAGAGCAGTGAGGCAGTGGGTTATATTGAGGCTGTGGCTATTCAAAATGGAAGATAGGTGAGTAGGAGACAGGCATTCTGCACCTCCTTCCCACTTTCTCTGTGTCTCCTCCTGACTGCATTAGCTTTTGTCCTGGAAGGAGAATTGTAACAGGAGTAAGGGGCTCAGAAAGAGGAGATAGATAATACTTAAAACAGAGAGTTTCAAGAACTGCCCTTAGCAAGCAGGATTATGATTGGAGGCTAATATCTGAAAACAATTAGGCAAAATTGACTCATAAAAGTATGGATACTTGTATTCTTAGTCAGAATATAGGACTGAGAAAAGGACAATACTGTATCAGACGCAAAACAGCATAGGCAAATGCCTATGCTGTGCTAACTTGAAGAACTACCGCTGGAATGAATGCTCTCTCCCTGAAGCCTGGCTGATTTTTTAGTATAGTTGAATTGACTGCAAGGGAAAATGAATTTTATGCCAAAAGAGTGACACTTGGCAAGAGGTGTACACACACAAAATATAATCTGTTTTTTCTGATTGGCTGATGAGTAGTCCTTTTACGAGTTCTCTTTCCTAGTTCCTCCAGTGTTTGTCTCCTCCAGATGGCACAGAAATGCTGTCTTATTCAGTAATGTTTCAGTAATTTCAGTTAAACTTTTAGACAGAGGGAAAAGAAGCCAATTTAAGGTAACATAAATATATAAAGATTATACTGAAAATATAATCCTCAAACCTAAACCTAGTTAAGAACACTGAGTAACAATATTTCTCAGATCTTCCACTCCCTCATGGGCTTCACTCTTTAAATCAACATCAGCTTTAGAAAATACTTAATATTGATACTAGACCAGAGAAAAAGAAGCTACTGCAATGATTAGGGAGCTCATCTGGGAGATGGGGGGTCCTGGGTTCAAGTTCCTGCTCCACATCAGAGTGGGATTTAAACCAGGGTCTCCCTCATCGTGGGTGAGTGCTCTACCTACTGGCTTATAGGGTAGAAGAGATTATCACCACTACCTCTTCCTTGAATCCAGTGTGGATGTAGCCCTAAAAATCAGTGTTTTTGATATTGTTGAAATGGTTCACCTAAACATTTCCAAATCTTTTTTTGCTTCAATTGAAATATTAAACTGAAGTCAACACAAATTAGCAAAATATTTTAATGGAGCTGAATCTGCATTTTTAGTGGAAAAAAGCATCTGAAAAATTTTACCAGCTCTAGTCCTGACCTAGTTGCTCTCTAGGTACTCCCACATTATGCATGTTAAAAACACTGCATTGGTTATGCTCATTTTCTGTTTTCAAGGTTACCTTCACAACCAGGAGAGAGAGAAATTTTATTTTTAATGCCAGCTTAGATTCTGTAAAACCTGAATGTGCCACATAGGCCACAAAAATGCAGGAGAGCTGGGTATTTGATAGCTCATGGTTAGTGGGATTGTGTTCCCTCACTGCCTGCAGGGCTGCTGGAACAATTTCTATAGCCTGGTGCTGAAGTTCCATTGAACCAAACTATAAACACTGTATATAATGAAAACCACTTCAAGCCATGGGCTGTGGCTAGTTCCAGCATCTATGACTGCCTAACATATTTATTCATACAGAAGCCATGCTATATTCTTATTTATATTACAACAATCTAGATGCTTTATAGTTCTATAGTGAATGACTTTTCACTTGTGTTTGTCCTGGAGTCTTTGCTCATTCACCTAGAATTCCCAGAACCACTCTTAGCATCTTGAATAGATATAATATCAGTCACCTTTCAGTCATCAGTAATAATAGCTTACTTACATCATTTGATTAGTTTGATGGTAACTTACATCATTTGATTAGTAGCTCAGCTACTTTGGCCTTTCAGAAATCTCTGCAGTCAATTATTAGGACTGTTTAATTTCTACATATGGTGTCAGTTGTTCTATCACTTTTTAAAAAACCTTTATCTCTGACAGTGTGTCATCTTCATTGCTAAATATAAATAAGACTGTCTAGACTAGGCAGTACTAGAGACAATGGAATAAACATGTTTTAAAATCTGAAATAAAATACAGTTATACTCCAAAGAAATGTATATTTAAATATAGAAATTTTATACCAGGAGAAGCCTTTTTTTATGCTTAGATGTTGTTTGCTGTCAAGTCTTTTCCCACCCTAGACTTAAAGATCTTTAATCCTTCTTGTGCTCTATTTCAGTTGGTCTTCTTTCCTTACAGGTCTTCCTGATATATAACCTTAAATGTCTTCTCTTTTAGTTTCAAACCATGGCTTAGAATATAGCTTGTCCTTGCAGTTTGAACTACTTCCATACTGGATGCTAATATGTCCCTCAGCTAGTTTTGTATAGTATGATTAAATTACTTCTGCCATCTTTTCTTATTCATCAGAGCATTTAAGCTCAGGAAGCTTTTGCTTGGAAGATGAATCCTGTATTCACATAATTATGCTCATTGCATTTCTCTGGATTCTTTCCAATACTTGGATATTATTTAACAGCTAGGCTACCAGTACTAGTAGTATAGTATCGAAATATATATTTATAAATTATATATAATTCTTGGTTATTTTTATATTCAATTAATGTACATTGAAAGCCATTGCATATATTGCGCCCTATAATATTCTGCACAGTTTTCAATAATCTTTTAGGCTTTAATGAGCACACATTAATGCAACAAGAGTTGGATATTAATTCAGGATGGGTTTACCGTGAATTTGATGTACATAGCTGGACAAACTGTTAACAGCATCCTTTCCAGTTCTCACTTGTAGTCAAGTCAGCAAGGAATTGAAAGCTCATTTATTTAATTTCTTCAGGTATGCTTTCCATATCCCGTCCTGTCTCTCCAAGGGGCATTAGGATACTTTTACTAAAGTTTGAATTTGCATTCTAAGAGAGAATTCAGGTTGTAAATCTGTCTGCACTGTAAGGCTCATAAATTTAACAATTGTTTATATTCTAACACAGAGAGAAACTGTGCATGAATATTGATTTTATAGTTTTATGAATAAAACAGATTTGTATTAACATAAGAACGGCTATAGTGGGTCAGACCAAAGGTCCATCTAGCCCAGTATGCTGTCTTCTGCCAGTGGCCAATGCCAGGTGCCCCAGAGGAAATGAACAGGTAATCATCAAGTGATCCATCCCCTGTCATCCATTTCCAGCTTCTGGTAAACAGAGGCTAGGTACCATCCCTATCTATCTTGGCTAATAGCCATTGATGGACCTATCCTCCAAGAACTTATCTAGTTCTTATTCTGTTTCAATACAGTTTTTTATGACCCATGGCTAATCTCTCTAAAAGTTACTTGCACCTAAATTTATAAAACTATCTTTGGAAAAATAATCCAAATACCAATGAATATGGAAATCATTTCAGAATTTTTCTATTAACCTTTTATTAAAATAAGTCTTCAATAAGTTTCAGAGTAGCAGCCATGTTAGTCTGTATCCGCAAAAAGAACAGGAGTACTTGTGGCACCTTAGAGACTAACTAATTTATTTGGGCACAAGCTGTAGCTCACGAAAGCTTATGCTCAAATAAATTTGTTAGTCTCTAAGGTGCCACAAGTACTCCTGTTCTTTCTTCAATAAGTGCAGAGGCAAATTATGAAGGATACTGGGAAGAAAAGAGAGAACACTAATACAAGTGGCCAACATTTGAGTATAAGTTTGAGGAATGGATATCACAATCTGTGGGATGTGAAATGTTTTATGTCTAGGTTGCCAGTTTGAATCCAATCCATGGCATGATCCCGGAGTGGGATGCGCAGTTAGATCCTTATGCTTGTATAGCAGTCCACTGACTTTAACTGGACTCCACATGGATGTAAGCATTCAGACATAAATATCTCATTGTAGAGTGTCCATCTTGAAGTCATGATCACCAGTTTACATTTTAATGACCCATGTATAATATGCCGATAGATTAAATTCAGCTTCTAAAAGAACTGTCCACACCACCAAAACACCAGGATATTTGACATTAGTTCAGTTAGTATTTTTACTAGCAGTTCCAGCATGGTCTCCAAAGAAATAATGTGCTAAGTATCAGAACTGCTTTCCCTCTTACATGTGACCGTTCCAGGCCAAGGTTAAGGCACACCCTTAGACAAATACGAAGAAGCTTGTATTGTCACTGCCCATGTTTTTCCCTACTCTTTGGGTAAACAGAGGAACTCACTCTCTAGGGCTGTCAATCTGGCACCTATCACAGATACTAATTCTGGTATTTGCTAAAGTTCAGGTGGGCACAGGTCTCACTGGGCCTCAGCTCAGATTTACAGTTCAGCTTGTTAGTCCTCTGAGTGACAATGGGTGCACAGCAAAAACAGCAGGTGAAGCCTCTCAGGCACCATTCACTCATTGTTCTGCCCACTACACACACACATGAACGCACGTATGTACATGGCAGGAGAGAGCAAGTGAATGCAGTTCTGAGACGCAAAGAGACCAAGCAATTGTTAACAACCAGAGGAGGAGCAAGTGACTTGCTGGGAACATAATGGAAGGGAGTGAATCTTGAGTTTTGCATTTCTAAATATGTGCGCGTGGGGGAGGCTGCACCAGTTACTGCAGCCCATCATGAAATGTGTTAGGATAGTATGTCTCAACTTTGCAGAGTGCAGCAGTCTAGTAATAGAAGCCAACCCCATAAGCCATCATACTTTTTTCTGACGAGCAGAGGGTTGACAAGGAGAGAGTGACACACAGGCACTCTCCCAGTCTATGTCAGGGTCACTGCCAGGACTTACTTCCCACAGGGCCCCTCTAGACCAGTGCTTCTCAAGCTATCTGATGGGGACCGGCAATTTTTTTTCCAATGTGTGCACAGACCGGGAGCCGATGGCTTGCGGACCGGCACCAGTTCGGCAACCACCACTTTGAGTAGCACTGCTCTAGAGGACTATAGAGACACTCCTGGCATAAGGCAGTTTGCAGCCTCCAGCTGCCTGGAAGACTTTCTAAATGCCATGGTGAAGAGGGCAACTGATTACATAACCTTCCTCATGGGCAGAAGTACAACTGTGGAGAACTGGGAAATATTAGTATTTTTAGAAATACCCTATGCCCTGAATGCATCTGGTGATATTATCCTACCTGACTGCATAGTTCAAAACAAGTTGTCAAAACTAGGTAGGGCAGGTAAAACAATTGGGCTACATAAGGTATGTCCCCTCAAATGTAATAGCAATGTTTATATCTGTTTATATCTGAGAAGAGGCACTTCTCAGCTGTCACCTTGGTGACAGGGCTGTTCTCCAAGACAGAGAATCTAGAGATCAAAGGGCCCTGGTCTGTTAAAGGATCTGCTCTACAGAGAGGATGGGGGAAACTGGTCAGTGTACTGGGAGGCTGACTGAGAATTGTGGGTCTGCAGCAAGCAAATGGTAACTTGGTACCAGGGAGAATGGTGAGGCACCAGGGCTATGTCAGGTCTACCAGGAGGCTTGAGGTGAATGCTCTGTCTGTGTAAGACAATATGTGAGTAGGTTACTTTAAATGTACTTCTCTAAGTACTGTATGTCTTCTGGCAAAATAAATCCAACTTTATTTTGGAGAAACTACTTCTGTGTCACTGCTCATTATTACAGTTCACGAGCTCCCAGAGAAAAACTCTTGCAGGTGCCAAGCCTGTTGGGATCCCACCCCAAAGAAAAATGGAGGCACAGGCCTGCCACTTGAAAAAGGGTGCCTTAAGGGGACTGGAAAAGGGTTTCAGGAGGGGCAGCCTACTCAGAGCTGTGACACACACAACTGGAGATAATGCAGAAATTCTGAAATTGCCACTTTCTCTCAGTGCTAGGCATACTAGAAGGTGCTCACATACTCCTACAAACTTCCAGTGCTGCCTGTAGAAACGGGAAGTGCCCACACTCAATGAGCATAGTGAATATGTGTGACCATCTATTGATATATTCCTGGATTTTTCTACAGCTGCAGTGTGTTGGATCTTTGCTTGTGTTGTCTAAAAGGGGAGTCAAAGTCCAAAGCTTTCATGGGGTAGGGAAATCTACTTAATATGCATGCCATACTGAGTCAGCCAGGAATAATCACATTCATTCCTTTCGCTAGGTCTACTCATATCCATCCATTCAATACTGGCTCTTCTTCTGTTTTGTGTGTTCCTTAGGTCTGAATGGATTATTTCTATTGTCCATTGGTAACCAGATCAGAGCTTGGGGCCAGAGCAATTGAGGAACAGTTTGGCGCAAGTGTGCACAGCAGAAACTGGATAAAATTTATGACTGTAATAGATGCATGTTTGAAACTCCCAGGGATTGAGCACTCAGCTAAGATTAGAGTCTGAAAGCTGGTTGGAATTTTCAGAACTTCTGCAGAGCCCTCTTCACCTTTGAAAAAATTCTCTGATTTCCAAAGTCAGAACTGAGCAACTGCATTTTCTGCTGCATATCCTTATGCTGTCCTCTCTTTGATATTTCCCCAGCACATTCATGAAAAGCAACACCACAAATAAAAACACCTTCCACGATTAGCTATATACTAGGGCTGTCAATTAGTCGCAGTTAACTTGCGCAATAAACTAAAAAAAAATTAATCGAGATTAAAAACATTAATTGCGATTAATCACAGTTTTAATTGCACTGTTAAACAATAGCATATCAATTGAAATTTGTTAAATATTTTGGATGTTTTTCTACATTTTCATGTATATTGTATTCTGTGTTGTAACTGAAATCAAAAAGTATACAAAAACAAAACAATGTAAAACTTCAGAGTCTACAAGTCCACTCAGTCGTCCTGCTTGTTCAGTCAATAGCTAAGACAAACAAGTTTGTTTACATTTACAGGAGATAATGCTGCCCTCTTCTTAGAATCGTAGAAGATTAGGGTTGGAAGAGACCTCAGGAGGTCATCTAGTCCAATCCCCTGCTCAAAACAGGACCAACCCCAACTAAATCATCCCAGACAGGGCTTTGTCAAACTGGGCCTTAAAAACCTCTAAGGATGGAGATTCCACCACCTCCCTAAGTAACCCACTCCAGTGGTTCACCACGCTCCTAGTGAAATAGTTTTTCCTAATATCCAACCTAGACCTCCCCTACTGCAACTTGAGACCATTGCTCCTTGTTCTGTCATCTGCCACTACTGAGAACAGCCTAGCTCCATCCTCTTTGGAACCTCCCTTCAGGTAGTTGAAGGCTGCTATCAAATCCCCCCTCAATCTTCTCTTCTGCAGACTAAATAAGCGCAGTTCCCTCAGCCTCTCCTCATAAGTAATGTGCCCCAGCCCCCTAATAATTTTCATTGCCCTCTGCTGGAGTCTGTCCAATTTGTCCATATCCTTTCTGTAGTGGGGGGCCCAAAACTGGTCACAAGACTCCAGATGTGGCCTCATCAGTGCTGAATAGTGGGGAATAATCTCGATCTGCTGGCAATGCTTCTACTTTTGTAGCCTGCATTACAAGGTATTTACGTGCCAGATATGCTAAACATTTGTTTGCTCCTTTGTGCTTCGGCCACCATTCCAGAGGACATGCTTCCATGCTGATGACTCTCACTAAAAAAAATGCGTTAATTAAATTTGTGACTGAACTCCTTGGGGGAGAATTGAATATCCCCTGCTCTGTTTTACCCACATTCTGCCATATATTTCATGTTATAGCTGTCTCAGATGATGACTCAGCACATGTGGTTCATTTTAAGAACACTCACAGCAGATTTGACAAAATGCAAAGAAGGTACCAGTGTGAGATTTCTAAAGATAACTACAGCTTTCAACCCAAGATTTAAGAATCTGAAGTGCCTTCCAAAATCTGATCAGGACAGGGTGTAGAGCATGCTTTCAGAAGTCTTAAAAGAGCAACACTGTGATGCAGAGACTACAGAACCTGAACCACTAAAAAAGAAAATCAACCTTCTGTTGGTGGCATCTGACTCAGATAGTGAAAATGAACATGCATCCATCAACACTGCTTTGGATTGTTATCGAGTAGAACCCGTTATCAGCATGGGTGCATGTGCACTGGAATGGTGGTTGAAGCATGAAGGGACATATGAATCTTTAGCACATCTGGCACGTAAATATCTTGCAACTCTGGCTACGACAGTGCCATGAGAACACCTGTTCTCACTTTCAGGTGACATTGTAAACAAGAAGCGGGTAGCATTTTCTCCTGCACACGTAAACAAACTTGTTTGTTTGTCTGAGCAATTGGTTGAACAAGAGTAGGACTGAGGGCACTTGCAGGCTCTCAAGCTTTACATTGTTTTACTTTTGAATGCAGTTTATTTTGTACATAATGCTACATATTTAAGATCAACTTTCATGATAAAGAGATTGCAGTACAGTGCTTGTATTAGGTGAATTGCAAAATACTATTTTTTTTATAATGCAAGTATTAGTAATCAAAAATAAATATTAAGTGAGCACTGTACACTTTATATTCTGTGTTGTAATTAAAATCAATATATTTGAAAATGTAGAAAACATCCAAAATATTTAAATAAATGGTATTCTATTATTGTTTAACAGTGAGATTAATCTTTTTTAATTAAATTTTTTAATCGCACAATTAATCACTATTAATTTTTTTAATTGCTTGACAGCCCTTATATATACACATAGGGCAGTGTCAGAAAAACTGATGTGAAAGTTGCTCCCATTCCAGTCATTCTTAGCAGACAGAACTTTCAGAAGCTTCTTTTGAATAAAAGATACCATTAAACACTGTTAAATCAAAAATGTAAAGCCTCACTAGGTTTCACTCACTATATGCTCCATTACTTTTTAAACATACAATTTTTCAAGGATTTAAAGGACTTGCAAAGTACTGAACTCGACATCTACGCCAGCCTCTGAAGAGACCTATCCCACACCTTGCAAAATATCAATCTTTCTTGTCTTTCACTCCAAACATCATAAAAGGTTTCCAGTCAATAATTATCCATAACACCTTTGTTAGACTAGATGTTGCATATTGATAAATGTATTGGGCCAGATCCTCAGCTGATGTAAATTCTCCTAGCACTATTTGCTGCAAAGGGGGCCAAGACAATTAGCACCAGCTGAGAATCACGCCGTAGTATTAAAGGCTTTGTGAATAGAAGCGAACAAGGTGTGTGTTACTGTTTGTAGTAGCAGAAAACCAGAAAACTTTGCTTTTTGGTGGTTTTAGAATCATTAAAATGTAATCCTGGAAGGGACCTTGACTAGTCATCTAGTCCATTTCCTCACTCTGAGGCAGGATTAAGTATATCTAGACAATCCCTGACAGGTGTTTGTCTCACCTGTTCTTAAAAACCTCAAGCGATAGGGATTCCACAACCTCCCTACGTAACATCTTCTAGTGCTTAGCTATCCTTTATAGTTAGAAAGTTTATCCTAATATCTAATCTAAATCTCCCTGGCTGCAAACCAACCCAATCACTTCTTGTCCTGTTCTCAGTGGACATGGAGAACAATCAATCACCAATCTCTTTATAACAGCCTTTTACAGATTTTCAGACTTCATCATGTTCCCCTCTCAGCCTTCTCTTCCCTGGACTAAATGAGCACAGTTCTTTTAACCTTTTCTCATACATCATGTTTTTCTTATCATTTGTGGTGCTCTTCTCTGGACTTTCTCCAATTTGTTCACGTTCTTCCTGAAAGTGGGGTGCCCCAAAACTGAACCCCTATATATTAGCTGAGGATGCCCCAGTGCTAAGTAGAGCAGGACAATTACCTCCTGGGTCTTACCTATTATATATTATATGTCTTTTAATACATTCCAGAATTACATTTGCCTTTTTTACAACAACATCATCTTGTTGACTCACATTCAATTTGTGATCCACTATCACCCCCCACATTCTTTTCTGCAGTACTACCTGCAGCCTTGCTTGTTAAAAAAAAGTACAAAATTTAATAATTTTACTGTTTGTTTTTGTTAGGGTTTTTTTTTTGGTAGATCTTGCAAAGAAATTGTAATCTGCGTCATCTAAACTATAGTGTGCTCACTTGGGAACAAAACTTTTCTGCTTTGGAAATAGACAATTGAAAATCAATTGATATATTTTTCTGGCTGTGTTAACCCAGAGTGAATGTCTCCTCTCCAGCATTCTTAGTTGACAGTGAGACCTGGGAGAAAGAGGCAAAGAGAAATATAAGCCATCTTGATAAAACTAAAGTAATAGACCAGAAAAAAAATCCCTGTATTTTATTTGCACATTTAAAAATGGTTTTTGTTGTGTCTGAAAATAACAGCTGTATTTTTGCTTTTCCTGGAAAGAGAAACAGTTTTTAGGGACGCTGCGAATAAGGTTTGTTCTAACTGTGGGAGTTTAAAGACAGGGATCTTAAATATTTAAAGGAATCAATGTGTTGTTGCACTCACTGTTGGAATGCCTAACTCAGGAGCAGAAATCTAATTTTCAAAAGAGATTTAGGCACTCAGGGATTTAGGGTCCTAAGTGACTAAATCCCTTTTGAAAATGAGACCTTTATTCCGAAAGGCAGGTATACACTTAAAACACTGTATCGGTGCAGCTGCACTGCTGTACCGCTTTAATTAAGATGCTTTAAGATGATGGGAGAGAGCTTCTCCCATGGGCTCAGTTAATCCTCCTCTGCAAGATCGACATAGCACTGTCTACACTGGCGCATAGGACAGTATAACTATGTTGCTCAGGGCTGTGGATTAAACTAATTCTGTAGTGAAGATTGGGGTAAGTCAGGTAAGCACTGCAATGGTGAGTGCAGCAATGCATAAATACCTTTAAAAATCTGAGCCTGGTTCTATAAATTTAAAACTATCAATAACAAAATGCAATAGGGCAAAAAGGGGGTTATATTATCATCATTACTAAGGAAATAACTCAGATCATTATCTCTATTGAAAGAACAAGATGGCAACAAAATCTATTCATTGTGAAAGATTCAGTTAACTTTTCATGCCTCATTTATGACATACTTTGGTATAAATCTACTGAAATGATTGAAGTATACAGAGCTGGAGTGACACTTAATTTCTTATTAATGAATATTCTTTCTAATTGAAGAGTTTTTCCTTCTCAAAGGAGCACAGCTTTAGTATATCCAAAGTCTTAAACTATTTGACTTTGAAATATATTTCCTTGGTGCAATCATCTTGTGATTAGACTGTAGATTGAGTAGTTGTTGAATTCTATCAACCATAAAGAATTTATTTCTTATGGAATAAAAGTGTTTAACTGTTATTAGGTGTATACTGTATAGCTGAAGCTTGGAAAAATCACTTGCATAGGATAACTAAACATCCTGAATTCCTTTGCTGTTTATTGCTGTAATGTAAGTCATACCGAGGTTATTTGACATTAGTAAGGATGTAATGTGTATCCACAGAAATTTCATGGTAATTTAATATTAATTAATTATTACCCTTACCTATGTAATATCTAAATTGGTGACACTTGAAAGTGTCCATTATTATGAATGTATTAGTTCTTTAACGTAATAGGACTAGTTATAATTAATTCAATGTTGCAGGCTCACTGGCACACAGCCTGTGCTCCATTGTAGCTAACATCTAAAGAGACAGGTTTTAGAAGTGATTTATTTATCTACAAAATTGATGTTGATGAAGTAGAATATAAGCACCATTGCATATGGGATTTTGACAGTTGTACTCATTGCACTTCAGCTTATGTAAAAATTCACAGCAATGTTCGAGTAGCAAAACATTAAAGTACAGTAATTCCTTTGGCATTCATTAAAATAACATTAATCATGAACTCTGCTGGTGTTAATGTTGATTTATTCTGAAACTTTTAAATCAATAAGAATCCATAATTAACCAGAGCAGAAAAAAAGACTTTGACCTAGTTACTTTATATTAACTCTGTCAGTTCAGTTTAGTGTTAGAAACATTTTGAGGCATTTTAACAAGAATCTTCCTTAAATATGGATCAAACAGTCAAGCCTGTGGAGAGAGAGAGAGAGGAGGTTCTTGCACATTCCGGCATTGGCTAGTATTAAAAATTCCTTTAAAAATGTATGTTACAAATGTACGGTGGCACTTGATGACAAATGGGATTATTTTCATGTTAATTGGTGCAGTGGGATTGACAAAACTGATAAGTAAATGCTTTGGTTTTGTGGAGCACTAAAATTTATAAACATCCCAGAAGGGAATTCTCATAGTGAGTGGTAAATCTGTAGTGGTTCAGAGTTTGGATTCAGTTTGGATGAAATCTAAAATTTTGGTCAGTGATCCATACCTTATTCAAATTTTCTGAATTTATCAGTCTTCCATGCCCCCAAATGTGATCGCTTGGTGTCAAATATAACAATTAATGAGTACTTGTGGCACCTTAGAGACTAACAAATTGAAGTGAGCTGTAGCTCACGAAAGCTTATGCTCTAATAAATTTGTTAGTCTCTAAGGTGCCACAAGTACTCCTTTTCTTTTTGCGAATACAGACTAACACGGCTGCTACTCTGAAACCTATAACAATTAATAGTAACTTAAATATTGTTCTGCTATAAAATCTGTTCATTTATTTTAAATAAAACACTTTTTCTGAACTAGAATTAGGGTCGGAGCCAGCACCACTTAACAAACAAATTTATAGTAAGTGCACTTGCTGGAGATGTACTTTGTTCCTGAAAAATACACAGAGTTTATTGAAAATATATCAGAAATGTTCAGCTTGTGTTGGGAGAAGCATACATGTGTTTCGAAAGAGAGAAGTCCTTGTAGAGGGGTTCAGGAATATCCTAATCTAGGTACACTTAAAAAATACTTTGCACTTGGGCAATTTGGTGTATGCCAAAGAGAGAACATTTACAAGTCTTTTCAAGACTCCAGAGGCCATTCATATCTGACAAAGATGATTTAGCAAATCTCAGGGAGGAAGTGAACTATATCAATGGCAGAGAAATCCTTCATACCTTCACTTAGATTTTGTAACAAAATAATAACAAGGAGCTCCGGAGAACCTGTCAGAGCCACCACTACCTCTAGATTCTTCTGCATATTTATTATCAGTGGCAGAGAAACCTAGAGTCTGGATAGTAGTGTTCTTAGCTGCTAACTCCTTTGGACTGTTTTACATTGATAAGATGTAAAAAGAAAAGGAGTACTTGTGGCACCTTAGAGACTAACAAATTTATTAGAGCATAAGCTTTCGTGAGCTACAGCTCACTTCATCGGATGCATTTGGTGGAAAAAACAGAGGAGAGATTTATATACACACACACAGAGAACATGAAACAATGGGTTTATCATACACACTGTAAGGAGAGTGATCACTTAAGATAAGCCATCACCAACAGCAGGGGGGGGGGAAAGGAGGAAAACCTTTCATGGTGACAAGCAGGTAGGCTAATTCCAGCAGTTAACAAGAATATCAGAGGAACAGTGGGGGGTGGGGTGGGAGGGAGAAATACCATGGGGAAATAGTTTTACTTTGTGTAATGACTCATCCATTCCCAGTCTCTATTCAAGCCTAAGTTAATTGTATCCAGTTTGCAAATTAATTCCAATTCAGCAGTCTCTCGTTGGAGTCTGTTTTTGAAGCTTTTTTGTTGAAGTATAGCCACTCTTAGGTCTGTGATCGAGTGACCAGAGAGATTGAAGTGTTCTCCAACTGGTTTTTGAATGTTATAATTCTTGACGTCTGATTTGTGTCCATTCATTCTTTTACGTAGAGACTGTCCAGTTTGGCCAATGTACCTGGCAGAGGGGCATTGCTGGCACATGATGGCATATATCACATTGGTAGATGCGCAGGTGAATGAGCCTCTGATAGTGTGGCTGATGTGATGGTATCCCCTGAATAGATATGTGGACAGAGTTGGCAACGGGCTTTGTTGCAAGGATAGGTTCCTGGGTTAGTGGTTCTGTTGTGTGGTGTGTGGTTGCTGGTGAGTATTAGCTTCAGATTGGGGGGCTGTCTGTAAGCAAGGACTGGTCTGTCTCCCAAGATCTGAGAGAGCAATGGCTCGTCCTTCAGGATAGGTTGTAGATCCTTGATGATGCGTTGGAGAGGTTTTAATTGGGGGCTGAAGGTGATGGCTAGTGGCGTTCTGTTGTTTTCTTTGTTGGGCCTGTCCTGTAGTAGGTGACTTCTGGGTACTCTTCTGGCTCTGTCAATCTGTTTCTTCACTTCAGCAGGTGGGTATTGTAGTTGTAGGAATGCATGATAGAGATCTTGTAGGTGTTTGTCTCTGTCTGAGGGGTTGGAACAAATGCGGTTATATTGTAGCGCTTGGCTGTAGACAATGGATCGAGTGGTATGATCTGGATGAAAGCTAGAGGCATGTAGGAAATGCAAACAGATGGACATCATACCGAAAGGACTGAAGGTAAAAAATGCATTACAATCTACATACCACACAGACTATGCTGACAGCTTGTGCCACACACTCTCAAGGAAACTGCGGAACCACCTGATCAACATCCTCTACCGCAAACAGGGAAAGATTAAGAATGAGCTCTCAAAACTGGATACTCTCATAAAGAACCAACCTTCCACACAAACTTCCTCGTGGCTGGACTTTACAAAAACTAGACAAGCCATTTACAAAACACACTTTGATTCTCTATAAAAGAAAAAGGACACTAAGCTATCTAAACTACTATATGCCACAAGGGGCCACAACAATGGTTCCCGTAACCCACCCAGCAATATTGTTAATCTATCCAACTATACTCTTAGCCCAGCGGAAGAATCTGTCCTATCTCGGGGCCTCTCCTTTTGCCCCTCCACCCCCACGAACATGATACAGTTCTGTGGTGACCTAGAATCCTATTTTCGACATCTCAGACTCAAGGAATATTTCCAACACACCTCTGACCAACATATTAACCCACAGAGACCTTCCTGCCAACACTACAAAAGGAAGGATTCTGGGTGGACTCCTCCTGAAGGTCGAAACAGCAGCCTGGATTTCTACATAGACTGCTTCCGCCGACGTGCACGAGCTGAAATTGTGGAAAAGCAGCATCGCTTACCCCATAACCTCAGCCATGCAGAACACAGTGCCATCCACAGCCTCAGAAACAACTCTGACATCATAATCAAAAAGGCTGACAAAGGAGGTGCTGTCGTCATCATGAATAGGTCGGAGTATGAACAAGAGGCTACTAGGCAGCTCTCCAACACCACTTTCTACAAGCCATTACCCTCTGATCCCACTGAGAGTTACCAAAAGAAACTACAGCATTTGCTCAAGAAACTCCCTGAAAAAGCACAAGAACAAATCCGCACAGACACACCCCTGGAGCAAATACTCACCAGCAACCACACACCACACAACAGAACCACTAACCCAGGAACCTATCCTTGCAACAAAGCCCGTTGCCAACTCTGTCCACATATCTATTCAGGGGATACCATCATAGGGCCTAATCACATCAGCCACACTATCAGAGGCTCGTTCACCTGCGCATCTACCAATGCGATATATGCCATCATGTGCCAGCAATGCCCCTCTGCCATGTACATTGGCCAAACTGGACAGTCTCTACGTAAAAGAATGAATGGACACAAATCAGACGTCAAGAATTATAACATTCAAAAACCAGTTGGAGAACACTTCAATCTCTCTGGTCACTCGATCACAGACCTAAGAGTGGCTATACTTCAACAAAAAAGCTTCAAAAACAGACTCCAACGAGAGACTGCTGAATTGGAATTAATTTGCAAACTGGATACAATTAACTTAGGCTTGAATAGAGACTGGGAATGGATGAGTCATTACACAAAGTAAAACTATTTCCCCATGGTATTTCTCCCTCCCACCCCACCCCCCACTGTTCCTCTGATATTCTTGTTAACTGCTGGAATTAGCCTACCTTGCTTGTCACCATGAAAGGTTTTCCTCCTTTTCCCCCCCCTGCTGTTGGTGATGGCTTATCTTAAGTGATCACTCTCCTTACAGTGTGTATGATAAACCCATTGTTTCATGTTCTCTGTGTGTGTGTATATAAATCTCTCCTCTGTTTTTTCCACCAAATGCATCCGATGAAGTGAGCTGTAGCTCACGAAAGCTTATGCTCTAATAAATTTGTTAGTCTCTAAGGTGCCACAAGTACTCCTTTTCTTTTTGTGAATACAGACTAACACGGCTGCTACTCTGAAACCATTGATAAGATGTGTACAGTAGTATGTTGGAATAAATAACACGTACATTGTTCTGTTTATTTAAATGTGGTGCATTAAATTAATTTAACTAACACAAATGAACAGCTGAATGGCTAGTAGTTCTTTTGGGGTCAGCCACAGAATGTCGTATGATGACTGCAATCATAATGAACATTCAACTCAGTAAAACTTTAGAAATCCAGGACCCCACTCCAGTATTTAAAGGGGCACTAAATTCTACAGTGCTATGGCTTGAGCTGAAGAGCTGTTAATTTATAAAATCTATTTTCTCTCGGCAGTCATTATCAACACAGTCATGTGCCTGTGCCACATGTGCCAATGCATGAGAGATGCCCCTCTCAAGTTTGTAATTCTTGAGATAACTAAATTTTCTTAGGTTACTTTGCCAATGAACTGGCATTCCCTGGGTGTTTCTTATGTCCCTTGGAAAAGTTGTAAAAATGGCTCTGATTATTGACGTTATTGTCCAGAGGCAGCATTTCCTCTCTCTGGTGAACAGAAGACCTAGTGAGAATTATTGGGATGGAATTATTGCAGTGAGACCTGGCACACAACAGCGAAACATGCCAAATAAGGGTTTCCTCCCTCCCAGCCTACTATACTGGGAAGTATGGGAAGATTGTTGGTAAGTATGTAAAAATACATTTAGCCATCTAAGGTGCAGTACAGTCAATTTTATATGAAGTGTTACATTTGTTGTACACTGCTGAAATGTGTGGTTAAATGTAGTGAAATACATATTGTACACATACATAAAGTAGGAAGTTCTAAGAACTGGGAAAGCTGTCCAGTCTCACACTTATGTCTTCAAAGTGTATCATAATGTGACCATCCTGGTTTTTCGTTAGCCTTTACCAGTCCCCTTCTCAAACAGCCTAGATATTTTTTGGACTCCTTTTCTCTGAGTCAGTTGCTTTCCTTGTTAATGTATTCAATATGTTTATCACCCTTTGAATGTAGTTGTAGTTCCTGAATTCCTTACTGATTCCTGGATTACTATATTGCGGCCCCTAGCTTTGAATGTCTTACTGGTTTTAAAAAATGTACATTGACTTTTGTAACAGGGTAGCAGGTTTTAGGAATACTGGGGCTGCTCTTCTGAGTTACGTTAATACCAGATGCTAGAACCCTGCACAGAGGTGCAAAATTATTTTTGTTGATTTACTTTGTCAGAACAGCTGAAAGTCCAAAGCTTTTACCCAGGAAGAATAAAGGGTTTCAGCCTCTCTCAGGCAGACAAGACCAGGAGTCGAGACAAGAGAGGTCCTGTAGGAAACAAATGTCAGAACAGTTAAGCTCAACAGAATTCTTAGGCTGACGTTTGTTTTGTTGTTGGTACAATTAAAGTAAATATCAAGAAGAGCATAAGATTGTATGAGATTGCATGTGTTAGGATATAGATATTCAGGCCTGTCTGTAAAGGCCTATACTCTAAGAATTTAGGTTTATTCTTATCACTTGGTTAGTTAGAGAGGTATAAAAGAAAGAATCAAAATCACGTCTGCCAGTGTAAGAGCCTTCTCTTACTGTGGCAGTCTGAGGCCCTGTGCTTAGGCTAAGGCCTTTGGCTAAGCAGCAGAGGCAGCCATAAGTTGGGAAGGGAACGGTCACATCCTCACATTCCAAACTAGTCACATTGAAATCAGGTGTTATTGGGCTGTTAGGAATACAATCCTGTCCTGATAATGCCTATCGCCTCCAGAGAAAGGGAAGTGCCTAGAAAATGTAAAAAGAAACTTAGTTTGATAGCATCCTGTCTGGCAAGAACTCACTTATCAATAGCTGGGATGTGAAATCCTCACTTCTGTATTGTTTTGTCATTATAGTTCCCACTTTGCTATTGTTTGTCTGTATAATCTCTGTTTGGTTCTGTGATTGTTCCTGTCTGCTGTATAATTAATTTTGCTGGGTGTAAACTAATTAAGATGGTGGGATATAATTGGTTACATAATCATGTTACAATATGTTAGGATTGGTTAGTTAAATTTCAGAAAATCATTGGTTAAGGTATGGCTAAGCAGAACTCAAGTTTTACCATATAGTCTGCAGTCAATCAGGAAGTGGGGGTGTGTGTGGGGGAAATGGGAACAGGGTATGGGGGTGGGGAAATTGGAATCATGTTTGGCTAAGGACGGGAATGGTACATTTCCTTCTGGGAGGTTACCAGGAGTCTCTTGATCATCTAGCACCAGCATGGTCAGCGAGAAGTTATAGGGCACACTGACCTTGGGATTGTTAGCTTGGTCAACAATGGTAACATCCATTGTTGTAGCTCCTGGTGCTAAAACACCAGCTGTGTTGAACTGCAGAAATAGTGGGTTATGATTCCATTCCTGAGGGCAGAAGATAAAAGGGCCCAAAATATTTTCTGATCTTAGCTTGTTCCATTCATATGATTTCCCCATTCTTGCCATGGGAAAATCAGCTGTCCCATTCCTTATTGCTAAGATACCATCTGGGCGTAAAAGCATATCAAAGTGCATTAACTAACTGTTAATGTGCATCAACAAGGTCCACATAGACAATTAGAGTTCAGTAGACTAGTTCTGGGTAGATTCACACCAATTTTCTATGAACTAAATTTTCATGTATACAGACCCTACGTGTGTGATAGGCTCTTCCATGTTTTCTTTTCATATTGTCTTGTACTCTGAGAGTCAGAAGCACATCACATCTCTGAACATACAGCAATTTCAAAATAGCGTAAGCAAGTCTGAGCCCCACATTTGTTCCATAAAAGTTCAAGGGGAAATGGGCCACAGGTGGTCACAATGGTCATGGAAAGTAGCAGTAAGGCTAAGAGGGGTTTAGTAACTGAACATCCATTCCCCTCAAAAGATCAGTTCTTATTTTACCCCAACCCAGTTAAACCATCCATATTCATCAGTGCAAAGCTGTATGTGAAACCTAAAACCACAACGCTGAAGTAACGCGAAGTAATTTGTTTCCACACAAATATAATTTTAATATTTCAGGCCTGCAGCTAAGTTTTTGTTCCCTTTTATAATTAGCTGAATATATATTTTCAAACTCTGCATAGTAAAATTCCAAAATAGAGAATGATGATCAGAAATCCAGGAACTCATCCGGTCAATGCAGTAAAGAAATTAGAAACTGAAAAAATATGAAGGTTAAGGTGAGTCTTAAACATGACAAATAAAATGTTTTGAATACCAAATAATTTATGCAAAATGTTACAAATCTGAAGTGCTAAATAAATTACTGATACAATGTACTCTATTTTGACATTTTGTTTACACTTAAAAGATAGTGAATGTAGAGTCGTTGTATACAATATTCTAAAGGTATTTTTCCTATAATAGTTGCTGTATTCTTTTGTACAAACAATTGAACTGCAATTTTAAATTTAAATCTTATTTTGTGAAGGCACACTAAAATATGTTGGGCAAAACATCCAAAAATAGACTTGTGGTTATATAATTTCTCTTTATTTTTTAAAAAGTTGCTACTACTGTACAAAACACTTTTTTGTTTTAACCCTTGGAAGGCTCTTGCATTCCTTTTCTATTTTTCACTGTCAGCATGGCATATTATTTTTTTAATCTATGTAATCTTTCATGATTACCACATGAGTGTATTGTAAGAAATGTTGTCTCGGGATTGTGTTTATAGAAGCCTTGAAGTTTTAAAACAGAAGAATGACATTGAAGATTTCTTCAATTCATAGATTAAATGGTAGACATATTATGAACTCATAGAATTATTATAATTTGATTAATTTTTTTGTATTTCGAGTTTTTTTCATAACTTGATCTATTGAAGGGCTATTTATCTTTACCTTTTGTTCTAAATTATTTTATCTTTTTAACGAAGTGGATGTTTTCTGCTTTTGAGTTTTTTATAACTTTAACCATTAGAAATGCTAAGAGTAGTATAGCTCTTCACAGAAAGGACAAATAATGGTAGGCCTGATCCCACTGAGGTCAATGGTAATTGACTTCAATGGCAGTAGGTTTTGGCCCTCATAAACTACTTGTCAACTTCTGACTGTGTTTTCAAAATACTATGTGGGAGGCAAGAGGAAAAGTTCTGATTTTTGTGTGTGCGCTCATGTGCGTGGCTCATCCTCAAGACAGTTTTGAAAATGAATCCTAATATGTGGAATGAAACCTTAAAATAAAAATCAGATGCATCTGAGGTGATGGATGATTTCTTTCAGTGCAAATCTTGTAAAGAGACAGCTGACTGTTATGGCTACCCACCCATTTTATCCTGCAGTACAATAAAACTTAACAAAACTGTATCCTTGTCAGTTAACCACGGCATCTTGTAAGTGTATGAAACCTTATTGCTGTGGTTACTGCCTTTGTCTCCAGTGTTTTTTTATCCATGGTTCATTTTTTCTTTAATACAGTACTATACAAAGGAATAAAATAATGAGTCATTCAGAAATGTGTTGTTAAAATATTCCTCTTTATCGTTACATTTCACTGCTTTAGAATTAACTTTCACAGGCTGTTAATTCAAGGCAACAGTTAAATCTGAGAAGAACTGTTAAAAATTCTGTGATTTTTGTTTTCATTTATAAGAAAAACTTGTCTATGTAATTGAAGAACTTCTTACAAGTTTGAATTAAACCCTTCTTTTAGTGAATGTATTATTTCTGGTACAAGTAGATAAAATTCTACACAGTAAGCATGGTAAAAATTGTGCATGTTTTGCACAGCACAGAATTTTAGAATAAAGTTTTCTGGGCACAAAAGCAGTAACAAAACTGTCCCTACAAAACTGAGTAGCAGAATAACACAAGAAATAATTTTTGTTAATTTAAAACTTTAGAAACTGAAATTTGTAAAGTGAGATGTAATTCAGTTCTGGTACTGTACATACCAGCTGTTCTCAGTAATTGAAACTTTACAGTATGAAAAATACATTAGATCTGTACAGTTTTTACAGGTAGGTAGGATGAGTTTTGAAAAAAGATTTGCTTTAAGGGTCATACTCTGCTTTATGTCAAAAATACTGCACAACTTAGCTAATTACAAATTGTAGACTTGAAACAATTCATGTCTTCATGTATAACTCTTGGTTCTCTTTTAATTAATCAGGGGTTTCAGAAACCATTTTAGAACATCTTCATCGTTTTGTCCTTCAAGTTACATAGGTTGGTTGCAGCCCTCTGTTACAAATGAAGTCAGTTAAGCTAGCTGCTGACTGTGTTCACTGATTCTTGCGGCTGTTGTTATTGTGCTGAGATCCAGATCAGTCTCTAGGTGTGTTTCCATTGTTTCTTCCTGTGCATTAGATTCATAGGGCTTATGAGCAAGGAGTTCATGATGTACACCACAGTAACTTATTGTGGGTTGGTCATAGGCGAGAAATGTTGACACATTCATAGATAAAGGTATCTGGGGAAAAACGGATATGAAAAATAGACAGTTAGCAAAAGACATAATTAACTTTTGTGATGTGAATTTGATGGTGATGAAAGTGAATATCTAAAAACATTGGCTAGAGCCAAGAATAGTGTTTCCCCTGAGAACTTCCCCTCACACCTTTTGCAAATGCTCTTCAGACCTTACTGGCATCATCTTTGATGCCTGGTGCTGGGCCTAGGGATTTGTTTGTGAAATTTTGTGTATGGCAGAGGAGCCATATAACCTTTCATAATATATTTAGCAAATGCAAAATGTAAACCACCAAAAATGTACAGGAGACGGGGAAGAGACGTTACCGAATTGGTAAGACATGGAATATTTTAAGTGGGATTTACCTGGCTGCCCAACTGCAAATAAGTGACTAGTGGACATTTCCAGACTGTATCAGATTTTATAGCAACTTTACAATGTGGATAAATATCTACTACAGGTTACCACTTTATTACTATTTATGACTTAAGGATAGATTTGAATCTAGCCGGTTTCCACAGGTGAAAGACCTGTTTGAAGAAATAGCTGCATTTCATTATTTTTACCCCTACAGTTGGAGCCTCCCCTCACTTTATTTCATATAAATTAGGATGTCATTTAAATTTTTTCGTGACTATTTTCATGAGGATTTCAAAGAATGTCATATATAGTTATCACAAATATATTTTAGAACCAGAGATGAAGAGAATATAGACCTTAATTATAAACATTTCTACTAGCAATTCTTTCTCGCTAATAATATAAATCTGAAGGATGAAAAATACAAAAAATGATTATAGTAAAATGGTTGATATGAGTAATGCATGTATAGTATTTTTTTAAAAAAGATTTAGTCAGCTATCAACTTGCATTTTATGTATGCCACAGAGAACAGCTTGTAGATTTGTCACTTTTATTGTTCTGTTTCTGCTCTAAAATAAACCTGTTTTGAAGCTTGACTGGAACTTTATAGAACTAAATATAAAGACAATTCCAACACAGAGACTTATATTTAATGATGGCTGCTATTGACTGAGTGTGATATTTTTAAATTTTTTTAATTCTAAAAGCATTCCAAATATTAATTGGTTGAAATAATAAAAAGCATGAATGTTTCTCCCTTGCAATAATACCTTGATGTACTGGGGATGCTGTATTTTAGAATAATTTCAACAAGAGGACAGGGTTCAGAACTTGTTAATGTGACAGAGCAGTAAAATTGACCACTTAAAAATGATTTTTTTTTACCAAATTCAAAGAATCAAAATAAAAAGTCTCTTTTAAAGCATATTTTTAAATCTTATGCAACTCATCTATAATGCCCTGTGGTACATACTTTTTGTCTATCACTCAAAAGTGTTGGTTGATCCCATATATATATATTTTAAGTAGGGCTAAAATAAAATCCTGCAGTCATTAGCCTTTTTGTAAGGGAGAGCATGAGTAAAAACTTGGCGCTGACTGCAGAATGCAAGCCCCGATTCAGTAAAGTATTTAAGTCCCACTGATTTAGAGTCTAATTCAGCTCCTAGTCTTTTTATTAACTTCCACCTTGGGAATAGTGAATTGAGAATGGTCCTTAAATGATTCCTCAACATTTAGATGACATTAGGAAAACATGTAAAATTAGACTAATTTATCAATTTACAGTATTTATTCTCCAGTCAGATGTAATTCTTACTATTGAGGAGAGTGATTTTTCCCTTTTTTTTATACTCTGTCACTATCCTGTGCTTGTACTCCTTATGTAGACAAAACTTAATTAATTCAAGCAATTCTGCATATGCTCTGTTCCCTAAAGGACAGGCAACTTAAAGTGCAAAACATAAATATGGAATTGAATCTTAATAGAAATGTCTTCATGGTCTCTTAGATTTTAATGAAAAACATATCCTTCCTGTGTCACTCTTTTTGGTTTTTGTTACTAGTGCAGTGCTGTGATACTAATTATCCTATATACCTGTGGATGCTTTCACTATCATATATATGTCTAATCCTTTTCTGTGAACATTGTTAAACTCTTGGCTTAATTGATCCCCTTCCTGTTCTTTAAGGGATGATCAGACTTCTCTGGTTCAGTTAGGTGGAACCCAGCTAAGGGAATTACCTCTATGGCATCTTTGTTTCCTCCCATCACGAGACTACCTCCCTTAACTGAAGGTTCAGAATCTCCAATTCTGAGGTGGGCCTTCTCTATAGTATTGCTATATCTGCCACACTAAATAATCTCATCTCTCTCTCTCTGCTGCACTTAAAGCAACTCTGGCTTTAAGCATCTGTGCTTGGGCCCTGGGAGCCACAAACTGCTTCTACCAAGTGTTTACATGTACCATTTGGCCATAAAGCAAATAGAAGTACTTTTTTGCATTGGGCAGGGGCTAGTCCTCCCTACCTGATTAATTTGCTATTGGTGTTCTAGTCTAGGTCCATACTTAATGTGGGCTTTGTACTCTGTGGTTATGTACTAAGTTTTAGCTTTTAGTTCTTTGAGTGAGGGTCCCTATGTGTAAACCACTTTGGGGGTGCACATACACCTAAGATCAGAACATTTTTATTTGCAGTTTTGATGCTGCCTCATGCTCTGAACTGAGGGCATAAAGGAAGGCACAGACCACTTCTCTAAGTCCTTTCTACCACTCATGGTCTGATACAGAGCCCCTCAGTATTCACAGCTTCACTAGCATTCCTTAGTGGCCTTCCTGAGTGCTATCACCTCTTTCGGAAGAGTGGGTGAGCCCAAGGCCCTTATGGTGGACCCTCCCTTCATGGCCTTTCATAAGGATAAGGTTTCTTTGAGGTTACACCCCAAGTTCATTCAGAAGGTTCCCTCCCAATTCCTCATAGTTCATGTCAAACACCTGCTCGTTTTCGAGCCTAACCTCACATTACCATTCTCTGCATGTCTGTTGAATCTTAGCTTTCTTCCTGCAAAGGACATGACCCTTCAGTCTCCAAGACTTGTTTCTATCACTTAATGGATGATGGGGAAGCAATCTCCTCACAAAGACTTTCTAAATGGATTTCAGGTTGTGTCCTCCTTTTCTATAAACTTGTGCAGACTCTTTCACCTCAAAGTGTCAGGGTCCACTTGGCAAGACTTTTCTTCAGGGTGTTCCCCTCCTGGAGATCTGTGGAGCAGCACTGTGGGCTCTGTGCATACCTTTGCTAGACTTTACACCTTTACTAGACTTTACATACAGGCCTCTTCTGTGGACATAGCCTTCTACAGTAGTCCTGCAGTCTGTGGGGTAGCATTGTTCCTCGCACACTCCACCTGTATGAATACTGTTTGGGAGTCACCTGCGGTGGACCATTACTCAAAGAAAAATGAAAGGTTACTTTCCTTCAGTAAATGGAGTTTTTTGAGATGTGTGATTCCATAACCCACCCTCCTTTTGCTTTGCTTCAGATCTTTTCCAAAGGTGATTTGTGCTAGAGAAGGAACTAGAGAGGCAGTTGGTCTCTCCTTATGCTCTCAGTTTGGCATCAAGGAGGCTCAGGATACAAGCATGGGCCAACAGGTGCTGCTAGTAAAAAAAAAATCCAGTTTTAGGTGTATGGACACCCCCGCAGTGGAATGCAGGTAGGGAATCACACATCTTGAAGAACTCCAGTTGCTGTAAGGTAAGTAACCTTTCTTTATTCATTTATTACATTTAATCCAATGGACTTTCTCTACTCCACTAACAATTTATTAAGCTGTCTACCTGAAGTGCTGAATTGCAACTCAGTCCTAACTCCCCTGCCTTTTCTCTGTGCCTTGCAGTATCAAGGGCGCCTCAGCTAAAGACTATATGCTTACTAATTAAATTTGTGTCTATATCTAACCAGTTCAAAGCATGAGGACTTTACACCCACATGAAAAGAAATCTTTAAAAAAATTATGTGTGTGTAAGCTTTAACATGACATCATTCCTTTTAAGGTTCATTTTATTTGTGAAGCTTGGGGCACCCAAGGGACAAGCAAGTGAAGTTACCACATGAGAACTAGAATAAATCTGTAATGAATCCACAGTGTAAACTCCCACATATCGTAGTCTTGAGAGTCAAGTAATCCTTGATGTGGAGAGATCACCCTTTTGGAAAAGTGAGATGTAATTCAATCAAACACTAATTCTGTCAGCAGAGGGTAAATATTTGTTGAATTATTTTGCACTGTAGAAAATTACATTGTCCTGGACCCATGGGCAGAAAGACAAGATGGAAGGCACGTGATTTAATTAGGCCACATCTTGAATAACTTAATTCATCTGGGAATCATCCAGCAATAACTTGTATAGTGCAAATCATGATTCCTTCCTTCATCATTTCCACCTGGTAGAGGATTGTTATTGCTCCACAACAGCTGGTCTCCAGCCCGTTGTTGAGATCCCACAGCTCTCACATAAGGGCTGGAGAAAGGGAGTTGTATCTTTGTAACCCCTAATGACTGGAACAGAAATCCCATTCCCCAGCTTCTTTGGAGGATATGTTCCCTTAAACAAGAAATGGAAATAAACTTATCAGGAAACCGAATGCTCTATGGAATGAATACCTGCATTGGACACCAGTCATAAGGAGGCATCACCAAATATCTTGGCTGCCTCCTCCCAGCTTAGTTCCCAGATAATTAACAATTCCCTCCTTAACATCAGCCAGAAATATATCTGCTTCCTGGTCAGAGAGGTGTACCCCAACATCCCTCAATAACTCAGATACTAAATATAGTTTCGGTAGGGTAATTACTGATCCTCCCCATTCCCAATGATTCACTCATTTGGCCTTGTCAACCTGTGGTGGCCTTTTAAATAAATTGCATTTTATCTTTAAAAAATTTAATTTTTCTCTTGATGACACATTAAGATTAGAAAACATTTTCATTCTATAAATTCTCAAACGTGTTTAAACTTAATCAAGAATTTAATTATTTCCATGTGTTATATGACAGAAGTGAGTTATTCCTTCTGTCATGTAAAATATCAGGCAGGCACTAAGTGAATGATTTTAGAAGTGGACCATAATTGTTCAACCATTCCTAATAATACTTTTCAGTATTAAGTGGCATAATGATTAGATTTAGAAAAAACATCAAATCCTGACACATTCTCCAGAGTTTGGGAACAGTTTCTCAGCACAGCAGAAGAGCTGTGGTTCTGCTGGAAACAGGTAAGGTGCTAGAGGCCTCTGCAGGTTGTGAGGAATATCCATGTGCCATGGATTATAGCTCCACAGGGGCTCCTGGTGCAGCATTAAGTAGGGACAGGGCTGGAGGATCTGCCACTTTGTGGAGGGCAGCAGGGACATAAGGGCTGAGGAAGCCAAATCTCTTTGATGCAGCTGTGGATTGGCTTACTGACAGTTCATGGTTTCAGGGAGAGGATCCCCCATCACTGTCTGCCCCTGCAGGATCTCTGATTGACTTACTCAGGGCTTGTCTACATAAAAAAATAGCCACCAAGAATAATTATTCCACACTAGCTTGTGTTGTGGATACTCTTATTCTGCAATAAGGGTATGTCTACACAGCAAAAGCTGTACATGGGCTTGAGCTTGAATCCAGCTAGCACAGGTAACAATAGCAGTGAAGATAACACAGTACAGGCTTCAGAGTGGGCTAGCAAGCTGAGAAAGTACCCAGGGTCCATGCTGGGCTTTTACTATCTGTGCTGAAGCCCGTATTGTGCTTTTTTCACTGTTGTTAGCTGGATTCAAGCTAGCGTGGGTAGTCCAGCCCATGCACAGAGTTTGCTATGTAGACATACTTTGTGTGCCTTTGTGCTATTTAGCTTTAAGCCACTTTTGGAAATGGATTGTTAAATTACCAAAAAAAACAAACCCCAACCCCAAAACCACAACCCTCAAAAAAACCACACAACACAACCCACTCAGTGCAAAATAAATGTCCACAGGGGAGTGTGGAAGATCTATTGTGCTTTAAATTCATGCACCCTAGCTTATTTTGCAGTAGTGGGGGAAAGTTTTGCCCCTAAATTGGCTTCATGTAAACAGAGGCCAGATGGAGTTAACCAATTTATACCTGACCCAGAATCTCCCACAGTTTCAGGTAAATGTCAGGGTACTGAACGGAGAAGACAAGTTGAAAAATAAGTGCTCAGGGGACCACCTAACTTAACATTAACTGGGCCTGTAGGAATTTGTTGAAAATCCCTGTAAGGTTAAACAGGGACGATGCAGAAAAAAGCA
This sequence comes from Dermochelys coriacea, assembly GCF_009764565.3. NCBI lineage: Eukaryota > Metazoa > Chordata > Testudines > Dermochelyidae > Dermochelys > Dermochelys coriacea. The sequence goes on along the minus strand of NC_050074.1, from coordinate 81,174,659 downwards.
GACATCTCAGCCCCACTGCCTCCAGCTGCAGCCTGTTCCCCCCAACATGCACAGCCCACTCAACAAGAAACATTCATGGAAAGGCTTCTTTGGGGCGAGGAGGAGGGAGAACCATGTGACTGTGCTGACGCTCCCTTGTTCTCTGCCCTTTGGGCCTATTTAGTCAGATTTCTGTTCCTTTTTCTCACAGAAGCAGAAGGTAGCATATGGCCCTCAATTCCTTATGCCTAGCCACACTCCTACCTCCATTTGGAACCCAGACAAAATATTATACAATCTGGCTTCCAATGCAAGATACACTATTACCCATATTTCAGTTGGAATTGTTAATGCAGAGAAATTTAACACCACATCTGTCAAGACAGATGAAAACTGTGCAGGATAATGCAGTTTATATAATTAAAATCTGTGCCTATATGTTGGAAATAATACTTGAGGCCCAGTGTACATTTTTGAACAGTTTTTGCAGTTGGCAAGTGGTACCCTTAATCTGAATAAAGCTGTCTATCTCACCCACAACTGTGGATCTGAATATCTGGCCTGGTGCATATTCTGTACCTTTGTTTTATGAAATTTGTCTGATGTATTTAATCAGTTTCATTAAATTGTTTTATTCAATTTTATTTTATTGGTACTAGCAACGTTAGAATGAAAGTGAACATAAAAGGGGGAGAAGAAACATTTTAATTTTCTTTGCCCTGTAATCAGAGGGCATGCTGTTTACAATAATGGTCTCACCATCCTTTCCCCACTTATGTCTTCTGAGTGGGGCCCTGGTGGCTTTTATCCCCCTCTCGGAGGTCTTTGTGGGTGGATAGCTGGTCCGATAGCACTGCTCCCCCCTTCCCTGTCTAATGAAAATCTCAGGGTAAGGAGACTTCCAGATCTCTCCATCTCACCCCACAACTCCAGGTCAGGAAAGCACCATTACTGCTGCTAACTCAGCTTTGTTTGGTAACCTTGGGCTTTTGCAATTTACAGTCCTGGTGCAGAGATGTCAGCTCACACTGCATGGTAATTAGACACAAGAAATATCTGTCATGATAGCTTTACATATTTTCTTTCCCGTTATTGTTACTTGTTCTGATTCTGTTATGTGTCTAAATATTCTGTTCTCTAAACAACCGGTTTCTTCTACATTATTAATTCAAATAAGAAATACTGCAGGCTTTGTGATGATATATTTCATCCCTTGACAGCAATTCTGGAGTAAAATCCACTGGATTGTTTCATTACTAGTGGAGTGTGAACTTCAAACTCTTTGGAGTTTAGATTCAGATCAAGTAACAATCCAAATGGCAGAGGCTTATCTTAAATTTACAGGAAATTTAATTTAAAGAAAAAAGAAAAAAAATGGGCCATCTTGATTATCACTTCAAAAGTTTTTTTTTTCCCCTGGTGATAATAGCTCTTCTTAATTAATTAGCCTCTAACAGTTGGTATAGATACTTCCACCTTTTCATGTTCTCTGTATGTATAAATATCTTCTTACTATATGTTCCATTCTGTGCATCTGATGAAATGGGCTAAAGCCCACAAAAGCTTATCCTCAGATAAATTTGTTAGTCTCTAAGGTGCCACAAATACTCCTGTAATTTTTGCTTAAATTTACAGTTCTGAAACCTTAACATTCCAATTACAGTTTAGGGGAGCTCCTGTCCTGCAGGCTGCATTTCATTGAATAACACTGAGTTCCTTTAAAACAAAACAAAAATATTCTCTTTTCCTATAAGGAATGTTAAGACCCAGCACTGATTTGAGCTAGAGAATCAGTACATTTTATATTTCCAAGATTAAGATGCAAAATAGACATTCTTTTGAAAATTCAAAACTACTTTGTTCAGTCCTGATCAGAAATATTGTCCAAAGAGCTGTCATTGCAATATTTCTGCACTCAGAGTTTGGATTTCAATGGAGCCTGAAAATACAAAAAGAAAAGGAGTACTTGTGGCACCTTAGAGACTAACAAATTTATTAGAGCATAAGCTTTCGTGAGCTACAGCTTGTGCCCAAATAAATTAGTTAGTCTCTAAGGTGCCACAAGTACTCCTGTTCTTTTTGCGAATACAGACTAACACGGCTGCTACTCTGAAACCTGAAAATACAAAGTTGCCTAAAAATTAAAAACAAAATTACACATCTGGTCCCTTAATACACCTTAGACCATGCATGAGGAATTATGACTAGAAATCTTTTCTGCTGCTCCTGGCCTAATCCAGATTTTGGGAGTCCATATGCATCTGCAACATGACTAGCTTTCACTGCTATTCACACTGCTTCACAGCTGTTCACCTCACTATACATTTGTTTAGGTAGTACTAAGACATAAATTACCCTGTTCTTTCAGCCTACCTATAGAGGAAAGGTAAAAGTAAGAGTGGCTTAAAGGAGGGCAGAAGATAAACAAAGGTCTCTTCAAAGTGGAGAGAAAAGAACATACAAGGGCATGGGACAGATCTATGTTGGTGTCTCCCTCTTGTGAGTGAATATAAATTGTGGAGAGGGCTGAATACAAAGTGTGTGAGAATAGACTAGGGTGAGTGAGTGTGTGTATGCATGCATATGCGTATATGTATTTGGGGAATGAGTATGTTGAAGAAATTATGAGGCGTGAAAAGTAAGAACATGGGGTTTGGGAGAGAATGTAATATGTGGAAACAAAGATGACAGGGAAAAAGGTAGAGAGAAGACTTTGGAAGTCTTAAAGGAAGTCAAGATATACAATGAAAAAATAGAGGAAGTGGAGTGAAGGATGGAAAAGAGAAAGAGAAGAGAGATCAAAAGCAACAGAACCACAACAGGAAAATTATGAAAATGCTAAACTAAAATGCTGGATGAAGGTTTCTAACCATCAGAAGAGTGACGTTCTGGAACTGCCTTCCAAGGGAGAAGTGGGGGCAAAAAACCCAAATGGCTTCAAGACTGAGCTTTATAAATTTAAGTAGTGGACGGTATGATAAGATTGCCTACAATGGCATGTAACTGATCTGCGACTGCTAGTAGCGACAGATATTGGCAGTAGCAAATATCTCCAATGGCCAGTGATGGGACACTAGATCAGGAAGGCTTTGGATTACTACAGAGAATTTTTTCCATTTTCTGGCTGGTGGGTCTTGCCCACATGCTCAGGGTCTAACTGATTACCATATTTGTGGTTGGGAACATAGGCGCTGACTCCGTGGGTGCTCTGGGGCTGGAGCACCCGTGGGGAAAAATTAGTGGGTGCTCTGCACCTACCAGCAGCCAAGCTCCCCTCCCCCCGCCTTACCTCCTCCCTCCCTGAGTGTGGCATGTCCCTGCTCCTCCGCCTACCTCCCAGCACTTCCCGCTGCCAAACAGCTGTTGGGCGGCACTTAGGACCTTCCAGGAGGGAGGGGGGAAGAGTGGGGACGTGGCATGCTCAGGGGAGGAGATGGAGAAGAGGCTGGGCAGGGGCGGGGACTTGGGAGAAGGGGGTGGAATGGGAATGGGATGGGGGTGGGGACTTTAGGGAAGGGGTGGATTGGGAGCAGGGTGAGGGTGGTACAGGGCGGGGGTGGGGTCAAGCACCCACTGGGAACAGTGGAAGTCGGCGCCTATGGTTGGGAAGGAATTTTCCCCTTGGTCAGGTTTGCAGTGACCCTGGGGTTTTTTCACTTTCTTATGCAGCGTGAAGCACAGGTCAGTTGCCGGTTTAAACTAATATAAATAGTGGATTCTCTGTAACTTGATGTCTTTAAAGCATGATTTGAGGACTTCTGTATCTCAGCCAGAGGTTATGGCTCTACTGCAAAGGTGGGTGGATGAGGTTCTGTGGCCTGCAATGTCCCAGAGGTCAGACTAGATGATAACGATGGTCTCTTCTTGCCTTAAAGACTGAGTCTATGTGACTATTATTTAAACAAAAATATAGTGCTCAATCTTTCTTGCATTTAAATCAATAGGAGTTTTGCTATTGACTTCAGTGGGAGAAGGATCAATCCATGAATTGAAATTAAGTGCATTTTTGATGACACTTGTGAGGAATATTGATTGTCCCAAATGAACACCATTAAAGTCTTTATGCTATGCCACCAGGTATTTAGTTTATGCCATATATTTAACATATTTTAAAAAGGTGCTAGAGAGGGTTTTTTAAAAAAAAATAGATGGTTTTTTTCATCTCCTGTCTGTAAAACCAGTCTGCTTTGGTTATCATGACTAAATTGAAACAGGCTTTGGAGAAATAAAGACCTAGATACCAAACTGATGGGTTTATTAAAAAGGTAAATACTAGATTAGAAAAGAACTATAATGAATCCATTTTAGAAACCTCTACAAATCATCTACATTAATGTTTTTCCCATAACATCCTGACTTCAGTCTGTGACCTACCATGTGAAAGACAAATTTTGACTTCCAATGGGAAACCTCTCAAATCCTATCTTTCATAGTTCATTTTTTATCTCTAAGAAACTTCACTTGCCTTTCTCCCTTTCAGCCTTCACCACCAAAAGCCCTGCCCCTCACAGAAAAGCAACAATCTCGCCAACCACAGTCACTCTCACGTGATTTCTGAATTCTTTGCTTCCTCCCCAATTCCCCTGCTCAACCACATGTCTCCTACCACCTCTCACATTTCCAGATCTCTAGAGCACTGCAAATCCATAAATATCCACTTTATACCCACAGATATCCACATCTGCGGATCGTGGATGGCTGTGGATCCAAATTTTATACCTAAAACCCTGCAAAGCTCCACTAGATATTCGCATCTGTGGATGCAGATATCTGTGGACCATTTTTGCAGATCATGGGTGGATGCGAATCCAAATGTTATATCTAAAGCTCTGCATTATATCCACAGATATCAGCATCTGTGGATATAGATATTGGCGGATCATTTCTGCAGATCTTTCCTATTCTTACCACACACTGACCACTCCTACCTATTTCTGTCACTTGTTACCTGTTTTCTCAGCCCTCCCATTCCCCACTCACCTCCCTGTCTGACTGACTCATTCACTCAGCACCTCATATGCCCACGTCTCCACCTACATGGTCCTTCGTTTTACACTTCTCTCCACCCACTTCATGATCTGTGTCTCCCCCTCTCACCTTCCCCTTCACACACTCTCTCCAGCTGCCTGTCAGGGCCCTGCTGGAAACTGTCTGCCCACCTACATCTTGCCACACATTGCCCTCTCTCTCTACTCTTTTCCTCCCCACAACCCACCATCAATGGGTCATAAACTCCTGCCCTGTCCGCTATATACTGTAGTTACTTCTCACCCCTCATTGTGAACTGTCTTTCCCCAGTCCTCTCCCACTGCACTCTGCCCTTCTGGCCAGGCTTTCTTGCTTAGAACTATCCCTCAGACCGTCTTCTGCCCCCCTAAACCCTCCTTGCTGTGAAGTACCTCCTCAGACTTCTCCAGTGCTCAGTCCCTCCCACTTCACATCTGTAAACAATTGTCCCAACAGCACCCCCCCCATCTTACATCTATCGCCCTTCATTGCCTCTTGCTGAGAACTGGCCTCTTCAGATGCCCCACATGCTTTTTGCCCATCCCATTACTGGCATCTGTAACTCTCAGCTTCCACTTTACTACCCTCTGTCAAGTTTAGACCCCACCCTACCCTCACTGGGATTTGTGCCACTCTGCTATTCCCTCTTCACTGTCTTCCATAGGTCCATTCTGAGGTGGAATTAGTGTGTGTGTACACTATGTGGCAGGCAGTAGTTTCAGCAGGAAAGGAAGTAGATGATGTTGGTGAGGAGGTCAGTGTGAGAAGGCTTTGTGAAGGATGGTTTTTAAGGAAGCATTTAGAGGAAGAGAATAGTTGGCACATGAGGAGGAGGCTGTTCTAAGCGTCAGAGAAGAGGACACAAACCAAGTGAGAAGGATATTAAGAGACAAGGTAGGAGTGGGATTAGGCAGGAGTGCAACAATATCAGAGCTCATGTGTTTTGAGTGTATGTGATATATACCAGCTTCTTGACCTTCCTGCTATTGACTGCTGTTCAAGTATTCATCCATACTATGTTAAATTATACACAAAAAAAGCCCTAAGAGTCAGCACCTTTCTCAAATCCAACTACAGTAAAAAGGGCAGTTTTTTTGAACTTCAGACTTTTGGAGCTGTCATAAGGCATACAATATTGGGACTGATTTTCAGTTTTCTCAAGTACTTACCTAATAAATAAAACATGTGTAATAAAACTTGACTCTAGTTCTGACATTCTACAATGAAATATTTTAAATTTAAATGGTATATTTCTATAATATGTTTATTAAAATTATCTTCAATGAACATTCTCTCTGCCTTCCACAATTTTCCTTGCCATACCTCAATGATTGTTTCAAATTGAAACAGTAGAATTCTAATGAAAAGGAGAAACTAACTTGCTGATATTTTTTCACATTGCTATAAGATAAAAAGAAAACATGTAATAAGAGCCTAGTCCAGCAGAAAATGAGACTCCCGTGCTGCTGGGCTATAAATATTTAGTGAATTCCTGGATTCACTAGTTAGTGGCTACTTTTGTTTCCGGAGGGAGAGAGTTCCTTTTAACAAATACTCCAGTAAAGATCCAAAAGCATTACCTCCTATTGTTTTATTGTGGTTAATTTGGCCTGTAGTATGCTGCTCGGTATGAATACGAAATAACCCTTCTTTTGCAGAACTTTGGATCCAGAATAGGTTAACTTATTGAGGGACTTGTTCCTGCATCTGTGTGGGTGACGGACTTTGCCTATGTGGAATTCCTTATAGGGTTAAGGCCTTAATTATAGTTGTAAAGTTCTGCATATGTGTAAAATATTAAGACTAGCCAGTGACAGAAGTGGAAATAAAACTCAGACCCTCCTAGCTCCTATGCCTGTGTTGAAACAAAGTTACTTTTGAGCATCTCAGTTTATGGCTATGCTGTATTATTCACTGTAAAGGGGTCTGACTTTCAGAGGGTAGGTGGCTCAGCATAAAATCAGGCCCTTGTAATGTGTTAATAATTGAGGTACCCAAAAATCACTGGTCAACTTTGAAAATCTTGGCCTATGGCTTTTGGAGAATGAACATTGTTTCATGTTACTTTTAACTACATCTCTGTATTTACAACTTTTTAAAGTCAAAATTCCAAAAGGTGGAATAAGTCAAGTTATACTGAATCAATTGGAGAACAATTTTGCATCATTGTTAAAAAATGTTTTCATGAATTTCACCCAGCTTTAGTTGTACCTTTAAAAAGAAAAGAGAGGCTGTCGTTTATTTTCAGTTTTACAGTGAATTATTTCCAACCGGTTCAAGTGGTTACTAATACCTTTCCAAGAAGTGACAAGGTGGGTGAGGTAGTATCTTTTATTGGGCCAACTTCTGTTGGTGACAGAGACAAGCTTTCGAGCTGTACAGAGATCTTCCTTAGCTTGGTGTAGCTGGAAAGCTTGTCTCTCTTGCCAACAGAAGTTGGTCCAATAAAAGATATTACTTTGCCCATCTTATCTCTCTAATATCCTGCAGCTGACATGACTGTAACAACACTGAATTGTGAAGGATTGTAAGTAGCTTCCATCCAGTAACAAGAATGATCCTTTAATACACAGTAATTGTAGTGCTTGCTGTGGAGAAGAATTGGTATTGTTTTCCATGCAGAAGGCAAACTTTTCCAATTTGACCTATGGGATTTTGTGTGCACAGACTAGATTGTCAGTCAGCTTGGCTTGAGTAAAGTAGTAAAGAGTTTTGAATAGTCTTTTGTGAATGCGTGCTTGTATGCTATTTGTTCCCATCATTTTTCTCTTTTATTGGATATATCTATTTATTGCATCCAATACCAAAGTCTCTCTCTCCCACTGCTCCAAAGACTTTAATGTTGCTCTAATTTTTTTCCCATGCAATAAACCAGGGCTTTAAAATAGTGTCACTGGGTTGCACATCCTCTGCTAGGGTTTAGTAATTTTTCAACTCCAGCATATTAGTCTTTGGTTACTGTGCTCTTCCCTCTTAGAATAGGAACAGCATTTGCAGGTACAGTGGCAGATAAGGAAGTAGAAATCAAGCACTCATTTATACTGAGTATATATGGCCCAACTCTCTACAGTCATGTAAGGCCCATGGACACTGTAACAGGGGTGGTCCCACTCCATAAGGGCAAGAGAGAGGGAAATCTAGCAGAGGATAGGTCCTTGTGCCACCGGAGTGCTAAACTGTGTTCCAGGGGCCTCCATCTGTGTAAGTGCAAAATGAGATTTTGGGGCTATGGCCAGTGAGTTTGCAATCACAGTGCAAATCTTCAGGGCTGTGGGAGCATTCTTGAAACCCCACAGAATTCCCCTATGCAGAGCTGGTTTGTCTGGGATATGTGTAGGGACAAGAATTTGTCTCTACGGCAACAGAAATGGCAGCTGAAGCAGATGAATTTTAAGCTCATTCTGAGGGAGCTTAATTTCCGATGTCATGCTTTGCGTGCTCTTTCAGTGCCTGCTTCTATCTTCGTGCTTAGTGATACTGCATAAATTCAACTTTAGGTCTTGCTTGATTAGTTTATAAAGTAGTAACACACAGTATTTTCTCTGCCAGGTCACTGCTTATCATAAATGTTTTGTCTCTTTGTGATGCAGAGAATGTAGTCACCACTGTGTAAGCCTGAAATATAGCTTTTGTATCAACACATGTGGCAGTGTACTCTGATTCTGAGCAATGTATGATGGGAGATGTTTTCTTTAGAAAGAAGTGTATGCAATTACGTTCAAAATTAAATGTCAACATTTTTGAAATTCAGTGTCTAAATTAAGGCATCTAAATCCATATTCAGCTTCCTACATAAGTGCCCTAAATATTCATAGGTGCTGGATACCCCCTTTGACTTCAATGAGCATTGTGGGTGACTATCTAGTACTTTGGAAAATGAGGCCATTTTTCATTGAGGAACCTTTCCCTAATTTTAGGACAATAGAACTTGCCATACTGGTTGAGTATGATCCATCTGATCTAGTATACTCAGTCTTTGACAGTGATCAGTACCAAATGCAAGAAACCCTGAAGTGGGCAATTATGAAATATACAGCCCATAGGGGAAGCTTCTTCTGAACGCCCTCAGCTAGAGATTGGCTTATGCTTTTCAAACTTTTAGGTTTATTTTTAGGCATCCAAGATTGAAAATATTGGTTAATGACTGTTTATCCCAGTATTCATTGGAGAGAATTTTTTAAAAAGACAGCCTATTTCCCATATTGTGAAAATGAAGTTAAACATTTTAATTACATCATTTTTATTATAATTTGATAGTCTGTCTATGGTGAATGTGACTTTCCGTTTTCTTTTTTAAAAAAGGAAAATTGGATTTCTTTGTGATTCAGTTCAGTGAGATGTTTATTTTCATAATCACTAAGAAATAATGTTAGCTCTACATTATAGTTCAGGAAATTAAGTATAGCTATCTGCACTAAAACACAACCCCCCAAATTTGAGTCCAGTTATGGTTTTTTTAGAGTTCCTATTCAGACTTTTTATGTCTGAAAAGGAAGCAAATTTGTATGCTGATGACCTTGAATTATGCTTTCAACTATGTAGATTCTTTGCTATCTCAATGACTCCCTCACAGCGTACCTCAGAGAGTTCTACAAGTGCAGCTAGATGTATTGTGCTAAAGTCTGAGAGGTGCTGAGCACCTGAAATTTGAATTTAAGAGAACAGGAGTTGCAGATTCTTGCTACCTCTCAGGATTTGTTGCCTGGCTGCTAGACTTTCAATCTTGCATGTTTTCTCCTTCTCAAAATGTGGAGAGAGGTAGGATTTCCCTAAGGTCTTCTGTTCCTCCCATACAGAATTTGGCATTCTTGGGACAGGAACAAACGTTGTTTTTAATTGCCTTGATTGGATGCTTGCCTTTAATTGCTGTCCAGTTTGAAAATGAGTTAATTTGTGTTTTATTTACAATTAATTTCTATCAATGTATAGAATACTAATCAGTTCTAAAAATAGGAGTCAGCCCTGGAGAACTGAGTATTTTCTATGCCTTTTTGAGAATAAGGAGAACCCAAGTTTAATCTCTTCTGTAGATTTTATAAGAATTGTTGTGACCTTCTTTCAAAATTGCAATGTTTAGGAATAATGTGTAGAACATATGCAAAATGTCTAAGTTATTATCATGTCAAACACACAGTTATACACTAAATAAAGCAATAGTGCTTGTGGCATGCATGTCTAGACACTGAGCTTCTCTTTATTTTTAACCTTGTCAACCTTCAACTTTGAATTTTTAAGATGCCAGCAGCTTTGCTGCAATTTTAACATTAAAACTGCCAACCTTTCACATGAAGTACCAAAACCGCAAAAGAAATAAGATCAGTTATATGTTTGCTGGTTTACTATATGTACCTAAAAGGAAAAAGCCAAGCATGAATAGAATAAAATCATTTTAAAAGAGTATTCATGAGCTGACAGTACTTTCTCAAACAGGTTATCAGCCATGGGGTGGCAATCCAAAGGCAAATCACAGTTGTTTTTTGGATGTGTGAAACTTTTATTAAAAAAGACCCCAACCCTCTAAGCTCGCACTAAAAAAATATTCCTAACCCTTCTGGTTGTGAAGACAACCATCTGAATGCAAATAGCCCCAATCATTAGGTTTACTGAATAGATGCTAAAAGAAAAGGAGTACTTGTGGCACCTTAGAGACTAACAAATTTATTAGAGCATAAGCTTTCGTGAGCTACAGCTCACTTCATTGGATGCATTTGGTGGAAAAAACAGAGTGGAGATTGATATACACACACAGAGAACATGAAACAATGGGTTTATCATACACAGGCCAGTCCTTGCTTACAGACAGCCCCCCAATCTGAAGCAAATACTCACCAGCAACCACACACCACATAACAGAACCACCAACCCAGGAACCTATCCTTGCAACAAAACCCGTTGCCAACTCTGTCCACATACCTATTCAGGGGACACCATCATAGGGCCTAATCACATCAGCCACACTACCAGAGGCTCATTCACCGGCGCATCTACCAATGTGATATATGCCATCATGTGCCAGCAATGCCCCTCTGCCATGTACATTGGTCAAACTGGACAGTCTCTACGTAAAAGAATGAATGGACACAAATCAGATGTCAAGAATTATAACATTCAAAAACCAGTTGGAGAACACTTCAATCTCTCTGGTCACTCGATTACAGACCTAAGAGTGGCTATCCTTCAACAAAAAAGCTTCAGAAACAGACTCCAATGAGAGACTGCTGAATTGGAATTAATTTGCAAACTGTATACAATTAACTTACAGACAGCTGCAGCGGCACAGGAGCTAGCAAACAGAGCTCTAAACAGGGGAGTTTGAGTGGGAGTTTGCAAGGGGAGTTTGGATTGTGGTGCTTGTTTGGGGTTTGCTTTTGCTGGGGGGTGTGTGGTCTTTTTGGTGTGGCTCCTGTTTCCCAGATTAACAGGATTTAGGTGGGAAGGAGATGACAGATACAGAGGCAGCTGTGGGAGTGACTCCTGTAGTGAAAGACGCATTGAGGATGACTGGATGTGGAAGCTGTGGTATGTACATGATCCTGGAGGGGGGAACCGGTAAGAGTTTTTTCTGCATGAAATGTCGTCTGATAGAGCTGATGGAGGAAAAGATCCGAGGTTTGGAGATGCAGGTGGAAAGTCTGGTTGAGTTTAGGAAGGGGTTTGAGCAGATGATGGAGCAAAGATATGAGGTATCTGAAGGGAAAAGCTCAGACTCACAGATGGAAGCAGGGCTGGGGAATTTTGAGGAGAGACTGGATGAGGAAAGTGGTCAGTGGAAACATGTGACTCAAAGAACCAGGCAGAGAAAAAGACGGGCTAGTGAAGGAGAAATAGAGCTTAGGAACAGGTTTGCAGAGTTGGAAAATGAAGAAGGGGCTCAGCAGGTATTTGTTGAAGGTGAAAGGGTAAGGAAGAAGAGAAGAGAGACTAGTCCTATAGAAAAAGGGGAAGAGTCAAGGGAGACTACACCAAATATGAGCCCCAGGAGGATACAGGATGGGTTGAAGAGGATTGTAAGGGAAAATAGGAATGGAAAGAACTTGCAGCCAGAGGGAACAGGGGAGAGACTGGAGAATAGCACTGTCACCAGGAAAAGGCAGGTCTATGTCATCGGGGACTCTTTATTGAGAAGAATAGACAGGCCTGTAACTAGAGCTGATCCTGAGAATAGAAGGGTGTGCTGTCTTCCGGGTACTAAGATACGGGATGTAGACCTGAGGTTGAAAAGGATCCTAAAGGGAGCGGGAAAGAATCCCCTAATTATCCTTCATGTGGGAACAAATGATACAGCCAGATTCTCGCTGGAAAGTATCAAGGGAAGGAAATAGACTTCTAGGATCGAGGCTGGCACAACTGATAAAGAGAGCTTTAAACTAGGAATTGGGGGGAGATGGATGGGAGATGTCCAGAAAATCTCCACGCCAGATTTTAGCATTGAGAGGGAAGAAGATGAAGTAAGAAAGGATACAGTCATGGGTAGGAGAATGTATATAAGGAGCGAGAGCGGTGTGGATACTAGTCTAATAGGTTATACTGGCTGTAGAATGACTGTGCCTAATAGGGTACAAAATGTGAGCGAGTCCAAACAGCAAAAATTAAGATGTTTGTACACCAATGCGAGGAGTCTAGGTAACAAAATGGAGGAACTAGAGCTACTGGTGCAGGAAGTGAAACCAGATATTATAGGGATAACAGAAACATGGTGGAATAGTAGTCATGACTGGACTACAGATATTGAAGGGTATGTGCTGTTTAGGAAAGACAGAAACAAAGGTAAAGGGGGTGGAGTAGCATTGTATATCAATGATGAGGTAGAATGTAAAGAAATAAGAAGCGATGCAATGGATAAGACAGAGTCCGTCTGGGCAAAAATTACATTGGGGAAGAAAACTAGTAAAGCCTCTCCTACGATAGTGCTTGGGGTGTGCTATAGACCTCCGGGATCTAATTTGGATATGGATAGAGCCATTTTTAATGTCTTTAATCAAGTAAATACTAATGGAAACTGCGCGATCATGGGAGACTTTAACTTCCCAGATATAGACTGGAGGACCAGTGCTAGTAATAATAATAGGGCTCAGATTTTCCTAAATGCGATAGCTGATAGATTCCTTCATCAAGTAGTTGCTGAACCGACTAGAGGGGATGCCATTTTAGATTTAATTTTGGTGAGTAGCGAGGACCTCATAGAAGAAATGGTTGTAGGGGACAATCTTGGCTCAAGTGATCATGAGCTAATTCAGTTCAAACTAAATGGAAGGATTAACAAAAATAAATCTGCAACTGGGTTTTTGATTTCAAAAGGGCTGACTTTCAAAAATTAAGGAAATTAGTTAGGGAAGTGGATTGGACTGAAGAATTTATGGATCTAAAGGTAGAGGAGGCCTGGGATTACTTTAAATCAAAACTGCAGAAGCTATCGGAAGCCTGTATCCCAAGAAAGGGGAAAAAATTCATAGGAAGGAGTTGTAGACCAAGCTGGATGAGCAAGCATCTTAGAGAGGTGATTATGAAGAAGCAGAAAGCATACAGGGAGTGGAAGATGGGAGGGATCAGCAAGGAAAGCTACCTAATTGAGGTCAGAAGATATAGGGATAAAGTGAGAGAGGCTAAAAGTCGAGTAGAGTTGGACCTTGCAAAGGGAATTAAAACCAATAGTAAAAGCTTCTATAGCCATATAAATAAGAAGAAAACTAAGAAGGAAGAAGTGGGGCCGCTTAACACTGAGGATGGAGCGGAGGTTAAAGATAATCTAGGCATGGCCCAATATCTAAACAAATACTTTGCCTCAGTCTTTAATAAGGCTAAAGAGGATCTTGGGGATAATGGTAGCATGACAAATGGGAAGGAGGATATAGAGGTAGATATTACCATATCAGAGGTAGAAGCGAAACTTAATGGGACTAAATCGGGGGGCCCAGATAATCTTCATCCAAGAATATTAAAAGAATTGGCACCTGAAATTGCAAGCCCATTAAGAAGAATTTTTAATGAATCTGTAAACTCAGGAATAGTACCGAATGATTGGAGAATTGCTAATATAGTTCCTATTTTTAAGAAAGGAAAAAAAAGTGATCCGGGTAACTACAGGCCAGTTAGTTTGACATCTGTAGTATGCAAGGTCCTGGAAAAAATTTTGAAGGAGAAATTAGTTAAGGACATTGAAGTCAATGGTAAATGGGACAAAATACAACATGGTTTTACAAAAGGTAGATCGTGCCAAACCAACCTAATCTCCTTTTTTGAAAAAGTAACAGATTATTTAGATAAAGGAAATGCAGTGGATCTAATTTACCTAGATTTCAGTAAGGCATTTGATACCGTGCCACATGGGGAATTATTAGTTAAATTGGAGAAGATGGGGATCAATATGAACATCAAAAGGTGGATAAGGAATTGGTTAAAGGGGAGACTGCAACGGGTCCTATTGAAAGGCGAACTGTCAGGTTGGAGGGAGGTTACCAGTGGAGTTCCTCAGGGATCGGTTTTGAGACCAATCTTATTTAATCTTTTTATTATTGACCTTGGCACAAAAAGTGGGAGTGTGCTAATAAAGTTTGCAGATGATACAAAGCTGGGAGGTATTGCCAATTCGGAGAAGGATCGGGATATTATACAGGAGGATCTGGATGACCTTGTAAACTGGAGTAATAGTAATAAGATGAAATTTAATAGTGAGAAGTGTAAGGTTATGCATTTAGGGATTAATAACAAAAATTTTAGTTATAAGTTGGGGACGCATCAATTAGAAGTAACGGAAGAGGAGAAGGACCTTGGAGTATTGGTTGATCATAGGATGACTATGAGCTGCCAATGTAATATGGCTGTGAAAAAAGCTAATGCGGTTTTGGGATGCATCAGGAGAGGCATTTCCAGTAGGGATAAGGAGGTTTTAGTACCGTTATACAAGGCACTGGTGAGACCTCACCTAGAATACTGTGTGCAGTTCTGGTCTCCCATGTTTAAAAAGGATGAATTCAAACTGGAGCAGGTACAGAGAAGGGCTACTAGGATGATCCGAGGAATGGAAAACTTGTCTTATGAAAGGAGACTTAAGGAGCTTGGCTTGTTTAGCCTAACTAAAAGAAGGTTGAGGGGAGATATGATTGCTCTCTATAAATATATCAGAGGGATAAATATAGGAGAGGGAGAGGAATTATTTCAGCTCAGCACCAATGTGGACACAAGAACAAATGGGTATAAACTGGCCACCAAGAAGTTTAGACTTGAAATCAAACGAAGGTTTTTAACCATCAGAGGAGTGAAGTTTTGGAATAACCTTCCAAGGGAAGCAGTGGGGGCAAAAGATCTATCTGGTTTTAAGATTCTACTCGATAAATTTATGGAGGAGATGGTATGATGGGATAATGGGATTTTGGTAAGTAATTGATCTTTAAATATTCAGGGTAAATAGGCCAAATCCCCTGAGATGGGATATTAGATGGATGGGATCTGAGTTACTATAGAAAATTCTTTCCTGGGTATCTGGCTGGTGAATCTTGCCCATGTGCTCAGGGTTTAGCTGATTGCCATATTTGGGGTCGGGAAGGAATTTTCCTCCAGGGCAGATTGGAGAGGCCCTGGAGGTTTTTTTGCCTTCCTCTGTAGCATGGGGCATGGTTGACTGGAGGGAGGCTTCTCTGCTCCTTGAAGTTTTGAACCATGATTTAAGGACTTCAATAGCTCAGACATGGGTGAGGTTTTTCATAGGAGTGGGTGGGTGACATTCTGTGGCCTGCGCTGTGCAGGAGGTCGGACTAGATGATCAGAATGGTCCCTTCTGACCTTAGTATCTATGAATCTATGAACTTAGGCTTGAATAGAGACTGGGAATGGATGAGTCATTACACAAAGTAAAACTATTTCCCCATGTTATTTCTCCCCCCCACCCCACTCCACCCCCCACTGTTCCTCAGATATTCTTGTTAACTGCTGGAAATAGCCTACCTTGCTTGTCACCATGAAAGGTTTTCCTCCTTTCCCCCCCCCTGCTGCTGGTGATGGCTTATCTTAAGTGATCACTCTCCATACAGTGTGTATGATAAACCCATTGTTTCATGTTCTCTCTGTGTGTATATCAATCTCCCCTCTGTTTTTTCCACCAAATGCATACGATGAAGTGAGCTGTAGATCACGAAAGCTTATGCTCTAATAAATTTGTTAGTCTCTAAGGTGCCACAAGTACACCTTTTCTTTTTGTGAATACAGACTAACATGGCTGCTACTCTGAAACCTGAATATATGCTATAGCACTATGGAATTTATAAGTCATTAAGGGAGAAATTGACCCTTAATGTCAGAAGGCCTGTGCACCACTTAAACTCTATTTTGAGGGCTTAATAGGGATTTAAGTGGTGTATAGCCCTTGGACTGCCTCTGCATAACCAATCCAAATGTATAAATTACACTTTAGTATATTCTTAAAATGTAAAATTGTCAAATTTATATGTATTGGGCCAAATTCTGATATCATTTACTACTTCTGGGGGAATTCTGCATCACTTTGCAATGCAGAATTTTGCAGAAATTAATGTGCCTGCAGAATTTCCTCCCCCCTCCCCCCGAAAGGGGCTGCAATGCTTCTCACCACCACTAGGGTCTGGAGAGCCCAGCAGAGCCCAGCTCACATATAGAAGACACTGATAGGGGAGCGAGCTAGAGGGTTCCTTACAGCTGTAGTTTCCAGCCCTGGGGGAAGGAGAGGGCAGTGAGCAGAAAACTCTGTACAAGCCTGGGACCAAGCATCAGGCTGTTTTTCCCTCTGGATCCCTGGGCTTGGGGGGGGGGAAGGGGGCAGGAAGAGGAGGGAGGGTGTCTGGGCTGAAGGGAGCCCTGTCTGGGCTCTGGGGAGGATGGGGAATGGATATCTGGGCAAGGGGGGCCCACAGCTGGGTCCTGGGGAGACAGGATGTGGGTATCTGGGCAAGCAGGGGCTGTGGCTGGGCTCTGGGGGGGTGCAGATATATTGGCTGGAGGGGGGCCATGGCTGGACCCTTGTTGGAGAGGCTGTGGGTATCTGGCCCCTGGGCTCAGGCTCGGGGGGAGGCAGAGAAACAGGAACTGGTTTGTCATAGGAGTTTCTTTAAAACTCTACTCCTGGGGGAATTTTTTTGTCTGTATCGTTACAGACATACTTGTTGACAGGTATTTTGAAATAAATTACCACAGTAATTGAAACTGACATGATTATGTACTTTTATTTTGACATAAAATTTTCAGAATTTTGCAGAATTGTAAAATATTGTGCGCAGAATTTTTTCGTGCAGAATTTTAAATTTTTTTGGTGTAGAATGCCCGCAGGAGTAATTTACATTGGAATAACTCAACTGACTCAGTTCCATTAGTGTAACTGAGTGGAGGCCTTTGCCCTTTATTTTAGCAAAATAAACTTAGGCTCCACACTTGCACAACTTGCACACATGCAACTTTACTCATTTAAGACATTCCTTTGAAGCCAGTGGGTTTAGTCATGTGAGTAGAGTTATGCACACATATAAGTATTTGCAGCATTTAGATATTGAGCATTTTACAAATGATTGTTTTGCAGATGGTAGAATTTTTGTTCTTTTTTAGCTGGAATGGCAGGATTCTTAGAAACAGGGTGATAAGAGGAAGTAATGAAGGTTTGGAGGTCATGGCTGAATAAAGAAGGTGTTTCAGGGCCAAGAGGTGAGAAAAAGTTAAAAACCCCTTGTGGCAGAATATTGATTTTAAAATATTTCTGTATAAGGAACTATTCTGGTGAGGGGATGAACCTAGTAGATATTTTCTCTCCCTGTCAACTGTGTTTCTCTGAAAACATTAAATAATGGATTCACATACACAGCTTATTGTATCTGTCCTCATCCTCTTTATAAGGACAGGTTGTGGCTGGACAGGCACAGATGTGCCAAAGAAAGGAGAATACCTTTCTTCTTGGAGCATAAAAACTGGGAGAGTCCAGTGGTAATCTGATGTGGAGAATGAGTGTGGTGGTGGTGATCTGTATTATTTTTTATGCACTACAGTTTATATGCTTGATATTATCCTGCCTGAGTGCAAGCAATTAAAGGAGGCTATTAGTGGGAAACAAATAGGAAATGAAACAATGGCAGAGATAAGGTACCATCAGAGAAAGTATCAAGGCTACTTGAGGAAACAATGGGGAAGCTATTAATTGGGGAATACGCACCTGCTTGATAACAAGACTAGCAAGGTTTATTTTTCCCAGGCCCGAATCTTGGATCAAAGGGCATACTAAACCATTTAAGTCTCTGGTCTTGGGGGAATGGGGTTGAGAGTCATCTCTAGCTGCTGCTCAGAGACAGAATGCTGCAGGGACTGTGTCACTCCCAATGCAGGAATGGGGATGTCTGAACTCAACGGAACTTACCCAACACTTCCAAGGAAAGAATGAAGTATACACAAGAACCAGATCAATAGGCCTTTATGGGTTTATCCCTTTTCCCTGCTTGCATCTTTGGGTGAATAAATAATACGTTTGTTTTAATAGAACTGTTTTCAGTCTCTTCAATGAGCTGCTAGTCACACACTCCCAAATAAAAGTTTTCTTGCAGGTGCCATGTACAATTGGGTGTCATAGTTGGGAAACCCGAGTCCTGCAACCCAATGATCCAGGCTAAAAATAATTGGATAGTGGCATTCCATCGCTGAGAGAGGATAAGGAAGCTAAGTCTGTCACCTGAAAAGTGCACTCAAGAGAGGGAAAAAGGGATCTAAAGTGCAGCTTGCTCTGTGACTGCGACACTGCCAAAAAGAGGTGGGAAGGGGTGAAAGTGAAGCCATGGCCTAGTGGACTGGAGCTTTTGAGGAAGGAAATACAGTTTGAACCCCCTCAATGTATGCAATACCCATTGTCTCTAGAGGAATTGTGGCTGAATCTGCCAGAATACCTCAAGACTCTTGCTGCTACACAGACTCTCTATCTGTTCTGGCCGATCTGATGTTAATAAATTTCAATCACCATGATGAAGGGCAGCATGTTATTTCTGTAGCATGGAGGAAATAGCAATCTAGATTAAATTTGGGAGTACTCTGATTAGTATAGGGTATGTATGGTTTTTGCTAACAAATTAATCTTAATTTTTTTTTATTGCTTCAATATGTAGTTGAAAATGTAGTAACCAATTAAACAATTTTCCTAAATTATCAAAATTACATCCATATCTCGCACGAAATAACTTTTTTAGCCTTTTCATATTTTAGTCATTTGTATAACAGACTCTGACGTCTGTTGAAAGCAAATTATGGAAATATGGTTTTAACAAGATAATTGTGATCTTTATAGAATTAGAAAAAAATAATCAAACAGAACTAAAACTTTTATGTGATGAATAAATATTAGATTCAGATCAAAGTAACCCTATTCATGACTGGGGCTCCTAAGTACTGCTGCAATACAAATAATAACGGTGATAATAACAATATATTTACAGTAGTTTTTGTTTAGCCCTATGAGATCTTTTTCGGGCATTCTTAAATGTAAAAACTCTTAAAACTAAGGCTCATTTTACATTTAAAATAAAAGGCCACCAGCTACCTCTAACATCCTTTGTTCAGTTGTAGATTGTGCTGGGGTCTAAATGTAATTGCTGTTACTTATCATTTTTGCAAGGGACAGTTCTTCAGATGAAAGTCCCTATCCACTGGGAGGTCTTGTGCATATTCTGATTAATTTCAGGCTATTGTCTATCTTTTTCTCCAATTATTTTCATGTAAAAAACAAAATAGCCTGCAATGTTAATATCACAAGTGCGATAAAGAGCCATCTCATGGCTTTTTCTTGTACATAGATAGATATGAGATGTCATCTGAGAAATAAAATAGGAGCATAAAAATTCAATAACATTAACTAAACTAAAAGCTTCAGAACTGCCAACCCTAAGCATTCACAAATCATGAGTCAGGCCCTTGACAATCAGGAGACTGGCTTCAAAATAGGAGACTTTTAAAATATCAGATTTGGCTTGTTTTTTTCCTTTTCACTTTCTGGTTTCTGAGCTTTTAAGTTACTCATCAGATTTTCAAGCTTTTCTTTGCAACTGTCAGGGCTAGAAACTTACTCTTTTTTAAATGAAAGTTGAGATTCTTATGGTTCCAAGAGCTGGAGTTTTAAGGAAAAACACCAAATATCATGAGACTCATGATTAAAATCATGAGAGTTGGCAACACAATTATAAGTATCTCCTCTTGCTTCCACCCCCTTTCAATTTATCCCTTTTTTTGTCTCCCTATTCTCTTTTTTATTTTGTTGTCTTTCCACTTCCTTTCTTTAAGAAGCCTCTATCATTCTTATTATTTGTCTTATTTTTCCCTGTTTTCTGGCCAGTCTGACTCTTTCCTCTCCCATAATTGTCTGTTCCTCTCCCATAATTGTCCCATAATTCTTGTCTCTCTGTCCCTTTAGCTCTCCCTTACATTCCATTATCTCTCTTCTCTCCACTTCTCTGCAAGTGACTGCCTGAGGTGCCTCCATGGTCCTATCACTGAAGTTTAACTCTCCCCATCATCTTGGGATGCTTTTGTTGTTTAGCTGTTGAGTAAGCTGTGTGTTCCCTTCTTTTATCCCCCATGTTCCCTCCTTTCACTTTTCCTCTGTGTAGTCAGTGTTCAGTGGTTAGAGGCATCTGGATTCCCCCATTGGTTCATCCCCCTACCCACTTTCTGTCCCTGAACTATGGTGGTGTTTAGGGTAACTGAAGTGTGGGTCCCCTCTTCCTTTACCATCTTTGTGCTGGCTGCCTGAGGCTGACTCATCTCCTCCATTGTCTTTTCTCTTTGTGGCTACACTAAATGGTTTGCAAAGAAACCATATAAAAATCCAGCTCCCCATTCCTAAATTGGTCTGAATTCATCTCCCTGTAGATACCAAAACAAAATGGATTGACCAAAGTTTGTTTTCTAGGTACCAAAGATTAGCTTCAGGCATCAGTGTCCGAAACCATGGAAACCCCCCCCATCTCTTTTTTTTTTGGTGGTGGGAATTCCTGAGAAAATTTCAGCCATAGAAACCTGTTTTATATTTTGAGAATTAACTTTTAGCATTGATATTTAAAAATGCCAACAGTTGAGTAGATTGTAGATGTTGGCTTCATACCCCAAAGGCTGGCTGTTAACTGTTTGACTCAACCTTGATTATATTGATGGAATGAGGGTGGGAGGAGGGGAATATAACATTAATTTGGTAAATATAGAGTTTGTATAAATGGGAGTGTTTGGAGTCTGGGGGACTTCAGATTTTTAGCTCTTGAGGAGAATATCTGTGTATATGTGAGAAAATGTATTACACAGTGCTTTC
Source organism: Dermochelys coriacea (assembly GCF_009764565.3). NCBI lineage: Eukaryota > Metazoa > Chordata > Testudines > Dermochelyidae > Dermochelys > Dermochelys coriacea. The sequence goes on along the minus strand of NC_050074.1, from coordinate 81,153,382 downwards.
TTAACTCCTGAAAGTTTAAGGATTTCAGTATATAAAGTAGTCAGTATAGCAAACTATGAGATGAAGTCAAGCTTTAAAGGTCATATTTGATCTTCATATAACTAAGAGTTTGAATTAAATGTGAGCTCAGAAAAATTGAGGCTACACTGTAGTTGTCTCCCTTATTTTTTAACTCTGTGCTGCTTACTAGGTGTCCAGTCAAGAACAGGCTTCTCAGCCATTTCTTAGCTGACATAACAGAACTGAGTGGTTAAGCCAGGTATGATTATAGATTATCAATTCATACCTAGAACCAACTTATCTGGAGCCTCAGATATGTAAGTAAAATTAGGGAATGTCTAAAAAGACGTGATTAGGGTTATTTCTTTTATTTCTTATTGGCTTGTGGAATCCTATGTGCTAACCCCAGATGATTTTGTTTGCTTTTAACCTTTAAGCTGAACCCCCAAGAAAGCTATTTTGGGTGCTTGATTTTTGGAATTGCTCTTTTAAAATCTAGCAAAACCCTAAGTTCCAGATGTATTTATTTTCTTTTTGTTTTTAATAAAATGTACCTTTTTTAAGAACAGGGTTGGATTTTTGGTGTCCTAAGAGGTTTATGAATATGCTGTTTGATTAGCTGGTGGCAACAGCCAATTTCCTTTGTTTTTTTTTTCTCAGCACTTCCCCAGGCGGGGTGGGTGTGAAAGGGCTTGAGGGTACCCCACAGGGAGGAATTCCAAAGTGCTCCTTCTTGAGTCCAAGGAGGTGACAGTGGTTTTTTTTGCATTTGGGTAATGGCAGCCTTTACCAAGCCAAGGTCAGAGAAAAGCTGCAACCTTGGGAGTTTAATACAAACCTGGAGTGGCAAGTATTAATTTTTAGAATCTTTGCAGGCCCCCACTTTCTGCACTCGGAGTGACAGAGTGGGGATTCAGCCTTGACAATTACTAATTATTATTGGTTTTGTAAGTTGTGTAGTAAATACTTTAAAGAATAGAAATGTTATAATGCATATAATAAACCAGCCACTGGGGGAGTGGGCAGATAGTCAAACAAGGAATTCCCCTTTCACATTTTGTATAATCTGTGTCCATTGAATGGTATTCTCTGGTACACAGTGTACTGAAAAAACATGATACTTTTTTTAAGAGTTCCAAGTGACTTTCAAACTTGTATCAGTTTACGGTATCAGTAATATTATTTTAATAACTAATCCAGGTATATCTGTCAGATGAAAAACCTACACTGAGATCAGTGTAATCCATTTGCTTGTTTATGGTCCCAAAGTCCCTCAAAATGTATATCTCAAATCCAAATGATGTCCCCAAGTCCTGGGCTTTGCATCTGGATCTTTGAATTAGCTGGAAGATGTGTAAAGTCATATGTAGGCAGACAGTTCCTGGGGGTCTGAACATTTGACAAAGCTGGATTGTTTATTCCAGCAAGCCCTGTACTTATACACACTGTATAGTACATTGCACACATGCAATGTTCTCCTGATATGCTAGTTTGAGATATTAGTATCTGTTGCATAGGATTCCACACACTCCTACTTGCTTTTAGTCATATTATCCACCCCTTTCCAGGCTCTTTGAACAAAGGGAGGTACATACCTGTATGTGCCCTAACGTGCCCTTTGGAGGACAACAATATCCTAGTACAGCTTCAGTTTTAAGCAGAGGTGTCTGCTGTCCCCTCAGACAAATATTAATGGTGCTTTGCATGTAGAGTGAGCAAATGATTTTTAATTTTGAGGGCTGAACTATTAAAAAAAATGGATGTGGTTTGAACCAAAACTGAGTTTTATTTTTTTTCTGGCTGAAATGAAAAAGACAAACAAAAATAATTTCAGGTCAAACAAAACGTTTTATTCAACCTGAAATGAATCACCCCCCTCTGCCTTTTTTCTTTTTGTTTTTTTTTGTTTCAGGCTATTTTGGGGTGTATCTTCACTTCCTTTGGTTTTAGAAAACCTAGCTAAATTTTGAAACAAAATGTTTCAAAACAAACATCTGAAATGTTGAAAGGATCATTTCTCCTCTCCCTATGTATGTAAATCCCATTGACTTTAATGGGAATTACACATCTGTAGGGAAAGAAGAATCCTAATTGATGTTTTAATTAAAGATCTTAGCAGGAATTGCTGATAGTTTTATAAGGACTGGACAATTTAAACAAAATAAAATAGCTGGTAATGGCTGATTATTTACTGTGAAACTTAAACTTTAAGGAGATTAACATAAAATACTTGATATGACAGACTTAGTTCTTGAAATTTACCACATAAGCAACATTTTTTATTCATACCTAATGGTATAATTTCATAAAATTCTCCAGAGTTAAGTAATTACAATTACATTAGCACTTGCAGTGAATAAGCTCTACATAATTATTTATAGACTTAAAAGGAAAAATCACTGCAGAAAAATGGAATGGAACCTTAACAGAATACTAATATCCTAGGCAGTTTTGAAAGCAAGACATGGGCATCAGAGTTGTGGTATGTAACAGCTTGTAATCATAATAAAATAGTGTTTACATATTTCAAAGCAGAAAGTGATACAGTAGTAAGAGGAGGCACTAATTAAATAGCTTGGTAAGCAGTGCTGTGCTAAGCATATCAGTTTTGTCATGCAGGGGTTCAAGCATATATTTTCCTCCCTTGGTTTATGCAGGTTTGCCAAAAACTTAAAACAAAATGCATAGCCAAATCCACCAAAACTTGCTGTCTTTGTCTTGCTTCCAAACCCAAAACTACAAATCAGCCTACTCAGGTTCTCTCAGAACTCAGACCACATTTGTCAAAATGCTTTGAAACTCAACCTAGTAGCATTGAAATGAATTAGGAGAATTTTTCTGGTTTGAGTTTAGAGTTCAGCTGTCATGAGAAAGATAAGTGAATTTTGAATAGAGGCTTAGAGGTTCTGACAAAAGTGTTTCTCACAAGAAGTGAATTCCTAGCATTTAGTGGCTCTATGTAGGGTACATATAGCCTGTTTTTGAAAAAAGCTAATCTATCCCTCTTACATCTTTGGGAGCTGCTGGCTCCCAGCTAATGTAGTTAGAGCTCTGAGACTTTCCATCCCCATGCATAATTCACTGTATATTGTGAGAGTTCTGCAGAGCAAGCCTTGATCAAGCAGCATTGCACATGTTAATGTAAGCCACATGTGGTAGGATGCCTTCCTTTGTGTTAGAGCAAAATTATGACCAGAAATTGTTTATGGGAGAAACTTGTACTCAACTGTGTGTGCATGGGAAAATTTCTCTCCTCTTTTTTTAGTCATCAAAGCAGTTCTTTTGCATCCTTTTTAAAAAATGTTATCTTCCCTCCCCTCTTCAGACTCCTTTTCATTTAGCCTTGGTTGTTGTTTTTTTTTTTTAAAGTAATAGGTCTGCAATACAGCAGCCTCAGTGAAAATGTTTTAGCTAGTTTGAGTGCATGTCTTCCAAAGAGGCAGTGGTTTTTAATAATACCCTTTTATCAAAAAATCAGTGAGTTTAGGACAAGTTGGGAATTATTTATTATATACTGATTCTAGCATCATAACTACTCAGTCTGTCCATCACATGCATATCTCCCACAATTCCTGTGCTTCTGATCAAATGGTGCCTGATAAATTCTGACGTTCTATAAATTTCCGATTGTCTCTTTAATCAGCAGCATGGGAACCTGTGGAGTGTTACGGAGCCAAAACAAAGAGGCACATTTAGAAATGATAAAAATCCTGAAATGCTCATCCGGTCTGATAAATCTGAACTGAGAAAAACAAATACCAGCTCAACCTTTATTCCTCAGAGGAAAATATTACTAAAGCACAGAGTTACCAAACAAACAAAATAAAGACTAGTTCAACCAATCAAGAACCACATATTGCTAAAAGATATCAAGCCCCACGAGGTTGAGGCTAATTATTAATGTTGCCCTACATTTCCATTTTAGGATCCTATATTCAGTTGCTCATAATTTTTTAAAGCTTTAACCATTTGAGCTGATATTTTCCATGCCAGGTGTTTACCTCAGTCTAATTATTTTGGGGGAAATTTCAGCCAAAATGGCTCAGCCATTTCCTAAAACAAGACTTGGGAACAAATCTTTATATTTCAATGTTAAAAAAAAATTCTGCTGACCTTTTCTTTGGAAAGCTCTAGAGTCACTATACTTTGGAAGAGAGACTTGAAATTTGGCAGGAGGTGGAATTTGTGTCAGATATTTGCATTTCACCATCTCTGTGAAAATATGCCCAAATTTGGCTACGTTACAACCCTTTGAAAATTCACATTTGGCATGTGCTCATTCAGTAGGGACTTGTTAGTGCTTAACAGCTAAAATCTCCAAAGATTTCATCCTCACTGAGCATGCTCGAGCCTCTCACAGCTCACAGTGCTGATTAGACTATCCAGCCATTCTCACAGAGCAAGTGAGCATACTTCCTCCAGCCCAGGGCTAAAGCTGGACTTTCCTGGTAATAGCTGGAAATGCACCAGGTTAAGATGGGGCTGGGCACTGGAACTGAGAACAGGGAGCCTGTCTTTCCGGTATTGTCAATCACCCACATTCCAGCCTGCTGGTAACCAGGCAGCCTGGAGGAGAAAGCTGTTTGATTCAAATGCAGGAGGGTGAAGAATCAGAGAAGGGGTAGGGGAATAGTTTGGGAGCTCAGAACAGGAGCTGGTGAAGGAGTTTGGCACTGGCTGGGCAAGGAGTCTGGGCCTTGAAACTATTGGGGTGGGGGAAGGAGGTGGAAGGGTGTGAGACACATCTAACAAGGAGCTAGGGGACAGAGGAAGAACTGGGACTGACTGGGCAAAGAAAGTGGGACAAAGAGGCAGTGGAAGTGAGGCCACAGAGACTGCATAAGGAACCTATGGTGGGGTAGAGACAGGACTGTGACAGGGACAGGTGGGAGGGGACATGGAAGAAGGGATCAAGCTTGGAGGGAAAAGGCAAAACAGTACATGCTTACTACAAGCATGCTCCCTTCCAAAGCCTGTAATGGAACCCAAGATCCCTGAATCTCCCCATTTCTCTGCTTTCAGCAAATATCTGTGAAACCCCCTAGTAAAATGTACCATCCCATTCTTGGTGCTATTTCACATAGCAGAAGTAGGTTGTTATTCTCGATCAGTTATTCAATTAGCTCAAGTGGCAGAGGTCTTTGTGGTAGATTGACAGGTTCCAACCCTGCTGATTAACCACGTGGGTGTCAATATAATGCTACATGATGGAATTTGGTTTTCCAGTTTGCTTTTTTTTAAATGTAGGAAATTACAAACAAAACTATGTTAAAATAGCATTATCAAGGTTGCAAAGTTAAAGTATACAAAAGTTAGGAAATGCCAGAATGAAGGTTGGCTCTGCCAACTTAATTCACCACCCTTGTATCTATGCAGTATGATGCAGTCTTGAATTACATGGTCACAGACTCGCATACTATTTTTTTTCTACAGAACCCATGCCTTATTCAGTGCACAGGGTGAATGGTGCGCACTTACTGAGCAGCTAGTCAGTATTTTTCCTTATTGTTCATTTTGTGGCCCTGCCTCATTTACTCTATATTACATTACTCTGAAGACAGAACTATTACTTTCCTCATAGGCTTTTCTCTGGCGCTCTTCAGTACAGTTTGACAATGTGTCACAAACTTTAATGAATTTATTTTAACTCTGAGATGAATGGAGTTTTAATATCCCAATGTCACAGATGCCAAACTGAGGCTGCAAGAGATAATGTCAAAAGTATCCATTAATTTTGGGTGCCCAGTTTGGGACACCTTGGATTTTTCAGAGTATGTGACATTACCTCCATATTCTTCATGGAAATATGGCTGATATGGATATGACATAACTGAGATGTACTTTATGCAAGATGGCTCATGTAAGATATCATTGGAAAGGTTATGATTTACTGAATGTGATTATCCAATTTGAATGCATGTATCATTTCTGTATCTAAAGTTAGGAATATGGACTATGCAACAAATACAACTGGATGGATATTAGGAAGACAGCCACAGACAATCAGCCATTAGATTTGATGGGCCATTAGGAAGGAACAAGAAGACTGGGAAGATATTAATCTCTCTTCCTCCTGGGATGTAACTGTGACACTACTAAGCCAGGTGGTCTTGTCACCAGATACTAAACATTATCTTGGGCTTCTTGTAACTTTCCATTAAAAGGGGAGGGGCAGTCAAGTTTGGAAAACAAAGGATTCCCACCTTATGTAAACCTTATTTAAGGATGGGGAGGAAGGCAAATGGGACTGTACTCCATGGCCTGTCTGCTCAAGAAGAAAGACTAAAAGACACCTGAAGGGTGTAATTTTGTAATTAATAAACTTATTTCTTGTTTACAATATAGCCCAGTTTGTGCAATTCATAATGGGGGGGGGGGATTAAGATGCTGTGCATACCTTCCTCCACATTGAGGGAGGAGGCAGATTTCATAATATACCTTTGGGTCTGCACTCCAAGGGACACCTGAGTGCTGGGGCAAGTCCCTTAAGCTGAGTCTTCCCAGAGCTGATCTCAGTATCTGTGTTGTTCTCCAGTTGGGTGTGGCCCTGCCTGTGTGTGTGTTGGAGGAGGCTTAATAGTCTGCCTCAGCAAGACAGGTAAAAAGGGTGCCCAGGCTGGCAGAACAGGCAGGCTCAGTGGTATCTCAGCACATCGAGGGGGTAGCCCGTCACATATTTGGACTTATATTGCACATTAGATGTTCAAAGCACACCTTCCATTGACTTCAGTTGCAGTTGTGAGTGCTCAGCACTTCTGAAAATCAGATCCTAGGGCCTCACATTGGGCATCCAGAACTAAGGAATGCGCAACTAGTGACTACCTGTGAAATATTTGGTTTCAGTGACTTGCCTATCATCAGACAAATGCGTTTTCAATTATTTTAAATGAAATTTTGTCAAAATAGATTTCTATGGAAAGTTTTGATATGTATTAACTGGCATTTTCAGATGGAAGTGTTCTGTTGAAAAGTTGTTGACTAGCTCTGACTGAGTGCCATGAGAACAGTATTAAGGGCAGTGTCCAGATTAGGGACAGAATCCTGTGATGTTGATGAGGGCTCTCAAAATATACTGTCGCACTTTGTTTGAGGAATCCAAGTCAGAAGCAGCCCAGCAACAGCAGACTGAGTTACTAGTAGCACTAATGCAGTGCTTAGTGACTGTGACTAATTAAGGGAGTTAAGTAACTTGTCAAGGAAGAATAAAGATAATCACTTTGTCAGTTCTTCCTTTTTTGTATCCAGCCATATGAGCAAACCAGTACTCAACACACATTCCATTCAAGATCATCACACAGCACTACCTTTTCTACCTACAAATTTTGTAGCCATGTCTGCTTCCCTTTCTTGGACAATATAGACTATAATAATAATGGATTTTGAAATGTGCCTTACACAAAGGGCTCAGGTGCCCCTGATTCTTGTGGGGGTGGATGAAGAGTAGGGGTTGACCACCACACCTTTAATTTATGTTGGTTCATATTATTCCAGAGTTATTTTTCATCTTGTTTGAGTAGTTGTTAATAACAAATTTACGTAATACTGGTAAAGTTCCAGTTATAGTATATAGATACAAATTACCCATAAACATAAAAAGCCAATTAGTAAATAAATGACATTTATTTTAATTTTAGCTCTTTTTGCATGGAATAATTGAGAGAAGGGTGCTAATCCATTTCTACAAACACACATACCCATACACAAACACTTTATTTTGGGTTCACATTTCTCTTATTTTCCTTCTTGCCACTGGAAGGATAGATGTTTCCTCTACTTGATTAGTCACTGTGAATCACTCTTCTGTTTACTATAGTACCTACAGTATGATAGACATTAAATGCCCATATTGCTTCTCTTGATACCTTGGATCCCCTCTGAAATGTTGCTTTTGGTTTAAAAAACAGTGTTTGTTCGAACTATTCCTTGTGGGGCTTCTAAATGCTCAAAGTAAGATTTATGGTTGAGGTTTTCAAAGCAGTCTAAAGGATTTAGAGACACTTTTAATGTTCCTTTGAAAACATCAACCTATATTCCCAACAGGAATATTTTATCCTATACTGACAGAAATATCATTCACTTTTAATATTTGTTTTTACAAATAATGCTGCTAAATATTTTTTGAAAAATTTAACAAATGAGCTGAACTTGAAAAACACTCACTGGAAATTGTAAGTGTCAATTTTATAAAAGCAAAGTAAATATGTAGGGTGAACTTAAGAAAATGTTGCTAATTTTATTGAAAAATTGGGATCAAAATGAGATGTTTTATATTACTTTACTACATGGTAGACTTGTGCCCCCCCGTCTTCTTTGAGAATTGTTTATTTTTTATTCTTCTACTCAGTTCAATAGTTTGTTGCATAATGACAGGTTTCAGAGTAGCAGCCGTGTTAGTCTGTATTCGCAAAAAGAAAAGGAGTACTTGTGGCACCTTAGAGACTAACAAATTTATTAGAGCATAAGCTTTCGTGAGCTACAGCTCACTTCATCGGATGCATTTGGTGGAAAAAACAGAGGAGAGATTTATATACACACACACAGAGAACATGAAACAATGGGTTTATCATACACACTGTAAGGAGAGTGATCACTTAAGATAAGCCATCACCAGCAGCAGGGGGGGGGAAAGGAGGAAAACCTTTCATGGTGACAAGCAAGGTAGGCTAATTCCAGCAGTTAACAAGAATGGGGGGTGGGGTGGGAGGGAGAAATACCATGGGGAAATAGTTTTACTTTGTGTAATGACTCATCCATTCCCAGTCTCTATTCAAGCCTAAGTTAATTGTATCCAGTTTGCAATTAATTCCAATTCAGCAGTCTCTCGTTGGAGTCTGTTTTTGAAGCTTTTTTGTTGAAGTATAGCCACTCTTAGGTCTGTGATCGAGTGACCAGAGAGATTGAAGTGTTCTCCAACTGGTTTTTGAATGTTATAATTCTTGACGTCCGCAGTATGCCAACATTTTTATGGCTGACTTGGAACAACGCTTCCTCAGCTCTCGTCCCCTAATGCCCCTACTCTACTTGCGCTACATTGATGACATCTTCATCATCTGGACCCATGGAAAAGAAGCTCTTGAGGAATTCCACCATGATTTCAACAATTTCCATCCCACCATCAACCTCAGCCTGGACCAGTCCACACAAGAGATCCACTTCCTGGACACTACGGTGCTAATAAGCGATGGTCACATAAACACCACCCTATATCGGAAACCTACTGACCGCTATTCCTACCTACATGCCTCTAGCTTTCATCCAGATCATACCACTCGATCCATTGTCTACAGCCAAGCGCTACGATATAACCGCATTTGCTCCAACCCCTCAGATAGAGACAAACACCTACAAGATCTCTATCATGCATTCTTACAACTACAATACCCACCTGCTGAAGTGAAGAAACAGATTGACAGAGGCAGAAGAGTACCCAGAAGTCACCTACTACAGGACAGGCCCAACAAAGAAAATAACAGAACGCCACTAGCCATCACCTTCAGCCCCCAACTAAAACCTCTCCAACGCATCATCAAGGAACTACAACCTATCCTGAAGGACGAGCCATCGCTCTCACAGATCTTGGGAGACAGGCCAGTCCTTGCTTACAGACAGCCCCCCAATCTGAAGCAAATACTCACCAGCAACCACACACCACACAACAGAACCACTAACCCAGGAACCTATCCTTGCAACAAAGCCCGTTGCCAACTCTGTCCACATATCTATTCAGGGGATACCATCATAGGGCCTAATCACATCAGCCACACTATCAGAGGCTCGTTCACCTGCGCATCTACCAATGTGATCTATGCCATCATGTGCCAGCAATGCCCCTCTGCCATGTACATTGGTCAAACTGGACAGTCTCTACGTAAAAGAATGAATGGACACAAATCAGACGTCAAGAATTATAACATTCAAAAACCAGTTGGAGAACACTTCAATCTCTCTGGTCACTGGATCACAGACCTAAGAGTGGCTATCCTTCAACAAAAAAGCTTCAAAAACAGACTCCAACGAGAGACTGCTGAATTGGAATTAATTTGCAAACTGGATACAATTAATTTAGGCTTGAATAGAGACTAGAAATGGATGAGTCATTACACAAAGTAAAACTATTTCCCCATGGTATTTCTCCCTCCCACCCCACCCCCCACTGTTCCTCTGATATTCTTGTTAACTGCTGGAATTAGCCTACCTTGCTTGTCACCATGAAAGGTTTTCCTCCTTTCCCCCCCTGCTGCTGGTGATGGCTTATCTTAAGTTATCACTCTCCTTACAGTGTGTATGATAAACCCATTGTTTCATGTTCTCTGTGTGTGTGTATATAAATCTCTCCTCTGTTTTTTCCACCAAATGCATCCGACGAAGTGAGCTGTAGCTCACGAAAGCTTATGCTCTAATAAATTTGTTAGTCTCTAAGGTGCCACAAGTACTCCTTTTCAGTTCAATAGTGTGTTCCATACATTAAAGATAAATGAAAAGAGAACCACCCAGCTGAGCTAACCAGAAACTCAAGCAGGCTAATATTGAAATCAGCCAGGCCCTCAAAGCCATATGATAGAGTTCCTTTTGAATGACTTTTTGTCATGAAGGTAGAGAAATTGATTGGATAATAGGTTTCTACTTGGGAACAAACATATGCTCAGATGTAATTACTCTAATCTTGTGAATGGTAATGAGACATTTATAAACTCAGTTTTTCTATAAAAAAGTTTCTAAATGTGGCATCCAACAAGCAGTCACTTGTAAAATTCCTCTGTGAATATGTGGCTCAAAATCCACGTGAGGGTGTCAGAGCACTCCCTACACAAACACTCCTCCTTATGGGTGGCTTTTCCAATTGTGAAATAGCAAAGTCCATCACTAGTAGAGATGTTGAAGAAGCCCAAGACTTATACAGTACTCATGCTGTATGTGCCACTATAACTTTTGGGTCTCTTGGTGTCAAAGGAATCATAGTAATTAGGTTATCTGATACAGATATTTTGGTCCTTGCTGTTAATTTCTTTCCCAAAACGGAACACAAAGATAACATGTGGATTGAAACTGGCATCATTACTAGCACAACTGACAAGTGTTGTTTCGTACCTAGGCATGCAATCTCTGAAACACTCCTGATTTCCGCAAAATATTTCCTGCTGTACATTCATTAAGAGTATGTGAGTCTGTGACATCCCTGTTGGTATTGGGGGAAAAAAATCTGTCAAAGCAAAGGGATCTTATGACTTCAGAGATCTTGCCAATTTGGGAGAGAGTGGTGGAAAAGCCGCAATTTCTGCACCAAGGAAATTAGTCGCAGGGCTGTATGACCATAACAAAAAAAGAAAAGGAGATCCACAGAAACCTGAATTATTTGTGTCTCAATCTAGCTATCAAAAGGACAAGTCACTGGCCAAACTCTCACCAAGCAAGGACAATTGTTGAAGAGCATGTCAAAAGAGCATCTTACCAAACAAAAGATTTGGATGTCTTCACATATAGGCAAACTAGGTATTGGATCACCATCTGTCCTCTTTATTCCTCCCTGCCTCGGAACCATAGAGCGATACGTGCCACAGCTTTACATCATTTATTCATTTCCCAGCAGTGAGTATGTAGTCTCTGGACTATAATATTTTTAGTGCACACAGGAAAAGACTCTGGATTGCTATTTCTGCTGCATTTACTGTACTTCCTTCACTGATACCTTTCAGCAACTCCTAAGCTCACAGCTTAGAAATAAAGACAAGTTTGGCCATGAAGAAACTTCATGACTGCAAAAAGATCATTTACTCTTGCAGCTTGTTAGGAGAAGTAAATGAAAGTGAGGAAACAGCAGCTTAGCTAAGACAAGTGAAGCGTGCAATGCTGCTAGAACAGGATCGTGACTGAAACACACAAAAGTGAATCAGACAGACCTAGGGCGAAAAAGCTAAGTTTTTCCTGCCACTGCTCATCCAGCTGTGAAAAACACAAATTGTTGAGAGGAATACAAATTGTGAGCCTCAACTTTGGGTTTTCTGACTTTTATAAGTCTTTATCACTACTACAATATGCTAGATTCTAACCTTTGCCTTTTTGTTAATTTCTTCGTTTGAAAATGTCCCATTTAGAGAGTCATATGTATATATATTATCAATCAACAGTTTTTCATAAGTGCTATGTTTTTGAAAAGCTTATTGCAGTATATTGATACACCAGTCTTAACACTATTCTCTTTGGTCAAGATGCCCTTCACTTTCCCGCTCATGGTGTGACCATATTATACTGGGTTCCTAAAATCCTTTTAGATTTTCAAATAGATGCCTTTTAATTTGCTTGGTAAGGAATCTCTCAGCAGGCCCAAATTCCTCTATATACTTGTGACTCCTCTACAGATGCTGTCAGGCAAGTGCATCTCTTGCTTATAAGAAGAAAAGGAGTACTTGTGGCACCTTAGAGACTAACAAATTTATTAGAGCATAAGCTTTCGTGAGCTACAGCTCACTTCATGCATCCGATGAAGTGAGCTGTAGCTCACGAAAGCTTATGCTCTAATAAATTTGTTAGTCTCTAAGGTGCCACAAGTACTCCTTTTCTTTTTGCGAATACAGACTAACACGGCTGCTACTCTGAATCTTGCTTATAAGATCTCCATTACTTGGATGAAGTTCCATAGAAAGTGCTAGAGCTTAGTCATTATATTTCCTGGGCAGGATTACACCAGTTCTGTGTTGACTACTTACAGCAGTTAAAATACATTCAATAAAGGTTTCCTCTCCCTCTCCCCAAGCGCCTCTCCCCCTCACCAGCGTATTTGGGGGAAATAGGGTGGAATTTTGTCTCCCATTTTATGCACAATTTTATTCTTGGAACATTAGTAATTTTCATTTTCTTAAATGTTTTCCCTCAATCAGGGCCAACTAAACCTAATGGAACAGTTGGTTGCTTAAAGAGCAAATTGTTTGGTAACAAGACAGCGAGGATACAGCTCCATATAATTAAAAGGCTTTCTTACTGCTCCTGACAGTCCATCTTTTTCACTGCTCTTTGTCCTGCCATTTCAGACAGAATGTGTATTAACGGAAAACAACAGCAACAACTTTCCAGTGTTAACCCTATCTCATCCAAATCACCAAAGGTTCTCTTTTTAAGTATGGTGCTAATGTTAGGACTACACTGAACTGAGTAATAACCAACTTCATGTGTTTCAGGGGAAAGCTGTTTTTATGCCTACTTTTTACCCAAAGAGAACAGACCATTTCTATTTGAATCTCAGGAGAGGTGTGGGGGTGGGGTGGAGAAAGACACTTAGCAGAGCCTGTTCTCCATTGCAGTGGTAGTGCAATGTACTGCTGTAAAGGGAGCCACATTTAGACCCAGAGGTGAGCCCCAGAATAGCCGGCTAAAGGTGCCTCTAAAAAGTATCCCCTGAACGCCCAAGGAGGGGAGGTAGTTCTGGAGGCAGGCAAGTGGGGCTGGCTGTGTGGTGTGTCTTGTTTTTGGCTGGAGGTGTGGGAGTGGGGGCATCAAAAATGTTTTCCACTTTGGTTGGCAAAATGGCAAAAGCCACTTCTGGTACCATTGCCCTGTAGTGAATGTCCTGGCTATCTCAAAAACTGATACTGGTGGCCTCTGGCCTCCTTTTTTCTTAGACCGGAGCCTGGGTTGAAGAGGAAGGAAAATTAGACTACCAATGGAGCTGAGAGAGACTAAAGCTAATGCTAATTCAGTTCAAACTAAATGGAAGGATTGACAAAAATAAATCTGCAACTAAGGTTTTTGATTTCAAAAGGGCTGACTTTCAAAAATTAAGGAAATTAGTTAGGGAAGTGGATTGGACTGAAGAATATATGGATCTAAAGGTAGAGGAGGCCTGGGATTACTTTAAATCAAAGCTGCAGAAGCTATTAGAAGCCTGTATCCCAAGAAAGGGGAAAAATTCATAGGAAGGAGTTGTAGACCAAGCTGGATGAGCAAGCATCTTAGAGAGGTGATTAAGAAGAAGCAGAAAGCATACAGGGAGTGGAAGATGGGAGGGATCAGCAAGGAAAGCTACCTAATTGAGGTCAGAACATGTAGGGATAAAGTGAGACGGGCTAAAAGTCAAGTAGAGTTGGACCTTGCAAAGGGAATTAAAACCAATAGTAAAAGGTTCTATAGCCATATAAATAAGAAGAAAACTAAGAAAGAAGAAGTGGGGCCGCTTAACACTGAGGATGGAGTGGAGGTTAAAGATAATCTAGGCATGGCCCAATATCTAAACAAATACTTTGCCTCAGTCTTTAATAAGGCTAAAGAGGATCTTAGGGATAATGGTAGCATGACAAATGGGAATGAGGATATGGAGGTAGATATTACCATATCAGAGGTAGAAGCGAAACTGAAACAGCTTAATGGGACTAAATCGGGGGGCCCAGATAATCTTCATTCAAGAATATTAAAGGAATTGGCACCTGAAATTGCAAGCCCATTAGCAAGAATTTTTAATGAATCTGTAAACTCAGGAGTAGTACCGAATGATTGGAGAATTGCTAATATAGTTCCTATTTTTAAGAAAGGGAAAAAAAGTGATCCGGGTAACTACAGGCCAGTTAGTTTGACATCTGTAGTATGCAAGGTCCTGGAAAAATTTTTGAAGGAGAAATTAGTTAAGGACATTGAAGTCAATGGTAAATGGGACAAAATACAACATGGTTTTACAAAAGGTAGATCGTGCCAAACCAACCTAATCTACTTTTTTGAAAAGTTAACAGGTTTTTTAGATAAAGGAAATGCAGTGGATCTAATTTACCTAGATTTCAGTAAGGCATTTGATACCGTGCCACATGGGGAATTATTAGTTAAATTGGAGAAGATGAGGATCAATATGAACATCAAAAGTGGATAAGGAATTGGTTAAAGGGGAGACTGCAACGGGTCCTACTGAAAGGCAAACTGTCAGGTTGGAGGGAGGTTACCAGTGGAGTTCCTCAGGGATCAGTTTTGGGACCAATCTTATTTAATCTTTTTATTACTGACCTTGGCACAAAAAGTGGGAGTGTGCTAATAAAGTTTGCAGACGATACAAAGCTGGGAGGTATTGCCAATTCGGAGAAGGATCGGGATATTATACAGGAGGATCTGGATGACCTTGTAAACTGGAGTAATAGTAATAGGATGAAATTTAATAGTGAGAAGTGTAAGGTTATGCATTTAGGGATTAATAACAAGAATTTTAGTTATAAATTGGGGACGCATCAATTAGAAGTAACGGAAGAGGAGAAGGACCTTGGAGTATTGGTTGATCATAGGATGACTATGAGCTGCCAATGTGATATGGCTGTGAAAAAAGCTAATGCGGTTTTGGGATGCATCAGGAGAGGCATTTCCAGTAGGGATAAGGAGGTTTTAGTACCGTTATACAAGGCACTGGTGAGACCTCACCTAGAATACTGTGTGCAGTTCTGGTCTCCCATGTTTAAAAAGGATGAATTCAAGCTGGAGCAGGTACAGAGAAGGGCTACTAGGATGATCCGAGAAATGGAAAACTTGTCTTATGAAAGGAGACTTAAGGAGCTTGGCTTGTTTAGCCTAACTAAAAGAAGGTTGAGGGGAGATATGATTGCTCTCTATAAATATATCAGAGGGATAAATACAGGAGAGGGAGAGGAATTATTTCAGCTCAGCACCAATGTGGACACAAGAACAAATGGGTATAAACTGGCCACCAGGAAGTTTAGACTTGAAATCAGACGAAGGTTTTTAACCATCAGAGGAGTGAAGTTTTGGAATAGCCTTCCAAGGGAAGCAGTGGGGGCAAAAGATCTATCTGGTTTTAAGATTCTACTTGATAAGTTTATGGAGGAGATGGTATGATGGGATAATGGGATTTTGGTAAGTAATTGATCTTTAAATATTCAGGGTAAATAGGCCAAATCCCCTGAGATGGGATATTAGATGGATGGGATCTGAGTTACCCAGGAAAGAATTTTCTGTAGTATCTGGCTGGTGAATCTTGCCCATATGCTCAGGGTTTAGCTGATTGCCATATTTGGGGTCGGGAAGGAATTTTCCTCCAGGGCAGATTGGAGAGGCCCTGGAGGTTTTTCGCCTTCCTCTGTAGCATGGGTGACTTGAGGGAGGCTTCTCTGCTCCTTGAAGTCTTTAAACCATGATTTAAGGACTTCAATAGCTCAGACATGGGTGAAGTTTTTCATAGGAGTGGGTGGGTGAGATTCTGTGGCCTGCACTGTGCAGGAGGTCAGACTAGATGATCAGAATGGTCCCTTCTGACCTTAGTATCTATGAATCTATGAATCTATAATGTTACACAATTTCATTACGTTTTGCTAATATTACTTTGTCATCAGTTGTTTGAAGATATGTTCAAAACAGCTAGGATACTTACCCTTGACAATTAACTGCCAAAGTGAAACAGTAGCTACTTTTTAGAAGACTTTTAATATAAACCACTATTAACTTTCTGAATGTAGAAGTCAGTGTTACAGAAACTTATGAGGCAAGCAAATGGGCTTCTCTCTCATACAAACAATAATACTATCATCATTATATCATAACATTTTGATTTCAACTCACATAAACAAGTAAATGTGGCTCACACAGGGTTTAACTCTGCTCCTTTGTGCTTAGACATTGCATAATCTATGCTTATAATTAGTAGTTTAGAAATGATTATAAATCTAATGTGCAGCCATACTAAGATACATCATGATCCAAATCAGACAATAGCCAACTGTGATGCCCAGTTTTCAATATATCACTACCATGATGTAAGCCTGAGTTTTGATGGTGGTGTGTTCAAGTTAGAAAAGGAGCACTACCTTATCTGTACAGTAATCCCAATATGATGGGGCGGGGGCGGGGGCAGAAGGGAGGAGTTTGATGCCTTATCATAAAACATTAGATCTCCATTTTCTGGGCCTGGGTGTTTTTGGATTCACCCAGTTATTAACACTATATATAGTCTTTTTAGTAGATGCTTGAGAAGGGTCCAATGATGAGTCTTTGGTAACAACTCTTGTCTTGGTCATCAGCAGGGTTTGAATCAGAGCTCTACACACACACACATGCCTGTTTTAATTCACACCTTTTGTTTTGGTGCATGTGTGTGTACATTTTTAAATAAATATCCTATTTTGATTTCGTCCTTTAACCCTAATATTGAATTTTTATTAACAGTGGTCTTGTTTGCATTGTGGAATGTAGTTTGTTTGAACTTGATAGTCTTTAGTTAATTTTTACATGTCCTTGTAATTGTCAATGTCTTGTAGTAATTGGAGAAAACTGAGAATACTCTAGCTGCTAAAGTAGTAGCTCTAAATTCACTTGAATGGATAAGTATAGATTGTAGCTTAGTGGTGGCAACCTGCGGCCCATAAGGGTAATCCACTGGTGGGCTGCCAGACAATTTATTTACATTTGCACGGCTGGCCGCAGCTCCCACTGGCTGCAGTTTGCTGTTCCTGGCCAATAGGAGCTGTGGGAAGAGGTATGGGCTGCAGGGACGTGCTGGCCACCGCTGCTTCCTGCAGCTCCCATTGGCTGGGAATGGCAAACCGTGGCCACTGGTAGCTGTAGGCAGCTGTGCAAATGTAAACAAACTGTTTGGTGGCCCGCCAGCGGATTACCCTTACGGGCTGCATGTTGCCCATGGGCCGCAGGTTGTCCACCGCGCTGTAGATTAATGCAGTGGCTCTGAAACTAGGCATCATAACTCATCCATGGCAAGACTGACCTTTTAAATACTTGGATTTCTATAGGTGTAGTGATTTGTGTCAGATAATCCTTTAAATGATGAGTATTATGCATCAATCTTGAGCACCAGTGTGTGATACTCTTATGCTGAATAGTACCTTGCTCCTTGAATAATCCAGTGGATTTCAACTTGGCATCACAATCTGGCTCTATGTAAACACAGGCTAAGTCATTTCTTAGAAATCAAAACTTACTCAAGTGTCACAGCATACTGTACTATATCTAAACTGCATATCTGAAAATTGGAATGGCCTTGTTGAAATCTGCCACTTCTGTATTGCAGCAGTGCTTAATATACAGAAAAGGGAAATACATTATCATATTAAAACAGTGTATGCATAAGACTGAGCATCTCTTTGCTATAATGGAAAAAATTAGGTACATAATCAGAATTTACATGAACCTAATTTTTAACATGTGGTACTCTGCTATACATCTTCTGTCTATGCTTGTAATTTTCAACTGGTTATATTTCACTTGGTTGCAGTGTAGGTATAATATTAAATCCACTAACCCTACAGTTTAGGGGTTCATAACAATCTGACTATGAAGCATTTGTTAACTAGTTCCTGTCATATGTTAGAATTGTAAACACCATTTAAAATGATAAAAAGAACATCTGATGTAATAAGATATAAAAAGAACATCTGATGTTGCTGCTTTTCAGGAAGATCACTGAGTAAAGGAAAACAGGGCATTACCTCCTTAGCCAGCTGATAATAGCAGTTCTTTATCATTTAGAAATGCTAGTCCTGGCCACTAAGAAAGTCTGGTGATAGGATGCTTTGAGTTATCAACGTTCAGGACTTAAGTATGCTAGAAAAGGTGAGAGGTGTCTTCAGAAAAGAGAAACTTTTAGGAAGATTTATAGGGTTTTTGTAGCTTGTCAGATGTTCATATTTTTTCATAATGAACTGTGAATTAAGTGCAAGGAAGTACATTAGTGTAACATTATGGCTGATACATTGAACTGAAAGGTCAGATAATTCAAAATTGTGATTCTGTGACAGCAGCTTACCTGAGACACCATCAGGAGCAGCCTCAGACTCAATTTTCCCTCCTTCCTTGTATGTAAATTTGTTTTGGCACTTTGGTCAAATCAACAAAAGGTCATCTGCTGACTTATTCATTGTCCCAATGGAAGCCAAAGGCTTCAAACCACACCTTGTTTCTTTTCTTGGCTTACAGAACTCTCTGGAAGGATCTCCAGTCTGCATCCTTCTCCAGCTTAAACGAGAATTTATCTGAACAAAAGTCCAAAAGCAGGGCAGGGCTAATCCCTCCTGGTCCAGGGCTTCCAAGAAATCTTACCAAGTAAAACTTGTCCCTCTCTAGGGACTTTCTGCTGTCTGCCTCCTGGTCTCCTCGATGGCTTTTCCCAGGCTTCTTTCCATGAAAACACCTCCATCTCTTTGCCTTTCTAGTCCTAACAGACTTTGCTATTGCTCTCATGTCTCTCCCTGTTCTGGGACAAGACAGCTGCTTACACCGTGGCAACTTGTCTGCACACTCCTTGCTCTTCCAGCAGCCAATTCTCAGGGATCCCTCTTCGACTGCAAAGAGAAAAATCTAGCACTTGGAATAGGAATGTGCTGGACAAGGCCCTTAAAGAGCAAGTACACTCTGTTACAGTTTCCCACATAATTGTAATTCTGCCCCTTTGTACATGTTCAGCATTTTGTGTTACTGTGTATGGTGTCATCTTTCAGACCATAATATAGATGTGCAATATGATAGTTAGTTGCTTTGGGAACCATAATTTCCACTTCTCTGATCTATGCATTTAAGAATCTCAACCAGAATGTTATATTAACGTATAAAATTTCTTCATTTAATTTTGAAAAGGATGCATTTCAGGCTCTAGCCTACAGCTACAGCTGGGTGAATGTTGCTCTCTCTGGCACTACAGATGTATACATATTAAATTAATTTGCTTTGACCTTACTCACTACCCTTTTTGGTTTGCTTTCCACATACACTTGAATTCTCAAGCTTTACTGGCATGGAAGTTGGTGAAAAGAAATTTCAAATCTTCATGCACCAATATTCACAGAAACTGAACTTACTGTTTGTAGAGATGAGCATTCATGTTTGAAATTTGTTTTATATTCATCCTATCAGGGCTCAGAAACAGCACCACCAATGAAACTAATCAATTTAGCTCAAGTAGAGTGCAATACACATCTCTGGAGGGGGTCTGCACAAGGCATATGCACCACTTAAGCGCGACTTAAGCACTACTTGGAGGGCTCTGTTTGCATGTCCCCTATGTTCCTCCCTCCCACTGGTCCTTCTCTCTTTCATGCTCTGTGTGTGTGTGTGTGTGTGTGTGTGTGACACACATACACTGAGTCGCACCACATACTTATGAACTGTTCTAAATTAATCT
Organism: Dermochelys coriacea; assembly: GCF_009764565.3. Classification (NCBI taxonomy): domain Eukaryota; kingdom Metazoa; phylum Chordata; order Testudines; family Dermochelyidae; genus Dermochelys; species Dermochelys coriacea. The sequence continues at coordinate 81,133,278 of NC_050074.1, read as the reverse complement.
CCCTTTGGATAAAAGTAGTGTTCAGAATCTTGGTGTCACTTTTGCTGTATTCGGTGGGATGGGTTTTAATTTATTATAAAGAGCATAAAGAACCATAATTTGGGATAATATTGCTCTCTGCTTTGGTTTGTTATATTTATAACACAATCTCAGAACATAATTTTATTTTATCTTGTATCAGTAAATATTTAGGAATTAAGATTTAAAATTTTGTTTACTAAAAACCACAAAACTCTGATCCTGAAATTATTGTTCATTGAACTATTTGAACTACTGTCAACATGAAATATTTTGTCATGAATACTATACTTTAGTGTGTTTTCAAAGTAACATTCCATATAATTAGTTATGTTGCAAAGTGATTATATGACATAAAATTACTGTAAAATAAGTGTGGAAAAAACTGATGAACAACAGAAGGCACTCTAAATAGGTTAAAGGAGCACAAGAAATCAACAGCAGTGGAAATAATTAAAATTCTACAATGTGTAAAAATAAAATAGCAATAGAAAATGTTGGAATCAGCACACAGTGTTTAGTCACTCTGCTAGAAGGTTAGAAATCTGAAATGGGTTGCTGAAGGACAATTTTGTCTGAGTATAGTCTATTAGTATATGCTAACAGCTAACTGGACAAGAAATGTATAGGAAAAGATTGAATATGAAATAGAATATGTTAGGAAATATAAAAACAGAGCATTTAACATCTGTACTGCAGATGATGGAATATGATGAAAGTTCAAACATTAGCTGTACAGACCTGTTTTATATATTTTTAGTTAGAATGGTTTAATATGGTGTGGTGTTTGGCTAGTTCTCACAGAACCTCTTCAAGAATAGCCTTTGCCTCTGAATCAAAAAAGATCCCGTTTCCACATTTTGAAAATCCTGCCAATGCCACAGAGCTAGAGTGTGTGTATCTATGTATGGGAGGGGTATGTGGGGGAGACCTGTTTCCCTTACAGAACAATCAGGCTGAAACACAGTGATTAGAAATGTGTACTGTGTTTTGTTTCTGGGAAATTTTCTTTACACCTGAAAAACTCAGATTTGGGTCGACTGAATTCATCAAATTCATTTCAATTTCAGTGAATTGTTTCAACTGAAATGAGAATTTTTTTTCCAGGAATGTTAAAACAAAACTGCTTTGACATAATGAAATGTCTTGCTTCACATTTTTGGGTTAGATTCATACACCAAAACTGGAGGAATAGGTGGTAGTCCACCCCCAAATTACTTTTAGTCCAGTAGTTAGGGCACTCACCTGAGATATAGGAGACCCATGTTTGAATCCCTGCTCTGGAACAGGGACTTGAATTCAGGTTTCCTCCATTCAAGGTCTTTGTCTCTCCTGTTGAACCTGTTCTGCTTTGTTTACATACAGGAATAATCATTTGGCCAGCAACAGAGTGTGAGAGAATGACTCTATAGCCCAGTGGTTAGGGCACTCGGGGATGGGGGTGGCCAACTTGGGTTCCAATCCCTGTTAAATAGTTATACAAAGTAGAACTCCAAAAGGGAGAGACTGATATCCACCCCAGAATACCCAAACAGCCTGGTGGTGGGGCACTCATCTAAGAGAGAGAGAGAGAGAAGTGTTCAAGTCCCTACTCTGAAGCAGGGATTTGATCTTGAGTCTACAATGACAATCACAAATGAGTGTCCTATCCATTAGGCTAATGGTCATATGGGGGCTACTGCCACCTCAACCACCTCCTCTATGAATGTAACCCTTCATTTTCTTTGTTTTTATTAAAAACTGAAATAACAAAAAAGTTTCATTTTACCTATGACAAATCTTTCTGATTATTTCAGTTTAAACATTCTGAAGAGTGTCGGTTTGCTTCAGGTTGAATTGAATGGTTTTTTTGGGGGGAACTGCCAATGAACTGAAAAATCAGTTATTGGCTCAGCTTTACCTAATCTTTTGTTCTGGTTGACCACAGGATGACTATGAGCCATCAATGTGATATGGCTGTGAAAAAAGCTGAGGCCGCCCTAGGATGCATCAGGTGAGGTATTTACTGCAGAGACAGGGAAGTGTTAGCACAATTATACAAGACATTGGTGGGACCTCATCTAGATTACTGTGTGCAATTCTGGTCTCCCATGTTTAAGAGATGAATTCAAACTGGAACTGGTGTAGAGAAGAGTTACTTGGATGATCTGAGGAATGGAAAATCTACCTTATGAGAGGAGACTCAAAGAACTTGGCTTGTTTAGCCTAACCAAATAAAGGCTGAGTGGAGATGTGATTGCTCTCTATAAATACATCAGAAGGATACATCAGAAGGATAAATATCATGGAGGGAGAGGAGTTATTTAAGTTAGTTAAGCTCCAATATGGACACAAGAACAAATGGATATAAACTGACCAACAAATTCTTTGAGTCTCTTCTCATAAGGTAGATTTTCCAGGAACTATGTTTTATTGCAGAGAATTCTTTCCCAGCTATCCGACTGCTAGATCTTCACCACATGCTCAGGGTCTAATACCATATTTGGGGTTGGGAAGGAATTTTCCTCCCAGTCAAGTTGGCGGAGACCCTGGGTTTTTTTTTGCCCTCCTCTGCAGCATGGGGCCTGAGTCATTTTCAGGTTTAGTGTAAATGGTGGACTCTCTGAAACTTGAAGTCTTTAAATCATGATTTGAGGACTTCAGTATCTCAGCCAGAGGTTAGGGCTCTCTTCCAGGAGTTGGTGGGTGAGGTTCTGTAGCCAGCAAAGTGCAGGAGGTCGGATTAGATTATCATAATGGTCCCTTCTGACCTTAAAGTCTATGATATATCTCATGGTGCTTCACAAATGCACCATATCAGCCAACATATTCATATAAGTTGTAGAAATATGCATGTACATACTATAATACAGAAGGTATTTTCCAGTACTTCCAGAGAATTAAGCAGCTATTTAGCTGGTGCTCCCCTACTGAGAAACATTTACTTTGATTGTGTTCTGTGAGGATTGTGGTGTTGGTTGACCTATGGTAATGAGTTACATTTGCGTCTCAATTCTAAGGAATGGTAAGATGAAAAACAGCAGAATAAAGACAATGGACTTCAAGAAGGCAGGCTTCAGTAAACTCAGAATTTTTAGGTAAGATCCAGTGGAAAACAAGTCTAAGGGGAAAAAGAGTTCTTGAGAGATGGCAGTTTTTTAAAGAGACATCATTAATGGCACAAGAGCAAACTATCCCGATACATGGGAAAGATAGAAAGTATGATAAAAAAAATCACCCTGGATTATGACAAGATCTTAAACAACCTGAAACTTAAAAAAAGATAATATACAAATTGGAAACCAGGTCAAATAACGACAGATGAACATAAAAAAAACCCACAAGCATGTAGGGACAAAATTAGAAAGGCCAAGACACAAGATACAACTAGCTAGAAACTTAAATGGTAACAAGAAAATTTTTTATAAAAATGTTTACAAGTAAGATGACGACACAGGCCCATTACTCAATGAGAAGGGAAAGACAATAACTGAAAATGAAGCAATGGCTTTGGTGTTAAATGCTTTTTTGTTTCAGTTTTCATCAAAAAGATTAGCAGTGATCAGATGACTAACAATAAACATTAATGTAAATGAGGGTAGGATCTGAGACTAATACAGAGAAAGAACAAGATAAGAATTATGGAGACAAGTTAGTTGTCTTTAAGTCTGCAGGGCCTGATGAAATACATCCTGGAATACTTAAGGAACTGGATGAAGAGATCTGAGCCATTAGCAATTATCTTTGAGAACTGAGGAGAATGGGAGATATCCCAGAGGACTGGAATAGGGCAAATGTAGTACCTAGCTATAAAAAGGTAATAAAGACAACCCAGGGAATTATAGACCTGTCATCTTAAAATCAGTACCTCGAGAGATAATGGAGCAAATAATCAAATTGTAAGCACTTAAAATTAATAAGGTGATAAGTAACAATTAACATGTATTTGTGAAGAATCAAATCATGTGAAAACCAACTTAATATCCTTTGTTGACAGGGTAACAAGCCTTGAAGATGTGTATGTGTGTGTGGGGGGGGGGAGCAAAAATCAGTAGATGTGATATATCTTAACTTTAGTAAGGCTTTTGGTACTGTCTCACATGACCTTCCTTAGTTAATTTATGAGAAATGTAGCTTAGATGAACCTGTAATAAGAGAGTTGGAAAACCACAGTCAGAGAGAAGTCCTCAATGGTGATGGTCCAGCTGGAAGGGCATATTGAGTGGAACCTGCAGAGATCTGTCCTGGGACCAGTTTTATTCAATATCTTCATAAATGATTTGGATAATGGCACAAAGTATGCTTATGAAGTTTGTGGATGATAGCAAGCTGGGAGAGGTTGCAAGCATTTTTTAGGACAGGAGTAGAATTTGAAATGGTCTGAAATAGATATGATGAAAATTGATAAGAACAAATGCAAAGTATTACACTGAGGAAGGAATAATCAATGGCCCAAATACAAAAGGGGAAATGACTGCTTAGGAAGGAGTACTGCAGAAAAGGATCTGGGGGCTATAGTGGATTACAAACTAAATATGAGTCAGTGTAAAAGTGTTGAGAAAAAAGGGAACATCATTCCGGGATACATTAGAAGAAGTGTTATAAGCAAGCCACAAAGTAATTCTTCCATTCTACTCAGCACTGATAAAGCCTCAACTTGCAGTATTGTGTCCAGTTCTGGGCACCACACTTCAGGAAAGATCTGGACAACTTGGAGAAAGTCCAGAGGAGAGCATGTAAAATGATTAAAAATCTAGATAATGTAACTTAAAGCAGGATTGAAAAAAAATTGAGCTTGTTTAGTCTTGAGAAGTGAACACTGAGGAGTGGATATAAGTATGTGAAAGGTTGTTATAAAGAGGAGGGTGATAAATTGTTCTCCTTATCCACTGAGGACAGGACAACAAATAGGCTTAAATTGCAGCAAGAAAGATTAAATTAGACATTAAAAAAGAAAAACTTCCTAACTGTAAGGGAGTTAACCCCTGGAACAAATTACTTATGGAGGTTGTGGAATCACCGTCATTGGCGGTTTTTAAGAATAAGTAGACAAACTCCCTGTCAAGAATGGTCTAGATAATACTTAGTCCTGCTTCAGTGATGGGGACTGGATCAGATTTACTTACTGAGGTCTCTTCCAGTCCTACATTTCTGATTCTATGCTTCCAGTACTGGGGTAGAGCTAGTGTAGGAACATTATAGAACAGATGAGGCAGCTCACATATAGTACAAGATCTGAATGTTTGAAGTGATTTTACCCATGGATTTTAGATGTTAGAAGATTAGACCCTGGCTCAGACCAGTGAGTGGAAAATGCTTTGGCTGTTCAGACCCCCCGCCCCCAAGCTATTTATGCTGTATGTAAGTGCTTTCCTTCCATGTGGTTTTAGTCAAAAGGAGGAATTTCTTTGTAGCTGTTGGTCTGCAGATTTGTTTTCATTTTTCCAAATCAGTTTGCCCTGTGTTTTTGAAAACACAGTTTGCTAAAAACATAAGAGGGAAGGCTTTTTTTTATCTTGGACAGCTGGTAATTCAAAAACATTAAATAAGGTAGAATTACAATTTTAGCATCACCATTACGGCTACATAACACACTGGTGGGTGCACTAGCAAAGCACAGGCACACACTGAATTGCCTGTGGGCACATGGATGTGTGCAATTTCAACCCATGTGTCTGCGGGACATCTGCACCTAAGTAAGAATTGCCCTGAGGACAGGTGATAGCGCTACGGTCACCTTCTGCAGGGGAAAGCCAGCTTTAAACTGCTTCAGAGGCTAAGGGATTTGCTGAATCAGCAGATCCTGTGGTGCCTCACCCACAACTCCTCCCCAGTAGGCTATGTCCAATTTGTGGGCATCACCAGCCAATACCTTTCCTATATCAGAGAGGTGATTGGTTTGGTTGGGCCACTGCTTCCACTCACTAGGCATCTCCATCCACTAACTTACTTTTATTTTTGACAGTGGAGTTGGGAATGTGTCAAAAGACCATATATCAAAATGCATTTTTTTGCATCATATCACATTACAGCAGCTATTTTCCGCCCTGCTGTAATTCTGCATGTTATGTTATCTATGATGCATCAGCATCAATGTAACCTGCTTTATGATTCTATCTGGAGTTTCTACTAGGATATTAAACACCAATACTGCATCTTTTAGTTGAAACTGAACTGTTAAAGTCTGTCTCTTGTTTCAGACAGTTTGCTCCAAGGATTGATTGGCTACCCACACATCTCTAGCACATAACACATTCTAATAGGGCAATTTATAGATAAGTAGTGTGATTTTCTCTAAAATACCTCTATAGGGATTATGCTGACTATAATAGAAAACTTGTGATTCATTTCCAGTTTTTCATATAAAATTATCATTATAGTGATGAATTCTTTTTAACTTGGAAGCAATCTTCATTGGAGAGCAGGCTACAGAAAACTTTGTGATTTGTTACATTGTTAACTCCAAACTACTTTAACAGTCTCACAACTTCCCTAAAATAGTTGATCACATTTGACCAGGGGAATAGAAGTTCCACAGGAGGTTATCTGAAGTAATGAAAGGATATTCATATATTAATGGAAATGTATTTTTGGAGGGGTCGGGAGCAGAACTCCACTATTATTGAGTTATAGATAAAATTGAATTTAAAGGGTCCAATAAGCTAGTTTGAAGTTCAAAGAAGCTTGTGCTTCAATTTTGCCTGCCTGGAGTTATTGCATGTTAACACCTATAACTGGATCAAAAGAAAAGTAGAAATAGAGTAGTTCCAGAACCCCAGACTAATTATCAATCTTTCTTGGTCCATGATGGAATTTTAAAAAAAATGTTGGTCTTGAAAATATTATCCTTCTGAATCAAAGAATGTATCCTCTAGCCATTCCAAAGTAAGTTTTTTACACACACACACACACACACACACCCAACCCTGGAGTGAAAGAAAGATTGTCTTCCCTGTCACCTAGCTGTTCCAAGAGATGCTGTCTGGAGATGTGTTAGAAATGTTTCTTTCCCCCTCTTCATCTATAATGTCAATTTCTTTATAAGAAAAAGCTTTGAAATATAAATAAGTATATGTACTGTTTTTTATATCTATTGTGTATTTCTCCAATTTGATTTAATGTTGTAAAATACAAACTCTAATTGATATATTGCTGAATAGGTTCTGTTACATGTTTTTAAAAGAAAGGTGGGCTAAGAGCAGAACGGAACAATCACAAGGTATGGCCATGAATACTTATAGCTGATTTATCTACATTTGAATTAATGCTTTTAATGATTGTCAACTAACTTGATTGAAAATTTGGGGATAAAAAAGTGTGGGTCATGGTTACTTCTAAATGCCAGTTTCAGAACTTCTAGCTTCTGAAGGTCTGAATTTGAGGAAACATTAAATTGTGGCAGATATTTAAAAGTATAACCCAGTGATGAAGATGGATAATGGATATATGAAAAAAGGAGAAAAGGAAGGTAATGAGAACTGATCTTTTACAATACAGAGATTATTCACTACAAAAAAAATTCTCCAGCAATTTTTAACACTAACAAATACGGTATGAAGGAAATTATGCAGTTCAATGCATGGACGATGTACAAAACACCAAAACAAAAAATCACAGACAAACAGAACCCAGCCTACTGTATATACGTCCACATTAAGGAATTGATCATGAAATTAACTTGTGTAGGTAGAACCCTAAGCCTGCATTGAACTCCATTGACTAAAACAGGGCTCTGAACAAGTCCGGGAGTCTACTACTGTGAAGCTCATTGCACTATTGTGGGCCTGAAACACTAAATATAGAAAAGGAGTACTTGTGGCACCTTAGAGACTAACAAATTTATTTGAGCATAAGCTTTCGTGAGCTACAGCTCACTTAGATTCATAGATTCATAGATACTAAGGTCAGAAGGGACCATTCTGATCATCTAGTCCAACCTCCTGCACAGCGCAGGCCACAGCATCTCACCCACCCACTCCTATGAAAAACCTCACCTATGTCTGAGCTATTGAAGTCCTTAAATATGGATGCATCCGATGAAGTGAGCTGTAGATCAAGAAAGCTTATGCTCAGATAAATTTGTTAGTCTCTTAGGTGCCACAAGTACTCCTTTTCTTTTTGCGAATACAGACTAACACAGCTGCTACTCTGAAACTAAATATAGAAATAATTGAAAAACCAATACCTTCTTCTGCAATGATATTCCTTTCAAAACCTCATAAATACTATTTAATAGTAACTAGCAAAATAATAATGATAATACTCCATTGAGTAAACCTATTCCAGGGGTGTAATAAGAATATCCCTTTCCCTCCCGTCAAATGTTACTTCAATCCTAGCACTCAATAACAGTTACTAAGGAATTGACTTTTTTTATGGATGGAGGGAAAAAAGCATTGTAGCTCTTCTTAAGAATGCCTCTAATATTACTACCTGTTCAATAAGATACTAAACTTTCTTAAAAGTTGGCATCTATTTGAGGTGGTATAATTCTTTAATTCCATTAGACTATACAAAATAAGATAAATATGTTTTGTCCCCACTTTTGACAGCTTTTTAAAATTTTCTGGTGGTTTGGGTTTAAAAGATGTGTGGGGAAAGGGACTTTGATGCAGTCTTAAATGCAGTACTTCTTGACACAGTGGAGTAGAGCAGCAGTATTGGTATTAACACAATTATGTTGTTAAATGCACCAGAGATGAATTACTTAACACAAATTAAACAAGTTACATTCTTATTTCATAAACTGCATTTAATCTCATGCATGACTGTCTCTATGATAGAGTTACAGCAATATAGGAAAATAAATATGAATAGAAGAGTACCCAAAACCTTCATAAGCAAATGTTTTGTGTTTGAACTAAAATTGAGAAAGCTATACTTTAAAAGTAATTCAGGGCAAACAGGTGAGATCCCATATAATTGCTGAGTAAAGTAAATTTATATTTTAATGGTTATTTATTTTGTGGTATTGCTTCAAAGCCCCAACTGAGATCTAGGCTTCACAGTGCGAGGCACTGTACAGACTCATAATAAAAGGCAGTCCTTTTCAAAATGTTCATAGTTCAAGGAGGCAAGGTAGAAGAAGGATGAGAGAAACTAGTATTATTACTATTTTACAGACGACCAATTGTGGCATAGAGAGATCAAGTATCTTGCTCCAGGTCACACAGGAAGTCTGTGTAGAGCTGGGAATTAAGCCCAGAACTCCTAAATCCCAGTCCAGTGCCTTAGATCATTGTTCTATTTTTATGTAAAAAATGGTGGCCAAATAATTTCCAAGTATGAAAACTTATGTAAAGTTAAATGTAAGCAGGTGTGGCCATCCCTCAGTGTCTGCCTCTGAAGGAGGCCACATCTCTTCTCAGTCTGGTCTGCTAGAGTACATTCAAAAGAAAGAAAGGGGGAATTAGTGGTACTCAGCGGGCCCCAGCCTTCAAGCAAGGAGGGGCTGCAAACAGTCTGAGCTCTGGCCAGCGGTCAAGACAGAGCAATACTAAGTTATAAGCTCAGCCCTCAATCAGGGCAGGGCAGTAAACGGTCAGGGCTTTGGCCTGCAGTCAGGCAGAGCTGTAGCCCCAAACACCATGTATGGCAGGGGTGACTGAGGAGCACAGACCTCCTGGCTTAAGGAGGGGGAGTTCTTCCACCCCATGGGTGGAGTGGCAGGGGTAGAAGGTTGCAGGCCCAGCCAACTCCACCACATGCGAGCCCAGGGCCCTAACAGTGGCAGAGTGGTGTGCCACTGGGTCAGCAGGGAATTCACCCGCAACATGCTGACCATGTTTCTGGTGGCAACACAAGCAGACGGTAGTTTGCCTCTCCTGGGCTGCTTCCTATTCTCCCCCTTGGGTGTACCTGCATCCAGGGGTCATCCTCAATCTCCCTGAGATATACCACCAAGGGTAGTGGTAGCAGCTTCTCAGCATCAGGAGTGGCAGGGCACTCTGGAAGCTTGGGTTGGTCCTTGAGGCAACAGCGGTTCTCCTTGGCATCCTGCTCCAGCAGTGGGGAAGAACAGTCTGTCTCCCTCAACAGCTCCGTCCTAACTTGGGTGACCAGATTACAAGAACAAATGTGGACACATGTGGGGGCAGCCACAGACTCACCCCTCCACCAGGGCTGGCTCTAGGTTTTTTGCCACCCCAAGCAAAAAAAAAAAAAAAGCCAGAGAGCCGCCGAAGAAAAATATCAGGACAAATGATGTCCCAACTGTACATTGGTTGGGACGCGGGACAAACAACTAAATATCGGGACAGTTCCGATTTTATCAGGACGTCTGGTCACCCTACTCCTAACTGAGCTGCTGGGCTGGCCTTTTATACTTCCTTTTTCTGTCTGGCCCCTCTGCTTCTGGCATGTGAGGCATGACCCTCCTGGTTCTGCCCACCAGGTGGCTTACGGTGTTTCCTCCATGTCTGGCCCTGAGGGAGGCCACGCCTCCTCGCTACACAAATCACTGATTGACTTCAGTGGGAAAAATGTATCATCCAAGTTTTCTACAGATCATCCTTTTCAGAGGAGGGGGTTGGCACCTTCCTGAGGAGAGCAAGCTCCCTGGGATTTCTCTGAGAGAACAATCTATCCATAATTAGCTGATAAAACTAAATGAATTGCAGAGAGATGTACTGTGAAACTATTACTAAGAGGTCCATGAACATTCAGAAATATTATAAATATATTGATCCTATTTTAAAAATGCCCTTTGCCCTTTTCCATATGTGCTGAAATATGAGGCAACCAGGAACATTCAAAGGAAGGGGTTACCAGTTGTCTGATTATTCCATGTGAAGGAACTCAACTGCAATCCTGTAAATTGTCCAGAGCGGCTGGTAGATAACTGTTACATGTGCCATGCAATGAGTAGACAAACATAATTAGCTGAAAATATATGCAGAAGGTGACAATCAATGCACATATCCTTCCAGGGCTTGCACACTTTATTTGAAAACCTACCAGAAAAAAGCTTTAAAAATGAAAGCAGTAAGTATACACAACATTGTAGTGTCTTTATAACATGCTGCCTTTTATAAAACTGAACCAAAAAAGGAAATGACAGGCTCAATCCAGCTAAGGAAAGGGTTTTTTTATGAAAATAAATGATTAAAAAAGATAAATTACTCTTTAATTTTTAAGACAGGACATGAGACGGTTAATTTAATTTTATAACTATAGATGTTAAAGGTGGAAAAGAGATCTATCATGTTATCCAGGGAATTGCCCTGCCGTTGCAGAAGTATTCCCTATACATACAGGATTTGCCAAAAATATTACTAGATGTTTTATTGTGTATGTGTAAATTGTGCTTTTATTTATTTGCCTCTGAAGGCTAATATTTCTAGTGATAATTAATTAGCTATGGAAAGCAGGTGCTTACTGTAGATAGTAGCACAATATGTTATTTATGGAGCACTGGCTTCTTATTCATATAAAAATTTGACAATTACCAGAGCTATCTAATGGGAGCCAAATATTAGTAAGTTTTCCCCCAACTCCCACCCCGTGTATGTATGCGCACACGCCCTTATAGCTTGACTTGGAATGGCAAAAAAGGGGTTCTGCAGGCATGGAAGGAAAAGAAACTCTTCCCTTTTAATCTCAAGGCTGCAGAGCAGGAGCTTAGTTGCTCTGCATCCAGTGCTATGACCCTGCTCATTGTGGGCAATGATTAATCTAGCCCAGCTTTACCGTACCTCAACTCCCTTGCACAGTGGGGCAGAGGAGCGTCTGGGGAGTAGATGACTGTAGCTACACAATCCCCTACACAGGGTCTCCAAACTCTGCACAGCAAAACCATTGCTGGTTTCATAGCACTTGGGGCCCTCTGATATCAGGCAGGATTTGGACCTAACATTCATAAGTAAGTGAATTACATAGTAGAACAAATATTTGATTAAAAATGAAAAAATAAAACAAATACACTGTCCCTTTTGCTTCTAGCCTAGGTCTCTAACTATCTCCTAGTAAACTTGGCACAGGGCATCTTTTCAGATATAATAGGGAATGGGCCTGATCCCAAGAGGTGGTGCATGTGCAATTCTCATCTCAGTGGGAACTGGAGTACTTAGCATCTCCAAGGTTCTCTGTTTAGGGCTGTTCTCTACTAGAAAAATTATAACTGTGTCTGTTAGGGGTGCAATATTTTCAGGTGTAGTTATATCAGCATAAACTCTAGTATGGATGGACTTATTCAGTTTATTCCACTTCTGGAACTGTACAAACATTTTTATACTGGTATAACTGCATCAACTTGTGGGGGCAGGGGGAGGAGTTTGCCCTTTTAACTATTCTGGTATAGTTGAAGTGGCAAAGTTTTCTAGTTCAGACTAGCCCCCCCCTTCCAAAATTGTGTGGGAGATTACAATTAATTGTAACTGGATTCCTGAACTTTACAACACTGCATGTTAAAGTTCAGACCAGGGTTAGAAGCATCCCAAAAATTCCAAGGGATGAAATTTTGGTAAAGGAAACGATCACCAAAAAGGACAGATATGAGATGGACATGGCTCAGTAACTAATATGACCTTCATTTCACTTAAGTTCAGTTGTAGACAGTTCTGATATGTACAGCACTTAAAGCCATCTTGCTCAAAGAACATTTATATCCTCTTTGCAAGATGACAAAGGAGAAATTACTTTTCAGCCTTTTAGTTTTGAAAAAGGTAGAAGTGTTAATTTCTGTTAGCCTGGTCATTCACTCCAACTGTACCAATGGAGCAGACCACAAGCAAGTGCACAGGCAACCTTAATTCTAGCATTTCCTAACTTTTGACAGTTGACTTTCCAACATTAATAATGTTCTTGTAATGTAGTTCTTTTTGTGGGTAATAATACATAGAAAATGTGCTTCATTTATCCATTAAGACAGATCTAAATCCAATGCTAATTTTTTTTTGCAACAGATGCAGGGTGTAGGAATGGAGGCAAACAGATAGATGGTGTTTTATACATAATTAATTTTCGTCATCTGCTCTGATTCAGTGTTGCTTGAATTTATTTAATGTAATATGTAGATATATTGAAAAGAAAAAGATGTGAAGTGAAAAACTCCCTGGAGGTCATAATAATAAATTCTTAAAAGTTTAACTTTATTGCAAATAACTGAAAATGAAATATTCTCCTCCTAGAAACTGGGGAGTTGGGGCTGGGTGTTAAACAAAAGACACAGGAGAGTGCATGGGAGATTTTAGTGGCTGTGTGAATGTCTGGTTGTATTTAGTGGGAAATACACGTTCAAGACAACACAGAATACGTCTTTTCAAAAAGACCAATTCAAAATTATTTTTTAAAATTAAATTGAGGATCCAGATATAGCTGCAGAATATAGAGGTACTTTTTAGTATAAACCAAAAAAGTCACGTTGAGAAAAATTTAGAGTCAATCACAAAAATAATTCCAGCTTTCAGAACTCCAATTTCAGGTCTTCATTTTGTCAGTAATCACCTTAGGCCAGATTGTGCCCCGTGCTTGGAGGGCTCTTCCATGGACCCATTGCCATTTAGAAAGAGAATTCAGGAGCCTCCATGGGACTATCCTGTCCAACCTTCCTGATTGGGATGGGGTTTTGTGTGGAGATGGAGCAGGGCTAGGGTAAAACATCATTTGGAAAACTTAACCCCATCCTAGTAAATTTTCCATAGATCCCCTGTGTTCTAAAAGAACATGAGGACTGTTGTGGTCAGGGGGTAGAATGGTTCCAATGACTCCATGTGGGTTTAGGACCCAATCAGTGCATTTTAGTTGATGGTTTAAATCCACCTAATGGTGGATATATTAGGCAGACTCCACAAATACAAGGAATCCATGAATGCTGGATCCTGATAGAATCATAGGACTAGAAGGGACCTGAAGACGTCATTGTCATAAAAATAAAGGGAAGGGTAAATACCTTTAAAATCCCTCCTGGCCAGAGGAAAAAACCCTTTCACCTGTAAAGGGTTAAGAAGCTAGGATAACCTCGCTGGCACCTGACCACAATGACTAATGAGCAGACAAGATACTTTCAAAGCTGGAGAGAGGGAGAAACAAAGGGTCTGTGTCGGTCTGTGTAATGCTTTTGCGGGGGACAGAACAGGAATGGGAGTCTTAGAACTTAGTAAGTAATCTAGCTAGATATGCGTTAGATTATGATTTCTTTAAATGGCTGAGGAAATAAGCTGTGCTGAATAGAATGGATATTCCTGTTTTTGTGTCTTTTTGTAACTTAAGATTTTGCCTAGAGGGATTCTCTATGTTTTCAATCTAATTACCCTGTAAGGTATTTACCATCCTGATTTTACAGAGGTGATTCTTTTTACCTTTTCTTATATTAAAATTCTTCTTGTAAGAAATTGAATTTTTGTTATTGTTCTAAAGAGCCAAGGGTTTGGGTTTGTGGTCCCCTGTGCAAATTGGTGAGGATTTTTATCAAGCCTTCCCCAGGCAGGGGGGGTGCAAGGTTTTGATGAGAATTCTGGGGAGAAAGACGTTTCCAAACAATGCTTTCTCAAAAATAAACCCGGTGAGACGTTTGGTGGTGGCGGTGGAAGTCCAAGGGCAAAAGGTAAAATAGTTTGTACCTTGGGGAAGTTTTAACCTAAGCTGGTAAAAGTAAGCTTAGGAGGTTTTCATGCAGGTCCCCACATCTGTACCCTAGAGTTCAGAGTGGGGAAGGAACCTTGACATGGTGGCAGAGCGGTGGGATTAACTTGAAATCATTTTGAGATCAATTTGAGATTTTCTGAACCAGAAACACAGATTTTAAAAGGGAATTTTTTTTTCCTTTGGGTTGCTAGAAAGCAGGTTTCCAACTGGAAGTAATTGGAGTCTCTCTCTCTGCTTTGGGGCCAGAGCAGAGACAAAAGGGAATTGTCTTTTGTGAGCTGGAGTTTTCTCTACTTAAAGGCAGGATAGTTAACCTCCTGCAGGGAAATTCACAAGTCTTCACAGACCTGAGGTTGTTTTTTTACCTAAGAGCAACTAGAGTGGTTTTCTACCTATTTGCCTGGAAAGGTGTTAGTTTTTTGGGTTTTTTTAGGATTTTGATATTTTGAACAAGGAAAACAGATTTTAAAAGGGAATTTTTTTTTCCTTTGGGCTGCTGGAAAGCAGGTTTCCAACTGGAAGTAGTTGGAGTCTTTCTCTCTGCTTTAGGGCCAGAGCAGAGACAAAAGGGAATTGTCTTTTGTGAGCTGGAGTTTTCTCTACCTAAAGGCAGGATAAGTTTCAGAGTAGCAGCCGTGTTAGTCTGTATTCGCAAAAAGAAAAGGAGTACTTGTGGCACCTTAGAGACTAACAAATTTATTAGAGCATAAGCTTTGAAGTGAGCTGTAGCTCACGAAAGCTTATGCTCTAATAAATTTGTTAGTCTCTAAGGTGCCACAAGTACTCCTTTTCTTTTAAAGGCAGGATAGTTAACCTCCTGCAGGGAAATTCACCAGTCTTCACAGACCTGAAGTTTTTTTTTCCCTAAGAGCAACTAGAGGGGTTTTCTGCCTATTTGCCTGGAGCCAAAGGTGTTAGGTTTTTTTTTTTTTGGATTTTTCTGTAGGCTGACAATCACTATCAGAGAATAGGTATCCTATTACAGCACAGCAAAATTTTACAAGCCAAGTTTTGTTTGTTTTATTTCTAACCCTCGGATGTAAAGTTAGTAAAAAACAGAGAGGTAAAGATGACAGAAACCAAGACACTACACAAATTGGAGTTAGCCAGAATGGAGGCAGCGAGAGAGTCAGAACAACCGAGTGGCTGCCCACAGGAGACCAATGGAGGCCAAGGACAAAGAAATGGAGGCAAGGGCCAAAGAACTGGAGGAGAAGGAAAAAGAGAGGAAGCATGCACTGGAGATGGAGAAGGCAAAGGCTCAGCAGAATATACCAACAAACCCTAGCAATCCTTCTCCAGGTACCACTTCCCATCCCAGAAAGTTTCCCACCTACAAGACAGGCGATGATACCGAGGCCTTCTTAGAAAACTTCGAAAGGGCCTGCCTTGGGTACAGCATCTCTACAGACCAATACAGGGTAGAGCTGAGGCCACAGCTCAGTGGACCCTTAGCTGAGGTGGCGACTGAAATGCCTAAGGAACGCATGAACCAGTATGAACTGTTTAAAACCAAGGCGAGAGTCAGAATGGGACTAACCCCCGAGCATTCCTGTTGGTGGTTCAGAGCCCTAAGGTGGAAACCAGACGTGTCATTTACCCCGACATGCCTATCACATTGTGAAACATTGGGATGCCTGGATATCAGGAGCAAGTGTTAAATCTCTAGCAGATTTGCCCTTCCTAATACAAATGGAACAGTTCTTAGAGGGTGTTCCTGAGGAAATAGAAAGATACATCCTAAATGGGAAGGACATCGCTGCCTCCATTCTGGCTAACTCCAAAACTGTAATCGAAGCGGGGGAGATTGGAGCCAAATGGGTGGAGGTGGCAGAGAAAAAAGAAACTGGTCGCAGTTGGAGCAGATACCAGAAGGGACAACCTCAGACCACACCCCACTACCGGGGGCTGCCGAAGGCCCCATCTTCCCCCTAAGAAACCCTCCTGCCACCTTATCGTCCCACCACACCGTTCTCCAGCAACCCACCTCGCCCCAGTGACCATCAGCTGGACTATGTTTTAAATGTAACGAGATGGGACATGTGAAGGCCAACTGTTCCAAGAACCCCAACAGCTTACAGTTCATTGCACCGGAATCACACCAGGTGTGAGGTCCTCAGGCCCAGATACCTCCCAGGTACCCTTGGAGCTGAGGGAAACTGAGTGTGGGCGAGAAGAAAGTTACCGCGAGCAGGGACACCGGAGCACAGGTGTCGGCTATCCATGCTTCCTTAGTGGACCCCAATTTAATCAACCCAGAGATCCAAGTGACGATTCAACCCTTCAAGTCCAACTCTTTCAATTTGCCTACAGCCAAATTGCCTGTCCAGGACACGGGCTGGTCAGGAACGTGGACTTTTGCAGTCTATGATGATTATCCCATTCCCATGCCATTGAGGGAAGACTTGGCCAATCATGTGAAATCAGCCTAGAGGGTGGGAATGGTCACCCGCAGCCAGACTAAACCAACCATCATGCCTAGCGCTGTTCTGGAAACTTCTACCAGGACACGGTCAGAGGTGATGGACCTGGATCCCAGGCCAATGTCTGCAACAGCAGTAATGGATCCAATCCCAGAGACCCAGACAGAGTCAGTCCCAGAACTGGAACCGGCGGAACAACCAGCACCAGACCCATTGTTGGCACTGAACCCAGTACTTGCAACCCCAACACCAGAGGGCCCCACCAAACCTGAACCGGCAGCAGCCGATAACCCTACACAAGAGGCTCAGCTGGAGCCTGAACCCCAACATAGTGCACTAGCGGTTCACAGTCAACAGAAACACCCCCATCCCCTACATTGCTTCCAAAGGGACCAAGCATAGGTCCACAATCCAATGAGGAACTGATGTCTCCAGCATCAAGGGAACAGTTCCAGACCAAACAGGAAGTAGATGAAAGCCTGCAGAGAGCTTAGACGGCGGCACAGAGCAACCCACTGCCTCTCAGCTCTTCTAATCAATCCAGGTTTGTTGTAGAAAGAGGACTTTTATACAAGGAAACTCTCTCTGGTGGACACCAGGAAGACTGGCATCCTCAGAGACAGTTGGTAGTTCCAACTAAGTACCGGGTCAAGCTGTTGAGCTTAGCCCATGATCATCCTAGTGGCCATGCTGAGGTGAACAGGACCAAAGACTGCTTGGGGAGGTCATTCCAATGGGAGGGAATGGGCAAGGATGTTTCTACCTATGTCCGGTCTTGTGAGGTATGCCAAAAAGTGGGAAAACCCCAAGACCAGGTCAAAGCCCCTCTCCAGCCACTCCCCATCATTGAAGTTCCATTTCAGCGAGTAGCTGTGGATATTCTGGGTCCTTTTCCGAAAAAGTCACCCAGAAGAAAGCAGTACATACTGACTTTCATGGATTTTGCCACCCGATGGCTGGAAGCAGTAGCTCTAAGCAACACCAGGGCTAAAAGTGTGTGCCAGGCACTAGCAGACATTTTTTGCCAGGGTAGATTGGCCTTCTGACATCCTCACAGATGCAGGAACTAATTTCCTGGCAGGAACTATTTGGGAAGCTCCTGGGGTAAATCATTTGGTTGCCACTCCTTACCACCATCAAACAAATGGCCTGGTGGAGAAGTTTAATGGAACTTTGGGGGCGATGATACGTAAATTCGTAAATGAGCACTCAAATGATTGGGACCTAGTGTTGCAGCAGTTGCTCTTTGCCTACAGAGCTGTACCACATCCTAGTTTAGGGTTTTCACCATTTGAACTTGTATATGGCCGCGAAGTTAAGGGGCTGTTACAGTTGGTGAAGCAGCAATGGGAGGGATTTACACCTTCTCCAGGAACTAACATTCTGGACTTTGTAACCAACCTACAAAACACCCTCTGAACCTCTCTAGCCCTTGCTAAAGAAAAGCTACAGGATGCTCAAAAAAAGCAAAAAGCCTGGTATGATAAACATGCCAGAGAGTGTTCCTTCAAAATAGAAGACCAGGTCATGGTCTTAAAGGAGTTCCAGGCCCATAAAATGGAAGCATCATGGGAAGGGCCATTCACGGTCCAGGAGTGCCTGGGAGCTGTTAATTATCTCATAGCATTCCCCACCTCCAACCGAAAGCCTAATGTATACCATATTAATTCTCTAAAGCCCTTCTATTCCAGAGAATTAAAAATTTGTCAGTTTACAGCCCAGGGAGGAGATGATGCTGAGTGGCCTGAAGGTTTCTACTACAAAGGGAAAAGTGCTGGTGGCGTGGAAGAAGTGAATCTCTCCATGACCCTCGGGCGTATGCAGCGACAGCAGATCCAGGAGCTGTGCACTAGCTACGCGTCGACGTTCTCAGCCACCCCAGGACTGACTGAACGGGCATACCACTCCATTGACACAGGTAATGCTCACCCCATTAAAGTCCAACCTTACCGGGTGTCTCCTCAAGCTAAAACTGATATAGAATTGGAGATCCAGGATATGTTACCGCCCCTCTGGCAGTGCATGGGCATCTCCAGTGGTTCCAGTTCCCAAACCAGTTGGGGAGATACGTTTTTGCATGGACTACCGTAAGCTAAATGCTGTAACTTGCCCAGACAACTATCCAATGCCATGCACAGATGAACTATTAGAGAAACTGGGATGGGACCATTTCATCTCTACCTTGGACTTAACCAAGGGGTACTGGCAGGTACTGCTAGATGAATCCGCCAAGGAAAGGTCAGCCTTCACCACACATGTCGGGCTGTATGAATTTAATGTACTCCCTTTCGGGCTGCGGGCTACCACCCCCTTCCAAAGACTTGTAGATGGTCTCCTAGCGGGATTAGGAGAATATGCAGTCGCCTACCTTGACGATGTGGCCATATTTTCGGATTCCTGGGCAGAACACCTGGAATACCTACAAAAAGTCTTCGAGCGCATAAGGGAGGCAGGACTAACTGTTAAAGCTAAGAAGTGTCAAATAGGCCTAAACAGAGTGACTTACCTTGGACACCAGGTGGGTCAAGGAACTATCAACCCCCTACAGGCCAAAGTGGATGCTATCCAAAAGTGGCCTGTCCCAAGGTCAAAGAAACAGTTTCGATCCTTCTTAGGCTTGGCCGGTTATTACAGACGATTTGTACTGCAATACAAGCAAATCGCTGCCCCACTGACAGACCTAACCAAAAAGAAACAGCCAAATGCCATTCAATGGACCGAAGAGTGTCAAAGGCCTTTAACCATCTTAAAGCGACACTCATGTCTGACCCCGTACTAAGGGCCCCAGACTTTGGCAAACCGTTCCTAGTAACCACAGATGCCATCTGAGTGAGGTGTGGGAGCAGTTTTAATGCAGGAAGGACCGGATCAAGAATTCCACTGTGTAGTGTTTCTCAGCAAAAAAGTGTCTGAGAGAGAAAGCAACTGGTCAGTCAGTGAAAAAGAATGTAACGCCAATGTCTACGCTCTGGAAAAGCTACACCCATATGTTTGGGGACGGCGTTTCCACCTGCAAACCAACCATGCTGTGATACGGTGGCTTCATACCGCCACAGGAAATAACAAAAAACTTATTCGGTGGAGTTTAGTTCTCCAAGATTGTGATTTCGACATCCAACACATCTCAGGAGCTTCTAAAAAAGTGGCTGATGCACTCTCCCGTGAAAGTTTCCCAGAATCAACTGGCTAAAATCATCCTTGGGATGTAGAAAATATTGTTTTTATATACTTGGTAGTATATTTAGAGGTGCATGTGTCTTATTAACTCTGTTTTTTCCTAGAGCTCCAGGAGGAAATCCCAGCCAGCGTTTCACTCTAGCTGTGATTTGGGGGGCGTGTCATGAAAATAAAGGGAAGGGTAAACACCTTTAAAATCCCTCCTGGCCAGAGGAAAAACCCTTTCACCCGTAAAGGGTTAAGAAGCTAGGATAACCTCGCTGGCACCTGACCACAAAGACCAATGAGGAGACAAGATACTTTCAAAGCTGGAGGGAAGGAGAAACAAAGGGTCTGTGTCGGTCTGTGTGATGCTTTTGCCAGGGACAGAACAGGAATGGAGTCTTAGAATTTAGTAAGTAATCTAGCTAGATATGCGTTAGATTATGATTTCTTTAAATGGCTGAATAGAATGGATATTCCTGTCTTTGTGTCTTTTTGTAACTTAAGATTTTGCCTAGAGGGATTCTCTATGTTTTGAATCTAATTACCCTGTAAGGTATTTACCATCCTGATTTTACAGATTTTACCTTTTCTTTATATTAAAATTCTTCTTGTAAGAAACTGAATTTTTTTTTCATGGTTCTTAAGAGCCAAGGGTTTGGGTCTGTGGTCACTTATGCAAATTGGTGAGGATTTTTATCAAGCCTTCCCCAGGCGGGGGGGGGGGGGTGCAAGGTTTTGGTGAGGATTTTGGGGAGAAAGACGTTTCCAAACAACACTTTCTCAAAAATAAACCTGGTGAGACGTTTGGTGGTGGCAGTGGAAGTCCAAGGGCAAAAGGTAAAATAGTTTGTACCTTGGGGAAGTTTTAACCTAAGCTGGTAAAAGTAAGCTTAGGAGGTTTTCATGCAGGTCCCCACATCTGTAACCTAGAGTTCAGAGTGGGGAAGGAACCTTGACAGTCATCTAGTCCAGTCCCCTGCTCTCATGGCAGGATAAATATTATCTAGACCATCCCTGACAGGTGTTTGTCTAACCTGTTCTTAAAAATCTCAAATGATGGAGATTCCACAACCTCCCTAGGCAATTTGTTCCAGTGCTTAGCTACCCTAATAAGTAGGGTATGTTGGGGAAGTTAAGATATGCATTGCCAAATATAAATTTAAGGTTGGGACATACAAAGTAGCCTAAGGGAATAAGGTTCCCAACTGCCAGTTAAGCGCTCAACTTCCTTAGTCTCTCTTAAAAATTCCTGTCTACATTTTCAGTCTTTGCTTGTACACTTACAAATTGTGTTCTGTCTGTACAGCTTTGTGTGTAGAATGGGATGTATTATTTAAAAATCTTGAATAAAACTTAATTAAAAAGTAGAGTAAGAACCTGACTTTATTTTTCAGGCTTCCGCTAGACCACAGCTGCTAGAATGTGAATTCATTATGACATTAGTAATCCTGTAGTTGAACAGTGCTGGTTTAAATATTGTGAAACCACTGTATGCACATTCACATATGGTATAATTACTAATGCTACAGTACATTGAATGACTGCATTTTATTCAGCAGTGACAGTTCTTGTTAAGGCATTTAAGGCAAAGAAAAGGTATCCTTTTAATATTTAGAAAAACAATAGCCTCAGGTTAGGGGATTTGCCTTTTTTCATTTTTTAAGCTTATTTTAAAAATGCTGTCATTAAGGAGCAAGGAAAATCTTTTTCAGTAAAAAGTCACACACCATTGACACTGGGATTTTACATATTTTACCTAGAAATTATGCAGGCAATATGTTTGATTGATAAACCTTTTGTCTTTTAGATAGTGAGTTAGGGCAGTGTAATACAATTTGTTGAAACAGAATGAGGCAAAAAAGTAGGCATGATAAGATAAATTGTCAAAACATTGAGCGAGGATATAGAATTTCACATTAGCTTCATTATTTAGCTTTATTTTTATACAGCACATACTGTGACAAAGTCAGGGTGGACAGCTGCAGGAGGGTCTGGGAAAACAGGTATGTTAGCCCTAGAATGCTAAAGGACAACAAGCAGGGAAGGGGTTACTTCAGGTCAATTAGGGATACCTGAGTCCAATTAAAGGCTTCCTGAAACCTGTTAAAATACCTCTGAGGAAGTGGAGATAAACTGCTGCAAGGCTGGAGGCAACAGGGAGATCAGCTTCTTTGGTGTGAGAGTCCCCATATGTAAGGGGACTGTTGCCCCCTTACTAACATTCAGTGGGGGTGTTTTAGTTGCTAGCTCCCAGTACTAAAAAGCGGGAAGAATCAATGGGGAATCAGGACCCTTAGACTGATAGTCCTCAGGAACAATGGGGAGAGGCCAATGCTGCAGGTCAGCCTGAATGACAGGGTGGGCAGGCTAATCAGGGAGTCAGGAGGCCAGGCTGGAATTGCCTGGGTCAGACAGAGTGGGGCCAAGCTAAGGACAAAGCAAGGGCCCGAGCTGAGCTGGGGAGCAGAGCTGTGCCAGATCCAGAGAGAGCAGACCCTGTCCTGGGAGCAGAGCTGCAGCCCCAAAGCTAGAGGCACAATCCAGAGAGAGCAGACTTGCCCTGGGAGGAGAGCTGCAGCAACCAGAGCCAGAGAGGCCAGAAAAGCATCCCACGAAGCAGGTCAGTGCTGGGAGCAGAGTCACAGAAGCAGCCTGCAGAGCAGACCTGTCCTGGGAGCAGAACTGTAGCAACCAGAGGCAGAAGGGCCAAAGAAGCAGCCCAGGGAGCTGGAGGCAGAGCAGCAGCAGCAGTGCTGAGACAGAGTGGTGCAACTGGGGTTGGAGCAGTCTGGAGGTGGGTGCGGTGAGCAGCTGGGGAGAGCGAGGGGGACCCTGGGCAGCGGGCCCAGCACAGGGAGATGCCTCAGCCAAGAGGCTCTGCAGGCCAGGCTTGGATCGTAATCCCGAAAGGGCAGGGACAACGCTGAAGAGCCTGAGAGCATGTGGCCACCACCAGAGCAAGTGTGCAACCCACAGCATCCCTGAAGCACAGCCAAGGCCTCAGAAGAAGGCCTGGGACTTGCAAGGAACAGACGGAACTGCCCTGACATTCCAGAGATACTGTTTGTGATGTTCCCTGCCACAGAGTGGGTTGATGTGTTTCCTTTAACCTTTCCCATTTTTCCTCATTCTTTTTAAAATTAATTGTTGATTAAATAACTTGAATTTGCTTTAACTTGTATGTAATGGTCAGTGGGTCAGAGAAGTACCCAGTGCAGAGAGAGTACCCCGGAGTGGGGACACCCTAGCCCCTGTGCTAGGTGACCACAGCAGGGTTGGGGGTCGAGCCCTCCAGGAATCCTAGGCCCAGCCTTGTTGGGGTTATGAGGACTTTGCCAGACAGGAGAGTGGAAGGGGAGTTCTCAAGGGCAGGGAGGCCACTGGGTAAAGGAAGTGGGAGCGAGGACTCAGATCCTTTTGCTAGCCCACTTCACCGGGATAGTGCAGAAGCCAGGAAAATTCCCCACAATAGCGGGACTATTCCCACGCTTACACATAGGGGAGACACCCAAAACCCAGTGCCTGTTTAGAGGAAGGACTGACACCCTGGGGCCAGTGATAGGACAACACCTGTCCCAGTGAGGGGGCCAGGGAAAGGTATTCCCCTTTTGTTTTGGTACACTATAGACTTTTTCCCTTTGTTTGGCAGAGGAGCACTCCTCAAGTCTGCCCCGAGGCCTACAGGGAAGGCTCTGAGAAACAAATCCCGAAGAGGGAAGACAGACATGCTCCAGAGTGGGGGGCTGATTTACCCCAGGCCCTATCCCTGCCAGAGGAGGAAGCAGTGCTAAGTTCAGCGAGGCAGAAGGTGTGCCTTGCCACAGTACATTTTCAGACTTCCCCCATCACCACAGTGTATACTTAAAAAACACATACTCTTTATACCTATAAATTGTGTAATAGAATTTAGGAGAACTTCATGTAAATGAAAAGTGGATTATGATTGTTGCAATTAGATGAGAGAGATTGCATGAATAAAAATGGAGAGGTCCCAGCAAAGCTTAACTTGGCTTCCCTACAGCAAAATGGACATAATTAAACATTATTTCATACTTAGGAGACAATTCTGTCTCTGCCTCTGGCTGTAAAAGCTCCTTAAGCAGCAGATCCTGAGTGAGCACACCCTCTACACTGCATGAAACTGGGCTCTCCAGGGTACTGAAACACTGGAGATCACCCTATCTTCCCCTTGAGAGGGAGGGAGGTGCAGGGAATCCATATAAGGTCTCTACAACCTGAGGATGGATTGGAGGGATTCCTTCCTCCATCTCCCCTGTGCAGCTGCCAAATGCCCAGATAGAAGTTTTGTTCCATAAGGCATTATTTGCTGTATATTGATTTGTTCTTTTGCTCCATTTAAGATCATCAGTCCCACTATGGGGAATTTCTGTTTTCCCATTTTAGGTTATATTTTGAGTTAAAAATCAGGGAACTTAAACAAAACTCACAAATGTGAGCTGTGGCAGATATTTGCACCTAGAAAACCACTTCCCTCAACCCCCTATGATACAGAGCCATAGGTGTATTTTTGACTGTCTCAGATCTAGGTACAAACAGAACTACAGCTATGGTGTATTATGTATATTTAAATTGCTTTTGAAGCAAGAAAATTTTCATATTGCAGAAGACTTCCCCTTTCTAACTACAAACATCTGTCCCCTGCCATCTAATAAAGCCTTATTTTTTGTTATATATTCCACATGAGAGCTATATAGTATTTGGTATTCATTTATATAATTTGCTGTACATACATACATTATCACATAGCATTACAGCAGTTACATTTCTCTATTTCTGAAGCATGCAAAATCAAGTGTCAAGTCCAATCCAAAATAAATAAATAACCAATGCTGAAATCCTAAAAAAATCACTTAGAAAATAGGAATTGTCTACAAGTAACTATCAAAGGAGTTTGGGCTTTGTCTCTTGAGGGGGAAGTGAGTGCCAACAGTGTCATTTATCACATATTTCTGGGTAATGTGTCTCTCCAAATTTCCATTTATCCTGTCCATTGCTGTAGGCTATTAATCTGAAATGATGCTGTCAAACATAATGAAAAAGGTGAAATGGCAAAATAGAAAGTTTGTCCATACCCACTATTATGGGATATACACTGCAGGCTTGACAGGCTCTGTAAGATCAGCGGAACCTCAGCTATTATCTATTGTTATGTTGAGTGTAACTGGAGTGCTATTCAACAGAATACTTGTGAAAGATCAGTCTGATATCATAGGTTTCAGAGTAGCAGCCGTGTTAATCTGTATCTGCAAAAAGAAAAGGAGTACTTGTGGCACCTTAGAGACTAACAAATTTATTTGAGCATAAACTTTTGTGAGCTACAGCTCACTTCATCGGATATCGTAGTTTTCCAACCTGATTTTCTTATCTTGGCAATGAGCAGAGAGTTTACTTCATTTTTTTTATATACCACAAAACAAATTTGGCAAATAAGACTTATAACATAAATAAGAATTAAGTAAAACCTGGCTACTGATGTTTTATACTAGGCAATGAGCATTATGGTGGATAACTATATTGATTTCCTACAGAAATAATCTCCCAGCTGGCTGGAGAAAGGCAGATTGCTAATAGTCCTGCAGAGTCATAGCAGAATAGGACGTCTTGCTCATGTTCAAATTTTGTGAAGAATGATTAGAGAAACCTCTCTCCAAAAAATGTGGTTTTCGTGTACATGACTGTTGATTTATTTAAGATTAGAGATAGGCTTGAACTACAAAATTTAGATCCATATCAGATTTTCGGAGCCCTCAAAGTTGTGGATGAGGGGATGGATTTGTTTCAGAACATTTAAAATCAGTCACTAATCTCTGGATGAATTCAGATGAGTTCAGATTTTGAATACCAGCAATATTGATTTGGTTTGGTCCAGGCCAATCTCTAATTTTGACGGATGCAGAGCTAGGGAACTCTTCTATAGCAATAGCATATCAAATAATTAACTCATTTCTTCTTGCTGCTCTTCTTACCTAGTTAGTATTTTTTGAAAGTTATTTTTTAAATGTTAAGGTGGTAGTGAATGATCAATGCCTCTGATGATGATCAATTTGATCAATTTGCAGCAAATCATGCATGAGTAATTGACTTAGATGCCAAACAAATCCAATTAAACTTTCATAGTACTATAGCCTTAATAGAACAGCTATGAAATTCTGTTGCTGTTGTCTTGCTGCCATCCCCCAAAACTCAGATTCCCATTGACTGTTATAATGCCATCTACATAGATTAGCTCTGACATCATTCTACCATAGTAAAGTAGTCTCTGTTGTCTTTCATTGCCATTTGTATCACTTTTTCTTAATTTTGTAACAGCACAATCATTGACTTACATTTATATCTGCATTAAACCTTTTTGATGGAGAAAATTGATTAAATAAAATTAGGATTGTAAAAAAGCATTTTCTATCATGGATATATGGAAAAGTTTTCTGTTGCTGCAGTGGCATTGTATTGAAAAGAAGATTATTGCAGAAAAGTAACTTCTCTTGCTGCAACATGAAAAATGACCTCCTGTATTTCCTATGTACCTATGTTATCTGGCAAGTATACGTTAATTTAATTACAAAAGGTCTAGTGTGATTTAATCTGTTAGAAAATAGAACAATGTCCCTTCATTCAAATGCACCCCGTAAGTGAAGATTTGGAAACCCATGATTAGGTTAGTCTTAAGAATCTTTTATGTGATGTAAAGCACAAATATTTTTAAATGTTACTGATGTGGTGTCAAATTTTACTGAAGATACTTATGTAGTCCTGTTTCACAATGTATCTTATTTTTTGCTCTTTATATTTAAAAGATAATAAAAAATACTGAAATGTTTATACTGCTTAAATACAATTCACCATAGATGAAATTAATGGCAGGTTAAAATATTTAGGTTTCTTACATTTTGAAGGGTGTTACCCACACAGGATTATTTATATCTCTGGTAATGTGTCATATTACTAATCTAATATTGCCTATGTGCTATGTATATGAGATGGACCATTGTGCCAAAGGTTCAGATTTCTCTCCAGCATATAAAAGCTTTACCTTCCAATGCCAGATTATTTAGTTTCACTTGACACTCATCAGTGTGTGGCTGAATGGAAGGTGTGACCTCCTGACTGTTTTCCTAGTGGTTTTACCCAGTTTTCAGAAACTGTGGAAGAGACAGAAGAAATTTTGCCTTATGGGACTTATTTACATACAACCATGACTTGGTTGCAGAACACTGATATACCTATTTAGCTATGGAAGACTTTGGGGAGACTATTGAGGGTAGATTTGTATTCACATCTACCCTGTCTAGTCAAATGTGGGTGTCCTATGTGCTAAAATTATTTGATTCCAATCAGATGTCTGGAATCCACATTTCACAATTAAATGTGGACAGCGATGTATCTTCCTCTTGGTAAGAGTTGATCATAGCTCCAGATTCATAAATATTAGAAGTAATACAAAATAGAAACATTCCAGGATAATGGATAACCTACATATTCATAGTCTTCAAGTGTTACTATTCTATTCCAAATTCTAAGTATCCTGAACTTTTAAATGTAGTACTCACCTTTCCCCATGGATTGTCTGAAAGACTTAAAAGGGATTAAAAAGAAAACAATTGACCTAAGCAAAGCCTGTCTGGCAGTCATATACTTTCAAGCTTCTATAAATTTCTAAGATTCCCCTGGAATATGTAGTACCACTGAAGAGTAATGGTATTGAGCATCTGCATTGCCCCAAGAGTATTTTTCATTATTAAGAACAGTCATTCTCTCTTAAGATCCCTGACAATAACAAATGCATCCGATGAAGTGAGCTGTAGCTCACGAAAGCTTATGCTCTAATAAATTTGTTAGTCTCTAAGGTGCCACAAGTACTCCTTTTCTTTTCTTAAAGATTTTCTACTTTGTTTCTGAAACAATGCAGTCAGAAGAACTCCTGGAGCTCCATATTTCACCTGTAGGACTTTTGTTAAGGGCTTTGGGGATTTGGTAAATGTTTACAATGGATTTTTCTACCCTCTGTCAGTTTAGATTGTCTGGAATTCTCTACAGAAACCAAAACTCTGACCTTAAGCATTCGTGCTCCAAGAGGGAATCCATAACAAATATGTATCAAGAGGTAATGTCTGTTCAGCCTGTCACTAGAGGAATATAGCGAGACTGCTGGGCTTTCTAGGAGCTCTGCTTGTTCTATAAGCAAGATACTTATTATCACAGGGGCTTCTAGTAGAGGCAAGAAAATGTGTTACTGATTAGAAGGTGTTTATCTAGTACTGGTTATATGACTAGACTTCATGGTGGTGAAGGAACACACTCTTGAAATCCTTGGACAGATGCCTTAAAGACAGTATGGGGAGTCTCCTTTGTCAACAAAACTAAATGGGTTATAGCATCTGTCAGAAGCTGGAGGTTTCTGATAAACCAGGGCACATACATAGAGGTGCTGCCTCATAATGATATAGTGCCTTACCCAACCATATTAGGTCAGTATGAATACCCAATTTGGCTATGAAAATCTGGAAGCTATCCCAGAGCATGATATACTGTCAAACACATTCTGGGGAATTGAGATGCCTTGTCCAGGAGCAAAGGTCTGTGGAATGAGGCCTTGCTGGACCCAGACATTTTCCTCAAATTGTGTCCCATAAACAGGGAACCTTGGATCAAGAACTGCTTGCAGCCACTCAGAATCCCCAAACTCTGATGTTCTTGATGGGAGATTTCCTGAAGACTCCTAGCAGTGGTGTTGGGGAAGGCGTAAGTCTCTATTCCATACGGTATGGTCTGTTGGGAATTGTGTGTTTAGGGACTGTGTGGGAGTTGGAGCCGGAGGCCTATTAACTGAGTGTCAATGAGCAAGATTCTAACCTCCTGTCCTATAATCCTTGATCATCCTTGTGATCACCCTTCTCCTGTGTGTTAATGAGATAGCAGGGCTGAGCTAGGAGAGAAGGGCTTACTAGCCAGGCACTAACTGACCAAGGGAGTTTGAGAGGGAGGGTGTAGGATGGAGAGAGAACAAAATCAGCATGGTTCGAAAAGGGTGCATACCGGTGACAACACTATTCCTAGCTCCTCCACCTGCACCTGTGTCCAGACAGAGAACCTGACCATGAATGCCTCTACGCAGGCCCTGGTGTGGATTTGCAGAGACTGTGGCCTTCATTTCCCAATACAGAAAGCCAAGCTGGGAAGACCATCCAGTGCAAGAGGAGTCTATTGGTAGAATCAAACAGGAAGCAAGTGGGAGAGCTACAGGAGGAGGTGGCTAGGGTGAGGAGCATACATGCACATGAGGAATTCATTGAAAATATGTACATGGAGATCTCCAAGTTTGAGGAAGCACTTCAGCTGGAGAGAACTGCAGTAGCACCACCAGGGAAGGAGGAAACAGCTCCTTTTCAGGGAGGAAGCTGTTGCTGGTTACTTCTAGCAGCAGGCAGAGCTCAACACCTGCTCCCAACCCACTGTATATAAAGATGATAAAACCAGTATGCTACCCTGGCAATGCGGGATGAGGAATTTCCCCCTCAAAGGTAGTGGAGGAGAAGCCATATGTCCCCATGGCTGGGAAGATCATGGCCATCACTCCCAAGAGGAAATGAAGGGGGATGACAGGTGGTGACTTCCTTTTAAGGGGGATGAAGGTAGCCATCTGCTATCCTGAGCTGGCATCCTGGGAAGTGTGCTGCCTGTCAGGGCTGTATCCGAGACATTATGGAAGGATTGCCGAATATCCATCCCTCTACTACCCAATGTTACTCATCCATGTAGGCACTAATGATCCTGCAGGGTGTGTCCCTGAGCAGATCAGAAGTGACTACAGGGCTCTGGGAGTGAAGTAATTGTAGGTTGAAGGTGGTGCTCTCATCAGTCCTTCCAGTCAAAGGTAGGGGGCCCGGCAAAGAGAGGGAGACATCCCAGAGATGAATGCATAGTTGTGTGGATGGAATCGCCAGGAGGGCCTTGTCTTGTTCAACCATAGGTTGCTGTTCCGAGAAGGACAGTTGAACAGAGATGGAGTTCACCTATGGACGAAGGGGAAGGAAGTATCTTTGGACACAGACTAGCTAACGTATTGAGGCGTGCTTTAACTAGGTTTGGTGGGGGAGGAGACAAAAGCCCACAGATAAGTCCAAAACATGGAGAGCTGGGTGAAGGGTTGGAATCTGAGAGGAGCAGCAGTTCCCACCTTACAAAATCTTCTCACTCTAGCAGCACTCAAGCCCACCCCACCCAATAACTGCACACATGCTCACCTTTTTTGATTAACAACCCACAAAATGGATTAAAATAATTCTGTGACTCTCACAGTCCTTTGCTGCTGCAATTTCTTTTGATATTTTATAGGTAGTGGACCATAAAAGATTGACACAATTTCTGGCCTTGATAGTATTCTGGGATGATCTGCTAGGACTACACCTCTTTCTGTCTGTTCAGGGACTCAGCTAGATCCCTCCCTTCTTTACCTTTTTAAGGGAGAGGAAAAAAAGCCCACTCTCGATCTTTACTAGCTTGGGGGGCACTTGTTGGGTTTCTTTGTCCTTGAATTTTATATGAGGTTCATGGCAATATTTTAAGAAATCATTCTCAGGGTAGTTTGTAACATCTGGTTCTGGCCTTGGTCCTGGATGGAAATTAGAAGTCAACAAAGAACCAGCTCTAAAAATGAATGAATGTTTTCTTTGTAGGAGGAGATTCTTATTTTATTCAAACTGATATTCTGTTTAGACTGAAAACTGCAAGACTGGATCCTTGCCTTCTCAGTCATCTATAAGGTAGTACAGTGGAATAATATGATATGAGGGTATTTTGTTTATTTAATCTTAGATGGCTGGGTGTGCCCATTTTGCATATTCTGAGTCCATTCCTACATGCGTGTAAATGCAGGAGCAGATCTGTTTCAAAGCATGTGGTCAGCTTGGTGACAAAATGAACCCTATAATTAAAATCTAAAATATTTCTGGATATAGTGCCATAAACTTTATTGCTTTTACAGCGGAGAAATAATATACTTCAGTTGTGATTAGGATAACAGTATTTAAGAATCTGAAAGCAAATTAGAAAAATAACAGCTGCTTTTATTAAGAGCTAATTTAAAATGAGCTTAATGGGAGCTACATGATCAAACTGTGGGATCTTCTGGCTTATGTAAGAACGCCACATGCCCTGTACTCCTTTAGTAAATTAAAACACTCAACTAATTAAGCACAGGAGAAAAACATTACATTACAAGATCAAACTCTTACTAGGTGATCATGTCATGAAAATCTGCTTTTATTTAGGAGCTTTGGCAAGGTGATTAAACATTTCATGGTTATCTCAATATCCCACATCAGCAAAGGCAACAGAAAGCAAATGGTATATCCTGTGCTCTCTGGGGTTTCAGAAAGGAAATGATGTGGAACAGTTGTTAAGAAAGAGAGCTGGTGCTTATGCTGAGGAACTACAGTAAAGAAAATTAGATCTTAGCAGGAAGGACATGTTCATGGTGTAATCATCCCCAGGATTCTAAACCGAGGAACTAGTGTTGCATAAATAGCTTTGGTCTCTCCTCCATCTTCTTCTGCTCCCTCTTCGAACAAGACATTTCAAACTTCCTACATCAAATCTGGTCTGCAGATGATTACTGGAAGATGAGCTTAATATTGGCCTTGCCTTAGTTACCTGTTCTGCTTAGTCCATCCTCCCTGCTCAGAAACATTTCCTCCACTGGCATAATGCCATTGTCTCTCTATATCTGAGCCCTGCTGCTTTGTGTCTTGTGTGAAAGGTGAAATGTGGCAGTAGAGGGAGGATGGAACACGTGGGGAAAGCAGGATGGGAATGAGGACAGAGTTAGTTTGAAATCACTGTAGTCAAGTATCTTGCCAGGAACCCCACAAGTTCCCCACAAGTGATTATCCCAACAAAAACTCTCTGAAATGGGCCAATCTGCAAGGTATTAATCACCTAAGGGCAAGTTCCCTGCCAGTATAAATGGGGGGAAACTCCACTGACGTGTGGGGAATGGCACTCCTTTAGAAAATCAGAGAATCTGCCCCCTAAGGATTCACCAGTTTCCTAAGGATAAACAATTTATATCTGGATTAGGTTTATCCAAGAGATAGTGTTGCTCCCAAACTGCAGTGTTTTGATTATGATTTATGATACTGTTAAGAGAAAATTCTGTAAAACATGAATTTAAAAAATAATTTTAAAAAATTCTATTGTGAAAAACAGTAATTTAATCTGGTAGCATGAAAAATGACTCTATTGAATTAAAGTTGACAGAGCGTGATCAGTACAATGCAGTCCTTGATCTAAAGTAGATACTGCTAATCAGGTGACCTTCAATGACTTTTGATTAAGACTACTATATAGTTTTTTATTATCAGGCAGGGAAAGGTATAGAATAAGCAAGATCAGTTGTAGCAAGCAAAGCTGAGGGACTGGTGCTCTAATTAAGGATGCTTATTAGAGATCCCAAAACAGAGCACTGCTAAAAATTTAACATAGTAGATAAATTTGGTAACATTGAAGATGTTGCTAATTTTGCACAAAGGCCAGAAAAAGGATGTGCTTTACCCAGTATTTCCTCCAAGGAACCAAAATTTGTCTTTTTGAATTTACCATCTCTGTGGGCCAGATTATGATCTCTGTTAAATGATGTAATTCTGGAGTATCTCCATTGTCTTCAGTTATTCTGGGTTTATTCTAGAGTAAAAAAGACCAGAATACAGAGAATCTACAGTGTCTTTTATGGGTTGGAAAGGCTTTTTAGGAGTTTTATTTTACTGGTATGATCAGTAGCTATAGAGTTTCATTCCTTGGTCAAAAATCAAGTCTGCGACTGGGAAGTAGAGTTATTGAATTATCTGGGGGATTTAAGAGACTAAGAAGGTCTTCCTGTCAGACTCTCACTTAATTAAAATGTTAAAAAGATTTTAACATTGAAAACCAGATTATAGGCCATGCTATGGCTGCATTGTATTGCTCCCCAGTGGTGCAAATTATCCATAAAGCCAGAAGATCCTTCCCCCTTAGGACTCCTTCATAGGGGAATCCTCAGCTGATGTAGAGGCATCATGTGGAAGCTATCCAGTTCAGGGGGTGTTTTCTGGAGAAAAAGGGTACTGCTGGGATGTCCCTACTCTTCATTGTGGTGAGCCAGATGTAAATCAGAGCAGCATGTTTTAATTTGCACCAGGGACTGGATCATCATCCTGCTAGCCCTAATTGTGGGTGAGTATCATGATGATTTAAAATGCAGTCTGGCATGACTAGAGGATCTGTTCCAAAATTTCCTTTAATTTCTTTCTTCCTTAATATCTGATTACCCTGAAAAATAACCTGCGGTATACAGAAATCTCATCAGTTCTCATAGTCTCTTTCACAAAGAATGGGACAGTTGAGATTCACTAGTCTCAGGAAACCCACAAGAGCAATATCAGAAGTCAGGAGTATTTGCAGAGCTCTGTAGGAAGGTTTGTAAAGGACCTGCTTGGCCTTACTCAGTAATACCAATATTTCAGTTTCATAAAGACTACATTCACATTTCCTATGCACCAAATCTATGCTTCTAATAGCAAACCATTTTGATGCTACCTGAAGCTTTCAAATCCACATTTTAAGGTACAATTACTTTAAATGAATGTGGTATATTTTGTGTGTATTAAATGGTGGACTGTTTGCAATGATGTATTAAGCTAAACCTATATTATTCTAAAACTTAGTCATACAATCTTGCTGCAGCTCTTAACAAAACAAAAATACATTCAGATGGCCTTTTGCATTAATTTTTCTTAAGTAGGCAACAACCCATTTCTATGATCACTGTATTACATTTTTTTTAACACTTAGGGCCAGATTCACAAAGGTATTTGAGCGTCTAAAGATGCAAACAGATGCCTAGTGCGAGTCACAGAAGCCCCTAAATGAGTTAGGTGAATAGGCAGTTCTGAAAATCCCATGAAAATCCTATCTGCATCTTTAGGTGTCTAAATGCCTTTGTAAATCTGGCCCCTATCCCAGAAGAAATTGAAAGTTTTAGGCTGATTTATATTCTTATCCATTGCAGGGGAAAAGAGCACAGTTAATGCAACCTCTCTATAGGTTGTCATGTTGTGCTTTAATGACACTCAATTCCTGTAGGTCTCTGTCAGAAGAAAAGCTATACAAATCATGCATATGAATATCCAGATGAACATAGTATACATATGTCCAGATAGCACATGCTGTCAAACAGCATGAAAAAGTTCAGATAGTTCCCAAAAATCGACTCATGATTGGAATCAGTGGATTTTAGAAGAGAAAAGTCTATATTGAGAGGTTTATGAAAGCAAGGTAGAAATTCTTGTCAAAATACTACTACAAAAATGTAGCACACACACAATGGCACTTCCCTGCTTCAACAAAATACAGATGTAGCTGAAAACAAGACAACTATGGGTTGTGAGAAAACAGAAGGGGCATAGGAGCAGAAATATGTATAACAGGGTGTCTTGCCCTGTGGGCTGGAGAGTCTGGGGCTAAGCCTACCCTGATTACAGAGACTGCAGGGAGCAAGAAGGCTTCTCAGTCAGCAAGGGAAAAAATTCGAAGTGGGCAAGAAAGCTGTAGGCAAGAGAGTGAAGAAGAAAAGCCATTCAGGGTGGGAGGCCTGAGAGAGTTCCTCACTACCCAAGGAAATGACTGGGAGACTCAGTGGGGAACTTGAGAAGGTAGGTAGGAAGTGGCCCAAGACAAACTGCAGCACAGGTAAAGGAACATATCTAGCTCTTCAATACAGGGGGTGGGACTGGGTTCCTCTACTGGTCCCTAGGAAGGGGGAGTACAAGTCCCTTGTAAGGGTTGTTGAGCCTAGCAAGGGAGCAGCAGGCTGAGCTGAAGACTGGCTGAGGAAGTGCCACAGAGTGGGCAAAAGGTTTGGAAGACAGTGACCCAGTCAGAGAAACCATCAAAAGACTAAGTAGAGGGTGTTAGCCCAGTAAGAGAGCTGTTGAGGGCAGCCATGCTTATCCACAAGGGGTTGCTTAGTGATGAGTGAATTTAGGTACGATCTAGGGGAGAGAGGCTATTTCTGGCTGCCACAATCGGGGCTGTGGTACTGCAGTGGATTATTGAGTTCTGCTGCTGGATTTTGTAACATAGAGGAACATACTGGCACTGAAGTTACTCAGAGCCATAGTCATCACCACTACATTAGGTCTGTCAGAAAGGAGAAACTGGCTCTGTTTGTATAGCAGAATAAGAATCAGCAGAGTTAGAGAAGGTATCAGACAATAGTTTTAACACTCTTTTCAAAGTAATCTGAGACTATGCGTAGGACAAAAGAGCGGAGAGAAAAAGTAGCTGAGGAGCTCAATAAGGAGTTGTGAAAAATACACTGGTTTCACTTCACAAAAGATTTCCACAAAAGTTTGTTGTTACAGGATGAAATGCCTGCATTTCTGTATGATGGTTTGAGAATTAAGTGAGCCATCTCTGTTTGGAATCCCTTAGTGGTGTGTGTGCATCTCAATGGTTAGCTCATAGACTTGCGCGTGTGCTCGTGCTCTCTCTCTCTCTCCCAATAAAAAAACTGGCACAGGTCAAAGAAAATGCTGATAATTTTAGGTTTGCTCGTAATTTTAATGAAGAAGCAAGTAACATTAATAAAGTTTTTCTCAACCACAAAGCCTTTCAGTAGCATTTTCAGCCATCTACAGCCATTTGTTTGGTTTCATTTATTTTTCAGTTTCATATATTACGTCTCTGATGTCATCACTAAAAATACTCAGTTAAAATTAATGTAAAATTGAAAAATTGTATCAAAGACAGAGCTTCCCACTTTAACTCCCACATCCATGTGCATAACAGAAATGCTTTCAAAAATTATTCTTCCTGATCTTGAGCCTACTGCCATTGTTAAAAATTGGCTTTAGAAGGCTGCTGAAAGAATGAAATCTAAATAAGCCTTTTGTCTTTCTTCCATTTTTATGGTGCATTGTCTCAAGTATATACCATACAATACAAGATTGAGAAAACTGAAGTCAAGAATAAAACAGCCTAAATGTAACAGGATGCTTTTCTCTACAGAAACATGGTTCAGTGGTGTCAAAGATCAAGTTGTTCGATTCCAACTGTATGATGAGTTACGCACCATCATTTCTATCACTCTAGAACTGGCAGAATACTCATTTCAAAATCTGTTAATAGAGGCCAGTTGTAGGCTGGGAAGGCCTTCCATTAGTAAGTTGGTTGGCTTGACACAGCCTTTATATCAGAATGTTTGTCACAAACAACTGGCCAAACTTTGAAGTTCTTAATTGTGAAAAAAATTATTTATTTCAATGAGAGTTTGCATAAATAAGAACTGAGTAGGTACAGGGGAAAGATTTCAAGATTTTGCCCAGTGCCATATTGAATACTCAGCGTGATGGCAATTTGACTTGCTTAGCTTTTCTGCACACACTTGCATTGTACTTTTTTTGAAGCAGCTTCTCAAGCTCTGATAAAACTATATGCAAAGTTAAACAGAGATCTCGTGGCATCTGCAACTCTTAAGTCATTCTGCTACTTAAAATACTGCAGTCAGAAATTGGTTTGCAATCAGTTTTGTGGTGTTGGGTAATATCCATATTTGGTGGCAATTTTTAATGACAACCCCAATCATTCAAAAATCATAAGTCAGGCCTCAAATCATAAAAATATTTTAAAAACAATTATATTTTGGGGGCTTTATTTGCTTTTGCTTTTGAGCCATTAGTATGCAGCAAGGCCATGTTTTCAAGCTTTTCTCTGCAACCATGAGGAGTAGGACATTTTTTCTTTTTTAATTCAGAAAAAGCATAGGAGGAAAAAAAGACTGCTGACTGGCCTATAACTGAGATGACTCTAAACACATACTGTGAAATTCATGGTAAAATCATGAGAGCTGACAATAGTGAACTCCAGTTTTAATAAGGTTCCAAGGGACACCTTAAACTTTCATAAAACGGATGTTTTGGATAATGGATATTTGGGTTCTATATTAATTTTGAAAATGAGGGACAGAAATGAATTCCAGATAACTAAGTTCTGGCTAATTAGACTTTGGAACACTAAAGGTTACCTGCTTCACTGAAATGAACTCTGGTCTTTCTAATCTGACACCTATTTTTCCCACTCTACTTTACTTGATCATATTGCAGATGTAAAAGTCAGTTAATACTTACTGAAATGAAATGTTGGTGTTGTCCTATATGCAGAAACAGAAACAATGAGTTCAGAGAGAGATGTATTCTAGTGGTGTAGATACAGGCCTAGGCACCAAGAGGTCCTATGTTCTAATCCAACATATGAGTCAATGTGCAATTTTTGGGTACTTTAAACTGAAGGATGGATTTTCAGAGGTTCTGAGCACCAGTATCTCCAATTCATGTCCCTGGGATCTAAGGGTGGACAAAATTTCTGAAAATCAGGACCTACATCTCTAATTGGGTTTCCAAAAATAGAGCATATTTTTAAAAATGTCGGCCTAACCTCTGCTTTAGTTTTCCTATGTTATAATATGAAAAGTGCCATATACTGTCCTTGCCAAATACAGCAGAATCTCAGAGTTATGAACACCCCAGGAATGGAGGTTGTCTGTAATTCTGAACAAAATGTTATGGTGGTCCGTTCAAAAGTTTACAACTGAACATTAACTTAATGCAGCTTTGAAACTTTACTATGCAGAAGAAAAATGCTGCTTTTGCTTTCTTTTTTAGTAGTTTATATATAACACAGTATTGTGCTGTAATTGGGTTTTTTGTCTTTACTGCTGTCTGATTGTGTACTTCAGGTTCCAAATGAGGTGTGTGGTTGACTGTTAAGTATGTAACTCTGGTGTTCATAACTCTGAGGTTCTACTGTAGTCCTTGCAAAACAAGACTAGAGAACATTTCATTTTCACATAGTCAAAACTAAACAGCTGATGCCCTGATAGCATTGGTTGAAAATACACATATACTCTTACTGGTCCAGAGTCCCAATTATATCATCTAGTAAATTACAGATTAGCCAGTGGAATGCTACATCCCCCAACTAAGGCTTCTGCCTAAAAAATTATGGCAGGTTATACCACAGAGCTAAAGTTGATTCAAAGCAGACTGCTTTTTGACTAAGTAGACTGTCTAAACCAGCAGTTTGGCCACACTGGCTGCTATTGCTTTATATTGCTTAGGATACTCTCCAAATTTACCTTAAAGGAAATTTG
This sequence comes from Dermochelys coriacea, assembly GCF_009764565.3. Taxonomy (NCBI): domain Eukaryota; kingdom Metazoa; phylum Chordata; order Testudines; family Dermochelyidae; genus Dermochelys; species Dermochelys coriacea. Next base: position 81,094,911 of record NC_050074.1, on the reverse strand, counting down.
ATAACATAATCTCATGCCATTGGATAACAGCTTACAACAGTTTCCTGCTGAGATCAAGATTTTATATCTTTTGCAGGTCAGCCTACAAGGAGTTAAATTGTAGTTTGGCTCCTCCTTAAAAAACATCCAGCAGTGCTTTAGAATTTGAACACCTCATCATCAACTATAGTGAAGCATCTAAACTCAACTGAAGTCCATGGAACTGTGTTGGTTTACACCAGCTAAGGATAGAAGTACTTGTGGCACCTTAGAGACTAACAAATTTATTAGAGCATAAGCTTTCGTGAGCTACAGCTCACTTCATCGAATACAGACTAACATGGCTGCTACTCTGAAACCAGCTAAGGATGTGGTTGTGAATCCTTTAAAAGCACTAGGGATAGTGCCACTCCTTTTGTACCTGCTTCTAGTTTGTGTATGTTTGTTGGTGAAATCCCCTGCCTGATGAGTTGGTGAGCCGCAAACACAGGTTGAATTTCTTGGGTCATTTTACCCAGTTAGACATATTGGCAATGGCATGGGACAAAAAATAGCAGATGGATGCATCCAGTTTAGCTGTGTCAAAGATATGGCTGCATCATGTGTCAGCTAGAGATAATCTAATGCTAATGTTCCCATCTCACAAATATTCCTTTCAGAGTAGCAGCCGTGTTAGTCTGTATTCGCAAAAAGAAAAGGAGTACTTGTGACACCTTAGAGACTAACAAATTTATTTGAGCATAAGCTTTCGTGAGCTACAGCTCAATTCATCAGATGCATTCAGTGGAAAATACAGTGGGGAGATGATTTATATACACAGAGAACATGAAACAATGGGTGTTATCATACACACTGTAAGGAGAGTGATCACTTAAGATGAGCTATTACAGCAAGGGGGGAGGGGGGAGGAAGAAAACCTTTTGTAGTGATAATCAAGATGGGCCATTTCCAGCAGTTGACAAGAATGTCTGAAGAACAGTGGGGGGTGGGGGATGGGGAAATAGTATTTCCCCATGTTATTTCCCACCCCCCACTGTTCCTCAGACATTCTTGTCAACTGCTGGAAATGGCCCACCTTGATTATCACCACAAAAGGTTTTCTTCCTCCCCCCACCCGGCTGGTAATAGCTCATCTTAAGTGATCATTTTCCTTACAGTGTGTATGATAACACCCATTGTTTCATGTTCTCTGTGTATATAAATCATCTCCCCACTGTATTTTCCACTGAATGCATCAGATGAAGTGAGCTGTAGCTCACGAAAGCTTATGCTCAAATAAATCTGTTAGTTTCTAAGGTGTCACAAGTACTCCTTTTCTTTTTACAAATATTCCTGTAACTCATTTTTGCTAAATATATGCTAGTGTCAATACTAAGCCATTGTGCAAGAACTATAATATCTTTTAGAGTGGCAGTGAGTCATGTACAATATCTATCTGCAATTTCCAGTTACTATCAATCTCCTAATTTGTCTTCTCTCTCTCTCTCTCTCTCTCTCTGTTCTATGGAGAAAAGAAATTACCCCAAATTTCTGATGATGATGATCCTTACCCTTTTATATAGTGCTTTCTGTCTCCAAGCTAGTCTAAAAATACAAATTAATGTTCATGTTACCCTTCAAGGTTAAGTTTTACCATCCCCATTTTACAAATGAAGTAAAGAGATTACGTAACTTGCCCAATGCTATAAAATGAATCAGCAAGAGCTCTCTGTCCTGTGTTCAGACTGCACCTCAATTACCCTTTTGGGTGCTTCTGCATTTATAACCATTGTCAATGTGATATTGGGTTCTGTGTTGTGTAACTAATGGTGATATTGGGGGGATTTATGCTCAGGATACAACTCCAACTGTGTTTACCTACTGTCAGGTGCTACTTAGAACTTCACTAGCAAATTAATTTATTTGTGAAAAATGTGCCCAAATGATGGTCTCTCTAAATGTGCTAGATCCAAATCAAACTCTCAAATCAGTCATTTAGTTCATCAGTAATTGTTAAAAAAAAGTCACTCTGCATACACTTACGTTACTATGCCAAAACTGTGTAAGCAATAGTTCGCTTTGTAGGAACCTGGCCCAAGTCCCACTGAATGAAGTGGGGAGTTTCCACTAATGTTAATGGGCTTTGGATCAGGCCTTAAAAGTGCAACTTCTGTGGGTGCAATTTTATTTTTTGGAGTTTCTCTCTTCCCCTCCCCTTCCTTCCACTTTTTTTTGGCATCTTGCTAATAAGAAACAAAGAAGAAAAGCTTTTGCTATATTGATCTAAATCAAAGCCCAAATAATGCAATTACTTCTAGCCACAACTACAGAGTGACTTTTATAAAAGATAAAAGGCAAAAATAATGTTTGCTATACAAATTTTCCAGTGTTTGCAGCAAGTATGGGCTATCAGTATGAGACACAAGTTACAACAGTCAACAAACAAGAGATCACTTTAACTCCTAACATTTCAACTGGGTTCTGGAATGCTTAAATAGAAGACCCAAATTGAAGTCAAAGGACATCATTCTAACTAATGCAAGGCACTACAGAGGCCACATTTGGATAAATATATGTAGTGTTCTTGTTATCATACAATATGATATAAAATGCAGAAGATATTGAAGAGCATATTCAGGATTATATAGGAATTCAAATATTGTATTCTAATATGATAGACAAATTACAGTAGTTAACCATTCTTTGGAAAAGTGAAGATTTAGAGCCTTATTTTGCCATTGCAGGTGAATCACACATGTAAGACTTTTGAAATTAGTCCGTATTCTGCACAAAATAAACACGCATACACTTGAAGGATGTGACTTGCTATGCATCCCATCAAAGTACTTAGAGTGTGAGTAAAAGTGGTTAACTAGGGAAATGAGCAGGTTGAATTTATTGTAATTACATGAATTTCATATTTGTGAAAGTGAGAGTGCATTATCAACAGGCAGGCATGGTACAGAAACACACAGTCTAAGCTTGCTGACAGAGTTCTTAGTACATCTCAATCCTGAGCTTGAAAACTCTGCTGTTCCAGACTTTGTTCTCTTCTAAGAGACTTCTGATCATACTGAATGAATTAAGTAGTAGTTTGTGATGTGAATAACATTTTAAAAAATCTAAATTCTGCAGACTAACACTTTGGTATAATGCCTTTGTCAGGGCATTAACTCTGCTGTTCCAAGTGTTCTGTAGGTGGCTGGTGAGATGGAAGGGGAATTGAGAGATTAAAGTTATCTGGGACATATGAGAAAGGGGACCAAAAAATCAAATATATTAGCCAGTTATGAAAATGGAGAAAAAGGAAAGTGAGATACAATATTAAGGGGAGGGGAATGTCAAATAGAATAGACTTTCTGATTTAGGAGAACTAAAAGAATAGCAAGTTTAAAATGTCCATACATTCTCTTCTTCTAATGTAACCTTAGGGCATTGAAAGTGAAGTTAGATAATCTGGGTTCGAGTCTCAGCTTTGTTGCAATCTGTGCTCAAATCACTGAACCTCTCTATGCCGCAGTTTTCCCATTTGCAGACTGGATATGATACTTTTGTAACTCACGGGGATGCTGTGAGACTAATACTAATTCATCAATGTTCGTAAAGTACTTTATGGAAGACGTTATTGAAGTGCAAGATATGATTATCTTGGTTCTCAGTTAATTGCACTTGAGGGCAAGTGTATTAAAATTCTGATTCCTGCATCTCTACCCTAGAGTGCCAATCCTTCCCCTAACATCTAAAGCCTTTCTCTACCTTTCCACTATAGAAATGACCTGAAACCTGTCTCCTCTTCCCAATCCCCACTTGCCACTATGAACAGTTTTCTTCTTCTCTCAGTTTTGGCACATTACTGATTCTTTCCCACTTTATGGACATGTACTGCCAGATGAGCCATCGTTTCTCTGCCAGTTCCCAGCCAAAACAAACATCAGTGTGAGTTAAACAAACAAGAAAAGCTGGAACAGTTGGTTTGATCCCTAAAGTAAGAAAAGTAACAAAGTACATTTACTTTTCATTTCACAACCACAAAGCTGAATGCATGGTTTTGCACTTAACTAGATATATTTGTTGATTAAAAACTGTGTTACTTCAGTTTCAAGAAAATGACTACCATTTATCATCAACAGCACAGTTAGTAGTCAATGATTTGCAATCCAAATGTACACATTTTTAGAACCTGTGATTGATAGAGTGTATCAACTGGTTGCATAGTTTGTAAAGAGGGGAAACAGGTACTTCACCATCCTTATCAGACTTCAAGGGCTCCTTTTTCAGTGCCTGTAAACAACTTGTGTACATTTATTTGGAGCATTAGGCATATTTCCAAAAGGAAACTTTTTAATGACAATTAACAACTGTTGCTGTTGGAAGAGGTGGCCAGAAAGCTTTTTTTTCCATCGAATGCATCCGATGAAGTGAGCTGTAGCTCACAAAAGCTTATGCTCAAATAAATTTGTTAGTCTCTAAGGTGTCACAAGTACTCCTTTTCTTTTTTGAGAAAGCTTTCAGTAAATCACAGTAACATCCTTAAGAGCTCCCTAACTATTTGGGGGAATTTTTCGGAATTAATAGATGCTAAGCTATAACACGAGCACCTGAAATCCTTCTAAAAATGAAGCATCTGAAGTAAAGTAACATTCTTAACATGAACTTCATTTTGTTTCTTAAAGAATACATGCAGCCCAAAACAAATCCCTATCCTTCAAATTTACAGCATCCCGAGAGTAGAGATTTCATTGTAAAGAGCATCCTGGGAGAAGCAATAAGTAAAGGCAACTTTTGCACAGCTATTTACTGGAGCTCTTGGGAAAAGTTAAACAAAATATGCTTTAATAAATAAAACAGAGTTAATTAAAATCCACTTGAAAAGCTAGCATAGGGGAAAAGTCTAAGGAAAATTACCCATTACCATGTGGTTAGTGGAAACATAATTCTGTTTGGAATGAGACAGATATCTCATTGAGGGATTGATTCTGCCATCCTTTCTCATGTCGGATAGTATCTTTTTTTCTAGCAAGTAATTCCATTAAAATTATTGGAACTATCTGACAGCATGAGTGAGGGGAGCAAAATATTGCCTGCAGTAAGCATCTTGAATCATCAAGCTGGTAAACCCCTTAAAAATTATGGGGTGTGGTATTGTATAATTATAGGTAGAGAACATTTTAATATTTTTGTTCAAGTACTAAGTATGGTACTATTGAAGAAACATTAATGAAGAGTTGTCTACTATAATTTAAAGTGAAAAATGTATTTTCTAAATCTAGTTTCAACTGGGACAGTCATGCAGAGAACCAAAAAAAATCTAGTACTGTGGGGCTGGATGTCTCAGAGGATAAATAATAAGATACAGAAAAGATCACCTCTTCTTGCCAGTAGAAATCTAGCACTGGTCACTAGTGATTGAAAGTCATTACCATCTGGTTGCTGTATGGTGGCCTCTGACAAATAAGTTTGGTCTGAATCCATTTTGTAGTAGATAGTTGACATCATCAAAAAATTACCATAGCAATTGATAATAGTTGGTACTCTTGTAGCCAGTCTGTGGCACATTAGCAAGATGATGTGGGGAAACCACCACCTACCTGATCTCTGGATATACAAAGATCTTCAGATTCCAAGGCTCTGAATCTGGCACCTTTCACCTGCACTAATATCACATCAGAGAAAAAAATCTGACCCCATATTTTGCATTGTAGACAAGATCTCTCCTATACTGCTTACTACTGTAATGTATATTGCTCAGTGGAGAGGAAGGATTGTAGGTCCTGTATCCTCCCCTGCCCTATTGACTTAATGGTTCTGGTTTTTGAACACTTTGCCCATGGATGACATGTGAATAATATTGCCTGAATGCATTTTTTACCAGCACTGACATTTGCAATTTGACATGTAAAATTTGGACTCAACCACCATTTTGAGTTCAGATCTATTCATAACTTGGTTAATATATAATACAATATCACAGTTGTGAAACAGTGTGAAGACTTTTTAAAATCATACTTGCTGAGCTTTGTAGAGCACTTTGAGACCTACTGACAGGGGTGAAAGTAACTCCGAAGACTTACTGGTATGGAGGCCGGCTCCGGCCCCTGGAAGGAGTGGGGTCTCGGACAGAAGAGGCGGGGCTGGGGGGGGGTTCAGCATCCCCCAGCCAGCCCTTCTACATGTGTTCCAAATGAAGTATGAAGAGTCAAATTTCAAATACTTTGTGCATCTTTTCCCTGCAGAAATAAGTAGGCTTCTTATAATTGGTAAAAAACTAATTTATAGGTACTGGGCTTCAATCTTTGCCTTTGGTTCATGGGCATGTACTTGTATTGGTAGGGTCAGCTGGGTTCAGGGATGGATGAACCCTCAAAAGAGGATGGATTGTATTAGGTCTGCTGCCTTCCCCAGGAGTTTCTAAAAAAAAGAAGGCCAGCTTTAATTTGCAGACAGAGCTCTACAGAAGCCCTTCAGGTAGAGGCTGTTCAGTATATGCACATTTCCAAAGTGCAGGGAGCTTGTCAGATCTAGGATTTTGGTTCAGGAATCTGCTATTTAGTTAGGGTTTCTGCCATTTGTTTTGTCTGAAGTGGTTTGCTCATACCTAGTACCATAAACTACTACAGACAGCCCTAACTGATTCTTAATCGACTTTTGTTCCCAGAGTAGGAGCCAGCACAAACTTTGTACTGTTCTGTATGAGGTATTCCTCTGATTGATGTTGTTTCCAGTAGCATTTGGCAGAGTGCCTGAAGCAGCTGAAGTGGTAGTAGCCTACGTCCTCTACTTCAGGTTTAGCTGATAACCCAGAAAAAATCTGTCATGCCTCTGCGGCTGAGAAACATAGGAATGGTCAAGGCCAGTTTTTCATTGTTACATTCTTTTCCTTATGTACGACAGCTGAGTTTGGTTGCAGCACAGACTATGGCAGTACAAGATCAGACTTGTAGATAGAGAACAACAAGGAAGTGTGGAAGGAATTGAAAAGACAATATATTGCTGTAACAACTTTAGCTCTGATATAATGTCTAAGAAGGATACAGGGTAGGAATTTGTCGTGATATAGAAAATTTAATTTTCTGTTTAAATTTGTTGTGATACAGCAAAGTATCCAAGAGAGAAAATTGAATTTTCTATCTCAGATACTTTGCTGTATCACAGCAAACTCCAGCCCTGTACCCTTCACAGACAGTATATCGTCACTAATACTGTACCAGCAATCTTGTCTTTTCAATTCCTTGCACACTTCCTCTCTCTATTCTTTATTTTGAAATCTCATCTCACAGGCCAACTGCCATGGGCTGTGTTGTAACCAAACTCAGCTGTCATGAATGAAATAAATTGTACTTTGCTGTTTAATGCATGTGTGGTTCATCAAAATTCATATGAAATAGGGGATGATCTATATTTATCTCTCTTTTATATTGCAAAACAATATAAATACAGTTTTTAAAATGAAACTATTTACTGAAAAATAGGTGTTGGTGTCTGGACATGGAGAAAGGGGCTTAGGAGGGGTGGGTAGCTCAGGAATTTTCTGTGGGAAACCTGTGTCCTAGTCTTGACCAAACACTGACTTGCTGTTTGGCCATGAGCCTGCTTGTGCTTTCATTTCCATATCTGCAAAATTATGCATAATACCCCCCTCCCTCACAGCGGGGTTATAAGGATTAATTAGTTAATGGGCCAGATGTGCCCCATTAGTTTGGCTGGTGTAAACTGGCAGAACCCAGTCTGTGGACCCCCAGTGACAGTGAGTCTGTCTGAAGGCTGAAAGGCTGCGACAGCATCAATCTCCAAACTCTATGCAGTTTGGGAGCTTGGAGCTAGCCAATGCGGTACCAACAGCAGGGTATTTTAATTGATTTAAATCACTATTCAGGTTATACAACCAACATCAATAAATAGGCATAGAGTTGTACAACATGTTCATCTTTAGGTCACGTGAAACCCGCTTGGCTTCAGGTTTTGTCCCAAATGCAAAATTCAATCCAGTTTCATAGAATGATTACAAATCTTTAAAGTAACCTGAGCCAATTTCTGTGTTTACATTTGAACCATGCAAAATTCAACAGGAAATCCTGTAACACTCAGCAGTTTTCATTGTTTTCCTTGACTTGAGGTTCATTGAAACCCAAAACTCACAGTGAAATGCAAAGGAGAGAATATACATGAAGAAAACATATGCAGGACTCCCTGTCAGAGGAAACCAACAAGTTTCTAACCGCGCTAATAGGTTGGTCGCTGTTTTGCGGGTAGTAACATAAGGCTCATCCACCAGTACCTAAACATTTGGATTCACTCAGAGTTTTCCAAAAGTGGTAAAATACAACATAAAAGCTTTTCATAAACTATTTCACAAAACGCTCTTCTGAGAATCAATCCCAAGTTAGAGAGAGAAGATTATATTGAAATCAAAGGAGTGACTCACTAGTTTGGGGTAAAATGAGGAGGCTCAATTTCAGGCAGATGACTATAAATATAATATTTGGCTGTCTCTCCTCTATGGAAAAGATAGCCATGGAGGAAAATTTGGGAACATGTCCTCTAGCCTCAATAGCTTGTCTTGTGGTATGGTGAAAGACCGAAGAAATCATATTTCTGTTTTCTTCAATGGCTGAGCTAGACCTTTGTGTCTCCTATCTGAAACTTTTATTTTATGAATTTGTAGAGTACCATTATGTGGAATACCAACTGTTAATCTTTTATCATGTTGAAAATTGACCATTTTTTTTCCTATTGTTTTCTACCTCATAGCCACTTCTAATCCATGACTATACACTAACATCTTAACTCATAACTGTTTAGTTTCCTTAAAGTACCTAACAATAGGCTATTATCAAAGGCTGTTTGAAAGTTCAAATGAATTATATCTATCTGTTTTCTTTTCTATTCCGAAGGAGATATTTTGGCTTGGTTATGATCTCACCTGACATCCAGGAACCATGCACAGATCTCAATAGAAATTGTATAAGCTACTTTAGCAGTAGGATTCTTCTTCACTGATGTGGTCCACAGAAGGCTTCGCATCCATCCAAGGATGCATATTTTCGTGTGTGTGTGTGTATTATGACTGGGACGTGGGCAGTCTGACTTAGTGGTTGGAGCAGAGTCAGGAATCAGGAGGCAGGCCTGGTCTGATACCAGGAGGTCAGAGTCTGAGACAGGCCAGAGGGCAAACTCAGGTCAGGAGGCAGGCATAGTCAGGTTATCAGATTGGCACTAGGTAGCAGGTATCTCAGGGGAAGCAGTCCAAAGTAGGGAGAACCCACTTGCATGAACAACTTCCAGTTCCTGTGCTGATTTTATATAGAAGTTGTGAACCAATCAGGATGCCCAGTATTCTGCCAATCAGATTCCAGTACTGGGGTCCTCTGTTGGAGTTCAGCTCCTATTCTGATGATAGTTAGCAGTCACTGGGTAGCAGGTTGCAGCTTATTAGCTCTGAAGTGCCCTGTGGACCAGGTTTCAAGACCCATGGTCCCCTGACAGTAAGGGAGGAGCATTAGGTGACCCCTACCCCCCATGAGAAAATAATATAGAGGTAACTGCAAATGGAACCTCAAGAGTTTCCTGTCCTGTACATGGATCTTATCACCTAGGGACACAAGTTGGTTTTGTTGCCTAACTAGCAAGATGAGGTTCAAACAGGTAATAGCATGTACACAATTCTTTTTGTAGGTAGCTGCAGAATTTTCAAATACTATTTTTTGTTTACACCTACACATACAGTTTACTTGACCCCTTTATTCAAGATATCAAATTTGTGGCCCTTTTGGCCTCCAGTTTTCAAAGGTAGCCTTGGAATTTGCCACCCACAAATTTGTACAGACAAATGGCGGTGCATGTGCAAAATGGATGGTCTCATTTTTGGAGGGGGCCAAAAACAGTAGGTAAACAATATCCTTCCTTCCTTTCATGTAACTGCTGTAGTAACCCTTGCATTGATTTTAGGTGGAGTTGGTTCAGACCCTTAGGGTATATGTACACTGCAATATAACACCTGCACTTGGCCCCTGTCAGCTGACTTGAGCTCACGGGCTGTGGGGCTGTAAAATTGCAGTGTAGATATTTGGGCTTGAGCTGGAACCTGGATGCTGGGATCCTTCTCCCTTCGTGGGGTCTGAGAGCCCAGGCTCCAGCCTGAGTCCAAATAGCTACACTGCAATTTTATAGGTTTCAGAGTAGCAGCCGTGTTAGTCTGTATTCGCAAAAAGAAAAGGAGTACTTGTGGCACCTTAGAGACTAACAAATTTATTTGAGCATAAGCTTTCGTGAGCTACAGCTCACTTCATCGGATGCATCCGATGAAGTGAGCTGTAGCTCACGAAAGCTTATGCTCAAATAAATTTGTTAGTCTCTAAGGTGCCACAAGTACTCCTTTTCTTTTTGCAATTTTATAGCCATGCATTCCAAGCCCTGCAAGCCTGAGTCAGCTGATATGGGCCAGCTGTGGGTGTTTTATTGCAGTGTAGACATACCTTAGAGACCATCCATGTTACTTAGTCTGAAGTTTAACTATCCTTTGGTAGGTCTTCACCTGTACTTAGGGCTATATTTCTTCTCCATCCAAGATTCCTACTGAAGTCAGTTAAGTTTAGTGTTCACTTATTGTGCAGTTGTGAGATTTCTGTGTGTTACATCAATTACATTTGTAATTAACTATGATAAGAAAGTAATGTCTTATTAGGATGGTATATTTGTACTATATAAAATTAATACTATTTTAAAATTACACGAGAACTATTTTTCTTTATACACAAAAGTCTCACTTGCATTAGAAATCCAAAACACATTTGAAGGTTGTCCCCAAGGTGCATTTTGCATGCATTTCTCTTCTGGAGATCAAAGAGAGCTGTGCATATGGAAACCCTAAGACTCAGACATTTAATAACTAGTGTCCCTGTCCCTGGATTTAGACACAAATGTATATGACTTAGATTTTCTCTTTTAAAATGAAAAAGTTACAGTTTGAACTCATTTACTTAATAATTGTCAAAATACAGTAACATTCAGTTTTACAGCATAACAAATGAAACCGTAACCATGTCTGCTCCTTTGTATATTCAGCCATTTGCAACAGTATAATCAACTATTGCCTCCCATGGGGTGTATTTAGTTAGCAAAGAGCTCAGATGCTAAACTGTGATATATATTGTACCACAAGCAGCATATTGTTTTTCATTCAGTCTTTTTAATACCTGTAGTTTTCTCTGGATATGAAGCCTCTTTGTCACAGAAGCTCCTTTTTGATGTGGCTCACCTTCGATTGTGCAGAATCAACTACTTTGAATTATTTTTCTAAATTATGTCCTGTGCACCTCTTTTTTTTTTTTACAGTGTTTACTTGCAAAGGAATTTCATAGTGGAAGCAGTTGAATATTCACAGCAGGAAAATGTCTGTTTCCTTAAGTGGGAGGAAATGAACTGTTCACTGCACAACTCATTATTATTACCTCTGTTAACTCAATGATATTTAAAAAAGTTATATTTTTCCATTACTGTGCCATTAATATATTCTTAACTACCGTCTGTCACACTTGGGTGACAAAATGTTGTAGCAGATGTTTAACTGTAGTTGCACTGTACAGTAGGTAAGGAAATGGTCTAGTTACCCAACTTAGAGTAAACTGGTGCACTTAGTAAACTAGTAAACTTAAACTATAGCAAATTCAGGTGCATGTTTCAAAAATCCTTCATTTACAAAGTCATACATAATTAAGTAAAGTGAAGAAAATATAATTATTTAGTAGCACCTTCATTTCTTAAAACAATCTGAGGAACAGAAGTTGTTCAGTACTTATAATTTATAAGGTACTGATAGCTTAAGAAGTTCCAAGCACTTGCAGATTTCAAGGAGAACATGCAGCTTCAGAAAATTTTGCAGTAGCTGAAAAAAAAAATCCCCTTGACTTCCACCATGGGAATTCAGAGGCATCATCCATCATTTTAGGTGTAGGGAGGTTAACATTTATAGTATTAATCTTCTGAGGCTCTTATTTGTACTCTACTGTGAAACTAAAAAGAAAAAAGTGGTGGTGGTGGTTAGTAAACCTGCTCTGGGGAAGTTTTTTGTAATTTTCCCTTTTTAGGTCTTTAAACCTATTCATATATTTCTGTCAGCCAAGAAGGAATAATTATAGTGAGAGCTATATTTTTGTGCACTCTCACATGCCATTTTATGGAACAAGCTTCTGCGCCCAGCTGTTTTTTCCCTCAGGAAAACTGAGGAAGCATGTTTTGGCTGATTGTGAGAGGTGTGATAATTAATTACATTAATCTGTATGCTGCACTGAATTCCACTTGATTTTGCAGATTGGAAAATTATCTCATGTGAATGTTATGTTATTTAAAACATGAATTTTCATTAGTATTATGTAACATTAATACTGTCCTGTGTGTTCTGTTGTGCTATTTACTCTACAAACATACAGTAACTGAAAGTCATGAATAGTATGAATTTTTCATGCAGCCTTAATCCAAGTGTGGTGATATAATTTTAAGTGCAGTCAGTGTTCTTGAAAGGTCCTAGGTGGACAGTAATAGAGTCCATAGTCCTCCCTTCTTATACAATTATGGCTTAAGCAGTTAATGTGTAAGCTTTGTCAAACTGCCTGTCACCTATGAGGTCTTAGAATTCATCCTTGTAAGGAAAGTTTTAAGCGGGAGAAGATGGCTCAGTCTGCATATCCACTCCATTTTTGGACCTCTGCTTGGATTGATGATGATGGTGCTGGGTTTCATGATTAGGGTCAATCACTGGTAGGTTGACTCGAGAGCTGTGAACAGAGATTGTCAAAAGAGAATAGTTGCCGACTCTCTGTTTGGAGGTAGTGGGATTTGGTGAGCATTTGGTCGGTCTGTCTGCATTGTTTGTTTGACTGTTCTGCAGCTGGACCATGGGACGCTGAGTAAGCAGCCGAGACAGATCTGTTTGTTGGTGCCTTGGTAAGGGCTGTGTGACTCTGACACTTTGATCAGCTCTGTTGTTTCAAGTGTCTGATTAATTCGAGGGAATTTGGAGAAGAAATGTGAGAGGCTTTCCTTCTAGGTTCAGCTCTACGTGCAATTCCATGATGGCCAGCAATCAAACAGTGGTGGTGACATGCAACTAATATGCTGGGTTTTCTTTCCTACCTAAAGCTGGAAGGGGCTTCTTGTGCATGGATGCAAACTGGTGGCTGTGCTGGAGGAGCAGATTCTTGCATTGGAGGGGCAAGTAGAGGGGCTACTGAGAGTCAGAGAATCTAATTCAGTCTGGCCTTGGAATCTATGAAGCTAAGACCCTTGTAGCAGGACAGCCTGCCACTTTAAGAGCCAGGAGGCCTGAGGCCAGTCAGCTCTGTTCAGTTATCCTCACCCTGCCCTGGGTATTGGCCTGCAGAAGATAAAAGCCCAGCAGTTAAATCCTGACTGGGGAGGAGAGCAGACTGATGGTTCTTAACTGGGGGGGAGGCGGGGGGCAAGAAGCCTGGTTAAGGGTCAGAAGTTGTCTGCAGATTATTGTTTGGTCAGATGCCTTTTTAGGAGGGTAGGTTTGGCTCAGATTGTAGGTTTGATCAAAGCCCAGGTACCTGTTGGTGGGTGTTGAGACACTGTTGCAGCTGAGGTCAGCTGTAAGGAAGGGAGTTGGATGCTGAGTCAGCCTGGGCTGAAAATTTCTTTGTTTTTTGCTTTTCTTGGACTTTGTTTAAAGGATTCTGTTACCCTCAGAATGGGTTGAACTCTCTAAAGCAGCTTGGCTGGAGGGCCAAGCCATATGTATGACTGGAGTAGGCCAAAGAGCATTGTGGGGAAGCTGAGGCAGAGATGCTGCAATGCCACATTGCAGATTGGGGTATTCCAGGATGGTGAGTTGTGTACAAAGCTAATATGATAGAGTATAAGGTGGGTGAGGTAATATTTTTTTATTGGACCAGCTTCTGTTGGTGAGAGATACAAGCTTTCAAGTTTACACAGAACTTGTTTCTCTTCTCTCTCTAATATCCTGGGACCGACATGGCTACTACAACACTGAATACAGATATAAGATGAATGGCAGAACAATTTTAAGGGTAATGTCTAGTCCAGATGCTTCCAGCTAGTTTCTGTGAGCACCTTTGGACCTTGCTGTATTGTCTCTTCAAGTATATCTGACCCCTTCTGATGTCATTATTGTTGTCTAGGATATATACTGTGACACCCATGTACTAAGTGGTGCTTTCCACAAGGAGCATTTTGCACTAGGTTACAATTTGTTTCCAGTGCTGTTCAAGATGGTGTATTTGATTTATAAAGCCCTTTGTGGTTTGAGTCCTGGTTATCTCTGAGACAGCATCTATTCTTTCATTCCATCCCAACAGATGAGATTAACTGAGATACACTTGCTGATAGTCCCCAGATCTGAACCATATAGGGCTGGAGCCAGGGCTTTCTCACTGGGGATCCTCAGTTCTGGAACTCCGTTCCCCATTGACCTTCAGGGCATTTGCAAGGTATCCAGTATATTTCTATGCAGGCCTTTGCCTGAGAGCATATTATGGACGATTTAATTTTTTGTCGCAGTTGGAGAGCTGTGTTTTCTTGAGGTTTTCTTTAGCTTGACCCTTTTTGAGTTAATATCTTGATTTTTTTCAGAAGTGCTGAGCATTGAAACAGTGGAACCTGCAGGTGCTCAGAAAGTCTGGAAAATCAGATATGTGTTTTTATTTGCATATTTTTTAAATGATGTACGTGCACCTAGAGTTTGAAATAGGCGCATCTTATAAATTAAAAGGTAAATGTTCAGAAAATTTTATAAAGGTGATGAGAGAAAATACACTGACTTGTTAATGCTATGCTCGTGGGATAATCTTGAACAATTACTGAAGTCCAAGATGGTTAGAATGTTGTTTGATATCTGCTCTGTACAGTGTCTCTCTGCCATTTGTATGGGCCATTCAGTATGTGGGCCATAATGATTTCTGATATCTACTACTCTGTGGTTTTTTACTCAAATGAGTGAGTTTTATGCCCATAGAAGTAATTTTGGGAAACTGAAATAGTTCCTTGAAGTGTGTGTTACAGGGGCGGGGATTCCCACTGAGTGATTCTTCATGGGAAAATAAAATGCTTAATAAATAATACTATCTACTACTGCATAAAAAACAGATTCTTCCCTCAATCTTTATACAAACCTTCCATTGACATGGATACTTCCATTTATTTTAATTGGCTTTGGATCAAGTCCCAGAAAAGTCTGAGATATACAGCCAGATTTTTCAAAGATCATTTTAAAATGCCTATGTTTGTTGCTGTGTCAAAGACTCTTGTTGTTTTATGAGTCAACCAAAAATCCCACAAAACCTTGATCTTTTCAAAAAATTTTCACCAGTTTAAAAATAGAAAAAATATACCAAAAGTTAGATGTTGGCATTATTAAAAAACAAAACAAAAACTCAGGAATACAGCAGGAAAGAGTGACTCAAAAATGGCTAAATACATATTAGAGATTAGAGAATTTGTAAAACGCTGTTCCTTGATCTACTCACTCTATTCTGTAACCTTGATAAAAGTCAAAGGTCGTCTCAACACTGGCTTTCTGTGCTGGTTGTGAAATGAAGTACATCACTTATTATACAAATGAATACCAGTGACAAATCTATTTGTAGGGAGAATTTCACTTTATTTTTCCATTATTACATCTCCGTTTCAGAAACTGGGATTGTTGTCATTTTGATCTCTTTTTAATTTCCAATACAGATTAACTATAAAGCCTCCCGCATGGGAATTCCATATATTTGCATCTGGGCAGGGATCTGGTCTTCCAGCCAGTAGTCATCAGACTTTAAGTTGGAGATATTGGTTTACTGGAACCTTGTGAGGATGCTCTGAGGATAAGTCCAGTAACGGAATAAATCATGTGTAAGGCTTTAGTCCCACAAGGAAACTTTATAGGGAAACCCAGAATAACTAATACTAATGGGAGCAGTGTTTACAAACTAAAGAGCCAATAAAACACAAGTGGATATTAAAACGAGGTTGGTAGTCCACCCTGGATTACTTTTATTTAAGCTAATGAAATAAGGAATGGAAAATAGAAACATTTTAAAAAATGAAAAAACCTTAGTTAAACAACTCTTTTTTGCAAATTGACTAATAAAACCCCATAATCAAATTTTCCTCCAAATACCCCACTGAGTGGTTCCCCCTTGTACCAAGTCTGACTCTTATCACATACTATGCATTAGGTAGGACTACTGAGTGCTTGTTTGCAGCCTCAGAAGGGCACAAAGTTTGGCTGGCTTGTAGATGGTGGTAGGGTCTATTGCTGTGAATAAGCAACTTCAGTAGTATGAGAAAGAATGTGCAAAGCAGAAATAGGTGGAGTCTTCTGAGTCTCGGTGTAAGGCTGAGGTTGTGGAGCCTAAATCACAGCAGGAGATTACCCAGATTTTTGCCTGCTTATGGCGCTACCTGGAATGTGAGAGAGTTAGGTTCAAATCTCTGCTCTGTCTGAGTGAGTGATTTGGGATAAAAATAAAACAAAACCCCTCCCTCTGCTCCCAATCAGACAGAGCAAGGACTTTAACCCTGGTCTCCCAACACTTCAGGCCAGTGCACTAACAATCAGGCTATAGAGAGCATCCATGGAAATTTTTTTTGAAAGGTCTCATTTTCATTCCAGTGTAGAACAAAAACAAATTTTGAAACATTTAAATGTTTGTAAAACTTAATTTCTTTTCCTGCCAGCCTTAGTTGCAAGTGGGGATTCTGTTTACATGAACCCAACTAGCTCCGCAGAAAATGGTTATCGATGCTCAGAAACAAATGATAACCCCATGAGGTTTACATATAGGAATCTTTTTTTAAGGGTTCAGAATTTTGTTCTTTTAGTCAAATATTGTAGAGCCATGACCAGGACAGGCCCCCCCCCCCCGCCCAAAAAAAAAGCACTGGTAAGAGCTGGGTGAATTTTTTTTGTTCAAAAATTATTTAAATGAAAATGGCCTTTTTTCCTCTAAAACTACATGTTTGAAGAAAATTTTGGGGGCTTTTTTGGGGGAAATCTTGATCAGCTTTTTCTCCCTTCTCCATCTGTTTTTTCTCTCCTCCCCACCATCACCTCTTTTTCAGGTGACAAAATTAAAAAGGAAAAAGTTTGGGTGGGGAGAGGCAGAGAGAAAAGATAAAAGCAAGAGAAAGGCAAGAAAATGAGATTAAAAAACAAAATATTACCAGTTTCAAAACCCCAAACATTTCCAGAGTATGCGTTTGTTGGTGAAAGTTTCAAAATGTTTCTCAAAACATTGTTACCATCTTTTAATCAGTTCTAGTACTGACTTCATAAATCTCTTATATAACAAATGAAGCTTGGTGATAACACTTAAATTATTTTCTTTTAACAAAAATGGTGCAATGTATAAGTTTACTGTTAATACATTAAAAAACAGGAAGCATTAAAATGTTAGAATATTTTAACAAAAACGGAATTAACTTTACATCTTATTATTTAGCATATATAAATGCTTTTATGGTAGCTGACTTTATGGCCAATACCAGAAATCTTCAGATCTCAAAGCGAGTCTATCTTGAGCTAAAGAGCCAGGCCTCTTGACTTGAGTATAACAAGTCAGAGAAAGGGCTGCATAACGTACGCAGTAAGTTATACTTTTATTTCTCAGAGATAATATACCATAGAATCAAACTAAGTTACAGTTAGAACATTTTTGACCAGCCCTATCAAAACTTATTTATTCAACAGAATTTTTCACAGGAAGTGTCTGCTTTCATTGAAGAAAATTTTTTCAGTTGGAAAACCAAAAATTCAATTTTGTGGTTTTGATTTTTTTGATGAAAAGCCTATTTTCTACTGAAAATCTTGAATAAATGAACATTATTTTGCTTGTTCCTTTTGGGGAGAAGGAGAGATTTTGTGACTAGCTCTTGGTACTATTATGGTAATAGTAATATTAATTCTTTAAGGAATAGTAAATATTAATACCAATAAATTGGATGAGTTCTATAACTCAGGCCTTTATTGTGCAGAGGAAATGCCCAGTGAGTTTAATGGGAGTTTGGCTTGCCCAAAAACTGCTGGATTATGCAATGTATTGGTTAAATGTATGAGCCCAGATTGTGGTGATATCCCTTACACACACTAGTGAGCAGTGACTCAGTGGAACCATTCATGTGATGAATGCTTACCAATTCGAGTAAGGAGGTCACAGTCTGACCCTTAAGCATTTTTGCTTTTTTATTTTTTTTTAGTAAACAGCTAAAACCTGTTTAAAGAAGAGCTACATCTGCCCTGGCTAATTGCATATCTGAGCAAATAGTTTTCAATACATCATTTATCCAGTTAATCTAGACTGTTTTTTCTTATCATAGAATATTTACAGGTAGAGCATGATTTCCTCATTTATTGGAGAGATTTTTTGTGTATTTTGTTTTAAACTTTGCTGATGGATTGTGAGTTGTTCACTCTGACAACTTGATGCTCGATATTCAAAATTGGAACAGTATTTTCATTTGGATTAGTCAGATAAGTCATGTGGAAAAATTTGTTTCCAAACTGGATGAGTGTGCATTATTGGTTATACGTATTATATATACTAAAAATTTTATATATGTGATTATGAAGTGCCAGTGAAACCTAATCAGTCAAGTTTGTGGGATGTGAACAAAAAAGGGGTGTGAAAATGGCTGTAGTGAATTTATTTAAAAAATTATTGTTTTTGGAAAACGTTTTGCAGAATTTTTCCAACCCTAGTTATTGCTTAAAAATGTGGATGTCATCTGTGTGCAAGGCTTGGTATTTGGCTAGTTTCTTGGAGCATTACTGTGAGTGGGTTGAGTACCTAGAGTGTCCAAACTCTGCATTTTCCTGGTGTTTGACATTACTAGTAACTCAAAAACAATACAACATAAACCTCAGCCTAAACTTTTTCCCCGAGCTTGATTTTCCCTAGGCTTTCTCTCCAGAACCATAACGCTCTAGTTTCCTCTTCCAAGTGAGCCACTCCCACCTCACTTATTGTTGGAGTTAATAAGAGTCACAGAGTCAGTAGAATTTCAACAACTTTAGGCAGGATACTTGCTAACATGGTGGATCAAGAGAAGAATGCTGCCACCCATGCAGAGAAAAAGGAAAAGGTAGTTTTACTTTAAAAAGAAAAAAAAAAACCTCCTGCAAATAATTTTTCAAATCATGGAAGATGTACGCATTATCAGCATTCAGTCCTGTATCTTGACTGACTTATTTGTTTTGCAGTATCGAATACTTAACCATCTTGCCTCTATGAGTATTAATGATGTATCAACAAATATTGTATGTTAGTTGAAAGATCACAATACTGATTAACATTAACCAATGCCTACTAGGGCCTTCTTCAAGGTTAAACCTACTTCTATTTTATTTTAGAGTTCTGAATTAAACTGGTTGGAAAACTAGTCAAACTTAGCTTGTATTCTCCACACAGAAGCTGGTCTAACAGCTGTCTCCATGGTAGAGAGCTTATGAAATGGGAATAATGTTGGTCTGTGGGACGTGCATTACTGCAAAAATGTTCAATGCATTTGGAAGTTATGCTGGCAGATTTTTTCAGTTGATAGAATGAAATAAAAAATAGGGTACAGTTGCTAAACCCTAATGTATTTTCCAGATTATGAAGCTTATTCTTTTGTCTCTTTACTGTAGGACAAGAAATATTAGCATGGCCTATTATATTAACTTTTTTTTTTTTTTGGCTAGTGGCAAGGCTTAATTAGAGCTTGTTTTTTTCAAAGTTGGAATATATAACAAAGTACTGAAAGGCTGTAAGATATGCAGCTAATATGTGAACTGCCTTACATGCCTGTGCAAGGGAGAAGAAGGGTAAAAGTGCCCCTCTACTTTCTTGCTTGGGGTACTCACATGAGTAGTAGCCCAAGAGGAGTGGGCAGAAGCAGCCTCAGCACTGCTGAGCATCTCTATGGGGAAAGGATGCGCATGGTTGAGAAGTGGGCAGAACACTAGCTCCATCCCCACCACCAATAATTCATGAGCAGATACTCACCAGCAACCACACACCACACAACAGAACCACTAACCAAGGAACCTATCCTTGCAACAAAGCCCGTTAACAACTGTGTCCACATATCTATTCAGGGGACACCATCATAGGGCCTAATCACACCAGCCACACTATCAGAGGCTCGTTCATCTGCACATCTACCAATGTGATATATGCCATCATGTGCCAGCAATGCCACTCTGCCATGTACATGGTCAAACTGGACAGTCTCTACGTAAAAGAATAACTGGACACAAATCAGATGTCAAGAATTATAACATTCAAAAACCAGTCGGAGAACACTTCAATCTCTCTGGTCACTCGATTACAGACCTAAAAGTGGCAATTTTTCCACAAAAAAACTTCAAAAACAGACTCCAACGAGAGACTACTGAATTGGAATTAATTTGCAAACTGGATACAACTAACTTAGGCTTGAATAAAGACTGGGAGTGGATGAGTCATTACACAAAGTAAAACTATTTCCCCATGTTTATTTCCCCCCCTCCAGCCCCCACTGTTCCTCAGACGTTCTTGTCAACTGCTGGAAATGGCCCACCTTGATTATCACTACAAAAGGTTCCCCCCCCTCCCCGCTGGTAATAGCTCACCTTAAGTGATCACTCTTGTTACAGTGTGTATGGTAACACCCATTGTTTCATGTTCTCTGTGTATATAAATCTCCCCACTGTATTTTACACTGCATCTGATGAAGTGAGCTGTAGCCCACAAAAGCTTATGCTCAAATAAATTTGTTAGTCTTTAAGGTGCTACAAGTACTCCTTTTCTTTTTGCGAATACAGACTAACACCGCTGCTACTCTGAAACCTATATTTTTACAGGAGAGGTTTTGGCCCTATATTCTTAATGCATGTTAGTTTAACATAATTTATACCTTTTTATTGTAGTAGCCTGTTCATCTCATCAGCCTGTTCACTTGTGTGCCTGATTGGTAGGTTGAACAGGATTAGTCAGTCACAGGCACCGCAGTTCAGTTTCAATACCCCATTGTTGGTGTAGTCATATATGTTGGGATCAAAATCGGCTGGTTTTTTTTTAATTGCAAACCTAGGCTTTTGGGAACAATATCTCTGAAATCTATAATATCCTATCAGATTGGACTAATGCTAGAAACCCAAAAGAGGTATTTTTAATGGAGACTGTAACTGATTTTTAAGTCTAGCATCATAAACATAAAGCTGCCATATTAACCCAGAGTCAACATTTCCTAAATCTAAACGTTGATGTAAAAGAAGAACTATGGACTCAAGGTGGGTGAGGTAATATCTTTTATTGGACCAACTTCAGTAGTAAAAATAAAATATATTACCTCATCCTCCTTGTCTCTCTAATATCCCGGGACCAACACAGCTACAACAATGTTGCATACAAATCTAGACTCAGTCATTTTAGTAGGAAACTATTTTAGGAAATTTTTCTGAATAAGTGTCCAAAACAGAATTTGCAGTTGTAAAAACAATCACCCATGCATCCACTTCAGGTCTGCAGTCTGCTTTGATAAAATAAGTCTTCAGATTAAAGGCTCATCATCACAAAGTTGTATATGGCTTTTAATACGGATGAGTCATTACACAAAGTAAAACTATTTCCCCATGGTATTTCTCCCCCCCACCCCACCCCCCACTGTTCCTCTGATATTCTTGTTAACTGCTGGAATTAGCCTACCTGCTTGTCACCATGGAAGGTTTTCCTCCTTTCCCCCCCCCTGCTGTGGGTGATGGCTTATCTTAAGTGATCACTCTCCTTACAGTGTGTATGATAAACCCATTGTTTCATGTTCTCTGTGTGTGTGTATATAAATCTCTCCTCTGTTTTTTCCACCAAATGCATCCGATGAAGTGAGCTGTAGCTCACGAAAGCTTATGCTCTAATAAATTTGTTAGTCTCTAAGGTGCCACAAGTACTCCTTTTCTTTTTGCGAATACAGACTAACACGGCTGCTACTCTGAAACCAAACATAGGTTAGTGACACATGCTGGTCATAATTGCTGTATTGGATATTGTGGGAATTTTATTCCATTACTCTAATGAAAAGAATACAGAACGGTCCAAGTCAGTGATGTTCTGCTGACTTGCAGTCAGAACAATATGTTTATCCTGAAACTCTTCAAACCACCTTAATTTGCATCATATTTGACAAGCTATCAAAAAAGCTTTTAGGCCTACAGGCTTTCTGTGGTGATTAGGAACATTGCTTAAAGAAAAGTATTTTATGTGCTGGTAGGACACAGATCTTGAAGCAACACTTTTAAAAATACAATTCCCATCACAACATAATCCTAATAACCACAAAATAAAAATAAAACATGAAAGAATTAACATTATGAATTAAAGGTGGCCAGGCATCCTTATTTCTTCCCCTTCCCACATCTCCTTGTTTCTACCTTCTTTTCTCAGGTAAAATCAGTTTTGCGTATGGTGTGTGTGGGTGTGTGTGTATTCCCCAGCATAGAAGCAAAAAAACAACCCCCCAACCCCCCCCAAAAAAACTTGATTAGAAAAATATTAAGGCTGAAAGTGTTTTTGTTTTTTTTGGGGGGGGAGGAGTGTCAGATAACACCCCAAAACAATGACAAAATTCTACATCTTTTAAAAAACTTCAGATGCAAGATGTTTGCAAATGCATAGGAAAATAATACATCCAGTTCCCTGCAGCTGTGTGGTGGCTTTTGACTTACTAGCAACCAATCTAACTCATGTCGCCCACCCAACTTCAACTTTGTATGCAAAAGACAAGTGGCATGATTTTTTTTGGTACTTTTGAGCAATGTTCTGAGTTAAGGGTGAGTTAGAGTTTTGGGATGGAGGTTTTAAAGGGGGCATGTGCTTACTGCATAAGTGGAGACAATAGCAGAGAAAAATGTGCTTAAGCAGATCTGGTGATGTGGAGAGCTTGAGGCTAAGATGCTATCTTTAGTATAGTTGAAGGAGCAGGAATTAGTTACTGTCTGGGCCTCTTAAGGAGGCCCAGAGTGGAGCATGGTTAGAAATTCAGGTGTGCACCTCCCTGGCCTCTTGCAAGTTTGAGCTGTCTCAGCACCTCACACAGACCCTAACAGAGCAGCTACACTGTCTTTGCTATTAGAAAATACTTGTACAGATGAGCAGATATTTCACAATCAATTAAAAAAACCCCCAAACATTCATACCCAGTTGGGAGAGTTCATCCTAAAGCTCACTGAAGAATGAAAGGGATGGCTGAAGGTTCCATGAAGCTGCTGTTGTAGTAATAACTTGTATAGATCACCACTTAATGTGAAAACATTAACCAGGCACCAGTCATGTGCCAGGGAAGGAATACTTTGAAATAAAATCATTCTATAACTTGTTTTGAATAAAGGAGGCAGCATGTTTCAGTGGTTCATGCTTGAGACTGGAAGTCAGGAGACTTGGTTTCTGGTCCAGCTCTACCATTGACTCTCAGTTAGCAAGCCAGTTAACCGTGTGGTGCCTCTTTTTATTCTTTTATAAATAATAATTAATTAATTAAATTACCCAGCCTTGTGAAGTGCTTTGAAATTCTGTAATGAAAGGTGATACAATATTTTTGTTGTTAAAATTATGGAGTGACATTGATTTCTAATTACAACAACTTTATTTTATTATGTAGCATGAGGTGGGGGAGGTTAAATTCTTAATTAAAAAAGTCTAAAAGAATTAATAAATAGCTATTACTTTGAATTAGAATTTGCTGGAAAATCAAGTAGCTTTTTTCTTTGATACAGAAACTAATTGTATAAGAATAATAATGACTTGCTGGAGTGACAACTTTTATTTCTTACATCAAGCAAAGCAAAGGAATATGTAGTTCTTTTTTTCAGAATATAATGCAATGCAATGCAAAGCAAAGCTGTGTCTTTATGGCCTTATCTATTGCTAAACATTTTTCAAAAGAATATAAGGGAGAGCAGGAGAGAAACAAATCTGGTTTTGACTCAGGGCAGGAGTCACTCAATTTTTTAAAAAAAATGGCTTTCACTGGCTTTCTAGGCCGTGCAGCAGGGGATCCATAAAGAATCCAGTAGCCTAAATTCTCCTTATCTTAGCAGTGGCATGTCAGGGCTTCTCCTTATGTCATCATGTTGCATGTGTCCTTTCCTGACACACATCTGGACTTGCTAGGATGAGGACAGCAATCCAGAGCCTTACAGAAATGAAATATTCAAGGCTGTCAGCATGAAAACTTCTGAGAGAAGGTGTAAAAACAGTCACCGTCTCCCCTTATGCTGAACAGTGGTCACCAAACTTATACGTCTCTGGAGGCTTGGGACGCTATCCCGAGGGCATTATCAGCATTTCTTGACCTATGGGTCAACATGGCCTGAGTCCTTAAAGCTGCATCCTGTAAGAGGAAAAATAAAGACTCTATCTAGTCATCCTCTTTGCTAAATAGGTTGACCAGCCTTGCATGGTGCAGAAGGCAATCAGTGTATTCTGATCAATTAAGGCATTTTGAGAGGAGCATATAAAAAGGGCCTCCCACTGAGAAATTCTTTTTTCCCTGGAGTGTTATCTTCCTTTACACATTCTATTTATAATCATCATCCGTTTTCTGCATGCTGGATCACAAGTGACCCAATGACATTTAATAGGGACAGTATAGCAAGGTTGCCGGTTTAGTCAGTAGGTCTAGTGGTCAGGACCTGCTGCTCCAGTCTGTCTCTTTGCCCAATGTTTCCAGGACCCCTGGATGGAGTTTAGCTGGGTCAGCTTCCTTATCAGGAAGCCTCTAGTCCTGCCCATCCCAGGGCTCAGCATATGGGAATCTGGGGTGGGTAGAGAGACCCAGGCCCTCCCACTCCACCAGGTCCCAGTCCGGTGCCCTGAACATGCAACAGCACGGGCTGGCCTCTGCTTGGCCCACATCTTTTTCACTTTTCCCTGGCCACTTCTTACCCCACATGATGTCTCAGTATGGGCCTGGCTGCTGTTTGATTATAGTCCTTTGCTTCAAACCTTCAGAGTTTCAGGGCTGATGCAGGCAACCCTTTGATGCCCCCACACATGATTCTCCCTGCCTCTGGAATGATGTCTCAAAGGTTGGGGGCCAGGGAGGAGAAGACTCGCAGCCATGACCTCCTCAGTAAGAGGTCCTTCTCTTGTCTTAGAAGAGTGCTTCTCCCAGAAATGCCTTCTTTCCTTCTCCCCCACCTGCTTGAGCTGCTGGAGGTTTTTTTTTTGTTTTGTTATTAATACTGCTCTTCTCTCCGGGAGCATGCTTAGCAGTGCCTAAGGGGTGGAGCTTTCCTGGCCCAGTACCACTCCAGCCTTTCCCCTGCCTTTGCCTTAGTGAGTGGTTTGTAAACCCCATCACTGAGCGGAATTGCCTATGTTTTACCATATTATACTGTATTAAGGACCTGGTGCCACTACTGACAATTAACATCCTCTTTTGAAAATCTCTATGTCCTATGTTCCACTTTTGGTGTGAAACAAGAGCACAGATCACCACAGTTCTGTAAATCTGAGAGTCCTGAGTCCACTGTATTATCCTTGTGGGACTGAAGGAGAGTGTGTGGCCGCAGTTTGTCATGTCAATTGGTGATCCAGTGAAGCTGCCCGTGAAAGCCTCCCTAAAACTTAAGCCATACACGGAGTCCTTCTCTGATGCTGTGCACTCCCTCACATATGCCTCTAGCATTGGCAGCATTGGCAAAGTTGCCATATTGTCATTTTCAACCTTCTCCAGTCTCCCATTCACGTGTCCCACCTCTGAAGTGTGTGAAGATCATGGAGGATAGGGGGGAGAGTTATTGCTGTTCAGAGCACTCTAACTTATTCTGAGAGGGGAGCATGGTGTACTGAGCATCTGTAACATAAGCCTTACCACATCCCAGTAGCCATGCCCTCCTTGCTGTACAGATAGGCTTGCTCATTGCAGCTGTGTCTGGAGGTGTTTCTTTTTTGATGAAATGGTACTGCTTAGTCATGTTTCCCCACTGCTTGGCTTCTCTGCCCTGAATTTCTGGGAATTTTAACCCCTCAAACTGCATTGTAAGGCAGTTTTATGTAAAATTGATAAGATAATATTAGGTTTCCTTTTCTGAGAGTATTTAATTTATGAATGTGATGTAGAAGGCTAAACTTTTAGAAACCTATCTTAGTCCTGGTCTACACTGGGGTGGAGGGGGGATCAATCTAAGTTATGCAACTTCAGCTACGTGAATAACGTAGCTGAAGTGGACGTACTTAGATCGACTTACTGTGGTGCCTTCACTGTGGTGCGTTTGCTGCTGCTCTCCCATCGACTCCGCCTGTGCCTTACATGGTGGTGGAGTACAGGAGTCGATAGGAGAGCACTCGGGGATTGATTTATCACGTCTAGACTAGATGCGATAAATAGACCCCCGCTGGATCGATCGCTGCCTGCCGATCCGGAAGGTAGTGTAGACATACCCTCAGACTCTGTGATAAGCATATCTGCAAAAGCACCCATTGTGTGTACAGCACTGGTAAGCTCCAGGCATGAACATTTATCCTCTGAAGAACTGTTGGTTAATATTTGCTATCTAATCAAATAACCAGAATGGAATAAATGGTGGAGAATTTCGATTCATGAGTAAGAGGTTTTATAACCTATAACAAGAGTCCCCAAAAATTTCCACAGCATTCATGTTATTGGCCTAAAGGTAAAGAGTTGAATATTGCGTTCCAAATCCCCGCCTTAAGCCATCCAGAATGCTAACGAGTTGAAAACCTGAGAGTTTATCAGATAATTGCCTCCCCATCACTGCTTCTCTGGGTCATTTGGAGAATTACTCTAAACTGGGCCATGGGAAAAATGTACAATATTTTCATGATAAGAAGCATCTTGTATAGACAGATGGCAAATAAAATGATAAACTGCTTCAAAGATATTAGAAAATATGTTGAATGCCTTAGCATATGTTTTGCCTTTGACCTGGGGGAGAGAAGTACAGGTTGAGAAAGGGTGTGGTCTCTAGAGATGTCAATTAGCTGCTTGGATTCAAGGATTTCCTTTCATTGCCTCACAAGTCAGAATCCACCACTACAATCCTGTCTTTGAAATTTGAAAGCATCACATGTTTGTTTGCTCACATTGCAGTTCCAACTCCATAGGTTGTAGGCTACAATATTGGAATTAAACTTCCAAACATTAAAAAGGAAGTAAATAAAGGGAAGGTTAATGGTCACTGACATAGCTATTGGCTCCTCTCCCTTTCGTTCTAAAAATCTTGATTTCTGGAAAGTTAATGGAATTAGGAAAGCATAAGGCTGTTGCTATTATCTTGTTATTGCCATATTCATTATTACTACTGTCAAGCAAAACAGCACTTCATAAAGAACAGCCTGTGTCTGTACTGGTGGTTAACCTGAGAAAGCTAATGATACTATTGAAAAACTCAAAGGGCACACAATCTTCTCCATTACAGAAAATCAAAATCATGCTAGAGATAGGGGCAAATGATTCTTCACTGTCCAATTTTTTTCTCTGCTTTCATAAAGGGGACATAAAGATAATGGAGCCCCATTATCTACCCCCCTGCTCCCAGTAGAATACCCTTAGTGCATGGGTTTTCCTGCGTAGCACAAAGCCACATCTGACAATCCCCATCATAGGATATGAGCTGAGTGAATCCAGGAAGGAAGAGGAGGGTGTGGCTGGAGCATTGCTGCATTTTAGGTAATCTTAGCAGGTCTTATTGGGCAGCTGAATATAAATTAGGGCAGTTCTGAGGTTTGTCTAACCTACCTATGAGGCCAGCAGACTCCTTGACAACCTAAGAATATAGGTAGGTCTGAAACCACAGAAAAGAAAATGTCTTCATAACAGGAAAAACTTCAGCTTTATGGATCAGAAAAACTTCTGAATTCTCAGGAGAGCTCAGCAAAAAATTAAATAAATAGCTTGATTCCAGGCTGAGATGTCCTTTCCAAAACTATACAGGGATCTAAATATAATATTTTACATACAAAGGACTGATCCAAGCCTATTGAAATCAATATCAGGTCCATGTAGCATCTTTAATCCAAGATCACAAAATGCTTTACAAATATTGAACGAATAAGCTCTACAGGCTCTTATAAAAATTTTACAGATGGCTAAACTGAGAAACAGGAAAGGAAAAGGCTAGATTTTCAATTGTCCACCATTTTTGGATGCCAAATTTGAGACCATTTTATTTTAGACTGTTTCACATCCTATTTCATCCCCACATACCTGCAAAGCAAATTCTCATTTAAAAATCTCCTCCATACTTCCTCCATCTATATTGGTGCCATACATCACCATGATATATTTGCAAATGCTAAATTACATGTGAATTTTCACTGCACTTTCAATTCTGCTGCATCTACTGCCTGGAATAGATTTTCTATCAGAATTGCAGCTGTCCCCCTTCTCATCTCTCCCTCCCAGACTTGTCTGAATTCATTCAGCAAAAGTATACTTAATGATTTATTCTAAAAACAATTTGTCAGTCCCCTAATATGCTGGTTTTGTTTTGTTTGGGAGGAAGGGTCTCAAGTCACCATTTCCAGTGCTGATACAAAATGGGGTTCACTCATTTCATTGTATTGAAAAGGGGGCACAGGTAAGAGCACAGGTTACAAATATTCAAGGGATTCTTTACCAGAATGACAAGTTTCAGAGTAGCAGCCATGTTAGTCTGTATTCGCAAAAAGAAAAGGAGTACTTGTGGCACCTTAGAGACTAACAAATTTATTTGAGCATAAGCTTTCGTGAGCTACAGCTCCATTGAATGCATCCGATGAAGTGAGCTGTAGCTCACGAAAGCTTATGCTCAAATAAATTTGTTAGTCTAAAGTGCCACAAGTACTCCTTTTCTTTTTACCAAAATGCTTGTTCTCATTTGGAAATCTTACAGGAAAGGAAGGAATCCCTGTCCCAGAATGTAGGTTATAAATCTTTGATTAAACTGTCTTAAAATAGTCCTATTAAATAGACCCAAAGTGCATTATGGCACTGAGGAAAAAGGAGTCACAGATTATTCAGCTGTAACTCTGAGAGAGCCTGTTATAACCATGCATTTTAATTAACCAGATCAGCTGAAGAAATGTTGTCTATACACTGCAGTGTAGCTGTCTGCCTTGTAAAGTACCCTGTCAATAAATAGAAGACTTCTTTTTCTGAGGCTGCCATTCCCCCAAGCCTTTTCAAGTACATAGAAAAAATGGAAGATTTTTTTTTAATAATTAAAGTACTATGAAATTAGCCTTTGGCAAATCTGCTGCCTTTTTCCAGTGTAAAGACATCTTGGCTGTAATATACATGTGGTACCACAATAAATCATTGACATTAACATTACAAATCAATTTGGTTGAAATGTGAGACTGCTACAAAACCCTGACAGCGGCAGCACTATCAAAATACAGAGTGGATTTAGGAAATCAAATGCTTTCTTCTATATTAATCAGAATACTGTTACATTAAGGCCAGTAACTCAGCAATAACCTAGACATCGATTTATAGTGCAGAACTCTTCTTTGAACATTATGATGATGTTTCATGTAAAACTTGTCTGGCTTGCTGGTACAGGTTTCATAACAAAGGTGTGAATTTTGGAAATATTGCTTGATTTTAGTTTTAAGGAAATCAATTGTTTCACTATAGCTCACGTCACTTATTACAAAATCAGTGTAGTTCTATTTGAGAACCATAAACAAAGGTAAGGAGTACTTGTGGCACCTTAGAGACTAACAAATTTATTAGAGCATAAGCTTTCGTGAGCTACAGCTCACTTCATCGGATGCATTCCGATGAAGTGAGCTGTAGCTCACGAAAGCTTATGCTCTAATAAATTTGTTAGTCTCTAAGGTGCCACAAGTACTCCTTTTCTCTCATTTCTGAGATATAAAACATTAAAACAGAAAAGAAGATTATGAAGAGTCAGAAAAACCTGACAAAGTAACGAATGGTAACATTTTACCCTATTATAAAAATATGCCTGACCTGAATAATCTTTGTAGATTGGGACTGTGGAATTCTTCCACTGTAACACAGCTCTCCCCACAGGCATGACCGCATTAAAAATCTGTTGGGGGTGGGGAACCGGGGTGAAAATTAATAAGAAGTCCTGTTGCTGACACATTGAAAGGAACAAGATAGTAAACTGTTGAGAAAATGACATGTTCCCCTCATGGTTGCACTTATTACTTTTTTCACATCCTTCCGTGGATATTATTAATGAACTAACCCAGAGCAGCCTTTCAATATCAAAGTGAAAATGCATGAGCTCAAGCATGTTCCACCACCTATCTCTACCGTTATGATGAAGAAGGAAGAAATTTTTTTTTTGTCCAGATCTGTTGAATAGAACTTTTCCCAGTTGCCTTAAAGTCACATTTTGACAACATCCTTTGTTCTACTTAAAGCCTCTTCTCCTGTACAAGTTCAAAGAACTAAACATACATAAAGAACCTCATGTTCTTCTGTGGCAGAGTTTTGCTACCTGTGGGTATCTACTAGCATAGCTTCCCACTGGAGCCTTTCTGTCTGCTGGCTGCCTGAGGAAGGAGATGAGCGTTTCACAAATTTAGCAGCTGTGACTGACTTCAGCTTCAAACAAATGTTTAAATAATGTTGCTTGATGGCAGGCTGCAGTAAGCTCCATGCAGTGGATGTCTGAGTTTCAATCAACACCACCATACCAGGCAGCTAGCAGTCAGACCGAATGCCACATTAGATATTTGGGAGTCCTGGGGATAGGGAAAGGCAGCCTCCCTTGGAAAGTGTTTTGTATACATTTAGGGAAGCTTGTATTTTGGTATCTTCTTCCTTTTTTTGATATTGCAATGAATATAGGCTAATTTCTTAAGCATATGGACTAAATGGAAATGATGAATACTTATAATGATTTCTCAGTACAGAGTCTGTGTCTGGGAGCATTTTCTTTTACCACCTCATTAATGACTTGGAGCCACTAAGGTTGACTTGGAGCCACTAAGGTTATAGTGCTGAATAAGGATTTAAATTTAATTGAAGTCCTCTGTTCTTTACTGACAAAATGTATTTTACATACTAGATGGATGTAATTAGTGTGA
This sequence comes from Dermochelys coriacea, assembly GCF_009764565.3. Classification (NCBI taxonomy): domain Eukaryota; kingdom Metazoa; phylum Chordata; order Testudines; family Dermochelyidae; genus Dermochelys; species Dermochelys coriacea. The sequence goes on along the minus strand of NC_050074.1, from coordinate 81,063,904 downwards.
TGAGGCTTTAAAAGAAATTGGCTTTGTTAAATTAAATATTTGCCATGCCAGTTTATATATGAAACCAAACCATACAAATCACTAGTTCTCTGGGATTGGGGAAAGAAACCACTGATTTTTATGTAGAGTTTCTGATATGGAGTAGCTTTAATTCAAAATACAATTAAAATCCAAATAAAACATAGTCTCAAGTTTGATTATTCAACCTACTATTAAAATTATTTTACACTGCCACAAAAAGATTATTCCTATTGTAAATGGACCATCTGATTTATATATTGTAGTAGGTGAAGAAAAGACAGCTTCCATTTTACAACAGAGAGATTTCTGTCATTGTGTTCTTATTAAAACAGTCATAAACACATCCCCAACAGAATCCTGATGGTTTATGCTACAGATGATTTAAGGACATGCAGTTCACAGTTACCTTTCTCACTACAAAGTCACCACCTTCTGGTCAACTGGGCAATAGTTTATTATTTAAGAGTAACTTCATGTTCGCCAATGACATCAGTTATAGAAATTCAGAATGTTGAGAGACTGTATTTGTGTTTAGATTTCCTTAAGCTATAAAATGAATGTTTGGAAAGAAAATATCTTTACTAGAAAATATCAAATGCATACTGCTTCCCAGAGCTAACTGCTCCCCTATAGCAGCTCTATTTTTATTTTTGACATTCTGTTGTTGAGAACCAATAATGAAGATTTAGAATTTGTAAAGCCTTAATGTGGGACTCTATTTAAAGGAAACACATATGCTTTTATCATATGTTCTTATAGCTATTCATTACAAAACATATTTTTATGTGGTCATTTTGATTTAGGTACATAGAAACTTACTATCCAAAATCATACATGTGTGAAGGGGAAGTGTTTTTTAAACAAGGGCAAATAAACTATGTGGCAATAGCAATGTACAGTATTATTAATACTACCAGGTAGATTTTGCTGCATGCCCAGTATAATGTTAACATTGTAGCTTAGAAATAACTGTCAAGTGTGATCTTGCAGTTAATATTTAATCTGAATTCAAATAGAGAAATAACAAAAAATAAGAAACTAGTTAATCACAGCTGCAGAGGCAATTAAGGACTGGCTCCACAGTTCCTACTCAGTACTGTATACTATGAATCTCTCTGGTATTATGAAATTGGAAGACAGTATATTGCAATGTGAATCACAGCTGCAATATGTGACCCTAATCTGTGAATGGTGAATTGCTAATATATGGTATGTATTTGTATTCAGTATACTACAGTGTGAATGAGAAGAAGCTGGTTGGAATAAGGTAATGCAGAATAGAACCTAGTGACTCATATATTACTATATTTCTAGAACACTGTGATGTAGAAGGATATTATACTCTGAGTAACATTCTGTGATTGTCAGTAGAAATCTAATATTCTGGAATATTAAACTGAATTTGGTACGCCTTAGAGAGAGGAAAAAACCTGTTCTCAAATAATCACTAAATGTTTTGGGTGAGTATGATAGGATTGCAATTAATAGTGGACTAACTAGCTTGGTTAAAATAAGAACTTCTGAACCTTTGTCAAACACTTAAACCAAGCCCCAATAAAACTTTTTTCTAAGGCTCAAATAAGTTCAGTTACTTTAAATATATAGAGAGAATCATCAGTAACCACTCTTTATAAGGTGGCAACTATCTTCCCATTATACATCCTATTTTCAACCACTTTCCTCCTCCACCAAAAAGCAACCAATTTTTCTGAATTTTTGCTGCATCTCATCCCAAACTAGAAGATAGATAGCCCATTGGTCCGACCCAATTTGGCCATTCTTATGTTCTTAGAGTTTCTAGGAAGACTGGTAAAAATCAGAAATGCTGGTATAAATAGATGTCAATGGAACTATGATTATACGGAGATGAGGACCTTGCCCATGGTGTCCTGAACATTTATTTGAAATTAATAACTCTTTCTGTCTCAGCCTAGAAATGGTTAGGGGAAGAATTGGATGCATGGGAAGAGAACACTGGCAGGGCATGGAGGGTGGGATGAAGGAAGTATAGGAGCCAACAGGACATTAATGGAGTGCGAGGGATTGAGTGAAGTTTGGAGGAGTGGTACAAAGAAGTAGGTGAAGGGACAGGGAAAAAGCAGAGGCTCTTATCTATGTTAATTTTTTTTTGAAATCTAATGTTAAGCACTTAATACAGCGAAGACTTCCACGCCGCCATCTCTTCCACTGAGATATAACTGCCGTCCCTCACCTCTGATAGACTTGCCAAAGCCTTCAGCAAGGTAGCCTTGCTTAGATGGGCCTTCTATAGACTGTCAGAGCAAAGAATCCCATCTTGTGGAGGAAGCTTAAACACCAACCAAATTCAAACTTTTCTGGGAAGATTTTAAGACACAAAGGGCAGTTAGATGCTCAACTCCAACTGAAAGTCAGTGGGAGATTTACCCAGCATTAATTGTGGCATAGGTGGTTAAGGAAGAATCATAGAAGTACTTCAAAATCACTTTGATACTCTTTTCACTGAGTATCCTTGTCATACCCATACACGGTAGCTGACAGCCTGCCACTTTGACATTAACAGAAGAATTAATACCTCTGAAACTCAGCATTGCTGGGTATAATATTATATCCTCACTGATTCATCATAACTAGCATGACATCATGACATCAATGCAAGAAGTCCTAAAAACCATTATGTGGGAGGTAACAAAATAGTTCAATGCAAAAAATTTGAATTATTCACAGATCAATTCATACCCAGATTTCCATGCAGATACCTGTAACATCTCCAGAAAATAACTCTTATCCACACTGAAGGCAGATGAAAGGTAAAAATGGGTAAAAGATTAGTATCAAGGTTTATATATGCCCAGAGCACTAGATGGGAATATTAAAAAAATCTAAATATATACATATTTTTGGAAATGCACAAATCTTTTTTCTCTGAGTAAGAACTCAAGCACTTTTTACTTAATCTTGCCCCCCTTTTAGCATATGTGTAACCACTGGGGAAATGGGACATGTACCCACAACCCTGTACTATAACTACAGGACTCATGCATTCCCACTCTTGAGCACTCCCCTGTTCAACTAATATTACATGGTGGCACCTACCCGAGCAGCCATTAAAAATTTACCAACAATTGCCACAACATGGTATTGACTATACCACAGTTATAACCTATTACAAATATAGGAAATGCTGCCATATGCCAAGAGACATAACTGTTAGAAAATGCTGACTTAAGGATGGTGACTGCTACATGCTCATTGCTTTAACAAGGTGTGCTAGTTTCTAAGATGTGAAATTTTCTAATTGCACTGTTAGTTAAAATATTGGTCCACAGCTGGTCATCTCTCTGTAGAGCTACTGCCAGAGTATCTTTAATTCATGTATTTCCTGTTTATAAGCCATTCAGAATAGTCATGTGACGAAACTTTTCTGCACCCTATTGTCCTCATGTCATGCCATTATGCCACCAGTTAGATTGGCTACCGGTCAGCCTGAGGAGAAAATTTAAATCTTTACCCATATCATTTTTTTCTGTGATAACATCAAATCTCGCAAGGCAAGATGGGATTAAAATCAAGGCATGAAATCACCAACGTAATGGGACACCTGAAGACAAACACCTGAGTACATACTTGTCATCACAGTTTTCTATCAGTTCCTCCTGAGTCAGAGTTAAATGAATGTTCAAGTAGATTAAGGGACACTGTACTCTAAAGTTGCCATCTTTCAGATGAGATGGAAAGTCAAAGCCATTGACTCCATCTGACCATTAAAGAGCTTGTAGTATTTTCCAGTATAGGTAGTGAGACTGGTGTCCTGGCTAAATTCAACCTCAGATAATTTGTTTCAGAATTCAGTTTACTTACATTCTTCCTGCAGTTTCAATTGGACACACTGGGTGAAAGATTGGACCACACTGAAGTCGGTGTCAAACCCTTTCATTGACTTCAGTAGGCCACTTGTTTGACCACTTGTTAAAAAACTACTTCTACTTTTTGGATAGAGTTGCTATGAGTTTTATTAAACAACTTCTGCTCTCCACTCCAGAGATTGCTGCAGTTCAGTGTTGGCTAGGGTTAATAAATGTTTAGTTAGGCTAAATAGCTAATGATTTCAAAGCTACTTGATATCCATTGACTAAGAAGCAAAGCATTAATGTAGTGAATAAGTCTTAAATCCCTTGGTTAATAGTGTTGTTGTAGACATGTTGGCCCCAGGATTTCAGAGAGACAAGGTGGGTGAGTTAATACTTTCTTTTATTAGACCAACTTCTCTTGATGGAAGAAATAAGCTTCCAAGCCCCACAGAGCTCTAACAAAAGAAAGTGTTGCCTTACCCACCTTGTCACTCTCATATCTTTAAGTTAGTTTTTGTGAATTCAATTCAGGTTTATCTGGATGGGCTTTACACTCCTGGTCAGAAAATTGGTTTGTTGTGCTTTCTCTAGCATGTATATTTTCCAGGTACTGGGCTTTTTCTAATTTGGCTTCAAGCTGGTTGAATGCCCTCCCCTTTGATATCTGATCAAGTGTTTCAATATTTTAAAATTGCATTTAAAATATTTCTCTTCTTTCTTGATTGAAATGTACTGCTATGTTTTGAGTTTATTTTATATGACATCTTGATGCTAGTTAATAGTGCTTTATAAATATATAATAATAATAATTTAATTCTTGCCTGCACCTTGTATTTCTTATATTATATGAAACTTTCATTCGCTGCTAGTGACGCAATAACATGTAATAACAATTACAGCCCTGCACATTTCTTGCCAGCATTTTTATACAGCTGCCACTTTCTTCATTCACTCACTGAATTAATTTAGATTAAGACTCATGCAGAAATGTGAAATAAATGTGATTGCAGTGCAAATGTGATTGAATATTTAGCATAATACAGAGTTGGAAGGGAACTGTCTTCTACTATTATGATGTATAGCACCAGACAAATTTAAAGCCAAAACATGAGTGTGAACTGAAATAGAAAGACACCTGTGATTAATCTAATCAGCCACTGGATGTCACTATGGTTCCACACAAATTCAGCTGAAAGAATATTTATCTAGAGTTGGGTGGCTAACTATTATGCAGACCATTAGAATATAGTAAACTATATCAAAATATCCAATCGTCTTTTCAGGAAAGTTATACAGTACATTTTTTAAATTACATTTTTATATCAGACTTCACCAGGTCACAGAGCCAGGAAACTGTGTCCGCCTCTCCCTTCCTTTATTACCTTTAGCCCAATGTTTACAGCCCTTGCCTGGGTTGTGGGAGACCAAGATTTGAATTCCTGCTCTGGATCAGGCACTTAAATTCATAGCTTCTCCCTCCTAGGTAGGTGACCTAACCACCAGGTGAAAAGCTGTGCTGGGATGAGTTGCTCTCAGTCTCTATTTTTGGAAACTGTTCCACTTCTTAGTATAAATACTTAAATATTCAGTGGAGCTGGAACTTGAACTCAGATCTCCCTCCTGCCAGGCGAGCATCCTAACTACCAGGCTATAATATAGTCTATTCTGCTCAGTCTCTCCTGTTGAAGCTGTTCCACATTGAAAAAAATACTTAAATGTTCAGTGTGCCAGAGAGAGAGAATGCCTCTGCAGCCTGATAATTCAATAACTTATCTAGGAGATAGGAGATGTGGATTCAAATCACTCCTCTGAATCAGGCAAAGAAAAGATTTGAATCTAATTCAAGTCTTGCTCCGGACTGGGATTGAAACGTGCGTGTTCTACATCCCTGGCAAGTGCCTAACCACTGGGCTAAAGGTTGTAAAGGGGAAAATGTGCTCCCACTTTCTCTCCTCTGACACTTTGCTGGCCTGAAATAGACTTTTCAAATTTGTGAGAAATCTAAACATTTTTGGAACTGAACCAAATATTTTCTCCTGATTTTTTCAGTTTGCTGGCTGAACTGAAAAATCAGTTATTCACCAGCTCTGTTTAGGGTTTCTGGGGTGCTGATTTTGTGCTTGCTTCTGTTCATATCACTTTTAAAAAATATAAAATCCAAATCCAAATCAAAGAGAATAAAAAATCAGTAGACAGGGGCCTGGCCTACACTAGGAGATTACTTCACATAGCTACGACTCAGGGGTGTGTAAAAAATCCACCCCCCCGGAAACATAGTTATACTGACCTAAATCCTCATGTAGACAGTGCTAGCTCAATGGAAGAATTGGGGAGGTGGGGGTACTCCCTCTTGTTGGCATAAGTAGTGTCTATATAGGTATATAGTGTCTATATATCTACATGCCTCCAGCTTCCATCCAGGACATACCACACAATCCATTGTCTACAGCCAAGCTCTAAGATACAAACACATTTGCTCCAATCCCTCAGACAGAGACAAACACCTACAAGATTTCTATTAAGCATTCTTAAAACTACAATACCCACCTGCTGAAGTGAAAAAACAGATTGACAGAGCCAGAAGAGTACCCAGAAGTCACCTACTACAGTACAGGCCCAACAAAGAAAATAACAGAACACCACTAGCTGTCACCTTCAGCCCCCAACTAAAACCTCTCCAGCGATCATGAAAGATTTACAACCTATCCTGAAAAATGATCCCCTCACCTCTCAGATGTTGGGAGACAGACCAGTCATGCTTACAGACAGCCTTCTAACCTGAAGCAATACTCTCCAGCAACCACACACCACACAACAAAACACTAACCTAGGAACCTATCCTTGCAACAAAGCCCGATGCCAACTCTGTTCACATATTTATTCAAGTGACACCATCATAGGACCTAATCATATTAGTCATGCCATCAGGGGCTCGTTCACCTGCACATCTACCAATGTGATATATGCCATCATGTGCCAGCAATGTCCCTCTGCCATGTACATTGGCCAAACCGGACAGTCTCTACACAAAAGAATAAATGGACACAAATCTGACATCAGGAATCATAACATTCATAAAACCAGTAGGAGAACACTTCAGCTTCTCTGGCCACTCAGTAAAAGATTTAAGGATGGCAATTTTGCAACAGAAAAGCTTCAGAAACAGACTCCAGGGAGAAACTGCTGAGCTTGAATTAATATGAAAACTAGATACCATTAACTTGGGTTTGAATAGAGACTGGGAGTGGCTGGGTCATTACACATATTGAATCTATTTTCCTAAAGTTAAGTATCCTCATACCTTCTTGTCAACTGTCTAAATGGGCCATCTTGATTATCACTACAAAAGTCTTTTTCACCTGCTGATAATAGCTCATCTTAACTAATTAGCCTCTAACAGTTTGTGTGGCAACTTCCAACTTATCTGTATGTATATATATTTCTTCTTAGTATATGTTTCATTCTATGCATCCGATGAAGTGGGCTGTAGCCCACGAAAGTTTATGCTCTAATAAATTTGTTAGTCTCTAAGGTGACACAAGTACGCCTGTTCTTTTTATATTGAAGTGGTGCAGGTGCAGCTGTTCCCCCATTGTATTTTAAGTGTAGACATACCCAGGAATATAGTACATTATATCTGGAGTGAAGGACCTCAGGTTCTGATCTGTGACCAAGGAGCACTCTTTTGGAGGAGGAATAGGAGAAGGCATCACTGGCTTCAAGCCACATTGGCGCTCCCCTATTTCTGGAGTGTCCTGACACTACTCAAGTCCAAGGTGTAAATTAAGGGTACCTGGAGATCACTGGCACATAAGGGTATCCTGTCCACACCCACTTCCTCCAGTCAAGCCTATACACTGGCAATCTGGTGGGTTGGCATAAAAGGGACTATGGCTGCTGTACAACACCTGTTGATTTCTCTACATAACAGAAATTCTCCAGTTGCACAGTTTAAGGTAGCTTTATGACAGAGTGGCACAAAGATGCCCTAAGTAAAGCAAAATCTGGGCCAGGATCAGAGTTATTTGCTCATATCTGAAGAATGAGAAGAACCGTATGATCCTGAAATCTTAAAAAACCTCTACCTCTTTTTCAGGAAAGAAGAGTCTTTTTAACCAAAACTTACTGTAATTCAGGGAATTAACCCTGTAGGACTCGAAATCAAAACGGTTAGGATTTGCGACACCAGGACTGTGCGGTATAGACAGCCAAAAGGAGTGGTTTTATCACAGTTGTTAAATTGTGTAGCTAAATGGTAACATGGTTTGGTCAACCTAGGACTCTACCTAGATTCAAACATGGTATTTTTAATCTGTAGATAACATGGTTTGAGGCTAGAGTAAACCTTTTTATAACCCGTTGTCACCACAACTGGATTTAATAACCATTATTCAACTCAGGCCTCTTAAGCTGTTCAGTTGGGGACTGTTGGCACAGGCCTTTATGTTCTGCACAGTGAGCCAGCAGTTTCTTTTTCAAATAACTGTAGTGATAATTACCAATCCATCTGTGTTTACCACTGAAAATATGTGAAAATGTAAATATAAACTATTAGGCATCTTTCATATAATAATTGACTAAATTACCGTTCTAATCATGTCTATACTTTAATATAACATGTTGAATTTTCATTATTATCTAACCATCTATGCTGAAGAATTTAGTAATAATGGTTTCAGTGGCTGGTATTTGAAGAGACTCCGTAGTTGGCCTCAGTTTTGTGCCTGTATTTCTTTCACACCGACACGCACCTGGATTTTAAAAAATGCAGTTTGTTTTTACATATATTTGCCTCTGGAAGAGATTGTAGATTGTTTTCTATTTAGTATTTTCTTCATGTATAGTCAGATTGAGGCATTAAAAAACTTGACACATTTTTAAAAGTCAACCTTATAAAATATTTTTAACTTATTCAACATCATATTTCACTGAGGACACAAAGTTACTTAGAACATGTACTGAATATTTTTATATAGAAATGATCCTGGATTAGTTGTATAAAATAGATTTTTCTAAGTATATGAATCACCCCAAAATAGCATTCTTTATCCTTTCATTTTTTGGTAAATGTATTTTTTTCTGTTTGGCTGCATATAGTGTTAGTCACCATTTCAGGGACTGGTGAAGCCAAAAGTACAGTAATGCCTTTTAATCCTGTCTTTCTGGCAAACCCTAATCCTTCATTTCAGTTATAGGCAAAGTTTGCTGGTAGAAAATGTAGTTCTTTAATGGATTTAGATGTGTTCATTTTACTGACATTTTATATAAATTTCAAAACTACAACTTGGAAAAATTATATTATGTTCAGCAGTACAGTTTAAAGTGCACCAAGCACCTGCATTATTAATCATGTTGGAATCTAAGACTCTTTGCACTCAGTAAACATAGGTACCAGAATTACATGGTACATGGTTCAGTATTTATGAATAATCCACTCTCTATTATTTTCTGTTTATAGACCTTAAAAAAGAAAATAATTTTACTACACTAAAATGAGCTTAAGTGCATTAGTGCTGTTTAAATGATGCGTTCTGACCTTGTTTCATGGTATCTAGCATAGTTCAAGGTGATTTATTTTGATTATTTTTTCCCAGTAAGCAAAGAATCCACAAGAATACCCTGTTAAAAGATTTTGATTTTTCTAATCTGCTGCAGTGAAACTGCGCTGTAGAAACGTTCCCTCCCAAGTGGTCAAAAGACGTGCAATTTACTAAGCCAATCAAGTTACAAAATAGAGATAATGTAATTACTGATTACTTCTTTAATGATGCTGTTCTATTTTGAAAAATGAGAAAGAAGAGAGTTTAAAAGATCCCTTTGGTCTAATATGTTAGGGTTATAACTTATTTTTAATATATGGGTGATGGTATATTGTGCAATCAATACAATTTGTCAATGACTTTGAGGGAGAGGGACAGTGATCAGATTACAAATAGCCATCTCAATTTGTCCTGAAACATACTGATGAATGACTTCATGTTAAAAATTAATATCTATGAATTCTTGTAATGTCAGCAGGGTTCTGATGATAAAATCATTTGTCTTTTTTTAAGATCATTTAGATGCATTCTTCCTCTGGTTAGAGAATAACCAATTTTCATTGTAAGCTCTTTCAGTTGCTGTGTGTTTCTAAAATGTACCCTGATTGGCTTTCTAAATACTTGAAACTTCATTTAGCTATAACATGGGTGGTATGCAAAGCACATCCGGATACTCTAACGAGCACAGACCACAATAAAAAAATGAAGAAAATGACAGATTTAATGGTTTGATTACCACATTAATGTCTTTGACAGTCTTGAAAAGAGAATTTCTAATAAGCACCCAAACAAATGTTTGCAGGAAGTGGTCTTGCATTTGCTACTACACATTTGAGTTCCTCTAATTACATCAATAAGGAATTTCTGCGCCTGGTTTAATGAATGCCTTTTGACTACTTTCTGAAAGGCAACTGGATGTAAGAAGGGATAAACACTGGCACCTTTTGTATGAAGCCACATAACAGATTTCTATTAGTAGTTATCAGCCCGAGAAACTCTTTGTATTTTCATACAATACAGTAAACTGCATTCTATATTCTTTTCTGTTTTCTTTATTAAGCCTGGATTTTTCTCTCCCCTTAGCTTTCTGTGACACACACTGGTCTCCTGAAACTTTTACTTAACACTGGCTTTTTGATCATGCTTTACATGGCACAAAAATCAGCATTCTTTCAGGGCTGTTCCTGCACCATCTCTAAGCTTAAGCAACTCTAGAATTTATATGAAGCTATAGTACCTGGCTCATTCAATGTCTTCATTCATAAAGTGAACTTCAAAACATTTTCTTTGCATTGTTGTCATTTTCTCCCCAAACAGAGGCACACTCAATGCAGATGCGGTGGATTAGTTATGAAAGAAGTTTTCTATTTGAAAACAAGTGAGATTTTAATGAAATCAGTAGATGGTCTGTACAATAGAGCTGAAGCTTCACATTATTTGTGGTATTTAAATTTCAGTGAGTTGATTATGTATGAGAGTAAAATGACCGGTATTATGAATGTACCAAAAAAGTGACATGGAAGTGCTGTGCCAAAGGAGTGAAACCCCCCCACGTCCCCTTTACAGTCACTAGAGTTCAGTAAAGTCCCACTATTTCCCAGCTTTTAAAAGCTTTTTTTTATCTCAACGGTTCATACCTCACATTCCCTGGAGCCTGATTTGTTATACGTGCAGGGTCCTGTTCCATTCAGCAACATCTCACTGGTTTCAGTGTTGGTAGGTTTATAATCTACATAAAATTCCTGTGTAGTTGGAGTCATTTGCTTCAGTGACTGTCGTTTTCTTTTCCTGTGCCTTCTCATGAGAGAGTGTTGCTGCAGCTGCTTCATACTGGCTGGGTAACGCTTCCATGACACATAGATTACAAGCAGTATCACAAGCACAGACAAAAAAAGGGCCACACTCCCTGCTATTATTTTATGAAGGGATGTGTTCTGTGTCGTGCTCGATTCTGAGCTGGATTCGGTGGTTTCCGATAGTTGGAGGCAGAGGAGACTTGCTGTCATGTTTAGCCTGGTGAGTTTTGGTTTAAATGTTGGCTTTAGGGGAGCTCTTGCTAATTCAACCTCTATGTAGTCTTTTGCCACAGATGCTGTAGTTTTTCACTGAATCAATAACGTTCACCCTTGCAGCTCTTTGGGGCTGGCACAGATAATTGTATTTTCCTCAGCCCTTTAAAACTTTTTAGCCAGTTTAACCAGAGAGCAAATGTTTCTGCTGCATTCCCATATATCCCGCAAGGCTGATATCATTGAGGGATATCCAAGATCCAAAATTTCTTACCAATAAATGTGAGCTTGTTTGAATCCAGGTTGAGGCGCTGTAAATTGGGCACACACTGAAAAACACTAGGTCCACTGAAAGCTTCTATTTCATTACCAGATAAATCAAGCCTTTGTAATGAGCTCCAGGTCCAGGACATAGTTTGTCCTATCACACTGATTTTATTCCACTGTAAATAAAGGTTTTGAAGGCTGACTAGTCTTGGAAAAAGTGCCAGGTTGAGCTTAGAAAACTGATTGTGCTCCAAGTGAAGCTCCTTCAGCCTGATCATGCCTGCAAAGACATTCCTTGCTAAACTTCGGATGCGATTGTAACCCAGATCCAGAAGTTCAAGATTCCTACAATCTTGGAATATTCGAACAGGGATGGTTCTTAGGGAATTGGATCGCAAATGTAAACTCAGCAGCTTCCTAAGCCCTGAACTGTTCAGATCCCAGAGACTGCAGCTGATTGTATGACAGATCCAAGTTACGGAGATTAGTCACAGGTCTGAAGGTATTATTAAGAAAAAAGGCGATTCTGTGGAACTCAGGATCAACTCTTTTAGTCTGCGTATTCCATTGAAAGCATTTTCGTCAATATTGCTGATGTGGTTATGGTCTAGATACAGCCAGGTGAGCTGATTTAGACCTTTAAACTGATTATGTTTTAGTTTTTGGAGGCTGTTATAGCGAAGGGACAACCTAAACAACCAGCAGATATAGTCAAGGGTATCTCCTGTAATTTCTGAGATTCACATATACCATTTTTCCTTCACACCTACAGCTCTTAGGGCATCCTCGTTCAGCAGAAGAAGCATTGTCAGTAATACAGTAGGGGCTAGTACCAGGGCTACAGCTGATTCCGCTCAGTAGCCTAATTACATTGAAACCTGGAAATAAAAACAACTTAGAAAAGTTATCCCCCCAAAAGATCAGTCATTTTAAAAATCATGCTAAGAATCTTTCTTTCTTAAAAATCATTTAAAAAATTTCTAGCTTGACAGCTACTTTGCACATTATTTTCTTTTACTCAGATTTAAAAAATGTCTTTATAAATATTGTAAAATAGTTAAAATGTCTATTGATTACATTTATTTAAACTATGATCCTAATCGTATCAAGGTAGATCTATAAAACAATTAAAACAGGGTCTATGCAGAAGCTACAAACTATATATTTAAAAAATGAAAAACATACCCATCATTTGTGTTGTTCAAAGGTCGTCCTTAGGTCTTTGTTTTTGCTTAGGGTGCCACAAGCATGACAGTCCCTGTCAGCTGCACTGTTGTGAGTCAGGGCTTGCTGACACCCAGGAAGAAAATTGGACCCCTTGGGAGATGGACTGATTTTGGAACATTATTCTTGCCAGCCATGCAGAACACTCCAAGAATAAATAAATCCCACACAACCATTCACAGCAAAATGTCAGATTCTTCCTAGGTAATAGGATCTTCATGGATATTACGGTTTTGCATCTTTACAGTTGGAAACCTGGCTTTTAAAATTTCTCTTTATGTGAAAGCATGATAGATTCCTCAAGCAACAATTAGCTATCTGAATTCACACATCTGTATTCCATAGTATAGCAGTTATTGTAGTTAGCTCCCGATCCAGCTATGAAGCTGCTTTGGAGCACAGAATAACAGAATAACACCGTACAATGAACAAGCTCTGTTCACTTCTGCATACTGTCATTCTGAAAGCTCCTCCGACTGTTGCTTTGGTTCAGTGAATGCAGTCTTATGTATAGCTGCCCCCAGTGGTGAAGAATAGTATGGGCATGTGCAGAAATGTCTTTTCTTTTATCTCGCAAATGAGTAAACTCTGCTGGGAAATGTGATTGTTCTGGGTAACTAAATGGGAGTGGAGTGGTCAGCTTCAGTGGGAACTAACAAAATATTCCGAAACTTACAAATCCTCTGTCTCTTTTGATTCTGTCAAAGAGTTTTACACAACACCACACATTCGGTTTTCACAATAACTCACTACTTTTTAACTACATCAACTACTTAGTGTGCCTATAATCCAGCATTTATCAAGGATAGACTATTTATATCATGACAAATATTTTTAGGCTATCATTTTGCCTTTTGCCTTTTTTAAAAAAAATCACAATGGAAAGGAAGTTGGGGATAAAAGTATCAGGTTCATTTTATTTCATAACTTGTTATCACAATATTAACTGTTTTTAACTAAATCTAGCTTGTGTTTAAAATATAGTCCTGTGAGCAAACGAGCCAAATAGATTCAACATGGAATCTGGTCCCACTGATTTTGTCATATTAAGTAAAGACATGCTTAGGAAGGTTTTTAATGTGTATTTACTGTAATTAAAGAACTTTTAATGTGTATAATTTAATTTAACAAACCCAGGAATAGATTTTTTACTTCTGTACAATCTAAAGAACATAAATATTAAGATATAAATACATATATGGCTAACCCTTATGTGTGAGACCAAGAATCCTCCATCCTTCCCCTTTCTCACTGCATGGGATTAAGGAGCCTCTACCCCCGTGTGACCTGTTGGAACAGAGCCTTCTTCTTTCCACTGCATGCTCAATGCCAAGGTCTGATGCAATTATAGCACTGGGGCTGCCACTGAGATTCTACCACCTTCCGGATACATTCTTCATTGAGGGGGAGAGAGTAGGTGGAACAATGGCTCAGTCTGCTGCAAGAGGTTAGCCAGAGCAAAAGAGTATAGCATATCCTTTAACGGGGTGGTGCTGATTGCATTTCCCCCAAATGTAGCTGGCGAGCTCTGAGCTCTTTGAGGCAGAATACCTTCAGTGATCCACTGGGGTACTGTGGCTCTGCACTTTGTGCCTTACTATGGGCTGTGGCTTGTGTCACAATGAGGCCTCTTGTGATTTACAATCAGATGAAAGCATACAGCTTCATGTAACACAATTCCTTCTGAAACATACCACATTTTGAAATGTGATCAGTGCACTGGGAATGTTCTAACATTTTACATTACGGGTTCTAAACAGAGCATGAAAACCCTGAGGTAGTTTTCTAACATTCCCCCTTACTAGGCATGGCTTTATCAGTACTAATACCAAAACCAATAATACAGCATAAATCCCAACCAGAGCTTTATCGCTGAGCTTGCTGCTCCAAGGATTTTCCTCCAGGATCTGCTCTGTCCTCCTGCTAGGGACCACTCCCATCTCTCTGGCTGAACCACTCCCATCTCTCTGGTTGAGCTAAGGAGTAGACTCAGCCACCAAAAGTAAGCAGAACTTCAGTAGCTTTTTTCATGATTCTAACGATTGCCAATAGGGTGAGCAAACAAAAGAGCCCTGCCATCCTGTAAAGTCTGTTATTTCTACTTTATCAAGTAGAAAATAGTGATGAGACATTGCTGAATGGAGCAAGTGTGGAACATGATGTTTAATTGCTTGTCAAGTTCAATTTTCTTAACTGAATCTTTTTTGAATTATACAAGCAGAAAAAGTGCCAGTATCTGATAACCACTTTTTCTTCACTTGCATTTGTGTCTTCAGACAGCTGAACAGATTTTGTTTAAAATTGGTGCAACCAAAATCACTTCCACCACAAGACCTTGTATACCAAGTTTCAGCATAACATTTTACAGCCAAATTGTAAACTTTTGAAAATCAGAGGCTTTAACTGAAGTTCTGACTATATCTTAGCTATGAAAGCCCTGAGAATTTGTGCATGATTGGCCAGCTTCACATCTCATTGACAGTGGTATACAACGGTATATGGTGCAACTGATGTCAGTGGAGTTACCTCCCAATTTACAGAACGTGAGAAAAGAATCGGAACCCAAACTTTTTGGTTGACTCTTGTTCTACACCCTGGTTTTCTTCACTTTTTACGTATAAAACTCCCTTTGTAATAATGATGGCATATAGGTTAGAGGGATTATTGCAATTTTAGGGTAGCTGAAGTATAGCAGTATCTTCATATAAGTACAAAACTCAAAATTTAATAACGTCATTGTGAATTAATTTATATTATTTATACATTAGTATTCCGCAAGGTTGCTCCTGAATGTTGATATTGTTCATAATGGATTGTAAGTTATTCACTGTATTTTGTCCAATCAGTTTTCCATTCTGGTCCACTGGGAACAACAGTTCCAAGCAAGAGAAGACTGCAAGTAGCAGAAATCTTGAGGGCCACACACCAACTGGTAGTTGCTGCTCAGAGGGAATGTTTTGTCACTTTTCTTTATCTAGTAGGAAGGTGTCTCCTGAGATGTCCCAAAGCCCTGGAAGTTTCAGTCAGTTTGTTTTTGTGACTTTCTCAGGAATTTCAGGAATTCTATTTTGACATAGATATGAATTCCACAGAAGCTGTGGAGGACAGTATATCTCATTAGTCATGAAACTGTGCCTTAACAGCTATGCATCTACTCTTTGAGAGCTAACTTTTTCTTCTAGGCTTTGACTACATTGGGAAAATGAAGTGTGTCAGCAAATGTGCTAGCACCTTCTTAAACCTGACTTAGCACCTGTAACGGGTGGATCACAAAACCTCTTTGGGACTGCCACCTGATGTGCTGGGACTACCTCTGAGCCCGTTTTCCCTGCCAGCTTGGGACTTCAGTACCTTGCCTTGTTTGAGTCAGACACGCTTGCCTGTTACAAACACAGACCCAGTCTGAACCACGTCCCCCACAAGCTGCAGGCTTAACTGAAAAGCTCTTAAGAAGTGCCCCTGTCTCCAGCACTCAGATACCCAGCTCTCAGTGGTGTCCAAACACCAAATAAATCATTTTACCCTGTATAAAGCTTATTTAATAAGTAAAAGTGGTTTTATTAATATAAAAGTAAGATTTAAGTAGTTCCAAGTAATAACAGACAGAGCAAAGTAAATTACCAAACAAAATAAAATAACACACAGAAGTCTAAGCCTAAATACGGTAGGAAACTAAATGCAGGCAAATCTCACTCTCAGAGGATGTTCCAATAAGCTTCTTTGACAGACGAGCCGCTTTCTAGTCTGGGCCCAATCTTTCCCTGGTACAGTCTTTGTTCCAGCTCAGGAAAGCTATAAAAGGGGGTGGAACAGAAGTAGCTAGGGGATTTCTGCAGCCCCTTTGTTCTGTTCCACCCCCTTATATAGCTTTGCACAAGGTAGGAATCTTTTGTCTCTTTGGGTCCCCACCCCCTCCCTCTAAATGGAAAAACCCCAGGTTAAGATGGATTCTAATATGGGGTGACATAGTCACATGGTCCTGTGAGACCCCAAGCCTTCATTCTTCCCAGCCTGACTCACAGGAAGGCTTGCAAGTAAACAGAGCCATCTACAGTTAGTTGTCCCAGTTGATGGGAACCATCAAGATTCCGAACCACCATTAATGGCCCACACTTTGCATAATTACACTAGGACCTAAGAGTTGTATTTCATATTTCTAGTTTCAGATACAGAATGATACATTAATACAAATAGGATGACCACACTCAGTAGATTATAAGCTTTGTAATACCTTACAAGAGACCCTTTTGCGTGAAGCATAGTCCAGTTACATATATTCACACTTATTAGCATATTTTCATAAAATCGTATGGAGTGCAACGTCACAACACCTTGTTAAACCTGACTTAGCAACTAGCATAGACAAGATGGACACATTTTAAATGTGTTAGGCGTAGAACTGGATGAATAATTGATTTTTTTTAACTGAACTGCGGCTATTGTTTTGATTCTTTCTCTGAACCAAATCCAGCACTTCTAACTTGAGAGCAAAGGTGGTCAAACTGCCTAGAATATGCTCTTTTGTGCTATTTTTTTGTTTTGGATAATGTAAATGCTGCCATAAAAGACGATGGAGTATAGATGCCTTCAGTGACACAAGGAGATGCAAACTGTAGCCCCCACCATGTCTCTGAGCCAATAGGAATAGATACATTCCAGAATACATTCAGCTCTGGAAAAGGACAGATTGAGCATCTCTGCCCTCCCAGATGCTTCAACCCACTGGATTTTCACTTCCTGCCTGGGCCAGCTCAGGTCACTTTTTGTGGCAGCGCTGGTTCACTGCAGCTTGGTTACCTTGCATGCTGCAACACCCTCAGGGAGGATGCTCCATCACCAGGGCCCAGCAACTGGTTACACTAGCGGAAGCGGGCATAGCCAAGGGGTGAATCAAGTATCTTATATTGTTTGTGAAACCCAGTCTGTGTAACCCCCATAGAGCTAGTTTGGAATTGGGGCAGTTTAGGGAGTACAATAAGAGAAGTCCTTGCAATTTTTCAGGCTCATTAAAAATAGCTGGGACATGCAGCAGCTGCCACCATTTCTGTGAACATTTGGTAATAGAGGTAGGAAGGCAGCACATGGAGTAAATGATTTGTGAGGCCCACAAGTGCGGGAAGAAGGATAAATGAAGATAGTTACAAATATTTCCAGGACTATATCAGCATAGGGAATCAAGTGTTATCGGATTTTGCTCACTGAAATAACAGTAAATATTCGCCTGTGCCATCACGGGCTTCCCATCTTCCACATTCAGTGTTCTCTATGTAAGAGGTGATCTTTTTTTGTTGAAGCATTTGATCAGAATGAGTTTTTGGTAAATGTTTTAATTTCTGTAAGTCTGCTAAGAAGTCCACAAGCTACGGTTACTTCACCTTCTGAAAGCCACAAGGATCCTTGCCCACTACACTACCCTCATATCCCTGCACAAATCCCATAATGTAGGATTCTGGATTTAGAAGTTTGTATCCAGAGATACAGTTGCTATATCTATCACCACTTGCTTGTTTTTTAAACACACATACCTGTTCAGAACTGTGGTTGACAAATATCCTCACATTACTCTTTTTGGATTCATGAAGTGGCTAAATACGCCGTTTATTAGGTGGTGTTTGGCAATAAGGAAGGCAGGAATCAAGAGGGTTAGCAATTGTAAGTTTGTTCTAAATTGTATTGTAGTGTGTGATCACTGTCCAATTAAAGGTAGGTAAGTCTAATAAGATGTGTTCATCATTTTTGGCAGCACTGATTAAAGTACCTGCTGTTCTTTGAGGATAAGATTAGAACTGGTTAAGTACACCAAACAGGCTATAAACTCCCAACATAAACATCTGATCATGGGAACAGTGGAGAGATACAGACAGGATTTGGCAAGGGCTGAGAGGAAGAGGAAAAGGAATGTAGCGGAGGGTCTAGGTTTAGGTTAGAGTGTAGGTGAGGCAGAGGGGATGAGGTGAGAAGGTTCAGGTTCACATGCAGGATGCAGGTGTATGGGGATTCTACAGGTTTCAGAGTAGCAGCCGTGTTAGTCTGTATTCGCAAAAAGAAAAGGAGTACCGGTGGCACCTTAGAGACTAACAATTTATTAGAGCATAAGCTTTCGTGAGCTACAGCTCACTTCATCGGATGCATTTGGCATCCGATGAAGTGAGCTGTAGCTCACGAAAGCTTATGCTCTAATAATTTGTTAGTCTCTAAGGTGCCACCGGTACTCCTTTTGTTTTTGGGGATTCTACAGAGGATGGTAATGGATGGAGGCATCAAAGTGAGACTTCAGTGCAGTACCTGAAGAGAACCTGGGTTTTTACATAATGAGGAAACTTAAGTGTTAGGCAAGGGAGGCTCAGTCTCCAAAGAAGAGCTTCCTTTGTATGGCTAATATCCTTGCCCTCACCTTGCCTAATCTCCTTGTAGGTTAAACCATCCAGAGGTACAGGCTCTGTGATGAGCTGAAGGGAGACCAGAAGCAGGAGGGGAACCATGCTCTTTCCTGTACCATCACTCTCTGCATTTTGCCTCCTAGGCTTTGAGTGCTTCAGAGGACACTACCCACATCAGTCAGTCACGGCCTTGATACCCCAGGATTTCCCCAATTCCATGCAGGGCTACACAAGGCATTGTGTTCTCCATGCACGGTTACACACAACACCAAAATTATGCAAGGATTTAGCAGTTGCAAACATTCCTTCATTGTGTGCAACTATGGATGGAACACAGTGGGCTCTGTGATGCCCAGCTGGCATACAAGAATAGGAAGCATACCTGTTCAATGAACGCGACACCAAGTTGTGCTCATGACATACAATGACTAGATTTCCAGGATCATACCATGGACTCCTACATGCTTGCAGGGGACTGTGATACTCCTCTTGGGTTTCTATACTACGATACTGAAGTTGCCTTAAGAGTTGGCAGCTTCCCTCATTTGTACATCTGGTGGTATGACCACTTGGAGATACAAAATTCCCAGTTGACTTACTCATAATGATGATGGGGAACCTTTTTTTTTTTTTCAGATGTTTAGTGATGGCACACTCTCACTGGTTATGCAGCATCTCACTTAAAAGAGGGATCTGAGCAGCAGAAGTACAGGGCCTCAACAATGGATGCTTGCGACTGTGTCTGCAGCCTTGTCTTTGTGTGGGTCCACTGTAGTGTTTGCTGGAAAGAGTGCCTGCTGTCTGGTTGCTCATATAGTGCACACTCTTCGCATTTGTTCTTCAGAACTTAGTGGTAGACATCTATGAGATCAGTCTTCCCTCCAGTTAGTTCTCTAGGGGCATACATCTCTAGGCTGCTTGTGAGATTTCTGCAGATGAAGTATGTATATCAGTAACAGAGCATGGTGGGTGGCAAAGGTGACAAACCTACCGCTTGGGGAGCCAGATTGCCATAGGGTGAATGCTGCAGTTGCCTCTGGGCAAACATGAAGCATAGACATACATTATGTTCCACATACTTTCCATTTAATCAGTATTGTGGCTAATGGATTGGGCCAGAGTGCCTCAGACATGTTTCCTGTTAGACATTTAATGTGCACTTACTTGCTGCTTGCCTTTCCAGATAACACTGTCTAGGACTCCTTACCATATGATGCAGGCGATGAATCATCAGCATCCATGAGGTCAGTTCAGGAGCTCCTTTTGGGTGAGGTGAAATCCCTACTATATGGGTGAGAAGGTTGGCAAAAAGTGTGGTCTAGTGAATTAGGCATGGGAGTGGGAGCCATAAAAACTGCATTAATCTTGCTGCTAGCGCAGACTTGCTTGTGACTTTGGACATGTCACTTACCACCTCTGAGTCTCTATTTTTCAATCTATGAAATGGGGTTAGTGACATTTGCCTTCGATATAATGAGAGTGCAAATAGGAGAACATTTGGCTTTCCCTGTGACATTCATTATTTTCCATACCTCTATCATGTCCCATCTTATTTATCTTTCTCTGAATGGAACAGTCACAGTATTTTGAAAATCTCTATACAGAGTTCCCCCCTTCATGTCCCTAGTCATTTGCCATCACCCGCCTCTCGGGTTCTTTTATTTCTGTTGAATCTTTTCTGAGATAGGGTGACCCAAACTGAACACAATATCCAAGGTGAGGACATAGTAATAAACAAGTTCTGTTATATATCAGCATCACTAGTTTAAATATAAAGATACAGAATTTTTCTCTTTAATTATATATCATTTCCTTGATCCTTAGGTTATCAAAAGTGACCATTTCAATTCATCTCAGGACTTCTTTCTTTCAGAGGACAGTAGGACAAAGAAATCCAGCCTCCCATTTTGAAAATCCCCCAAAATTCCACAGATGATTTTTTTTTATTTTGTTTAGAAATTTTGTAGAAAATATATAGCATTTTCCCTCCACCTCTAGTGGAAAGATGGCACAGAATGGCCCTTTTTCTTACCTTCCACCTCAGTTTGCTGTAATGTTTCTCACACTATGTATTCCAGATAGTTCTCCCGGTTAATGGGGGACCATAATGAAGTCAGGTACTATGAATAGAAATAGAATGTTTCATGATGGTGGTGATAGAGTTGGTGGGGTTAGTTTGTGAGTTTCATTGATACTACTGCTCCTCAGTGTTAACAAGTCCCTGATGTTGGCTGTGTGTATTCTACTGATCTATTGAGGATTAATCCCTATTTGGGTAAAATTGTATCCAGTTATGTTTAATGTGGTTTCCCATTTAGAACCTGACTCTGCCACCATAATTCAAGCTAAGAAGAATCTGACTCTGCAAAGCGCTGCTTAAAGAGTAAAGTACTACTTAGAGTGAACAGTTGAGGCAGAATTCAACAATTATTGAATAAGGATTCATATATAGAGAGGAGCGCATTAGTGAGAGCTTGTCACACCAGTGCTCTGTAGTCAGTAGGGCACTGGCTTCTGTTTTGTATCTGGGTGGGGTTTAAGGTGTTGGTTTTCACATATACAGCCATAATCAATATGCATGGTATCTCTTGCCTCACTGATGTGATCAGCACTTTCAGCAGCGGTGCTCTAGAAGCTCCCAGTGTAAAAGGAAAGTGGCTAATGGAAGGACGTTTTTCATAAGGGGTTCCATGCTCTAGACTGCAGTCACCACTGCCTTACAAATCATGTCCTTGATGCTTTTCAGGCCCTGGTTATGAGCATGTTATAAATGCTTAGATGAAAATGCAAACTGCAAGTCTCCACTTTTGCCTTGGGCTTTTTCCTGGTGGATGGTTTGATAGATTGAAATAATTGATTTGGGAAGGCCAGTATTTTAAGGTAGGTGGATTCCTAGGGTAGTCCACTTGGAGATGTTGGGGTGCTTTGGGGGGCATGCTATATGATACAATGATTATATTTTAGCCTTGTATGTTAGTGTCTTGTACCAATACAGAATTTAAGATATGTGATTTGAAATAAATATTGATATCTATCTCCTCCTTCACATAAGGAAAGCGATATCTAATTGTTTAGGACAGAGTGAAAGGTTTCAGATAAACCAAGGGCTAAATTCTGTGAGCTTTTCTCATTTCTTGACTTCTATAGGAGTTTTGCCTGAGTAAGGACTGATGGACAGGTCCCTAAGTCTATTCCTGAGAGGTGTTCTATATCTGAAACTCCCATGGACTTCAATGGGAGTTGTATGTGCTCAGCACTAATTTGAATCAGCCTCTAAATTAGTAGGTAGAAACAATTATCTTTTCTAGTTTTGAACCACTTGTTAGTTTGATCTACAGGGTCTTTTAGTCATTTAATTGCTCTTCAGCATAAACAGACATACAGGTGCAAGCAATTAAAGAGCGCAGTACATCTTGATTTCATTTAGCCTATCAAAATATTTTAAAATCAGTTTCAATTTCTCTTTGTATCCATTTATTCCTTAAAAACTATAAAGAGAAAAAACGCTCCAATCTAGCCATATTAAAACCCTTACTCATCCTCGAGCTTTGGTACTTTTGAACTGTTAGGTTATGTCATTTACAAAGCCCACAGATGGGCGGAATAATCTGTTACCATAGAAAGTATTAGTAACATCTTGAACTACACATGACAGTTGAGTGGATTTGCAGTTGAAAGAGAAAAACATGAACAAAGTAAAGAGGCATATAATTATGTTCATTCACACTGTGTCTAACATTAAAATGATCCTTTCAGATGGTTATATTTGCCTTGTTAGTCACCTCCTTCCTTGGCTCCAACCTTATGCTATTTTTGGCTTTTTCCTGCAGAAAATATTTGTTCTGTCTCATCAAAGTGAATTGTATTGAGTTTCTGTAGTCTTTAATAATTCAACCAAGCCTTTTCCAATTATAATAGTTACAGTGGTTGCTAGATATTCTAGTTATAGTAGCTGGTGTTTTTTTAATAGGATCTGAGGATCTTAATTATACCAACAGCCATGGTTAGTTAATTAGTTCAACTGTTTTTAACATAGCCTTAGGTGTCACTGTTTTATTAGCCTGTTTTATTAGGATATAGAAGAGCATTTTGGTTAAAAAATAGAGACAAGCTGGTGTAGAGCTTCCTTTAGTAGCTCCCCAATACTGCCATCCCTTTCTGCCCTTTCCCTGTTAACATACGTGGTAAACAAGCTTTGAAGAAACTATGTGTGATTTAAATGACTTATAGCTTGTCATCCTTTGAGGTCATGTCTATCCAAGAAAATTATCTAGATTGTTTTTCAACTGTTTAATTCCATGTGATTAAACTAAAGTACAATATAGCTAATTGGCTTACATGAAAACAGACTCCCAGTCTAATTCATTTAAAAATAAAAACTTTAGTCTTTGCAGATTTATTTTGATCTGTTAAAACTGATGTCATCTTATTTATCCAGTATACAGGGAAACAAGTAAAATACGGAACCCAGTTAAAGGAAACAAGAAGTAACATATGACGTTGTCTTGCCATGTTACAATCTAAAATAGTAAAATCTCTGACATACTAGTTTCTAATTGGCCGTTTCTATTGGGAGCTTTATAATTATCACTTCCACTTCTTCCTCTCACACTATTAAGAGGATGGACAGAAGAAATTTTTGAAGTTTTTCATTTTATTCTCACCTTTAATACTTCCATCTTAACACCAAATTTGTCATATCAGTATAAAGTATTAAAATGTAAATTATAACTTGCAAAAAACAAATCTAAGGAGGCACATTAAAATTTTCAGATAAATGGGCATAATTTAGTTGGCATAATTAGAAAGGATATCAGGGAAGAATGCTTTGTTCATATAAAGATCAATCACATGTTAATACTGGAATTTGTATAACTTTGTTGCTATAGTCTATTTCAGTAAATGGTATCATGACCATTTTCTGTGGCCTTAACTTTTGAAGCTCTGCCATCACATTTCCTAATCCTTTCTATTCAGTAACTAAAACAATCTCTCCTTTTTTCCTGTGGCTCTCACACTCCTGTTAATAGCTGTGGCATAAAGACATAGCTTCCTTTAAATCCTATAAAAATCGAAGGCAGTTCACGTACAAGTGTTTTTACACAACAAACTCATTGCCACAAAATATCATTGACACCAAGAGCCAAGTTTAAAAAGGTATTTAGCAGCTTAAAGATGTAGATAGGTGCCTAGTGGGATTCACAACATCAACTTTGTGAGTTAGGTGTCTAACTCCCATCAACTTTCATATAACATAATGTAATCTCATGTCATAGTAATAAATACAATAGCAATCTATGTACTGTCCGGAGCACAAAAACTGTTCATTCCTCTTCTCTCTGAGGAACAAGGTGCCAAAAAGGGGGTCAAGTTGAGTGGAGAATAAGGCAGGATGACTGTTTCTCCCCCTGCCACCTTTGCATTGGCCTGAAGATCAGGGCATGTATGGGAGAACAATTTGCTCCATCCTCATTGATGCAACAGATTTCTCACTCCTCGTCACTGAGTGTGAGTGTTCCCCCTCTGAGATGGTGTGATTAAAAGCCTCAATCTAGCCCTAGATGTATAAGGAGTTATTTAGATAGGGTAACAAAAGTTAAAGCGTATGACTTGTGCTTCAGAGAATATCTGTTGGGCATTAGAAAAAAAAATCCCATGGGCATGTTAATGCATCATTTTCCACTACCAGTTGTATTTTTTGGTTTTGTGTTTGTTGTTTTGGGGGGGCGTTTGAAGGGGGTGTTATGGGTTTTTTGTTTGTTTGTTTTTGTTTTTTGAATTTCCCCCTGAAATATCTGGTACTGGCCGGTCTAATAGGCAAATGGAAGAGATGGACCAGTGATCTGATTTGATATGGCAATTTCAATGTACATCTGTTCCTACACAATTTAAAGTCAAGTGAGCATATGTTAACTCAACAGATATATGCATGAAGGAAGACTCTTGGAAGTTATTTTATAGATCATCCTTAAAGGGAAATTATATGGATGTTCTTGAACAAACTTGGATAGCATAAATATTGTGTTATTTGTCATTCAGTATTGGATGCTCAAAAGTGTTAGTTTCATTAAATTTGTTGTAGAAGGGTTATTCAAAGACCAGATACTTTATACTCCACCCCACTGTGCAGGCAGTAACGTGAAAGAGTTGTGGCAGAGACTGATTTAATCTACAACCATTCTTTATAGTAGAAGGCATTAATTTCAAAGGACACCATAACTTCTTTTGCATATTTGGGGGAAACAAAATGTATCCAGTTTTGGGAAAAGTTACCAGTAAGAGCTGTTGCTCAGGGTATTTACTTTTTGTCACAAAATTTGAATTTGGTTGTGGCCTCATCAGTCGAGTGTCAATTCCAGAGCTCTGCAAATAACTGATTTTTTTTCGGTTCACCGGCCATACCAAAAAATCGAGGGGGGGGGACATTTGTTTCATGTTGACCCCAGAAATTTTTTTTCTAAATTTTTGGGGAGTCAAAAAGTTGAATACAATTTTTATCTGTTACAAAACTTTTTGTTTCTTTGTTGGGCTTTTAAAGTTCAGTTGAAGTAAGCTTCAAAATGAAAAGTTGTTTTGAATGAAGAATCAAAATGTTAAAAAAAATAAATTTTTGGGGGGGCAAAATAATGTGGTGAACTCGATACAATTTATAAAATGTTTTTGTTGGACCAAATTTGCATTCTTTGGTGGGGAAAAAAAGTTTCAGCTAAAAAATTTTACCCCACTCTAGTCGATTCACATCTGTGATTTTATTTGTAGAAAGCATTTTACTGGCCTGCATGTCATCAATTACTGACTCAATAGGAAGATCTTTAATGCCTCAGGTGATGCAATGGTTCCTTGGTGGTCCAACTGGACTCTAAACATATGTAGCACCATGTGTTTGTGAAAATGAACTTATTGCTGGTAAACTTCAAACACTGATCTTGTAGCAAAAAAGCTGCCCTGAGAGAGAGAGGGAAAAGACAGAGAGGGGAAAATTCATACCAAACTTTTTTCATGTATATATTTAGTTCAATGTTTTAGAGCCAAGTACTGTAATACAAATTCTCGTGCAGTAAATGATTTTTTTTTTTTTAGAATTTCATTTTGGACGTGGACTCTTCATTGACAAGTTTGTCTGTTTTCTTTTTTACAAAAGTCTCTTATTTTAGTCTCTGCCTAAATTAACACCACAAATTGACTCAGTGACATAAAGAGGACTTCAATGATCCAACAGTGACAGCAGCACTAGCCTGTAAATCATTAATCCTAGTGGGTATGCAAAGTGAAACCAACACATTGCTTCTGTTTTTATTATTTTTCACAATGGTTGATGGGGGGACGGAGGTACTTAATCTATTTTTTTTAATCCTGTTTTTACTGGCCTTACTACCTCTTTGCTCTGAAAGTCAGGCTTGGACATGGTGCATCCCATTGCCACCCAGGCTGCCAGTTTCCAGAAAAAACAACAACAAAAAATGTATCAGCAATAGAAAGGCCAGCACTTCCCCTTTCATGTAGATTACGGTTCAGAGAGAGAAATATCTTTAGTATTTACAGCTTCTGCCATCATTTGGTTTTGTCATCATCTGCTTGGTGCCACAGGCATTGCTTCTTGTCACTGACTGATAGGAACTATTGTATGTGACAGTCTCAGTGGCCTTTTCTACTCATCATAATCTGGTATGAAAAATGGACCCTAATCATCAGCAGTAACAGTCCACTTGTCTGAACGAAACACGTTAAAAAGTAACTTGCTTTGCCACAGTTCTTTTCCTTTTCCCTTATTATTTTGCAGCAAATGTGATAACTATTACGTAAACCAATATGAACTGAAGTTTCCCGTGTTCCAGGGTCAGACTAACATGAATGTTAGTTTGTGTGCAGAGATATGTTGTAGCAATATGTCAAATAGACTACCTGGTGAGGAGAGTATTCTGAAGCATTTAAGAAAATGCCCCTGTAAATTCTGTATACTCTGATTTTGCTTGGCACACTTTTATATTGATGCTGATTAACCTAGTGGGCTGGCACCAGGCAATTCTAATAGATTGTCAGAATTTAGGCAGATGAGAGATCTATTTTTAAGTATGACTTCTGATTATTGGTTTTTACTGTAAGGACCTTGAATAACAGTCTCCTTGCTTATAGTATAGAATATCTGCATTTAAAGCTAAAAAGTTACCCTGTATTACTCTAGCTTCAGCTCACATCTTAATTAACTTTTAAATAAAACACAGTTTGACAACATGAGGTGAGATTTTGTGTCCAATTAATCATGATTAGTGATCCACAGAGATGGAGAAAGAGATAATAACATTTTCACCACTTACTGATTCTCCATGAAAGAACCTTCAGTGGTTAAAAATATATTTTTAAAGGATGCATTTCTGCTAATAGTTTGAAGTACACAAGTCCTCATGATTCACCATCCTCAACTTCTTTTTTAGGCCTACAATTTAAGGGCACAATTTTGCCCTCTGATATATCCATTCAAATTGAAGTGAGCAGTGTGAGCAATCCTGTGTATATCAGAAGGCAAGAGTAGTCTATAAGTATAGAAGTAAAGTATCAACACCCTGATTCATCAAAGCTTTGTAACAGTGGTGTCCGTCATTATTGGGGAAAGTTTTCTAGTGCAATGTTGTATTCTATCTAATCTATATATTAGAATCATAGGGTGAGAAGGCATTGCAAAGGTCATCTAGTCTACCCTCCTGCCAAGATGTGGAATTTGTTGGGTCTAACACATCCAAGACAGATGGCTATTCAGCCTGCTTTTGAAAACTTCCAGTGAAGGAGTTTCTACCACCTGTTCCATTGGCCTACTCTTCTTACAGTTAGGAAAGTTTTCCTGAAACTTAGGTTGCAGCTACACTAGAGAGTTTACAGCGATGCAGCTGCATCGATGCAGCTGCGCCACTGTAAGCTCTCTAATATACCCGCTCTAAGATAATGGGAGAGAGCTCTCTCATTGACCAAACTACTCCAGCCCCCATGAGCGGCAGTATCTATGTTGGTGGGAGAAGCTCTCCTGCCGCTATAATGCTTTCCACACTGGCACTTATGTCTGTGTAATTTACATTGCTCAGGGGTGATTTATTTACACCCCTGAGCAACATAAATTATGCCAACAAAAGCTGTAGTGTAGATATAGCTTTAATCTAAATCTGCTATGCTTTAGTTTGAACCCATTGCCTCTTGTCCTGCCCTCTCTGGCAAGAGAGCACAACTTTTCTTCATCTTTTTTTTATGGCAGCCTTTCAAGTATTTTGAAGATGGCTATTGTGTCTTCCCTCAATCTCCTCTTCGAAATTAAACATACCCAGTTCTTTTAGCCTTTGCTCATACAGCTTGCATTCCATCCCTTTGATCATCTTTGTCACTTGCCTTTGGATCCTTTCCTGTTTCTCCATATCTTTTCCATACATTGGTGACCGATATTGACACACTGCTCCAACTGCGTACTCCAGCTAGTTAAATCATTTTAAGGGTTTTCTAATGTATCTATGGGTTTAATATCTGTATCTAGGAGTCTTTGTTGTAGAAAGCAAGAGGTATTTCTTGTGATTTCCTGACTAATATTGTTCAAAAAACAAATGTTGCACTAGAGGATATAGAGGCACTTACAGAAACCACGAGAAACTAGATAATATTGTAATCTTTTTTGCTGAATATTTGGTCGCACTTAAGCATAAGTGAAACAATAATAAATGCTGCCAAAGAAATTGAATGTTCAGAGCCTTTCATCAGATAGTTCAAACACAATGTACACATCATCAGCTCTTTGTGACTTTGGTTTTGAATGGATTCAATTCCCATTTTAGGTTAAACACTCCTAAAAACTGCAAACCTCCTATTCACATAGCTGAAAAGGAATTCAGTGTGTTATGAAAACTTGCATTGTGTTTGGAAAACTAGCACTTACAATTTTTCAAGATGCTTTAAAATGTGTGAAATCTGGATGCACTGTTCAACATAATGTATTTTCTGTGACTCAGACCCTTGTTTCAATAGCAGGGAGTTAAGCATGATCCAGGCGAGGGAGTGAAGCTTCATATTATGCCTACAAATTGAATGGCTTTCTCTCTCATTTTATTAAAGAATTTTTTTAGAAAAGAAATGAGCGCATGATATAAAATGTTGCATGCAAGTTTAGTTAGATATGTAATCAGAAATATGCTATATGAAGTGAGGAGACTATTTAGGAAACTTCCTTTTTTAATATTTTGTTTTTAACTTGCTGAACTTCCCAAATCAGAAGCCAAAAAAAATAAAAATAAATGTGCCATCATGATTTCAGGAAGGCCTAAAAATAAGCTCCTACCAATCTGTTCATAACTGTTTTTCAGTCCCAGAAAACACAAATGTAAGTAAGGAACCATTCAGCATTCTTCTCCCACATGAGTAACTCTCTGGCAGGATGAATTTGATTAAAACCATTCTAATCAGTGAGGAGCAGCACCAGTCCTGAAGTCTCCCTGGAAAATTTTACTTGAAAAGTTCTGTGAATTTGTAGCTGGGCCACTTGCTACCTCTGTTCACTCTCTATGTGGGATCCTTAACAGAATAGTTAGATGAATTTTTAGTTCTCCCACCAAGATGGCAATGTCCAGTTCCACTTCCAGAATATTCACTTCCATCTCCTTTGAAATCTCCTTTGTATCTCAGCTTGTAACATGGCTGGACTCCTCATAATGAGGAGAGCGCTGTGGTTTTATGTGTCAATGAAACGGATGCTTTCCACTAATTAAAGCCCCCACCTTTCCTGAAAGGAGGGCAGGGTATCTTTTAAGGTCTTATAAAATAACAGGCTTTAAAACCCTTGCCATAAATAAGGGTATCATGTCCACTAGTCAGGAAAACTCTAGGCTTCCAACTCCTTTTATCCTTAAAATTGGCTCAGTAAGTATTTTTAATTTTTCTTTTCCTACTACAAGCTTAGCAGGGAATTTTATTCCTTTGCCACCAGAGAAAGAAAAAGAGTCATCCAGTCTCATTCTTTCTGAAAGTGGCTCTCTCAGCTTCCTTTGGGAAGTTCAGGGGAAAGGATGAATCATTTTGCCTTTTGAGACTGTGAGACACATTTCTTCTGTCTTTTGGGCCCCCCTCCCTTGTGTCACAGGATTTTTTCATAAAATCTCTGGATCTCCATCCTCTCTCCTGTCTTTGCTGATCTCTCTGGAAGGACCAGGGCCTCACACACTCTTGGGGACTCTAGCACTAGACTCAGGAAGTGCAAGGATAGCAGTTGTGTCCAGGTCCCTAGATACAAGTACAATGAGAGTGTGTATACATGGAGGGGTGTGGGGAGCAGGATCCTTGCTCTCTTTCTCACTTATCTTGGGGACCTGTGTAGGTCTTGTCATAACTGAGCTCTAAATTAACAGTAATTATTTTGAAAAAATAAACCAGCAAAAAACATGTGAAAGTCATCAGCTAAGATGATCAACTACAGTGGGAAAATGTCCACAAGAGCAGCATTCCCCTCCTTGCATTTACATACCTCTCTCCCAACACCCTCTTACACCAACTCACCATGCCTTTTTTGAAAGTTCTTTATCCAAAAGAGGACCAGACTGTAAAACTCTTTTCATGAGTACTCCTTGACTGCTTGCATAAGTGTTGAATGATCACACAAATAAAGGTTACAGAATTGCTCCCTGAGTTTATAAGCTTCTGGGGCAGGGACCTCATCTATTTAGCTGCTTGCTAAATCAGTATCACTCTCCATTGATTTCAACGGAGCAATGGATTTCTATTAGCTGAGAACATGATCCATTACTAATAATGCTAGGCAAATCTGTTCTTCCTCCTAACAGAAATCAAGTGTTTTAATATCTAGGAGTTCCGATGTAACATCCTGTTTTCTATTTTGTTTATTAGAGTTAGGTGGGCAACCATTTTTGTGTCCTGTGAAAATTGTGATATGTGTGTGTATGTATGTATGTATGTTTTGGGCTGGTAAAATGTTTTGATAATTCTGAAACATTTCATTTCATTTAATTTCAAATTTGACTATATATATATATATATATATATATATATATATATATATATATATATATCACAATAATCAGCTTCATTTAAAAAGTTGTTTTGTTGATTGTACTGGAAAATTGTAATTGTAATAGAAAATGTCAATGTTCATTTTAAATTTTTTTCCAAAAAAATTTCAAGTCAAAAAATTGTTTCCCACAAAAGTTTTATTGTTGATTAAAAAAATGGGCATTTTCCAATGAAAAACCTTAAGTTGAGAAATTCCTAGCCAGCTCTAGTATGATTAAATATCTCACTGAAACTCAGCAAATATATGCCAAGATGGTAGCAATCTTCTAATGATAACCTGTTGTGGTTTGTTGCAATTTTGTAGGGTTGGGATACTCACCTCAGGAGTTTTAGGGGATTATTGCTCTTGGAGATTGGCTGAGGGAAATTGCTATGCGTATGTATTATAATTCAATACTGTAATTTATTTTTGTTTATATTTCACTTGTGGGAAGCTGAATTCTCTATTTTATTAGAGATCTTGTTTCATATCAGTTACTGAATGTATGCATAATACAAACTGACAAGATTTATTATCGAGAGAATAGAGACTCAGAAATAAAGTTAAGGTCTTTTTTTCTTTCTAGTAAACTGATATCTCGTGGCTCATTTTTGGGCAAGATGGATTCTTATGTTTGTTGTTTACACTTCAGTTTGGGGTTGAGTGTGTAAGATGATTTATTGTGTCACATCCTATGGACATTAATACGATTGCCTTAGCCAGGCCTAAATAAGGAAATAATGAGGGGAAAATTTGTGGTATTTAAGTATATACATGTACTCATATTTGAGGTTATCAGAATTTCATATATACACACAAAGGTATTTTTAAGGGAAGGATGGATGGTTTTTGTGGTTAAGGCCAAAAATTAGCCATCTTTCTCCTCTTCCCTTTCTGCCATTTCAAAACTTTGTCAATTAATTTTCACTGACTTTTTCAGTATTTCAGTCTTGTTATACAATATTTTGTTGTTTTCCTGTTGTGATTTGTTGCAATGGAAGAGTTGCTTAACTTTGCCCATGTTATCTTTGTTTGTCTTTTTTGTGCTATGCTATGCTGAGCTGTGCTACAAAGTGTCTGCTTATTTTTCCAGCTGGCTAATCCAATCCGTGAGCTGATCAACTTTTATTTGAAGTTTTAAGAGAGATTATATTTTGCCTGATTTAGAAAGCATACATTCTACAAAAGGCTAGCATTCTGGTTGCATGGCAGTTTGTGGCCAAATTAGATGCAACATGGGGCACATGCATACTGTAAAGAAAAAGCCAAAATATATTTAGGTTCTTGAGGAGCTCAGCCATCATGAACTCAATGGTATCTGCTGCCAAGCTCTGCCTCTCTGTAAGTCTTCTCATAAAGCTTCTGCACAGCTTCACAGCAGGATAAGATTTCACAAAACAGAATATAAAGAATAATATATTTGCTAATGGACACTGGTAAGTGTCATGGAAGGCTGAAGTCTAGTTACTTAGTCCAAGATGTTCATAAAGTAAGAAGAATTCTGGTGTGCTGTAGTGTGTGAGAGTATATGGGGATATTTGTTTATTTGGTCAATGGTAAAATTGATTTAAAAAAAAGTTCTTTTTGAAAATTCATTATGTCTATAGATTTGCCAAAAAATGAATTTGATGGGTGACCTCATAAGTTCAGAATTTTGGATTGAATTATGCCAACAGTTGTACTACTACTCCAAAATGTATCTGAACATACCTGAGTCTTTTAATATTTCATGTTCCTTTCTCTTTCCTATTCTGTTTCTTTGTCAAAACCCCATTATTTTCTTTCCCTTGGTCACCTTTTCTCTTGTCTTGGACCTTCCGGGTTACACATTTCCCCTCAGCAGGCTTTCCTGGTTCCAACTTTCTTCTCAGCTAGAGATTTTGACCTTCATTTCTCCCACACATTCTCAGGATCTGGACACTTTAATAAACACACTTTCCATTACCATTTTATAATATCTAATTCTATTTTTGTCTTTATTTGCATGATTCTTTCTCTCACTGTCCCTGAGCATCTAGACAATTTAAAGGGCTAGTCCCCATGTTGTTGGCTATCAGATCCTCCTACTGTCACTTGCCCTCTCAAGTCCATGTCCTCCCACAACAGCAGCCTTCACAGTAATGTGAAGTGCATCTTGCTGATGACAAATAAGAGGGTAAAAGGAGAAGAAAAGAAATGCCCCCCGCCACAATTTACCCCTCCAACACCTTTCTCATTTGTGCCCATTTAAGGACCATCATGCAAATCTTCTGAACTCAGGTGCCAAGCTCTCTGGATCTGAAGAACTCAGACACCAGCAACTTCCAAGTATCTGGAGCCCAATTACTCCTTACCTTCTGAAATCGCCACTATGACTGGGTTGAGGAGACATCTTCCAAGAACATCACACACTAGGATACTTCCTAAAGTTGGGGGTTGATTGGTAACCTCATGAAACAGAGGAGAATAAAACACCCTGAAGCTCCTGTGCTGAATACAAGGTCAGTCATCAAAACAAAACAAAAAAACCCTGCACCATCCATGATCTCTCTTTTCATGAAGCATATGGTTTTGTGTGCATGACTGAGACATATTTTAATACCACTCCTACCCTATCCAAGCAAAGCCAGTCCCCACAGAATGTTAAAAGTCACAAGCCAAGATAGACTCCAGTTTGCACCTGGAAAAAGAAGGTAGGAGTTGAATAGCAGTCCCATTCTCCTCCATCTTTAAATGCAGAAGATGTTCCAGCATAGAAATAATAACATTAGAGCGCTTCCATTTGACCCAGGAGGTGTGACGCGCAAGAAGAACCCAAGTCTTGTGGTATACAGGTCTACAGATGGAAACCATAACTTCTGGGAGGAACTTACAGAGCTGTTGCCTACCATGATATTGGAATCTAGATTTCTTGTCCTTGATTAATTCAACCTGCACATAGACAGTCTCAGTGATACAAAAAGAAAAGGAGTACTTGTGGCACCTTAGAGACTAACAAATTTATTAGAGCATAAGCTTTCGTGAGCTACAGCTCACTTCATCGGATGCGATTGAAGTGAGCTGTAGCTCACGAAAGCTTATGCTCTAATAAATTTGTTAGTCTCTAAGGTGCCACAAGTACTCCTTTTCTTTTTGCGAATACAGACTAACACGGCTGCTACTCTGAAACCTCTCAGTGATACAGTATCACTTGAACTTAAGATCTACATGGAAACCAGGATATTCTCCCAGTCTCTGGACCTGTACATCCAGCTGGACATATATATGACCCTATTTTCTGCGTAGGACTAGATAATAGAGATGTCACCGACATACCACTCTCCTGTCTGATCACCACTTCATCCATGGAAGCAGCAATCAAAGCTTTTCCTCCTTCCTACCAGCAAAGCTGGCTCATTTGTGAAGACTTCTGAACTCCCTAGGTTTTCAGCTAGCCTTAGAAGAACAAGCCATCCAGATACAAGGCCATGATGCCTTAGTCTCACACACTAACTAAGAAGATTGGCCTGGTTCATAGATGAACTATGACAGATAAAGCACACAGGCAGAAGGTTATAATGCCAGTGGTGCAAAAAATATTCTGAATCCCTTTGCCATCAGCACTACACTACTGCAGCAAAGAAGGGAAAACAAGTCTTAAGCTTGAGGCAGCAGAGCTAGTTTGTGTATTGAACCAGCTAAATCTAGACTACAAAACACAGACCAAGCATCAATCACTGTGAACTGCGGTCAACTTCACTGATAAAAATCAACAGAATATGTATGGAACTAACTCTAATACCCCAGCATGAGTTTGGACCAATCACACATCCCAAAACTCATTTTGCCCTAAAAATATTAGTCACAATCTGAAACAGATCCAGTCCCCTCCTGGCTAATAAAAGCCAGTAGAAGAACCACTATCCCCACCATTAATGTAAATCGTCGATCAGTCCTTCAGAGAAGCACATCTGCCAAACTTCTTAAAAATGCAATAGTTAACCCAGTCCTCAAGACGCGACCACTTGACCTTG
Organism: Dermochelys coriacea; assembly: GCF_009764565.3. Lineage (NCBI taxonomy): Eukaryota > Metazoa > Chordata > Testudines > Dermochelyidae > Dermochelys > Dermochelys coriacea. Next base: position 81,028,610 of record NC_050074.1, on the reverse strand, counting down.
AAGACCTCTCCAGCTACTCTCTGGTGTACTGAAATAGTAGTAACCACCAAGATTCAACAACCTGTGACATCAGACAACATCCTGGATGCTTCACAATCAAAGTTCAGACCAGGGCACAGCACAGGGACTGCTCTAGTAGCACTAAAAGATCACCTCCCCAGGGCCATGATGACAGATAAGATATCCATGCTCACACTGCTAGGCCTCTCTTCAGCCTTTGACACAGTGGGTCACAAGTTACTGTTAACCCACCTTCATGACGTTGCAGGAGTAGATGGCCCAGCACTACAGTGGCAGTTGTCATTTCTCTACAACTGAACTCAGAGAGTGTAGGTGATAACTGTTCCTCCTCTCCAAAAACCTCATGCATGGGGTTCAGTATGGATCCATGTTATCCCCTCTTCTCTTCAACATCTACATCAGACCACTAGAAGAGATAGTGAGATGCCATGGCCTTAGCTGATTAGTGTGGTGATGCCATTCAGCTATGTCTCATTCTCAACTGATGCAACAATCACAGGTACTAAAATGTCAGAATGCCTACAGGAAATTAATTCTTTGATGAAGAGCAGATGGCTTATGCTAAACCCAGGCAAGACTGAAGCAATGCTGGTTGGAAAGGGGAAATGTTTTGAAGAACTGGCCAAGACCTGATCTCCACTAAGTTATACAGTCCCCATTTGTCAAAGTGGTTGAGAGCCTCGGGGTCCCGTTTGACTCCTCGCTAAGCTTGATGACCAGATAGCCTTGGTTTCCAAAAATGACTTCTCTCACTCTAGCTTGTTAGGAAACGTCATCTTTTCCTTCTAGACAAGGATCTGGCTACAGTAATCCATGCATTTGTCACTTCAGGCTTGATTACTGTATCTCACTGTGTCTGACACTGAATGTGAAGACAATGCACAGGCTCCAGCTGGCACAGTACACAGCTGCCCACCTTCTACATGGCTCAGGCTGTCGTGAGCACATCAGACCTATGCTCAAGTCCTTCCATTGGCTTCCAGTCCACTTCCAATGCCCGTTTAAATCCTTTGACCTAACTTTTAAATAAATTAATGGATCAAGCCATAGCTACCTCAAAGACCGAACTTCAACCTAAGAACCACCGCAACAGCTGTGCTCCTCTAGAACAGTGAAGACCACTAAACCCAGGAGAAAGAACTCGAGAATTAGGGATAGAACATTCACTGTTGAGGGATATGGCTATGGAACAATCTTTCAGAGGAGATCAGGTGAATCCAGAGAGTAATGAACTTCAGGAAATGTTACAAAACCTTCCTTTTTGAGAACACCTTTTCACCATAAGTGGCACTTGCGGTTCAAACTTCCCTTTTATTCTCTCTCCCCACTCCCCAAAAAAATTAAATTTAAAAAATCCTACCCCAAGGATTATTCTGACTCCCATAAATAGAGAAATTGCAGACACTCCCTGAAGTGTACTGGAGATTTTTGCTGTTGCTACCAATTTTATGTGAAGTTTGAGTGAATATGGCAAACAAAAGGAATAATAGTGATACACATAGGCGCCGGCTCTGTGGGTGCTCCGGGGCTGGAGCACTCATGGGGAAGAATGTAGTGGGTGCCCAGCCCTGTGGATCAGCTCTTCCCCCTCCCTCCCAATGCCTCCCATCCACAGCGGTTAGCTGTTCAGCAGTATGCAGGAGGCGCTGGGGAAAAGGGATAGAGTGGGGTAGTGATGAAGTGCAGACAGGAAGAGGCAGGGCAGGGTTGGGGACTTGGGAGAAGGGATGGAGAGGGGGTGGGATGGGGGTAGAGTGGGGGTGGGAAGAGGCAGGGTGGGGTGGGGCCTCGGGGAAGGGGTGGAGTGGGGGCAGGGTCTGAGGCATCGAGCACCTCCCAGCAAATCAGAAAGTTGGCGCTTGTAGTGATACATTCATACCCTTACATAGAATATATGTACAACTTGATAGTTTAAAAATACTGAGTCTGGGGTCTTTTTAACAGGTTTCAGAGTAGCAGCCGTGTTAGTCTGTATTCACAAAAAGAAAAGGAGTACTTGTGGCACCTTAGAGACTAACAAATTTATTTGAGCATAAGCTTTCTTGAGCTACAGCTCACTTCATTGGATGCATTCCGGGTCTTTTTGGTTGCAGATGATTGTCATCCTTGGTTAGACGATGTCCTATCAGTATCACAACAGAAAGACACATCAAATCATAGCAGTTTCACCAACACTAATAATAATAATAACTAATGGCTTGCATTGATATTAGAACTTTTGTTTTCAAAGTGATTAACATACTCAACTGATGATCTGGTATCATTAACAAGCTTTTACAGATGGGGAAACAAAGGCATGAAGAAGAGAAATTATTTGCCAAATGTCAAAGAGGGAGATGCTAGTAAAGTTCAGAACAGAACACAAGGTGTCCTGGATTTCAATTGTGTTCAGTATCGTAGACCAAGCTGCCTCGTTATGAAAATTAAATCTACAGTTGACATTCTTTGACTAGAAATTATCCAAGATTATTGTTCTTATGATCAGTCAAATATTTAGCAGAATGGCTATTGCTAACTCTCTATTCACAGATCCAGCTATCCAGGGAGTATGGAGTTCTCAACCCCTGTTATTTACTACTTCCTTATATATGGTTATTTGATGCTGTTGGATAGTTGAGTTAATCTGTTATTAGTATATGAGTATCTAATGCTGCTGGGTGCTCATGATTAAGCTGTATGTTTTTATGGTATCTAGAGCTTTTTGTATAGGTGGTTTTATTCTTTAAATCCAAGCAAATTATAAAATATAATAAAACAAACATATTTAATCACCCCACCCTCTCCTACTGCTCACTCTTCCCTGTGCCTCAGGTTCATCCTACCCTTCTGTCTTAAGCTCATATCCCATTCCATCCCACCATCAGGCTGGTGGGCCAGACTCAGCCCTCTTTCTGATTCATTAACTTGAGGATGAAATTGCAACATTATCTGTGTGCATGTCAAGACAGGCGGAGGAGAGAGAAAACATCGGCACACTGTATGTCAGGGATTTTATGTCTGTGTATGGCAGTGTCTAATGTAAAACACACAGAAGGAAGAGAATAAACACTGAGTTGGGCAGGATATGTTGTAGAGATGAAATTTAACAGTCAAGTAAGAAATAATGGACTTTATAAGGAATAATTTAATAATATTAAACCAGAGTCTTGGAGCTTTAAAATTCTACCTGTCCTACAGAAAGGAAAGGCCTCTCTCTCTTTAAAGGATTTCAAGATTATTTAATGAAATACACCCTGTAGGCCAGATAGAATTTTAAGGCTTCAGAGCTGTACCCAATGGACCAACACTTTGTAAAATAGCATTGTTTTGAAGAGTGTGTGACAATTATTTCTTTCCACACTTGTAGTGGTGCAAATCTCAGACCTTAAGCAAATTTTCTCCCACAGTAGAGGTTTCTTGAAGTGAAAATAATTAAAATTTTTTTTGGAGAAAGCTGCAACTCACAAACCTAGCAAAAAGATTATTCTTTGCCTGGAGCTACAGGAGGCTCTGATGTTAAAATCAACATGTGATGCTGGGTTTAACTAAAACTTAATTAAAATAATAAAATATGTTTGTCATATAGCATAGTTTATTTTTTATACTTATGGCATGAAAACTGAAATGACATTGAATTGTAAATCTCATAACGTATGAATAAATATATCCCCTGAGATTGCAAGAAACCTAACGTTACTACAAAGTATTGTTAACAACCCACAAAAGAAATCAGTCAATAGTTGTTTTATTTGGATTCTGCAACTCAAAGAGGAGGAATGAGATAGAAATGTTCAGTATCATCATGTTTTTTATAAGCAAGTATCCTCATTTTCCTCACATATAACCCAATTTGTGAGAGATTCAAATGTGTTGATGCTGTAGCAGGATAAATAAATAAATAAACAAAACTAAACTAACTAACTCTTGGCTTTCTAGTCAGCCAGTGGGTGCTATTGTGCTATTTTATTGTACCAGTTCTGATAAGGGCACACTATCAAAAGGTTTATTTCTTGTTTCAGTAAAAAAGAACAGAAAATGTCACCAGTGCCATGAAACCCAAATAACTACTGGTGGCTAAGTGACCTGAACTTAACTCACAGTCATCACCCCTGGCATGCTCATGGCTCTTATTTAAGTGACACATTGCAATCAGTGGAGAAGTATAATTTGTACTCTACAATGTGTCTGTGTGCACATGGAAATACTCTTTCCTGAAGGTATGCTGCATTTCCAGGGCATTTAAAAGGCTAATTAAGGAGGTTTAAGCTTCACATTTCCACCATATATTTGGCACAACTTCATATTAATGTTTCAGGATTTCTATTCTGAACTGTATCTGTCTACAATATACAGAGGTCAGTTTGGAAGGAACAGTAGAGCTGATGTTAAGCTGCTTTTCCTATTAAGTTAATGTTTTGTTGTGATTATTGCTGTTAAATATAAATTCAAGTGAAAACTCAAATGTTTATAGCTTTTCTGCTCTTGGTAGAGATTCATGTTGAGTTAATGGTTTGTTACCGTAAATCAAATAAGTAAATTATTCAATTTGCATTAACTGTTGGAGATATGTAGGTCTGGATATTATAGACACTCCACATAAAGTCATATTATCTGAACAGTCCGTGTGGTTTTGATGAGATGCTTTCATGAAATCTTTGTGGGCACCGGATGTTAATTGTGGTTGTCTGTTTAGTCATCTCACTTTCAGCGCTCCACTTTAGTCATTTTCAGGGGGCTGAATTTGAATCTCTTCCTTCATCTGTTTGTGATATTTAATTGTATCCTTCTCTTCCTAGCCATAGCACTAACTGGAAACTTCATTAGAAAAGAATCTTAAATGTGCTATAGTGATGGTAGGAAACTCAATGCTTGCATACTGTCTATAGAAATGCAGTTATGTTTTACAAAAATGTAATTTATGAAAAAAATTGGCCTCATTGTTGAGTATTATGTTTGAGGGCTAGATTGAGGTCTGTGCCTGCATAAGCGTATTCAAGATGGGAAAGTTTAAAAAAAGAATAAAAATAAAAAACCAAACCATTTTTTCCCATTGTGCACAGACATTAGCTACATCTTCAGTCCATGTTTTCTGAGTAGGACTACTTCCTGGTAGCATGCCTTACAGTGCTAGCCTCCCCAGAAATTGGGAGGTGGAGAGGAGGTAAAATCATGACCTGCCATGCGGGGAGTGTCTGATGTCTCTTTCAAATGATTCCTGCAGCTCTTCATCATCATTTTAAAGTGTGAACACCAGAGCTGGACACAGAGATAATATCATTTGTTAAATCCTGATTGATACTCCCCTTTTTATAGAGCTAAGAGACCTAACACTTTTCATATCAGCTGGGAATCTCATATTCAATTGATTCTTGTACATTTTTTTTCAGCTCCAGCAGGTTTCATCTCCATTAAGTAGTCTCCATAGCAGCACAGTATTATCTGGGCCTAAGCTATTGTTGATTTTGTTTAACTTGTGCAAATTACAGGTTTTGTGGGAGTGTGATGAGGCTTTTAGTCCAATATGGAGTTAGCTGAGCTTGCAAACTTACTTGTGTCCTCTACTTGCCTTATACTTGTTGCCAGAGATGCATAGCAAGAGTGCAGGCACCACATCCTTAAATATGAAATAAAATTTACAGGGATTTTACTAGCAATTGATCTGAGATGCAGAAATTTAGAAAGTGTCTGCAGCAAATGTGCAATATATTCTTGTTAAGAATGTTTACATCATTGCATTTCATAAAATAATTACACCTTGCAATTATTTGATTACATGTATTTACCCTAACTACATAATAAGATATAATTATGAAAGCATTTGTGCATGTGATCACTAAAATTAGTTTTAAAGAAAATTCTGACACAAAAAAAAATAATTAGGGAGCATCACAGTTGTGTGGTAGAACAATTAAAGCTATTAAATTCATACCTCTGGATGCCTACAGTAGGCAGAAGACAATTCATTCTTAACTCTGAATTTCTATCCCATTGTCAATTTGTCTCAATATCCAAATATTGTTTCATCCTAGTGTGTTTGGTGGGGCAAATAACATCTTTCTATAAGAACTCTGTTAATACTCTGTGTTTGAAAGAGCTACATTCTTAATATACATTGGTAGCCATGAGGAGACAACTGTGGTAAATATAGCTACCACTGTGTGGTAACTGTTGGTAACTTCTGACTTTTACGGGTTATCACTGTGACATTATTTTAATGCACCTTTATCTTTATCTTAATCTCTGGAAAAGAAAGGCATATTAATATTCATGCATCTATGCAAAATTAAGGTCTATTTCTTTACTAGGCCTCCCAGTAGGTGGGCATGCCAAATTTACATACACATCCATTTACATGTGCAAAAACTATGTTTGCGTTTTCAAAATGCATATTTGTATATGTAGTTAGGCATTCAGTTAGCCAATTTGAACATGAAAAATACAGATTTTTGATGCAGAAATGTTGCTCTCACATTTTTGCACTGACACGAATTGGAAACGAAATGCAAATTTCAGCTATAGCATGTATGACATAATGTGATTATTCTGGTGACAAAATAGATCAGGGGTCTGGTGGTTTGAAGTCAGGACTTGCTTACAGTGTAAGAGACTGCAGACTTCAGATATTTTAAAGAGGATGTATGTCACTAGGGTTGCTAGGCATCAAGTTTTTGACAGGAACACCTGGTCGAAAAGGGACCCTGGCAGCTCCAGTCAGCACTGCTGACCAGGCCATTTAAAAGTCCAGTTGGTGGTGCAGTGGGGCTAGGGCTCCCTGCCTGCTCTGGCTCTGCGCAGCTCCTGGCAGCGGCTAGCATGTCCCTCCATCTCCTTGGTGCAGCGGTGGCCATGGGAGCTCTGCAGGCTGCCCCTGCCCTTAGTGCTGGCTCTGCAGCTCCCGTTGCCGGGAACTATGGCCAATGGGAGCTGCAGGAGCAGCACTGGCAGGCAGGGGCAGCGTGCAAAGCCCCCATGGGCACCCCTGCACTTAGAGCCAGAGGGTAATGCTGGCTGCTTCTGGGAGCCATCTAAGATAAGCGCCACCCCCAGCCCTGAGCTCCCTCCCACACCCAAGTCCCTCCCAGAGCTCACACCCCTGCCCCAGCCCAGAGCCTCCTCCCGCACCCAAACTCCCTTCCAGAGCCCACATCCCACATCTCCTTCCACACCCCAACCCTTTGCCCTAGCCCTGAGCACCCTCCTTCACTCTGAACCCCTCTGCCCCAGCACAGAGTCCCTTCCCACAACTAAACTCCTTCCTGGAGCCTACACCCCAACACTCTGCTCCAGCTCTCAGTCCCCTCCTGCACCCAGAGGCCACACCCCAACCCCCTGTCCCAGCCTGGTGAAAAGGAATGAGCGAGCGATGGTTGGGGAGAGCGATCAATGGAGGAGGGAATTAACAGAAGAGGCAGGGCCATGGGGCAGGGGGGTCGGGCAAGGTGTTCGGTTTTCTGCAGATTGAAACTTGGGAACTAGGGCTGTCAAGCGATTAAAAAAAATTAATTGCATAATTAATTGTGCTGTTAAACAATAATTTTCAAATATATTGATTTCAATTACAACACAGAATACAAAGTGTACAGTACTCACTCTATTATTTTTCATTCAAAATATTTGCACTGTAAAAGTGATAAACAAAGGAAATAGTATATTTCAATTCACCTAATACAAGTCCTGTAGTGCAATTGGTTTATAATGAAAAAGAAAAGGAGTACTTGTGGCACCTTAGAGACTAACAATTTATTAGAGCATAAGCTTTCGTGAGCTACAGCTCACTTCATCGGATGCATTTCTTATGCATCCGATGAAGTGAGCTGTAGCTCACGAAAGCTTATGCTCTAATAAATTTGTTAGTCTGCATCCGATGAAGTGAGCTGTAGCTCACGAAAGCTTATGCTCTAATAAATTTGTTAGTCTCTAAGGTGCCACAAGTACTCCTTTTCTTTTTGCGAATACAGACTAACACGGCTGCTACTCTGAAATTTATAATGAAAGTTCAACTTACAAATGTAGAATGTAAAACAGTCTACAAGTCCACTCAGTCCTATTTCTTGTTCAGCTAATTGCTCAGACAAAACAAGTTCAGTTACAGTTTGCAGGAGATAATGTTGCCCGCTTCTTGTTTACAATGTCATCTGAAAGTGAGAACAGGTGTTTGCATGGCACTGTTGTAGCTGGCATCACAAAATATTTGTGCCAGATGAGCTAAAGATTTATATGTCCCTTCATGCTTCAATCAACATTCCAGAGGATGTGTCCGTGCTTATGATGGGTTCTGCTCAATAATGATCCAAAGCAGAGCAGACTGACGCATGTTTTCTTTTCATATTTTTGTAAAACAGTAACATACCACATCTTCTTTGAGTGCTTGCTCATGTCGATTCCATTTTAGGTGAGTTCCCATATCTGGCTCCCACAGGAGGAATGACCAGGCCAAAGGCCCTAACAAGCATTACTTGTCCACCTCTCATTCATCTGCGCAGCCTGACCCTCCCAAGAGTCAGGGGGCCAGAAACAATTAGCTTGAGGATGCGCTCAAGGATGGCGCCGCAGCCAATGCACTGGATCCACCCTTCCTTTTCCTTGACCACCTCCACCCTTTGCAGTCATCCTGATCCCGGGTTGGGTACTAGACATGGTCTCTTCAGGCTACACCCTACAGTTTGCAGTCGACCGTCCCTCCCACCCCCTCTTCCCCACCCCTCTTCAGGGACCCCTCTCATGAGTAGTTCCTCATCCAGGAAGTTGAAAACCTCCTACACCTGCGGGCAGTGGAAACAGTCCTGCGAAACATGGAAGGCAGAAGATTTTACTTCTGCTACACTAATTCCAAAGGCAAAAGTGGGCCTCCGATCTATTTTAAACCTACATCGCTTCAACAAGTCTCTCAAGAAGTTGAAGTTCCGCATGGTCTCCCTAGCCTCCATCATTCCCTATCTGAATCTGGGAGACTGGTATGCTGGCCTTGATTTGAAGGATGCATACTTCCATATTTCCCTCTTCCCAGGGCACCAGCGCTTCCTCCATTTCACGTTGGGCGGGTGTCATTTCCAGTTTACAGTTATGCCCTTCGGTCTCTCATCAGCCCCAAGGGTATTCACAAAATGCATAGCACCAGTGGCTGCTTACCTGAGACATCAAGGGGACCAGATATACCTGTATCTGCAGGTGGGGAGCTCCCCAGGTGGACCTGTTTGCATCCCGGCAAAACAGGAAATGCCATGTCTTCTGCTCAGTTGAGGGGTATGGACAGAGGATCCCTGTTGGATACCCTTCTGCTCCCATGGTCAGGGGCCCTGATGGATGCCTTCCCTTCTCTGCCATTGTTACCTGAGGTCCTCGCAAAAATCAAACCGAATAGGGCAAGAATCATCCTCATAGCTCCAGAATGGTTGTGCCAGCAATGGTTCGGCATTTTGCTGGACCTCTCAGTGGCGACACTGTTCCAGCTATCACTCAGATTGGACCTGTTGTCCCAAAACCATGGCAGTCTGCTGCACCCAAACCTAGTGACGCTACATCTGATGGCCTGGCTGCTGCATGGCTGAATGTACAGGAACAGCAGTGCTCAGCTGATGTCCAGTCTGTCCTGCTGGGAAGTAGGAAGCCCTCCACCAGAGCAACTTACTTGGCAAAGTGGAAGCAGTTCACCTGCTGGATCACAGACAAGGGTGTACATCCTGAGTGGGCTTCTCTGCAGCTTATTCTTGACTACCTCCTGCATCTCAAACTTCAGGGCTTGTTCCTGTCATCAGTCAAGGTACATCTAGGGGCCATCTGTGCCTTCCACCTGCCATTGGAGGGCAAGTTGGTTTTCGCTCAAGATACCATGGCCAGATTCCTTAAGGGACTAGAGCATCTCTACCCACAGGTAAAGGATCCAGTTCCGCTGTGGGACTTGAATCTGGTTTTGTTGCAGCTCACGGGTCCCCCCACCCCATGAACCTATAGGCTTCATACTCTCTCCTCCTCCTTCCTTGGAAGGTCAGGTTCCTAGTAGCAGTGATGTCAGCCTGCCAAGTACCTGAGATTTGGGCATTCACCTCTGACCGCTGTACATGGTCTTCTACAAGGACAAGGTCCAACTCAGACTGCACCCAGCATTTCTTGCCAAGGTCATCTCTCGGTTTCATTTGAGTCAGGACATTTACCTACCGGTCTTCTTCCCGAAGCCTCATAAATCAGAGGTGGAGCATAGGTTACATGCCTCGAATGTCCAGAAGGCTTTGGCCTTCTTCATTGACAAAACCAGGTCATTCCATAAATCGACTCAATTATTCCTTGCAGCGGCCGACAGGATGAAAGGTTACCCCATATCCACTCAAATAATTTCTTCTTGGATCACGGCCTGCATTCACTTCTGCTATGACCAAGTGAAAGTGTTGCCTCTGGCGATCATCACTGCCCACTCTACCAGGGCATAGGCCTCCTCGGCAGCTTTTCTGGCCCATATGCCTATTCAGGACATCTGTAGAGCAGCCACCTGGTCGTCTGTCCATACTTTTACATCCCGCTATGCACTGACACAGCAGGACTGGGATGATGCTGGCTTTGGCAGGGCAGTACTGGAAGCTGCTAAGCTGTGAACTCTGAGCCCACCTCTGTGGATACTGCTTGTGAGTCACCTAAAATGGAATTGACACAAGCAAGCACTCGAAGAGGAAAAACCGATTACCTGTGTTGCTCATGTCCATTCCATTTCCTGCTCTCCTACCCTACTGTCAGAGTTGCTGGCAAGAAGAAACTGAGAGGGCGGAGAGCTGGCGGAACCTGATATACTGCCACTTGGGAGCGCCACTACAGGGAGCATCAAAGCTGTCCCTACGGATACCACCAAGGCAGAAATCTCCGGCAACTGTGCACGGGGGCATGCACACACCTAAAATGGAATGGACATGAGCCACACATCTCGAAGAACAACAGATATGAAAGGCAGGTAACTGTTTTTTTCTCATTAGAGACCTCCTTAGACATATCTACTCCTAGTACCCATTAAAAGTGCAATAAATGTACTTAACAGGAATGATGAACTTTTCTTGCAAAGCAGTAGAGACTTTGTTCTTTGGCATTAACATTAAAGAAGGAAAAAGGGAAAAAATCAGCAATAGTACAGAATAATTCTGATATTTTAAAACCATATACATATTTATCTGTATTTTATAATAACTTTTTATTGCTCATAGTAATTTAAAAGTATTTCCCTGTACCACGTTTTAGATTTTGTAGTCTATCCTTTTACATTATATTGTTAACACAAAACATGATACAATTATTGAGCAACCTAAAAACTCATTTTACTTTTCATACCATCAATAGCAAAACCCTTTAAAGAAGTTCCTCTTTACCAACATTAATATTCTATTCCCTCTAGAAAATGAACATGCATACATGTACTAGTGTAGATACCAAAACAAATATTGTATGTAGATGATTTTGATGAAAAAAAATTTCTATGTGCAAAAGTGATATCCTCTTTAAAACAAGAATTTTGTTTGCATCAATAAAGGGAGTACAGGAACAGACATAGGCTCTAAATTAGCAAAATATTTGAATACCTGCTTAAATTTAAGAATATAAATTGTCTCATTGACTTCAGTGGAACCCATCCCATGCTTAAAGTTAAACATGTGCTCAAGAGTTTTTATGGATTGGGGCTTTTGCTAACTTCCCTCTTTCCTGGATAATTTTTGCTTTTTAATCAATACGGTTATCTACATTTTTGTTCCTTTATCCTATGCATTTTTTAAGAGGGACAAATGATCCATCCTTCAAAACATTACATGCTTTTCCTTCCATCTGGAGTTTTGAACTACCCACAATGGTTTATGCCATTTCCCTCAAGCCCTTTCATATCAGACTTTGTGTAATGTATTAAATATGTGATACAACAGGTTAAATAAAACCAGAAAGAAAAGGAGTACTTGTGGCACCTTAGAGACTAACAAATTTATTTGAGCATAAGCTTTCATGAGCTACAGCTCACTTCATCAGATGCATTTGTTGGATGCATCCGATGAAGTGAGCTGTAGCTCACGAAAGCTTATGCTCAAATAAATTTGTTAGTCTCTAAGGTGCCACAAGTACTCCTTTTCTTTTTGCGAATACAGACTAACACGGCTGCTACTCTAAAACCAGAAAATAATTCAAGTGAGTTATGTGAGCATCACTGTTGTTACATTATTGTTTGATGTGAGTCTGAGATTAGCATTGATACCTTCCAAGGATATGCAAAAAAACCCTCACTGTTTATTGTTCAAGGTCTTCATCATCCCTTTTGTTATGATGAATTGGGTTGTCTTTAGTAAGTAATAAATCATTGTATGTTAATTTTAGCAATCTCGTCATGTTCTTAGTATTATAGTCAACCTAATTATAATCAATGTACAAATTCAGATTTGAGAGCATACTTCAACTGGAAGAATGTGGTTTTTTTTTTTACTGCTAGGTACAAAAAGTATCTTGTAGTACTTTAAATAAAAGAGGCAATAGAAAAAGGAGAAATAAAGTAAAAAATAATTGTCAGACAAAGGAGTCTAAGATACACTAAGACATTTATCTCCAGGTAGTGCTGGAGTGATAAACACTTTGGGAAAGGGTCATCTTTTCTATGTGTCTGTATCTGTACAGACCCCCTAGCACAATGGGGTCTCAAACCCTCATTGGGGTTTCTAGGCAGTTACTGTAATACAAATAAATGATGGTAAGAGACAGAGGTCTTCTTGGGATGTGTGCAGAGACCATGCTGTACAGGTGTATTCAGCTATAAGTTCTGTGGTGGGGTCCCCGTAGGAGCACACAGTGGAGCAATAGCTCTGCCTGTTGGGATTTTAGCAGAGAACAAGGGCTTGTTCTTCACAGCACCTGTCAATGGGCGAGAAGGGGTGCAGGGGAATCTATGCAGCCATGCAGGGGTCAACTGGAAGCAGCACGAGAGAGGCTGTGCTAGAGGCAATCAGGCACTGATTCCATTTAGAAAGTGCCATAATTGGCAATATTGTTGGGATTGGGTACCTAGAACATTTGTATCCAAAGAAATACAGCTGTTATGAGAGAGCATTTTTCTGGGATTTGCCATTTTGTTTTTACGCTGAGAGTAGTGAAATGATAGGTAATGTCTTTGAAACCCATCAGTGTAAAATATATTCAGACTTTCCCCATCTTTACAGCCCTTCTAGATAAATGGGTACCCCCTCCTGTAACATGTTGAAGTGAGAGGTTGTACATGAGTGACTTGTCATACTCAGCTTTTGCTCTGAATTATATTCAAAATTAGCTTAATAGTGCAGAGAAATGTGGGGTTTTACTAATTTAGAATGAATGGAGTCAGGTCTTTGGGGAAAATGTACTGAGCGTCTTATTGTTTGATACAAAGAGATTTGCATACCAAGCACCAGATCCTCTCCACTATTATGGCAGATTTGTGCCACTCCACTGGCACAAAGCATCCTAAATCTGCATTATCCAGCTAGGATAGGCTATTCTCTGAGCAGAAGATTGTCATGTAACACAGAGCTTCCATAATGGTCCCTCTCCTCCAGGGGACATAGTTGGTGGAAATGGAGTGTGGTGAGATCATCATTGAATGACTTGGGATCAGTGAGGAGGGTGCCATAAAGGTGGCTTAAAGTTACATTAGCAAAAACCCCTCCTGAACTGTATCACTCTTTGACTGGAACTGATGACTGAGCTCCAACAGCTGAATTTTCAGGGCAGGCAATGCAATATTCCACACAAAAGGTTTTATCCTTTGAAACTTAGAGCATGTTTATTGCAGTAGGTGAACTCAATTGGTGCAATTTTGAGCCCATTTGCAAAATATGGGTTGAAAGTGCAATCAAAGTATAAAAGTTTTAGTTTGTATTCTGCTCAGGAAAACCTAACAAAGGAGCTGAGAGATGAAAAATAGAAGTGTGTATACACCATATACAGTTTATTATATATATTTGTGCTAGTGTAGCCTATAAAGCCTAGTTTACACTAGAAAAGATTTGCCAGTATGCTATACTGGCAAACCTTCCTAGTGTAGACATAGCTTATACCATCAGAAAAGTGCTTTTGTTGGTATAGCTTATACCAGTTCTCCAAACTAAATAAACTATAGCAGCAAAAGAATTTTTCCTGGTTTTACTGTGTCTACACTAAGGCTTCTGATGGGATAAAAATGTCATCAAATCACACCCATAATCAACATTATTATACTGGCAAAAGTTTCTGGTATAGAGCTGGCCTATTACATTGAACAGATTCTCTTTATCTAGAAATGCTGGCCTTTTTTAAACTAATCAAAGGATGTAGGAAAAACACAGTTTTGAGAGGTATAAAAAGCATCAAACTGCATGCAGTTTGCCCATCCCTGCTCCTTATTGAAACCAAAAATTTTCCTGGGAAAACATCAATTCCCAAAAGTATATTAATTTATCTGTTGAAAATACTGAATTGAAAATTTTAGTTTGCAATTGACATTTCTATATGAAATTAGTAGGGCTGAGTGAAATTTGGAATTTACAAGTGAGAGAAATTCTGGCATTTCAACTTTGTTTTTGTCCTGAAATGGGATGAAAGGGTGACATTTCTTACCAGCTTGGATTAAAACTTCCGCCAAGGCACAGATTTCTTTCTTGCCCTGGGAACCAGCTTAGGTTAAAAACCTGATAGGTTGCCACCACAAAGCGATTTAAACAAAGAACAGGGAAAGAGACCACTTGGAGACATCTTCCCTCAAAATATCCCCCCAAAGCCCTACACCCCCCTTTCCTGGGGAAGGCTTGATAATAATATCCTCACCAACTGGTACAAGTGAACACAGACCCAAACCCTTGGATCTTAAGAACAATGAAAAATCAATCCGGTTCTTAAAAGAAGAATTTTATTTAAAGAAAAGATAAAAGAAATCCTTCTGTAAAATCAGGACGGTAAATACCTTACAGGGTAATCAGATTCAAAACACAGAGAATCCCTCTAGGCAAAACCTTAAGTTACAAAAAGACACAAAAACAGGAATACACATTCCCTCCAGCACAGCGAATTTCACAAGCCAAAAAAACCCAAAAGAAAATCTAATGCATTTTCTAGCTAGATTACTTACTAACTTTACAGGAGTTGGGAGGCTTGCATTCTTGATCTGTTCCCGGCAAAGGTATCACACAGACAGACAGCCAAAAGCCTTTTTCCCCCCTCCAGATTTGAAAGAATCTTGTCTCCTCATTGGCCATTTTGGGCAGGTGCCAGTGAGGTTACCTTAACTTCTTAACACTTTACAGGTGAAAGGATTTTGCCTCTGGCCAGGAGGGATTTTATAGCACTGTATACAGAAAGGTGGTTACCCTTCCTTTTATATTTATGACAATTCCTGAATTCAAGATGTTTTATTTTGTTGAATTGACTTAAAATGTAGTTCTTTCGGGGATACTGGCCCATGGGAGAGAATTGAGGTATCAGGCTCTCCGCTTGTGCTACATCTTTCATGATGCACTGACTGTTGTTAGACTTCGCTGATTCACAATGTAGCTGGGTAAGCATTCTATTGTTGGATATATTGTTCTCCAGGGAACCCCGCCATAAAAGACAATGTGGGCCTGAATTATATTTCCAATAAGGTAACGTGCTCATAAAGGAAATGCAATTTAATATTTTTTTAACTGATTCAAAACAAAAACTTTTCAGATTAGTTAAATAAAACAAAATGTTCCAGGTCCGAATGCTTGCACTGACCCAGAAATTTTTTTTTTTAAGTCTAAACAAAATGAAAATTGTTTTGTTTGGAAATACAAATTTGAAACAAATGTTTTCATTTTAAATTGTCTCAAGACTTTCTGTGGGAAAATGGAAAAATTTCACCTGAAAATTTCTATCAAAGATATCTTAAGGTAAGGGTTTCTGATTATCTCTTTTAATCAGTTGGTTCCTATTTCTGCTACCATTTAAGTCAATGGTAATATTACCATTGATTTCAGTGAGTGCAGGATTGTGCTCTTACATTGTTTTCCACTCAGTGTTTGGACCCACTTTTAGTATATCCTACTCATTTCTACAGTCAAAACTTAACCTGGGTCTACTGATGTCCAAAAGACAACAGCCCTACTAAGTTAGAGGCAAGGGAATCTCTCCCTTACTAAAATTGTAGGAGTTGTGCTAAGCTTATTTCATCTAGAAGACACATTTTCCATGATTTTACAAAGAGAGCGTAGGGAAACTATTCAAATTATTTTGTCTATAATTCTAAACAAATTTAAACAGCTAAAATGGTTCCATGTATACCCTAGCAGCATTGGAGGCTCTCTGTGACCACCACTGCAGCACATGGCCAGTTGATCACAAACCTGCAAGTGTTCTCAGAAGGGAAAGTGTTCTTAGAAGATAGAATATATGAAGTTGAAAAAAGATTCTTGATACTTAAAGACAAAATTCTGCTAAAAGGCTAAATTCTGCTGTCAACTATGCTGGCAAAATCTTGACTAACTCTAGCAGAGTGAATAGCAGAACGTGGTTCATTAATTTGCAAACGAGACCAAACTGACTCGAGGGATTTCTTTCAGTGGTGTCAGGCTATATGTCTTTCTCCGACATTTGAGTTTACACACCTTCACAGATCCATAGATCAATCTGTTATTAAACAAGACTGTCTTTAAAAACAACAAGAAAAGGATACTCCACAGTTATTTAGATAATTTAACTTAATATTGCTAATTAATATTGTTGGAAAACAATACACTTCAGCAAAAGTATAAAAGAATAGATTGAGGTAGAATCTCGCAAGGATGTGTCTGTCCTGTAAATCAGTAACATTAGAAATAGCAAACCATGAATCCTTGCACAGATACTTCCTTTCTTCTATCAATTCTTTAATTACAAATAAAAACAAATAATAAATCCTGAAATGTCACCAGCTGGCTGGAAACTAGATATAAGTTGTTTGAAAGCATCCAAAAACAAATGCCCCTGGAGACACGTATCAGAAGTTCTGAGTGTAATAATATACCTCCATCTAGAGTGCAATGGTTGAATGTAGAAAGTTTATTTAGTCTAGCTTTATTCTCCATTCTAACTGTGGGAAATATCTCTCAAGCCAGTAGAATTTTTTAGAAGGGAATGAACTTTCTAAGTGCTACCACTGAACCCAACTAACTAAGCCTACAAGCATAAATCTCAGTGCTGTACAAATCATTTAACAAAGCAAAAGGAAAACAAATGGATCTAACCTTGTCAATGGTCAGATATAGATTCATAGATTCATAGATACTAAGGTCAGAAGGGACCACTCTGATCATCTAGTCCGACCTCCTGCACAGCGCAGGCCACAGAATGTCACCCACCACTCCTATGAAAAACCTCACCCATGTCTGAGCTATTGAAGTCCTCAAATCATGGTTCAAAACTTCAAGGAGCAGAGAAGCCTCCCTCCAGTCAACCATGCCCCATGCTACAGAGGAAGGCAAAAAAACCTCCAGGGCCTCTTCAATCTGCCCTGGAGGAAAACTCCCTCCCGACCCCAAACATGGCAATCAGCCAAACCCTGAGCACATGGGCAAGATTCACCAGCCAGATACCCAGGAAAGAATTTTCTATAGTAAATCAGATCCCATCCATCTAATATCCCATCTCAGGGGATTTGGCCTATTTACCCTGAATATTTAAAGATCAATTACTTACCAAAATCCCATTATCCCATCATACCATCTCCTCCATAAACTTATCGAGTAGAATCTTAAAACCAGATAGATCTTTTGCCCCCACTGCTTCCCTTGGAAGGTTATTCCAAAACTTCACTCCTCTGATGGTTAAAAACCTTCGTCTGATTTCAAGTCTAAACTTCCTGGTGGCCAGTTTATACCCATTTGTTCTTGTGTCCACATTGGTGCTGAGCTTAAATAATTCCTCTCCCTCTCCTATATTTATCCCTCTGATATATTTATAGAGAGCAATCATATCTCCCCTCAACCTTCTTTTAGTTAGGCTAAACAAGCCAAGCACCTTAAGTCTCCTTTCATAAGACAAGTTTTCCATTCCTCGGATCATCCTAGTAGCCCTTCTCTGTACCTGCTCCAGTTTGAATTCATCCTTTTTAAACATGGGAGACCAGAACTGCACACAGTATTCTAGGTGAGGTCTCACCAGTGCCTTGTATAACGGTACTAAAACCTCCTTATCCCTACTGGAAATGCCTCTCCTGATGCATCCCAAAACCGCATTAGCTTTTTTCACAGCCATATCATATTGGCAGCTCATAGTCATCCTATGATCAACCAATACTCCAAGGTCCTTCTCCTCTTCCGTTACTTCTAATTGATGCATCCCCAATTTATAACTAAAATTCTTGTTATTAATCCCTAAATGCATAACCTTACACTTCTCACTATTAAATTTCATCCTATTACTATTACTCCAGTTTACAAGGTCATCCAGATCCTCCTGTATAATATCCCGATCCTTCTCCGAATTGGCAATACCTCCCAGCTTTGTATCATCTGCAAACTTTATTAGCACACTCCCACTTTTTGTGCCAAGGTCAGTAACAAAAAGATTAAATAAGATTGGTCCCAAAACCGATCCCTGAGGAACTCCACTGGTAACCTCCCTCCAACCTGACAGTTCGCCTTTCAGTAGGACCCGTTGCAGTCTCCCCTTTAACCAATTCCTTATCCACCTTCTGATGTTCATATTGATCCCCATCTTCTCCAATTTAACTAATAATTCCCCATGTGGCACGGTATCAAATGCCTTACTGAAATCTAGGTAAATTAGATCCACTGCATTTCCTTTATCTAAAAAATCTGTTACTTTTTCAAAAAAGGAGATTAGGTTGGTTTGGCACGATCTACCTTTTGTAAAACCATGTTGTATTTTGTCCCATTTACCATTGACTTCAATGTCCTTAACTAATTTCTCCTTCAAAATTTTTTCCAGGACCTTGCATACTACAGATGTCAAACTAACTGGCCTGTAGTTACCTGGATCACTTTTTTTTCCTTTCTTAAAAATAGGAACTATATTAGCAATTCTCCAATCATTCGGTACTATTCCTGAGTTTACAGATTCATTAAAAATTCTTGCTAATGGGTTTGCAATTTCAGGTGCCAATTCCTTTAATATTCTTGGATGAAGATTATCTGGGCCCCCCGATTTAGTCCCATTAAGCTGTTTCAGTTTCGCTTCTACCTCTGATATGGTAATATCTACCTCTATATCCTCCTTCCCATTTGTCATGCTACCATTATCCCCAAGTTCCTCTTTAGCCTTATTAAAGACTGAGGCAAAGTATTTGTTTAGATATTGGGCCATGCCTAGATTATCTTTAACCTCCGCTCCATCCTCCGTGTTAAGCGGCCCCACTTCTTCCTTCTTAGTTTTCTTCTTATTTATATGGCTATAGAAGCTTTTACTATTGGTTTTAATTCCCTTTGCAAGGTCCAACTCTACTCGACTTTTAGCCTCTCTCACTTTATCCCTACATCTTCTGACCTCAATTAGGTAGCTTTCCTTGCTGATCCCTCCCATCTTCCACTCCCTGTATGCTTTCTGCTTCTTCATAATCACCTCTCTAAGATGCTTGCTCATCCAGCTTGGTCTACAACTCCTTCCTATGAATTTTTTCCCCTTTCTTGGGATACAGGCTTCCGATAGCTTCTGCAGTTTTGATTTAAAGTAATCCCAGGCCTCAACTACCTTTAGATCCATAAGTTCTTCAGTCCAATCCACTTCCCTAACTAATTGCCTTAATTTTTGAAAGTCAGCCCTTTTGAAATCAAAAACTCTAGTTGCAGATTTATTTTTGTTAATCCTTCCATTTAGTTTGAACTGAATTAGCTCATGATCACTTGAGCCAAGATTGTCCCCTACAACCATTTCTTCTATGAGGTCCTCGCTACTCACCAAAATTAAATCTAAAATGGCATCCCCTCTAGTCGGTTCAGCAACTACTTGATGAAGGAATCCATCAGCTATCGCATCTAGGAAAATCTGAGCCCTATTATTATTACTAGCACTGGTCCTCCAGTCTATATCTGGGAAGTTAAAGTCTCCCATGATCACGCAGTTTCCATTAGTATTTACTTGATTAAAGACATTAAAAAGGGCTCTATCCATATCCAAATTAGATCCCGGAGGTCTATAGCACACCCCAAGCACTATCATAGGAGAGGCTTTACTAGTTTTCTTCCCCAATGTAATTTTTGCCCAGACAGACTCTGTCTTATCCATTGCATCGCTTCTTATTTCTTTACATTCTAACTCATCGTTGATATACAATGCTACTCCACCCCCTTTACCTTTGTTTCTGTCTTTCCTAAACAGCACATACCCTTCAATACCTGTAGTCCAGTCATGACTACTATTCCACCATGTTTCTGTTATCCCTATAATATCTGGTTTTACTTCCTGCACCAGTAGCTCTAGTTCCTCCATTTTGTTACCTAGACTCCTCGCATTGGTGTACAAACATCTTAATTTTTGCTGTTTGGCCTCGCTCACATTTTGTACCCTATTAGGCACAGTCATTCTACAGCCAGTATAACTTATTAGACTAGTATCCACACCGCCCTCGCTCCTTATATACATTCTCCTACCCATAGCTGTATCCTTTCTTACTTCATCTTCTTCCCTCTCAATGCTAAAATCTGGCGTGGAGATTTTCTGGACATCTCCCATCCATCTCCCCCCAGTTCCTAGTTTAAACCTCTCTTTATCAGTTGTGCCAGCCTCGATCCTAGAAGTCTATTTCCTTCCCTACTCAGATGAAGTCCATCCCGAGAGAACTGTCCTCTGTCTGTGAATGCCTCCCAGTGGCCATACATCCCAAAGCCTTCCTTATAGCACCACTGCCTAAGCCATCTGTTGACAGTCATAATCTTGTCAGACCTTTGTTGCCCTTCTCTAGGAACAGGAAGGATCCCGCTAAAGATCACCTGAGCCTCAATTTCCTTAAGCGTCTTCCCCAGCCTAGCATAGTCTCCCTTGATACTTTCCAGCGAGAATCTGGCTGTATCATTTGTTCCCACATGAAGGATAATTAGGGGATTCTTTCCCGCTCCCTTGAGGATCCTTTTCTAGGATATATATAGGATATATAATTGTGGGGGGGAACTGCAAAGGCTCAGCTCCTTTATCCAAAGTGGTGTAGTTATAAGCCCAAGTCAAAATACTCTGTGTATTAAAATTAATACCAGAGGCAGAATTGGAACAAATATAAGAAATAAATAAACACAAATGGAACACTGTAAGATCTGTGTTCTAGAAGCTGAGAAAATTAAGGGAAAGTTGGCTGTAATAAAGACACTGTATCATAGTGAAGTGTAACACACTTGTTATATCCCTTTTGCTGAAACAATTAAAAAAATCTTTAAAACACTTCCAACTTTGCAAGCAGACCCCACAAATATTTCCCATTGTAAGTAACACACATTAGGCCAAATTCATCGCTGACATACCACCCAGTGCAGTCTCATCAGTTGTATGTTACTGCTGAATTAGGCCCTGTGCTTTCCAGCAGACACTCTGAACAAGCTGAAGTGCCATATTTATATCTTATTTAAGTATTTCTGGGAATCCATCACCTTTCCCTGGAACCATCCTCTCTTGCACACCCATGCAAGAGCCAGTCACAATCTGGCCCAAAGACTTCTTTGTAATCACCAGATATTTGTGTTAGTACTTTAAGCAAAATATGTATTGTATCATGGGTATGCCTTGCATATGATATGAAATGCTATTTAGGTATTAACAAAGGCTGGGGTAGCCATAAACATTTCAGAACTGCAAACATTTGCTGTACAAACTGGATATTAAATATTTTAGTACATCATGTTTATCAAACATAAATGCTCAAGAGGATGGTCTATTTATCTCTATTATTAGTGCACATAGGGGAAAATCTGTTCCCCAGAGCTCTGTGTGAGTAGCTAAACCAGGGACATTTGCAGGAGAAAATGAATAATTCCTGGTAGGTCACAGAGCAGCACTGGAGGCTCTCTGTGGCCACCACTGCAGCCCTGATGCAACAGTAGCCTATATAGCATCTACAGGCACCTCCTCAGGAAAGAAGGACAGGATGATTTTCTGGCCCCATCCCCAGCCCACACATGCCCTGCCCTCTTTTTCTGGTACGCAGGGAGCCACAATGGAGTTGAACTCCAATCTACATAGAGTATGCATACTCCCTGCTTAGCTCCCAACTCCTGCCTTCCCCATACAGTAAAACTGCACCAGCTTTAAAACAGACAACACAGGGCTAAAAGAAAGTTTTGTCTGCTGGGGTACTGCGTGGTAGTTAGTAATAGGACTGATAGGACTTTTCACCTCTGCGTCACTGGTTCAGATCTTGTTTGGGTCATCAAGTTGATAGTGATCAAGTTGATAGTGAATTGTTGATCACAGTCAGGACTATGCAAAAAGATTAGAAGAGAACCCTGAATATACCATAAATCTTGGATAGGTTTGGAGTTTTAGAAGCTCAATGAACATCAGTCTAGATCCACAAGAGTTCAGTGGACCATCTGTTTGCTCCCCGACTCCAGCTGAACTCTTTCTCCCAGGCCTTAGAGATCCCTTCCATTCTAGCATTCTCTTTCAGTTTCCCTATGACCTGACCTTCACTATCTCTTGGGCCTGGAATCTCCTCTGTAAGTATTTCAGGTGCCTTTCCATCCCTTGATATTCTCTCCATCTTGTATGTTTGGTGGGGTGTATTTACTCCTATATTGTCCAAGCAGCATGATCCTCAGACATTGCTGCTGATAATGTATGGAGCAGCAACCCTGAAAAGCTACAAATAAAGACAAATACCCTCGTAAAGACAGTAGGCCAAGAAGGCTCGAAATTAATTATGCCAAAACAAGCACTCTTGAAACAGGGATGGATTAATCTTTTGTGGGCCCGGCACCAAACAGATTTGTGGGCTGCCATGGAGGCAATGGAGCATGGCGCAGGGAGGTCAGTCCCCGGAGCAAGGGGCCAGCCAGAGGCAACGGGGCATGGTATGGCAGGGGCAGCCCTGCTAGGCCCAATGCGAGGACACAATTTACATAACGGTAGTTGCCAGACGTACAGTGGCCTACCCGGCCCTGGGCTGTCAGCATGCCCCTCCCCTTGGGGGGTGGACATATGCCACACCACACAGCCCCCACCCCCCCGCCAACACTCCCTGACTACCTATGGCCAGAGCCACCCTCAGACCCACCCACAAATGCACAGCGCCCTGCACAACACCACCCCTATCCACAGCCCCACCACAACTGCCCAGCATGACACACAGAATCCCCACTCCCTTGTGCCCCAACACACATAGATCCTCCCCGCCCCTTCACAGCCCAGCACCCTCCCATACTCACCACAGACTCACTCCCCCAAGCCCTGCCTCCCGGTTGCACTCACCGGCCCTGCTGGGAAGCGACTGTGTCTGCCAGGCTGAGCCGTCAGTGCAGCCAGGGCTGGTCCTAGGGCCAGGAATTGCTCTGTCCTCTTGGGAGTGGCATGATCAGCCAGGTCAGGATCTGCCCCGGCCGGGGTCCCTCAAGACGCACTTGCCTGGAGGGGCCCAGCCAAGCCCTCCACACTGTCTCTCTCCCCCCCCCCCGCCTGTTCCAGGCAGCTCAGCTCCGGGGAGACAGGCGGTGCCCCACAGGTGGTAGGAAGCAGAGGCTTCCCAGAGCCGGAGGTGCACTAGGGTCTGGCCAGGGGGCAGAGAGGAGCAGGGGGTGTAGCCAGCGGGCAGAGAGGAGCCCTCGGCCAGCTGGCGGGCAGGCCGAGAGGAGCAAGTGGTGGGCGTGGGGATTCAGCAGGGTCTTGGGGCGCACTGCAAGCAGAACAGGCCAGAGCCCCTTCTGAGCATGGACCCAGCTTCATGGAGCCACTGGAGCCATTGTAAACCCGACACTGCCTTAAAACCCAGATGCCAAGCAGTAACATCATATTAGAAGGCAAAAACATCAAGAAAGTAGCACAATTCATTTACCTGAACAGCACCATACTAGCCAAGAAGTGACATTAAAGATAGGAAAGGTATCCACAGCATTCACTAAACTCAGCAGCACATGGAAATCAAAGAACCAAAACAAAATAGAGAATTTTTGGCTCAAATGTGTAACATATGGCTGTGAAAACTGGAGATGAACTAAAATATGAGATCGTAAAGTAGATGAAAATAAGTGCCCATGAAAGATTCTGGGCATTGGCTGATGAGACTTTATTATCCATGAAGAGATCTGAAAAATTAACCAGTAGATCATCTCCACTAGAATTAGAATTAGAAGAAAGTGGAGGATACATTTGGGGCATGTAAGCCAGATGCTAACACTCAGACTCCCAAATGAGCTCTGTCACATGTCACAACCCCTCAAACCCAACAGGTGTGGGGAAACAAGGATGCCCAAGAGAAACCTTAAGAAGAACCCTTAGCAAGAGGGCAGAACAGTCTATCTCAACACCATGGAGCAAATGGAAGAGCAGCTAATGACAGAGGGGGATGGAAGAGACTAGTTTCTGTCCTGTGTGCCAGCACTGGTGCTTGAAGGGTGTAATAATAATAATAATAATGAATCTCTGCAAGTTATTTTGGTGAGCAAACCCCTTGGCCTCAAGCAGTGAGCCTTTCTGTGCCACAGTTATACTGTTCTGACTTTTCAGTTTGATAATCACCATAAAGTATGCAAAAAGCCAGTGGCTGTATCCTTGAAACCACATTAATGCACCCAGGGAGTATGAAAGGGTTGGTCTGATCCGTATCCTAGCTAGGTTTCATGACTCCCTGAGAGCAAAACTGAAAATGTGTGGGTTGGGTTCCCTCCCTGTCATGCTTTTCGGGAGTTGGACAGAAGGTAGCTGAGGTTTACCCATGATTCAGCAAGTCAGACCCATTGAACTATAAAACAGATTCTTCACCCCTGAGGGGGGAAGGGAATGGTTTTGAAAATAAGAAGTGGCTGTGTGATCAGAAAGCCACTGAAGTTCAGAGATAGTAATTACTGACATACTCAATAAAATATGCTGCGTTGGTCCCAGGGTATAAGAGAGACAAAGTGGGTGAGGTAATATCTTTTATTGGTCCAACTTCTGTTGGGGGGAAATACAAGCTTTTGAGCTTCCACACAACTCATTTTAGAGTTTCTAAGAGTTCCACGGGAGCTTGAAAGCTTGTTTCTCTCACCAACAGAAGTTGGACCAACAAAATATATTACTTCACCCACCTTGTCTCTCATATGTATCCAATATGGCAGAATCATTCTCCCATCTTTTGGGGGATTCAGGTTGTCTACCTGAGTCTCCATCCTAGATCTTTCAGTTTGTCTGTTTTATTAACTGTCTGTATTTAATCTGTAATTGGTATTTTTTGTTTGTTTCCATTTTTAAAGCACCATGAAACCGTTAAAAGAAAAGGAGTACTTGTGGCACCTTAGAGACTAACAAATTTATTAGAGCATAATAAACCGTTGTGACTGATGTCATTGGATGTTGACTCATGATGTATAATGAAGTATTATCGTTTTCAAATACTAACTAGAGGCAGAACATGCTAGCGCTATCTGCAGTAACTTCTCATGTTATCAGCTAAGGTTTACCTTGCTATATCTTGTTAGACAATCATGAGTATCTCTTTTTTCAGCATAGGCTGGATGGTTTTCTGTGTTTGTGAGCTTATTTTCCTGTTTGTAATGTTCAGCTCACAGCTGAAATACTCTGTCTTTAACTTAGAACCAGACTCCTCACATTTATTTTATTCTTGCCTGTGTAATGTGAAGTGGTCTTACAGTTATGTAGCAAGAGACTGCCCTTTTTGTGTCAGGTGGTTTCACATTTGTAAAGAGAGAGCTCCTACTTAGGAAATTTTATTCCTTTGAGGTTGTTTGAACTTTTTTTTGGTTGGATAGTACATTTACTGCCTTTCATTTCACTTGTTTATATGGAGGGTGACTTTGTATTGTTCAGTAGTTGTGTGCACTGAGAATTTCAAAGCATTTGTTTTCCATTCACTTCTGTTCACCTATTCAACTCCCATTTGTAGGTTTCTTAACTTTTATACCCCTGTTTCTAATGCTGTACTACTAATGTTGTTGTCTCACTGTCAAACGCACTCTAACTGCCTTCCCACAATAATGTACAGAGGCCAACAGCTCCTCAATAGATACTAATGATTAAACTGAAAATATCAAATATGATAAAATGGATTGGCAAAACTCATGTTCTGGAGATTCAGAAAGCATCTAAGAGCGATTAGTAATTTTGATTGCTTCAGTTTTTGGGTGCGCAATTTGGGATGTAAGAATGGCCCTATTGAGTCAGACTAATGGTCCATCTAGCCCAGTGCTCTGTCTTCTGACGGTGCTCAGTGCCGGGTGTTTCAGAGGGAATGAACAGAACAGGACAATTATTGAGTGATCCATCCCCTGTCAAGACCCTAAAGGGTTTTGATTTTTTAAAGGGGATGCTCAGCACTTTCTGAAAATCATAATGTTGGGCACTCAAAAATTGAGGCACCTAAAATCCCTAGTCACTTTTGAAAATGCTTATTCAACCCTTGATGGCTTGAAAGTGAAGGCTTCATTGTGGAGAAATTGTACAGTTGAATATCATCAACATGCTGTATCAATGTCATGAGGCCTATGAGTTGTAATTATTTTTCCAAGTAGTCTCTTTTGAGGTTAAGGAGGAGAGGAGAGAATACATGAGCCTTGTTGAAGACCAGGAATTATGGGATGGGGTGATGAGGAACAACTGTCCACTAGAAGCCTCTGGGCTCTGTTTCATAGAAATTATTAGATCCAATATAGCACTGCCCTGTTGATTCCTGCAAGATCTATCCAGGTCACCCGTGTCATAAATTCAACAGCAACAAAAGTGACAGAGAGGTCTAGAAGAATTATCAAAAATATTAGTAGGGTTGTTTCTGTGCTGTGTCCCAGTCGGAATCTTCTTCTTATTATGTGTTGATGTAAAGAGCTGTACAAAGGAAGTCATTAAACTACAGGAAGCTTTTTATTGAGCATACAAAACTCAGCAACAGTTGTGCACATTCTTGAGCACCAACCACTGCCACCTTATTATCTATTACCTAATTATTTACATATATACGGACACCGGTATTTTACAGAGCACTCTTTTAACATCTCTCTTCCTATAAGGGAAACTGAACAATTTCGATTAGCTGCATAGTCTTTGAAATGCCTAGGCAACTTTACTGCTCTTCCACTTTGTGTAATTTTATTTTAAGTCCTTTCCTTCTCTTGCTGTTTGCACTCGGGAGGTTTCTGTGCTGCTAGAGTGCTGAGTACAACTGGTGAGAAATTTCTCATCGGAATAGTTTTCCAGTGAGAAATGCCCATATGCAAAATAAAAATTTTCCACAGGAAATTTTTTACAGTTTGCTGAAAATTTTTGATTTTCCATTGGGAAAATCGCAATGACAGCTTCCTGACTGCCTACCTAGAAAGGAGAAAGTGAAATTGACAAACCTTTTTTCTAGGAGAGCCACCAAGGCTGAGCACTCTGTCTCTCTGCTTTCTTGGCTCTCAGCCTTCCAGGGAGGCAAAGAATCCTGGCACTCAGTCTTCCCACCTTGTCCCCCACAGATATGGGCCTATCAAGCTTTCTAGCATGTAATACAAGTTAAATAACAAGTGAATGTTTTCTCTAAGCACTTGCATAAAGATAACCCAAACATTATCCTATGATATACTTTTTAAAATAGAATTATGTGGAAATATTATTACAATGATGTTGATATAAAAACATCTCAAAGTAGGGTGACCAGACAGCAAGTGTGAAAAACTGGGACGGGGGTGGGGGGTAATAGGCAACTATATAAGAATAAGCCCCAAATACCAGGACTGTCCCTATAAAATCGGGACATCTGGTCTCAAAGTATCTCAAAGTAATCCTAGCATTTATAGTGTGGCTTTTGATAACTGAATTGTTAATGTATTTGGTATTTTGTGTAAGAAGTGCTTTTCAAAAGATCTTAAAATAGCAAGCTTGTCTGCCAGGTCCCAAGTATCTAGCCTTCATCCTCTCCTGACCTAATAATTGCTGCTCCCATTTTACCCAGAACTGAAGGGAACACCACGGGAAAACTAACAACATGGAACAGCTTAACTAAGGAGCAACAAAGGTAGGTGTGAACAGATTGCTCCACAGCTCCATGACCTCCACTCTTGTTGTTACGTATTGTCCTTACTACTACTGTTTCCAGAAATGCCCACAAAGTGTTGGGTCCTGTTCAGACATATAAGAACCAGTCCCTGCCCTCAAAAGTTTACAATTTAAGATTAGCAAATAAAGCATATAGGAACAACATAGTAAAGTGCCAGGATGATGGATGGTCATATTTTGATAACAGTGCTGCTTTTAATTAGTTATATAAAGTATCCTCATTTACCCTTCAACCTTGATAATATTTACTGGTAATTCATATAGATGTCATGATAGAATTGGATTTTCAGGAGAGATTGGAATACAGAGAGGATACTGGCCTTGCAGACCAGATCTAAAAGATAGTTTAACCAGAAGTGGTAATTTTATTTACTCCCCAGTGCAAGCTTCCTGCTGCATTCCCTACTTGCCTCAACTTCTATTTGCTGACTACTTGGTTCCTTCCCTTCACTCTAGTCTCATGTTGCTGCAATTACTTGTGTACTTTACAAATTCTGGGTTAGAAGTGCTTTTATAATGTTCATTTGGCTGCAATTTTATCATTTCTACTGATAAATTATTTAACAATCCCCTATCAGGTAGAAATAGAAAGAAGTATATTTGCATACACCTATAATGTACTATTGTCAATACAAACATAACACACTTCCACATAATACATTTGTATAGCCCAGATAAACAATCTCTGAAGCACTCAAAAAGCTCCTAGCGCTGTCTCTCTTCTGTAAAGGATGAGAAAGAAGATAAAGTATTTTAAAGTCTTGTTTATGCTGCTGAATCCATGAGTATGGCTCTCCAAGTTGATGTGATACCTTGGTTCTAATTTACAGTTGGGCCTTTACTTCATAAATCACTCTCACTCCATATATTAGTCAGGAAGAGCCTTCTCTGCAGCTTTACCCACCACAATCTCTTCCTGAAGAGATCGAATTTTGGCACCAATCCAGAAAATGCTTGTGCAAGTGAGTTAAATGGGATTACTTAGGTAGGTAAAGTTACTTGTGATTCTGTGTGTTCGTAAAATTAAGGGCCCATTGGTATTTAATGTAGTTATAATCTGAAGTTATTCTTATTTATTATGTGAATTGTGATTGCACCTAGAAGCCCCAGTCATGGGCCAAACACACAACCTAGCTCTCTTCTTATCCCAACAGTCCATGTATGCATTTGTAGTAGCTTTCTGTCTCTCTGTCAGTGAGCTAGACACCTCTGGCTTTTTGTCTCTGGGATAACTTCTCTTGTCCTTCCTTCTTTGTTTTGAAAATAGATATAAATATTTTACATTTCCACCTACTAATATATGAACTGCCATACCTTTCCATAGTTTTAAAATGCTTCAATCTAACAATAACATTGCAAAATTTAGTAACATTAGCTGTTCTCCCAGTACATATAGCTGAACCATCTATCTTAAGAGGAGAAAGGTATAGTTTAAATGCAGTCAGTGTATAAAGCTAATGGAGTTTCTGGATTTCTCTCACCGATTCCAAACAGGCTACATGGATTTTTGTAATTGTAGCTATAGCAAAATTCTGCTCTGTGTGTGTCAGGGTCAGCCTACAACATTTTGGCACCTGAGGCAGGGAGCTCAAATGATGGCCTCATACCTCCTTGCTTGGGCCAAAACATTGAAAGGTCTCAATTCTACCTTCTTCATGTTCTACTCCTCTCAAGGTACTCCTCTGCTGCCTACCCCAATAAAGGAGAACTAACAACTTAAAATGCCTTGTTCAAAAATTTTCAGTAACACTTAACTTTCAAACGCCTGAACAGCAAATGTAACTTTTCTTGTCCGCATAGTAAACACTGGCATTTTTATCTGTTTGAATAATCAAAGGTGCTTTCCTTGCCTTCTTGGCTGCAAAGATTTGAACGGCTTCCTGAAGATCCACAGTCTGGACCAGCTCCTGCTCTAGTGAGATGGTTGCAAGCCGACCCAGCCTCTCTTGTGCCGTTGTGGAGCGTAGATGTGTGTTTATTAACTTCAGCTTGGAGAAGCTGCATTCTCCACTGGCAACTGTTACAGGAAGTGGTAGAAGTATGCGCAGAACAACAAAAGCATTTGGAAAGAGGGTGGTCATCTTATTTGTGCACATATATTCCAGAACAGCCTTTGGAGTTGATCCTGCTGAAATGTATCTTGAAAGGGCTTTCAGTTCATCACCTAAATCACTCGCATCAATATTGCGCATGTCATCATGTGTCAACATTGTCTCTAGTGCCCTGCATTGCTGTTATAGGTCTTCTTCAGGTATAGAGAGGAGTTTTGGAATATAATACAACATCCCAAATATACTGCTGTGTTCCTTGAGCTGCATGAAACATTCTTCAACTGACTGGACTGCACAATCTAGCACCTGGTTAAAGAATTCAACTTTGAATTGTTGTTTGGGGTCTTTTATGGGATTATCCCGTGCCTCATAATCAAAAAGTTGTCTTTTTCAGTGACTCTTGTATTCTTGAATGGGTGGGAAAATGGCTTTCATGTGAAGTTCCTCTGCCAACTTCTGTGCACTCTTCAGAATGTTTTGAAATCCCTCATCTGACCAGTAAGACTGTAGGTATGACTTTGCTTTGACCAGTTGTTCCATTGCTCCAGATATATATACCTTGGAGTCTCTTGCTTACAACATTTATTTCAAACAGCATGTCATGCCACAACACTAAGCCACTCAGAAATTTGAAGTTATGTATGTTTCTGGTGATTCCATTTCCCTCTGCAACTGTTCTCCCACAAACAGTTCCTGTCCTAGCATTATCCTCCATAATGGCAACTATGGCATCATCTATCTTCCCAATTTGGTGTTTGATAGGCTTTATTGCCTCCGCTCAACTTTCCCATCGTGTGGCACTCAGTGGTTACAGTGTCAGAGAAGTTCCCAGATGTTGCTTCAAAATTTGCCATTGATGAGTTGATGCAGAGCAAAATACCTAGATTCTTTGAATTACATTAAAAAAATCAGCAGCCTCATTAGAAGCTAATGCTGCATCACTGACCACCAAGTTCAATGAATGAGAACTGCATGGGACCAAAAAAGCTCGAGGGTTTAACTCTCAGATCCGTGTCTGCACTCCTCTGTTCTTTTCTCTCTCATGTTGGCACCATTATTGTAGCCTCGACCTCTCATGTCAGCTATTGCAATTCCCATATCTTCCAGTTTTTTAAGAAGCACATTTGTCATACCAGCACCTGTAGTATCATCTACGTCAATAAATTCTAGAAAATGCTCTCTGATAGTCACCATTGCAGGGACATTTTCACTAGGTTGTTGTTACAAAACACACCATTAAAGTCATTTGTTCCATATAGCTGATGTCAGGTATGCAGTCCAGAATAACAGAGCAATATCTTGCTGACTTCAGATCTGCCACAATCTTCTGTTGGACTTTTGTTGCCAGTGACTGTATGATCTCATTTTGAATTGTTTTTCCAATGTAGTGGTATGTGTACATTTCTTGGGTGGTGACTCTTAGATGATCCTGGAGTAGAGCATCAAACTCAGCCATCAGCTCCACAATATTAAGGAAGTTTCCATTGTTTGGCACAGCAGCTGATCTGAAGTGCCACGCACCATGCAGTGCTAGGTTTTGGGTAGCAAGCATTTTCACAGTGGCAATGAGCCTTTTCAGAATGTTTTGCCAGTAAAGAGACCCTGATGCAATCTTTTCTTGATGCTGATCATCTATGGTGGCCTTTAACCTTAGTCTCACCTCAAATTCTTTCCACCTATGGAATGCTCTCTGGTGATTTGCTGTGTTCTCATGGCATGCCAGATTTCTAGCCAGATTTTTTCCAGTCCTTTGTTCCTGTAGAACCCAATGTTGCTGAAACATCACATTGGAAGAGTTTGCAACAAAAACAGTATGCAGCATTCTGGGTTTTTGAGTACATAAGCCATGGTCTCTCCACTTTATCACTACTGGAGATTTCATGCCAGTAATGTGTTGGATGGAAACTTCTATTTTCATTGTCTTGAGGGAACATGAAATTTTTCACTTGCTGTGGCCTATGCAGTACAAGGAAGTCCCTCAGGCTACTGCTCAGTTGGGTCAACAGTCCTGGATCATCTAGGCTTAAGGAACTAAACTCAGCAGCAGCTGTTTCTTGCGCCTCCACCACACTCTTCTCTGATCTACACTTTTCTTCAGGAATGTGCATGGTTACATCCATTTGAGATATGGATGCTGCAGTAACTGCCAGGTCATCTGCACTCTGACGAACTGGAAGATCAGCCATCTCCTCACCAGTCACATTCTCTTTGGGGCCGGAAGGCTAACCATGAACATTCGTGTCTATGTATCTCAGGAGAGCTCCTTCCTGCTTAGATAGAAAAGCTTCCTTTGCTTTCTTTCTTTTTCTAATGCTGCCCCAGAGGGGCATTTTCTTCTTTCACTCGTGACTGCTGTTCTGTACCAGGTATATTGGCTCTCAATACTCAATTGAAGGGGACAAATAAGCAGGCTGGTAGCAGGGCCTGAGTGAGGGAAGATATCAGTATCTTAAGGGCCTAACTGGCTTCTACTACTTCAGTTACTGCCTGTTCTCCACAAGTGGGTTCAGGGAAGCAGCAAGAAACAGGAAGCTCCCTGTGAAGCTGGTGTTAATTAGTCCAGGCTCCGGGGGGTGCGAGAGGTACATAAGAGGCTCCTGCTGCTTTCTGTTATTCCCTCTCACTTTTTCTCCTGCCTGCCTGTTATGTCTCTTGTGCCCTCCTTCCTCTAGCCCAGCACTCCACCATCTCTGTGCATCTAGAGCAGAGAGAATACATATGCATCAGCAGCAGACACAATTTTCTACACCCTGGGTCCTAGCGGTGGCCCCCCCCCAGTTTGGCACCTGAGGCGGCCGCCTCAGTTCGCCTCGTGGTAAGGCCAGCCCTGGTGTGTGTTAATGTAAAATCTTCCAGAAGCTCGTTGTTGAAGGAGTCTCCTCTCAGGAAGCTCCTCTTGAAGTGATAGTAACTTACAGATAGATAATTTATCAAAACAGGCAGCAGGTTATAATACATAAACAGTCTAATTCTCTTCCCTGCTGTAGTAATAAATAGGGTTACTACATAAGTGAATCTAGCAACCCAGTAGGTGATTCTACTAATTGTTAATCATGTTTATTACAGTAGTGCCTAAGGACCAACCAAGAATATGGCTCCATGGTGCTAGGCACTGCACAAAAAAGGAAGAGATTGTGGGCAAGAGAGCACATGCATGTCAAGCCCCAGGCAGAGAGAGTTTGGAACATATCTCACACATCTCACACACCCCAGAAAGATTCCTGCTGAAAACACTGGAGGTTGAAACAGGCATTCTCTCTTTCCCTAAAGACACCTACAAGAGATAGGAAGAACATGCTGAGGGATGGGCATTGTTTGGGGCAGAGGAAAGCAGAGGCTCAAAACTATGGTATGTCTTGAGAATTCTTTATAGTAATCTATCTAGGAATTATAACTAGTATTTGAGAAGGCCAAAGAAACAGATGAGTGCCACAGTACTGAATAGACATGTTGTGAGATACATGATAGAGATTCTTGGTAACTTTTTGAATGAAGTAGCTTAGCTTTCATAGGCTTTAGATTTTTCATAAATGCACAAAGGAATGAGAGGAATGGACTCTTATAACTTACCTTTTGATCCTGTAGCAGAGTTTAATAAAATTTACAGCATTTTTAATCTGCACGCTGGAAAGTGGCGGATTGAATTTTTGAAAAAGTTTCCAAGCAGGTCTAAATTCTCATGGCATAACATTTTTATAGTCATTAGGCAGAAAGGGAAGTTAACTGCAGGCTGCTGACAGGAAACATATTTTACAAAACTCCCTGATCTTGAATGGCAATTGAATCAACCCATAGTCATTGAGCTTTAGGTGAATGAGTTCTTCTAGTTAGCAAAATTGAATAGGAAATGCTTTAATTTTGTTTTGGCATACATCCAAAAACTAGAGAATTTTGGAGTTTGGAATTAAAGCTATGTTGAATGACTCAAACTGACTGCTATGTAGGTTAAGGTCTTGACGAGGTCACTGATGATTGCTGGCATCCTTTATATGAATGCCTCTCAAGTTTTTAGAGTTTAAGCCTGAGCATTCTATGCTTACATGCAATACTTTGCAACACATGTCCTAACGAGAATTTGTTTTAGAGCATAAATTGTTTTCAATACAATAATTTAATAGATTTAATTTTCTTTAAAAAGAACTTGGTACGGTTGTTGTGTGCTTCAGCATCAATGCTTACATAAGCAGAAATTGAATATTCTAAACATTTTCCATGCTAAGATATGAATGTATCGCATGCTGAAATCTGGCCTTTCCTCCTCCTCTTAAGAAAGCTCAGTAGTCTTTTCTAATTTACAATTTCACTCCCCAACTTTTTTTTTTTTACAGTGCAGATCATTGCACATACAAGTGAACAATGACCAAAGGTCTGATTCAGCACCAGTGAAATCAATGGGAGCAGAGTTGGACCCACAGTCAGTAGAAGATTTGCCCTAGTCTCCCAAAGTCATAATCGGCTAAATTATCCCTTTATGTAACATCAGAGATAAATTTGGACCAATAGGTTTTGTGCCTATGCCTCAATTTCTCTTCTGATAGTTTGGCAGTATCTGATCAATAAAGCTCTGCAATATCATCTCATGAGCATGTCAACAGTAAACCTGCTTAAAACTGAAAATTCTCTTTGTTGTTCTTCTGGGCTTCCCAAAAAATTTCTCTTCCCTCTGTCTTGTTGATTCTCACCTCTCAGTCTTCCATTTCTACATTAATTCCTTAAGCGAAAAGATGTTCATTTTCTGTCTGAGTCTCCAGAAAAGGCTGGTATCTTCACTTTTTGGCTATATCTATTCTTGCCATGTTTTATGTGGATGATGTTACTGGTTCCTAAGTAATGAAGTTCTCTAATTCATTATTTTATAATTTTTGGGACATCATTGGTATTAAGCCCGCCCATGGAAAAGTCTTGGATAAATTTAAAATATTAGCAAGAACTGATAATTGCTGTAGTTTCTGTACTCTGTGTTGAGCATTTTTTACTAAACCAGACTCCAGTAGCCTAGTTTTTATTTCTTTCCTTGTTCTCATCATATATCGTTTATTGCCTCTGATTATTTTAGTCTTTGGTATTTCAATTACATATGAAAAGGAAAGCAAAGTGCTTGCTTTGTGCTACTTAGAAACTTAGTCTTATTTACCATTTTAGCTTTATCAACAAAGAGTTTCCTATGATATATTTAACTTTCCTAGCCCATTTTGAGGATGCATTGTAATGGAGCTTTCAGTTTTGTCATCTTGTTCTTATTTGAACTTGATTTCCAGGAGGAATATACATGTGTTTATCTTCCAAAGGAGGTATTTGAATACCATTATATAGGATGATTCTTCATTAGGTAGATTTTGTTAAAAGCTTAATGCTCATATGTTGCCCATTCTTGAGAACAGCTTGGGTTCTAACAAAATATAATGTAAAACCTATATTAAAAGAGCAGTGTTTCCCTATAAATTCCGCAAGGCACATCAAGAACGGTAAAATACTGTTGCGGCTCTGATCCATTTCCTCTGAAGAAATGGTTTGGATTTCAAGAGTGCATACTTTCTGTACTGGTGGAGAAATGGTTCAATATATTCCTTTCTAGCATGCTTCGATTTATACTTTGCACGTAGTTCCTGTTATTGCTTGAATAATTATGGTTATTATCAGCAAAAAGCAACAAATTGAGCACAGCTGTGGCATCACCTTTTGAATTTCAACAAAACAGGTCTGTGCTCATGTTCCCAGCCAAACTGCATTCTGTCTCTCTTAACTCTTCCACAAACAAAGCCTTTTTAAGAACATGAATCTGAGGTATTGATAAAAACCCTGGACAAGACACCTACCCTTTCCAGAAAGCTCAAAGTAAAGATCCAGTTCTGTGCTGCCTACAATGAATCTAGTTGCCTTATATTTAAAACAAACAAACAACCCCGCAGTCTGTTTCCTTTTCTCTTATCTCTGTCTACCTGGGATTGATTTGACCAGACCTTGTCTAAGGCTGAATTTGACATCCCTGAACTCTGGACCTGTGATATTTAGTCCATGTGATCACTGGAGCAAAGGAGTCCACTAGTATCTCAAGCCATAAATGCAAGTTCATGTCCTTATCAGAAGTCTTAGCATATTATTCAGGAGGCAGCATATGATCTAAATCAGATGTAGTTATATACTTGGTCAAGTTGTTGGGAAGGCCTATGATGGTGAAAACATCACTTTCCTTGCACAACAGGTTCAGGACACTAACAGGGCATGGAAGGAGCAGATGCATTCCAGCAGGGACCAGTGTTTCCAATTGTAGCAGGATCAGTCAATATCTGTGGGAATAGATTGCCCTTCTGCTATAGTTTTAGCTGAGTAGCATGATATACCTTATCAGTATTTCACTTGACCAGAACACAAATCTTATACACAGAGGAGCTAAGCTTTATTGATAATACAATAGGATCATAGCCATCAGTGACACAGACTATGCTCTGGGGCTGCTCACAGTAGAAGCATAACCAGATCATCAACTTTCCAATTACTTTCCTCCTGTCTCTGATCAAAGTAGGTTTTAAACTTTCTTCTGGCCTTTCCCAGTTTAACCGCCACATATCAATGTAAATCTTGCAAGTGAGCATGCAGAGATTGCATATAGGTGTCCAATTCAATTCCTTCTAATTGAGAATCACTGGTTTGCCAGTTCACATGCTCAGGCAATCTCATTTCTCATCTTGCCTTCAGTTCAAAGGGTGATTGATCAGTCAAGGATGCAGGAATAGCTCAGAGGGCCATTATCATTGTGGGCATCTGGCCATTCTAGTTTTTGCCTTTAGCATCTACCAGTTTCCTTAGCACTAATGTAATGGTTTGACTGGTTCTTTCCACTATCTCTGATGATTGTGGATGGTAAGGGATGTGCAATTTTTGTTGAATCCCTAACAATTTCAAATGTTCTTGGAAAACGCAACAAGTAAAATGGGTGCCTCAATCAGATTCTATCTTTCCTGGGAGCCCCATTAGCTGTGGCAGAATCAGTATTTACCTTAAAAGGAAACGCCTCCACCCACTTGGAAAAGCCACATCAACAGAAATTTGTTCCCTTTCCTAGGCAAGTGGTCCAACAAAATCTTTTTGGAGAGCAGACAGTGGTTCTGCATACCATTGTGGCCTGAGGCGTACACTAAGTTTCCTGGAGGGTGGATTGTCCTGGGCACAGACCAATCAATTTCCACAATGCCATTAAACATCATCCTACGTAGTTGGCCAACCAACTGAAATTAGAAACACTATGGCAGATTTTCTCTGTTCCCCGATGACCCTCAGAAGGAATCTCATGTACTGAGTAAATGATTTCCCTCTAAATTTGATGTGGTACTACCCATAAGGGTAAGTCCTGCCCAATATACATTAACATACCTTTCACCATCTTCAGCTTAGATTCAAAAGCCTTAAACAGTGAATCAATGGATAACCATTTATCTATATTTTCTTCTGAGCCTTTTTCTGTTTCTCTGGGAATTTCTGATTGTCCAATTGCTCTGGTATAGGCTAATCTTCTCTTTGTAAAGCCTGAATATCAAGGGATAAATTTTCCTGACTTCCTTTAACACAGGACACTGGGGGTGGAGTGATTGGCTGTCCCACAAACATGTGGTGCAGGTCCAAGCCACGCCTCCATGAGCACCTTTCTTGGCTAACAGGTTTGCTGTTTGATTCTCAGAATGAAAAACATCTCATTTACAATGAGCTTTAACCTTGCAAATATAGGGAAGCTCAGCAAAGCAAGAGGCCAAGATACTAATG
The DNA here is from genome assembly GCF_009764565.3 of Dermochelys coriacea. Taxonomy (NCBI): domain Eukaryota; kingdom Metazoa; phylum Chordata; order Testudines; family Dermochelyidae; genus Dermochelys; species Dermochelys coriacea. Next base: position 80,990,667 of record NC_050074.1, on the reverse strand, counting down.
TATGACAACAAAGTGGCATGCTTGAGAGGCGACCCTTCCAATTAAGTGAATCCATGTGGCTGCCAAAAGGGCAGAAACTCTAAGAGCATTCCATACCTATGCCAAATCAGAAAAAATTACGATTGGGATTTTAACTGTGGATGCATAATAACTCCAATGAAAGTGCAATTGCTGCCAATTCAGCATACTATGCAGAATGGGGGGTCAGGGAAAGGAAATCTTCCTTATTAAATCTAAGGGGTAATCCAGCAACCCTTCTAAAATGACCTGTTTATTATCTTGTTGGGCTTCATGGCCTTTGATAACCAGAGGTGAGGCATAGGCTTGAATATATATTCTGATCAGGTATTTCTCTTGCCTTACTCATAAAAGCTGGACCCATGAATGAAGATATTGAAAATCTCTTTCAGATTGAATATGGATGGCAGGAGCTTAAAAAATGTATTTAGTTCACCTCTTGACTGAGACACTGGAAACTCATGGGGTTCTCCTTCCTATAACAGTCCAGGTGATAATGGGGATTGGACCCTTAAGGGATCTATCTTGATATCTTTCCTCTGTAAAAACAGTGACCAGTATTGCAGACAAGCATTTGATACCTGTCCATCCTTGACACTGTCTGAGAGCAAAAAATTCAATGGGGTGTGAGAAGATTGTAATATAACAGGGGATGAACCAATAAACCTCTTCACATTTTAATAAACCAATCTGTGGCCAGCAGATGTTGCTCAGGGAGAATGCTGAATTTCCACCACCAACATTCATCTGCAAGCAATGGGCTGCAACTTCCTATATCACTCTTGGGATACCACTTACTGCTAGGGTAAACTCATTAACCCCCATCTCTAGAAGATGGTATGTGTTAGTGTGGTCTGCAGTAGCTATCACTGGGGCATTATCTGTCATTACAGATACAGTGGCATTACTTAAGGGTTGCCACTGCCTCAGTGTGTTGTGCCCATTCCCATGGGACCCTGTCAGGGTTCCCTCCCCACTCTGAACTCTAGGGTACAGAGTGGGGACCTGCATGAAAGACCCCCTAAGCTTATTTCTACCAGCTTAGGGTAAAACTTCCCCCAGGCACAAACTCTTTGCCCTTGGATGGTACGCTGCCACCACCAAGTGATTTAACAAAGAATTAAGGAAAGGACCACTTGGAGTTCCTATTCCCCCAAAATATCCCCCCAATTCCTTACGCCCCCTTTCCTGGGGAGACTTGAGAATAATATCCTAACCAATCGTGATCACAGACCCAAACCCCTGGGTCTTAGGATCATAGAGAAATCACTCAGGCTCTTAAAAGAAACAGAACTTTATTAGAAAGAAAAAAGGTAAAAGAATCACTTCTGTGAAATTAGAAGGGAAGCTAATCTCACAGGGCAATCAGATTTAAAACACAGAGGATTTCCCTCTGGACAAAAACTTTTAAAGTTACAAAAAGAAAACCAGGAATACACCTTCCTCTCAGCACAGAGAAAAATCACAAGCCAAAACAAAAGTAAACTAACGCATTTCCTTGCTAGTACTTACTAATTCTAATGGAGTTGGATTGCTTGCTTTCTTGATCTCTCTCCAGCAAGCACTCACAACAGAAAGACAAAAGCCTTCCCCCTTCCCAGATTTGAAAGTATCTTGTCCCCTTATTGGTCATTTTGGATCAGGTGCCAGCGAGCTTACCTTAGCTTCTTAACCCTAAACAGGAAGGTTGTTACCCTTCCCTTTATAATTATGACAGTCCCCTTGCTTTAAAAGCTGGTACGGGGGGCAACTCCTGAAGGCATGTTCAGGAATGCAATCTCTATGGTATCAATGAGCCCTAGAAAGATCTATGGGTGGCAATTCTTGCTGGCAATAGCAAGCTCGGTCAGCTCTATCTTTTGCTGTGCTGGTATTTGGCTTTCACCTGACAGAGTGATTCCAAGGAAGGAAACTTTCTACATTAATAGTTGTGCCTTGGTTAGGTTGAACTTGAGTCTTCTCCCTGGAACAGCTGTAAGAAATCAGCCAGTTTCACAAGATGTTTCTCTTGAGTGGCAATAGCAAGACAAATGTCATCAACATACTGAAACAAAGCAGACAGGTTAGAAAAGATAGACAACTTCTGTTTCATTTGCCTGTGAAATATGAGGGACTATTGTGGAATGATGGTGGGAACCTGTTCCACATTAATTGTTGCCCCTTGAATGTAAATGCAAATTTATATTGGGGTTTCTCCCGTAAGGGCCTACTCCAAAATCCGTTTGAAATATCAAGGGTAGAGAAAATTTTCAATCTGGGCTAAATCATTTAAGGAAATCTGGCATTCTTGCAACTGTGGCTATACATGGTGGGGCACCTAAGTTATTGATGATTAGTAGCTAGATGTCATGAACCATCTGGTTTCCTGACTGGCCAGCTTGGGGAATTGTTCACTGAGGTGCATTCCTGAACTATTATTTGTTCTAAAAGGGAGGTGGTGTTAGCTGCAAAATAGGGCTTTTCTTCACTGGGGAATGGGTACTGTTTTTGTTGGGGGGAGGATCATTCCCTTCAGTGCAAATTGCAGTATCCATTTACTACAGTCACACTTATGTTTAGTAAATGCTGCTACGTTTGCTTACAGTAGAGGTCTTAGGTCCTCTTTAGAACGGTGGTTCCTGTATAAGACAGACATATCGTAAATAGCTGGTTTCTTCAGCACTGCAACATCATATGAGTCCAGGATAATCATGGCCTGGCACCTTAAAATCTTTGTGGGAGTAACACACAACAAGTGGTTAGTTAAATCAAGTATACAGTCACTAGAACCAAGAAATCTGAGCCCAGTAAATTTTGTTTTCAGGTAAGTTTACCAATGCAAAGCTATGAATCTTATGGATGTCCCCAATTTCTATTGGCACTAGTTAAGATACGGTAGATGTCACAGGGTTACTTGCCAATGTCTTTAGAGCAAGTGGTTTCCCTGATGACGAGAATTATGTCTTTGGGTCTGGATCATGAATGATACTGACAGCAGCCTATGTCAACTAAAACGTTAAGGTGGTGGCCGCTTACCAATGCTGACACAGTGGAAAGACTGCTTTTTAGCTGTGTTTGGTGAACACAGTACATGGTATGGAGCTGTCACCGTCATTCCTGATCCTCTCCTGAGTCTTCAGGGTATTCATCCTCCTCTTCAGTCTCAAAGGCTACGGCCACATCTTGGTAGTTTAATGTTGCAATATCTTCCTATGAGTAATCAGTAGGAGCTACAGCTGCTATGCTGGGACTGTCTAGAGTTCACTTCATTGCTTCTGCTTTATTCCTTTTTTAATTGACTTCTTCCTGATGAAGGCGGTTGGAGGTCAAAGCATCTAGCTATTCTCCGATTTGGCACAAGTCTTGTTGTAGGGCCACGAGCTCATTGAGGGAATGACTTTGGCTTCTGAGTTGCTGCTGTTCGCACACAAGTACGTTTTCTCTCCTACAAGTACTATAGTCTCTCTGAGGTGGTTGTTTGGGGTGATACACTACAACTTCTCCTCTTTAGGCCACATCCAGGAGACCTTTCCTTCTTTTGGTTTGAATAGATCCTTTCTTGCTGCTGCTCCCTCTCTCCTTTTGGGCCTTCTACCATAATAGTGGCTTCTGCTGCAGCTGCAATAGGTCTTCACTACCTCATTTCTCCTGGTTCAACTCAGCCCTCCTGGCACTGAGCCTTTGCTAAAGCATTGGTCAAAGTCAATACTTTGGAGTCTGGTTTCACAAACATTTCTACGCTGTTCCGGATTGTTGGAACAAGAGAGTTGCTGACAAGCAAGCTAACAAACTGATGAGGCTGGTCAGATGGCATACCATTACTACCCCAAGCAAATCCTAGTTTTTCATTAAAGGTGTGGGGAGATTCCCCTTCCTACCGTTTTTGGTTTGCAAGCAGAGAAATGCAGCCTGAAATGCACAGGGTGCATTATTTGTTACACTTGTTTCACTTTTTCCTTAAAAATGTGTGCCCCAACCTTATATTCAGGGAGTAGAGCACCTCACAGTCCTTTATCTACGGTCATATGCAGTGCTCACACCCAGTCTTGAGGGGGAAAACCCAACATTTGGACCATTTGTGCTACCCAGAGAGTATGTAAAGATATCAGCTCTCTTTTCTGAACATTTTGATCTTGGTGGTGGTGATGACCCTTCTGCAAAGTCTGGGTGTAGTTATGGAATGCCATGACTACTCTGAATCTGCCACATATTGTCTGTATTACCTGCTGGTGGAGCCCCATCCTGGCATCCCTCTGTGAAGGGAGTTCCTCCGGTGATTAACACAGAAGTCCAGAGTGGTTGAGTTAACCTTCTTCTCAGGGTCTAAATGCATCCGATGAAGTGAGCTGTAGCTCACGAAAGCTTATGCTTAAATAAATTTGTTAGTCTCTAAGGTGCCACAAGTACTCCTTTTCTTTTTTTAGATTTTGTCAGTGACTGTAAGAGGGTTTGAGCTTGTTGGACCTGTCTCATACCTATCCTATCCTGTAAAGGGACAGCACTCTCCACAGAGTTGTCCAACCGTTCCCTGTCCTGATGCCCAAAATCCTGGACGGCATACTTTGATAAGAGCTTGTTCTTACAACATTTCTCTTAAATTTTCCCAACTTGTTTCTGTGCTTAACTATTTGGTCTTTACTGAGGTTTAGTGTTCTGAGCTCCACCAGCTCTGCTTCCTTCAATCTCTTAGTCAATGCAGGATCTGAGTCTGGTCTGCAACTATTACTATCTGTATCCTCATTATCAGTATCTATGCTTCCAACTGCTCCTTGGGTCTGGTTGGCTCCTTGTGTTGTTTAACCACCTGCAGGCCTGCATGGTGTCTGCTCACTCCTGCTTACAGGACTCTCCTGAGGTGTGAGGTAAGGTGTAGGGCCACATGATTTTTTCTCAAAAAAAAAGGAGTACTTGTGGCACCTTAGAGACTAACAAATTTATTAGAGCATAAGCTTTCGTGAGCTACAGCTAGAGCTCACTTCATCGGATGCATGATTTTTTCTGAACCTGAGGGTTTATCCTTATCGTGGCTTCTAGCCTACACTATGGCTATTGGGATTTTTCCCCCTTCTGAGAGTACATTCACCTTTTCGCTCCCTTTCCCCCACTGGGGAAGAAGTGATTAGCTTCTCCATGGGCTGATTGGTGCGAGGCTGAGACACCAGCTCAGTCAGTGCTCTAAAAGCCGGAGTGGGAACAGTCTTGTCTCTGTTGTGAACATGCATTTCACTAGAAGAACGTGAACTGTGAACATGAATGTGAACTGAAGCACCCAGCCAGTCTGGAGGCATGGAGGAAAAGTTGAAGCACTATCAGAGTCCCACTTTGCTTCCCATTCCTCTCCAGTCATGCAATACATGTCCTGCTCCGTCGAGGAATTCTGCAACACTGGAAGCAAGGATTATGTAAAATTAACAATGTTACATTTACAATGAAGATTATTTTGGTCTGTTTTGTTTCACTATTAAATGATTCAGTTTTAGTTTTTGAACTGAGTCCATTTTAGAGCTGAGCAAACAATGAATTTCTCCGAATGAAATTCTGGTTTGAAACAATTTTTTTTAAATTTGTTTTCAATGAATCAAAAAATGTTGGTTTTAATTGACCAAAACATTTTGACTTGACTTGAAACAAATGTTTTTTTTTGTTTGTTTGTGTGTTTCAACTCAACTGAAATATTTATGGTTGAGTCTAAACGAATATTGTTTTTAGTTTCATTTTGATTCATTTTGAGTGTTCCCCCCACATACTTTTTTAAATTGGCCAAATTTGAAATAAAAATATGGTTTTGAATTGAAAAGTCAAAATGAAATGTTTCAAAATGAAAAAGTCTAAACAAAATGTTTTCACTTTTGAATATTTTTCACATTTCAAATTTGACAAATAATTTTCCAAAAGAGCATTTTTGGATGCAAAAACAATTTCAACCATCTCTATTCCATTTTTCTTTGTTTGGAATCAGCTAGTATGAACATTTTGTCAATAAACTTTTTTGATGAAAAATGGGAAAAAGTTGTGAAAGAAAACTTACCTAAAATATTTTTGGTTTTTCAACCACCTGTACTTGTAATTCAATGTTGGACATTTTCTTTTATTTTATATATATCTTTAAACTCCTGCAGAAGTAAGATGTGTTCATCTAGTAATCATCACCTTGTTGCATATTTCAAAATCTCATTCTCAATCCTAAACTGTGAATTGTACCAAGACAGGATGCTTAGATACACATCTGCTTTTAATTTGCAAAACTTGAACATATGGCTCTCAAATATGGTACTTTGTCAGAAGGTTAGTCCATCACTTTTATGCATTTCCTATTTTCAAATTTCCATCTGAGATAGCATTCAGCATTGTTGTTTTTTCAGTGTAAGGTATCCTATATAGACAGATAATTCAGTCTGTGTATTATATAATTTATCTGATGTGTGCTCTAATATATACAAATCCCTACAATAAATTAATGTTAAGGTTGCAAAGTCTAGCATTCAAAATTTAGGCAATGCTAGAATTAAGGTTGTTGCCTATGGAATATTAATCCAGCTCCCTTGTGTGTATGCCTTATGAGACAGTCTTTAATTCTATGATTTCAGTTTACATTTTTCCCCCATCCTGTTTCAGTCAGTGAACTGAAGAAGGAGTGGCTGAAGAAGGGCAGTGAATTAAAGTTGCATGGGCAACTGTCATGTGGCATTTCCTAAATTTTGAGTGTTTTTGACTTTGTAACCTGAATAACATTCTTTTAATGTCATGTGTGGGAGGAGAAGGGGAGGGGGTAAAATATGTATGTATATGTATAACTTCTATCCACTTCACTTTTTATATTAATTTTCTGAAAACAATGTGTGTTTACATCTTTAACATCTTTTAAAAAATAAAAAAAACATTCAACAATACATATTTATAGAATGAACTGATTGGGAACAGTCTGTGCAAAAATCACTGAATATGAACAAATGAGTGGAAAACTTCACCTCCATTGATGTCAATGGCCTTACACCAGTGCTGCTTATGATGGCAAGACATTTTCTTAGCCATCTGCATTCAGCTGTTTCTTGTCCATCTCACCACTTGAAGCAGTGTACCAACATATATCTGAAAGCATCAAGTGGGCCAAGAATGCAAGAAAGGTTGTGGTGCCCTAACATGACACTGCCTGAGCTATAGTACGGTCCTCTCTTCAAGCCAGCATCTGTTGTTCACTGATTATTCTCACATTATTCTCAGTTTAATTTCTGGGATGTTACAAAGAAACTTTTAAAATATATTATCCCTCAATAAAACTTAGTCTGAAATTATCTATTTTTTTGTCGTGGAATTGAAATAAACATGAAGCTGACAGACACACCATTAAGTTTCCCTTTGTATACAGAACAAGTCAAGTGGTATCACTACAAAGTCCTTTCAGAAAATTACCATTCAGTTTAACTTGTGTGTTAGTGAGCATTTATGTTAGCTCTTCTTTTACTGGTCATGTCTACCTGGAGATCTTGCCTCTGTGTTCCTTAAATTTGCTAGGTCCAGTACACTTTACAGGCCATCCTCCCCATTTGCTCTCTATAGCCTTCCAGTCAAGCACCTAGCACCCGGTGCAGATCAGGTCTGGACTATATGGCATTGCCTAAATCAACTCCACGCTGGACTTAGCTGGTTTAGAGACATGATGATCAAGTCGGGCTACATTGCTGGTCCCAATGCCAGCTACTTGAGTGCAACTGCTCTTCGGTGACCTGGGAAAGTGCAATGATCATGCAGTCATGTGTACGGATGTGGCAGGAAGCAGTATGAGGACACAACATGAGGAAGACCTTTTTAAGTCCTCAGAAGTCTTACCAGGAAAGTAACCACAATCCTTCCAAGCATCTATAGGATGCTTTCCTTCTTTCTATATATAGATAGTCTTTCCTGAGCTTTATACTAATACCAAGAACTCTTCCTCTATTTATTATCTTTTTATTTGATCCCTTCTGCTGCTTATCTGTTAAAGACTTACTTTTTGACTACTAATGATGCATTAACATGAGATTTGTACCATGCACATTTTTCTTTTAAGCTCTTTGCTGAATATTTCTTTTGTTCCTAGCTTTCTATAGTGCAACTCTTAACTTGTTTTGTATTGCTGACCCATCTTTTTAACTGAACTCTGTTAGGCAATTCTCTTCTCCTGTTTTACGCCCTCCTCCTAATCAGTTGTTATATGCTGGTTTAGGTTAATTGCTGGCAGGTGAGTCTACTGATTAATTAGGAATGTAAACATCTCAGTAGAAATGAAACACAAAACTTTTAAATCTTACCTGATAAAATAGTCTTTTTAAAGCTATAATTTAAAATTCTACAGAAAGAGAACTTCTATTGAAATCTGGCCTTTCCACGCAAGTCCCCAAAAATGCTGTCTACTGAGTTACTGATCAGTATGAATTCCTGCAAGGTGCTGCAGAGGACAATGCTCTGAAAAGCAGAGTTTTTTGATCCTTTGCTGAATTCTGCAAATCCCTATCCTGTAGGGGACTTTGTAATTTTAGTTGTCTTCACTGCAGGCCATCACATACAAACTCCCTTGCTCTGTTGGTTAGGACAATTTGTTAAATGTAGCAGCTATCTTTTTCTTTTTTTTTCTTTTTGCAGCAGAGAAGCTCGGGTTCTTCAAACTCATACTGAGAGTGTAAGCCAACATCCAAACTAATGCTAAGGTTTCACCCTATCCAAATCAATCTGTACAGCCTGTTAAACAAATGGTTATGTGACAGCCTCTTCTCTGGCAATCACTGTGTAAGGATCATTCAAGTCTTCTTTTATCAATCTCCTTTTTTCCCACGTAAATGCTACTAGCAGAAACTATCAGTAGTGAAACAGATTCCTTCTAGTTAACAGTAGTTAATTTTTAATTACATGTGAATATTGAAAGCTGTTAGCCACTGGTTTCATAAAATAACACCTTGGACTCCTTCAACAAACTACACTTGTGGTGTCTAAGAATATCAGTATTTTCTTCAGGAATGTCTGGAAATGTTTCATTCACATGGCAAAGTGGCAAATTTTATTTACTTTGAGAAATTCTGGAAAAAAAAATAGATTACAGTCCCATGCCTTTTAGCGTCCATATGGACAGTGCATATAAAGAGAAAATAAACGAGAACCTGAATTTGGTATATATATGAGCCTGTGAGTGCCCAGTTGGAAGAGCATGTGGCTTAGACACTGAGAGCTGAATATTTAAAAACCTGTATTTGGATGCCTGAGTGTATTTTAAGTGACTCATGGGAACTTAGATGCACAAATCATATTCCAATATGGTGTTACTCTGTGTGAACAGCATTGTGTAACCTTTTCAATACTTTATGCAGATAAATATACAGAATTGTGCAAAGATCTTGGTTCACTTGAGTTTGTGGAAAACATTAGCTGGCCTCAACTGCATCCTGACTTTCCTGTCCATTCCTGTATGCTTTCCCCCTTCTTCTCCCCTGACCCCGTTGCAAGGGAGACCTTAATGGGGCAGTGTCCCTTTTCTTCCACCTAGATGGACCTTGCATAAAGGTTTCAGTGGGTACGTGGACTGGTTCTTTTTGCTCTGTTGTCTTTGCAGGCCAAGAATTCACTGGAGATAAGACACAAACCAATTTTCTGATTCTTTTTACAGCCTTTGAAATTTGTGTTAACAAGACACATAGAGAAAGCAGAAAAGTTCCCTTTTACATTTTCTTGTATCAACATATATCTGCTTCTCTAACATTATTTAATAATATTTATCTAACACATTTTGTTATACTTTTCTTTACCCCATCATGTGGGTCTTAGAGGAAAATGTTTCCTGGAATGAAGATTGAATTAGAAATGTTATATTTGCATATGTGAGCAATATTCCTTTAATCACACAATATAATTTTAAAAAGTTAACTGATTTTATATTATTTAGGTGATAATATTGTATAGATACAGTTTATATTCATAGGGTTCTAAATTACGTATACGAATTCATTCATCTGGTGCATATATCCATTAAACTACCCATAACTCAGGCTACAATGGGGATTCTTCTGTTATCTTGGAAAAAATACATGTTTGTGTTGCTGCAGAAAATACTTTTGGAAGTTATACCAGGCCATTGTGTCCTTAGCTAGTGGAAGAGTTATGGTAACTTAGGTCTGGACAATCTTGCCTGTTTACAATTCCATTTTGATTTATCTTATTGATAAAACTCTCAATCAGTCTGTATGGGAAGCAGTTTCTTGCTAAGTCATATTGCAAACTGTAGTATTTTAATGTTTTGGTTTAATTTTTCTTCACTCTGGTTTACCCTATAAACATATAGTCTTGAAGCCATTTATGTGATAATTCATCACAAGAAAATCTTATGATGCTGTGTTTTTAGGACGAGCTTTCTTCCAACTAACTGCCTATTTTATTGGTGTGAAAGCACCAAAACTATTCTGGTGAATGTATATATTCAATTCAAAACTTTCGTACAAGGAAGTTAAAAATTTGCCTCTAAGTAAAAATCAGGTACTATGCTTGCTTTTGACAGTTTAATATTATGGATATTTTTCTGTAACATTTCTTGTTATGTTTCAGAGTAATAGCCGTGTTAGTCTGTATTCGCAAAAAGAAAAGGAGGACTTGTGGCACCTTACAGACTAACACATTTATTTGAGCTTAAGCTTTTGTGAGCTACAGCTCACTTCATCAGGTGCATTCAGTGGAAAATACAGTGGGGAGATTTATATACACAGAGAACATGAAACAATGGGTATTACCATACACACTGTAACCAGAGTGATCATTTAAGGTGAGCTATTACCAGCAGAAGAGTGGATGGGGGGAGGAGGAACCTTTTGTAGTGATAATCAAGGGAGGCCATTTCCAGCACTAACCCAGGAACCTGTCCTTGCAACAAAGCCCGTTGCCAACTGTGTCCACATATCTATTCCGTTATAATTCTTGACGTCTGATTTGTGTCCATTTATTCTTTTACATAGAGACTGTCCAGTTTGACCAATGTACATGGCAGAGGGGCATTGCTGGCACATGATGGCATATATCACATTGATAGATGTGCAGGTGAACGAGCCTCTGATGGTGTGGCTGATGTGATTAGGCCCTATGATGGTGCCCCCTGAATAGATATGTGGACACAGTTGGCAACAGGCTTTGTTGCAAGGATAGGTTCCTGGGTTAGTGGTCTAATCACATCAGCCACACCATCAGAGGCTCATCCACCTGCACATCTATCAATGTGATATATGCCATCATGTGCCAGCAATGCCCCTCTGCCATGTACATTGGTCAAACTGGACAGTCTCTACGTAAAAGAATAAATGGACACAAATCAGACGTCAAGAATTATAACATTCAAAAACCAGTCGGAGAACACTTCAATCTCTCTGGTCACTTGATTACAGACATAAAAGTGGCAATTCTTCCACAAAAAAACTTCAGAAACAGAGTCCAACGAGAGACTGCTGAATTGGAATTAATTTGCAAACTGGATTCAATTAATTTAGGCTTGAATAAAGACTGGGAGTGGATGGGTCATTACACAAAGTAAAACTATTCCCCCATGTTTATCCCCCCCACTGTTTCTCAGATGTTCTTGTCAACTGCTGGAAATGGCCCATCTTGATTATCACTACAAAAGGTTTCACCCCCCCCCCCCCGCTCTCCTGCTGGTAAAGCTCACCTTAAGTGATCACTCTGGTTACAGTGTGTATGGTAATACCCATTGTTTCATGTTCTCTGTGTATATAAATCTCCCCACTGTATTTTCCACTGAATGCATCCAATGAAGTGAGCTGTAGCTCAGGAAAGCTTATGCTCAAATAAATTTGTTAGTCTCTAAGGTGCCACAAGTCCTCCATTTCTTGTTATGTTTTTCTCTTCATGTCATCAGTGGGCAGGACTGTAGCATCTTTCCGCTGATCCCTCAGATAATTTTAAAGTTGAAATACAAAGCAAATTGAAAATGTTATTGCCCTTTATGGTTCCTCTGTGAGGCATAAAGGCTGTCTCAACTTTTTTCAAAGAAGTTATCATGGCTTCAGTTTTTACATTAGAAATATTAGGCAATCACTTTCCTCTCTTTGCTATAGAACACCACAACCTTCTTAGAGAACTTACTTTGTGTGACATCACTATTTAAGTAACTTTGGCCGCATATTTTCCTCCCGCAAACTGAACATGGAAGAGGATGTTGATTTTTAGACTGCTTCGGAATCTGCCTGAAATATTCCAGATAATATAAAAGTGGGGGGCAGGATGGGGGAGAGAGGAAAGCAGAAGAAAACATTTTAAAGAAAAAAACCCTATAATTTGAAGGCATCTTTATATATCAAAAGTAAGAAATAAAAATGGCATTCTCAAACTGAAACAATCAGGGAAAATGTTCTACACAAAAGTGTCCTTATTTACTCAATTGGACATGAATTTCCACTCCATGGCGTATGTGTGTGTGTGAATATACTCACCTGTTCTTCACAGAAATTGCCTTTCAAAGTCTTTCTTGAATCAGGTCTGTTTTTAGAAAGTCTTTCTTGAATCAGGTCTGTGTTTGTTAAGCTTTGCTAGAGTGAGGTCTGAGTCTGCATTATAATGGATAAAAATGAAGGAGTTTGATTTACTTATGATTTATTCCCCTTTTCCTGTAGCTATGTCAACCAAATTAAATAAGAAAATAATTAAAGGATACTTTTAGGTGAGTTTAGTTTTTCAGGCTTTTGGTGTACAAAAACCTGACATTTTTGTGTAGATCCTAAAAAAAAGGATGTACATTTGGAGCTTTCTCAGTCCTTACTTAAAAGGGTTAGGTTGCTTAAAGACCCTAATTCTGGAAAAAATTACACATGTGAGTAACTTTATGCATCTGAGAGTCCCACTGAGTTCAATGGGATTACTCACTTGTGAAATTACTCATGTGCATATATGTTTCTAGAATGGGGGTCAGAGACAGCTTTTCTTTCACGTGTTTTAGTTAAAAAGGTAAGAAGCAAACAAAAATTAAACAAATTTAAAACAACCAGAGAATTGTAAATACTCTGAATTAAATTTCTCATTCAATTTGAACCTGATCTGAAGCCCATTTAAGTGGTTGGGACCCTATCCTTTTAGTTCAGTGGGCTTTGGATAAGGCCCTGCTTCTAATGCCTTATTTTTTCTCATGCCATAAACCTTCTAATTCTGCAGTTGTCCATAGAGTCTTCCAGAGTAGGTATGACCTGAATTTCTAATTTAAAAAACCAAGATGCTAAAAATGACTTTAAAATAACAATGTTAGGCTTCACCAAGAATCAGAAAAGGGGTCAAGTTCAGGTTTACTTGTTGTCTAATTCTGCAGTTCACCTTTAACAAGAGAGACCTGATTTACCTTCATGACTATAGAAGTTGTCTATAACATTATGCGATGTAAAAGGGGCAGTCTGAAAAGGTAAAATGTGTTCCTTGTTTCTGCATTCACAGTGAAAAAAAATCTCCATCACAGCAGGGAGCGCTTTGCAGCATTACATGGAAGGAAAATGCTTCCTAAAAGGTTGTGAATAATGAATGAAAATCACTTCACGTTCTTTTACTTTTGCTTGTGTGTCAAACGGTTTAGAAAAGCCTTGTTTCTTCCATTGGGACATGGATGAAATGAGGAATTACTCAGCTGAACGCAAGACAAAAAAGACAAGGAGAAACGGCTACTGAAGGAGACTCTTCCTCCTTTGACTAGAATCAGGTGAGGGAGCCAGCTGGATTGGGAGGTGAAGAGGTGGATAGTGGACTTTGTTAGCAAAGAGCTGGAGGAGACACGCTTGGGTCTAAAAGTCTCATAAAAATTAAATAAAAACTCTGCAACAGAAATAGGGGTCTCATAGGGGAAACAGCAGGGGATAATGCAGAAAGCATCTGTGTGCAGTGCCAATATTGCCACTGGTACTGACACTGCAGAGAACAAGGAGGTGGGAGCATGCTCACATGGAACATGGCAGGCAGTCTGAACAGGGAGCAAGTAACATTAGTTATAGGGATTTTCATTTCCTATATTGAAAGGATATTAACAATTGATTCAGCTGTTTGTCAAGAAAAGGTATCAGATCAGAGGGGAGGAAGGTATCCTCATGGAAACAGCTGCTCTGAGAACTCATTTGGACAATAACCAGGAAATGGCATGGGAGAAACATTTGCACAGTGGGCAGCAGAACACCAACATTACTAAAGCAGGGAGGAGGGCAGAGATGTTAAAAGTGAAAGCCGCAATATATCACAGATGGTGCACATCAGCAGACATACTGTTGAGTTACATAAACCCTATTATCCTTTGCCACTTGCACTCGCCAGCCCCTGTTGTGTTGTAAAATTTGTTATAAATGAAGTTATTGTAGCTGATAATGCTATTGACATTATCATAGAATTCGGCTGTGACGTTAGGCACAGCTCTGAGCAAGAGATGCTGTGTGAACTGTACTATTCCAGGAGTAGCCGTGAGAGGCAGTGTGACTCACTTCTGAGTCGCCATTTTCCCCCTGCTTCCCGCTTGCTGCTACAGGGTAGTAATTTGTTCCTGGCTTATTTCAGAAGCCAGCTCTGGGAGACATGAGGCAGGCATAATAGGAAGTGGTGGTTTAGAAAGGATATTTGTTGGTTGGTTTCGGTGGGTGTGTTGGCGTGGAGGGAAGCAGTATCCTGTCCTTCTCATCTACCATTTACCTTTCCTGTTGCCTAGTGTGGGTTTCCTCAGGAGCATCCCTATCCCTCCTGTGCTCTTTGTTTGACTTGACTGGCGATTCTCACAGCACACCTCCTAACCAGACATGCCAAACCCATGAAAAAAATGCAGAAATTGGGCTTATTTTTGGCTTGTAGCTTGTTGCTTCTTTTTTGATCAGCTCCTTGCAAGCAGGGGCAAGCAGAGACAAGGGTGGGAGACAGTCAGGGGTGCACAGCGGGCCCACCACAGTCCCAGATAGCACACTGGGGGGATCCAGTCACCTAGAGTGTTGGGGTTCTTAGGGATTGGCTTGTTTTGGCCTTGTTTTGAAATGGGATTAGCTTGATTTTTGACTTAATGTGAAATTTGGGGTGCTTATATACCTCATGAAAGTTGGCAACTGTGCTCCTAACCCTACTTGCTGCTTCATGTTGCTTCTCCCCTCCCAAATGCTGCTAATCTTTACTGGGACTTCTTCTGGACCCCGAACTGCTTCCTTCTAACCTCCCATCCTCCATTATACTCTTCTCATCTGAAGGCTTCCTCTAGGATCCCCTTACCCTCCTGGCTTCTGCTGCTGCCCCAAACTGGGGGATTCCTCCAGGTGATTATCACCCAGCCACTTCATGCTGCCCTTTATGTGAGCTTTCTCTGGGGCTCTCCTCCTTGTCAGTTTATACTTTCTTGACTGTGGGCTTCTCAGGGCCTCATTGGCTGCCAGCAGTTCATGCTGCCTACTGCTTCCTTTCCTTGTTCCAGCATCCTCCTCCTCTGCAGGATTCAGACTGACATGTATTCAGTGTTCCCAAACCCCAGTCAATTCTAATTCATAGAAGCTTTATGTTATACCTATAAAACCACATAAATTATAAAGATGGGAGGTGTAAAAGTGATTAGGCAGCGGTGCCCCAGTCAAGTAGATCTGCAGGGAGCCCTGCCAATGAGCTATGGGCCCATGGATGAGTTTGTCTTCAACAGAGAGATGGCTTGCACTATCTCTCTTGCCAGCCACATGGAACTAGGTACCATCTAGCCAAAAATGTGCATCGGCTGTGCACATCTTTTTCTTTGTACAAGTATTCTGAAATTACATTTAGATTTTCAGACCATTGTGGAGCTGCTTATTATTGTTCTGAGATCAGAAAGATATCACTATTATAAAACATGATATCATTGTCATAAAATGGCTGCCAACCCATAGTTGTACGCAGTGTTGTAGCCGTGTTGGTCCCAGGATATTAGAGAGACATTGTGGGTGAGGTAATATCTTTTATTGGACCAACTCCTGTTGGTGAGAGAGACAAGCTTTTAAGCTACACAACTCTTCTTCAGGTCTGGGAAAGGAGTGTCACGGCTAAATACAAGCTTGATCTGATGGTTTAGCATAAGTAGTTAACACACATTCTGAGGAACCATTCAAGGTGAAATGGCCCATTAACACCCCTCTAGTCATAGGACAAAAAGGGGGATTAGTGAGTTACAGATTGGATGATGGCTTATTACAATAGTGTTTTTATTATTACCATGATATTTTGTGTCTAGCAAAGTTATGAATTTAAGTCCCTAAGCTCATCTATTGAAAATGTGCAAATTTCCTTTGAGGATGAGGACTGAGAGGTCAGAATATGGAGTGATAACTTTATGAAAAGTGTTCACCTACAGGTGATACAGTTTCTTTGTCTTTTATCATTTTCATGTGTGAGTGTCTGGTTTCACCCATGTGGTGGTTGGTGGGGCACTTTGTGCACTGCACGAGGTATGCTCCATGTTGTGATTGGTATGTGTAGGACTCATGGATATTGAAAGGTGTGTTGTGGGGAGCGTTGATCTTTGTAGCAGTGGAGATAGGCCAGCAGGTTTTTCATCTGTTCTGGCAGAATCTGGTGCTACTTTGAGTTGGTGTCTCCTGGTCTGTGTGGAGCTTGCTTCTGATGATGAGGTTGGGGGATTGTTGAAGGCCAGAAGAGAGGGTTCCTGAATGATTTCTTTCAGGATGGGGTCCCATTGATGTAGTTGATACCCTGTATGGGTTCCAGTGTGGGGTGGTAAGTGACAACTAGGGGTATGCGTTTAGAGGGGGTTTTATTTCTGTATTGAAGCAGGTTCTCTTGGAGTATTTGGGTGGCCTGTTCTATGATGCAATCTACTTCTCTGGAGTGTTCTCATTTGGTAAAGGCAGTTTTGAGTGTGCTAAGGTATATATCCTCGGAGGTACATTCTAAGGTATCTGAGTGTCTGGCTGTAGATAACAGATTTCTTGGTGTGTTTGGGGTGGTTACTGGATCTCTGAAGATAAGTGTGGTGATCCATGGGTTTCTTGTATATGGTTGTCTGTGGGGTTCCATTATTGAAGCTGATCATGGTGTCCAGCAAGTTGATGCTAGTGTGGGACTGTTCCAGAAAGAGTTTAGTGGACAGGTGCTGGTTGTTGAAGTTGCGGTGGAAATCTGAGGGAGTTTAATTCATCTGTCCAGAGGATGAAGATATAATTGATGTATCTCAGATATATCCTTAGTTTTGTGGTGCATATGTCCATAAATTCTTCTTTAAGGTGAGCTATCAAGAGTTTAGCATATTGTAGAGCCATTGTAGTACCCATGGCTGTTCCCATGGTTTGAACAAAGTGTTTGTTGAATGTAAAATTGTTATGGTGTGGATGAAATGGATGTGTTTGGGGTGGATATTTGATGGTTGTCCATTATCTTGCAAATATTTGAGGCAACCCATAGGACTGCGGTATGGGTGTATATGGACTCTGCCCTGATCCAGCAAAGCATTTCAAGTCCTACCAGACCAGCAACTTTGATATGGGCAAACCATAGCACCTGAGTTTATGAATTTGTTGTCCATCCCTATTACACCAAATATTTCATTATATAGAAAGATTAAAAACAACACTGTGTGATAGGCAAACTCCGCCCCCCCATATCAAAATAGATGTTCCTTTGTCGAGGCACTGCAGTTTATCATCGTCTTTGCTTTTGTGCATTACTGTCAACCAACAGTGCTCCCATAAACCAAATATGAAAGTAAATCCATCTTTTTCTTTTAGTCTTTGTACAACAAATATATGTATGGAAGTTTCCCAATTATCTTCTTAATTATCAGAACTTGGAAAATCTCTTTAAATTTAGTGACCTTGCATAAAATTTTACACTAGTGGCAGTTATTTTCACACACTTCTTTTATAATTCGGTATGAAAACTGTAACTTTTTACCAGTTCTGCCTTTGGATAAAGTTTTATCGAGGAATAAATGATAATAGATCTTTGTTTCAAGCTAAATTGTAAGAAAGGATATGAAGCATTTTTTTAGCAATTTTTACAAGGACTGTGATGTCAGTTTTATTGTGTTTCTTGGTTCTTGCTCGGTCAATGATCTGTTATCTGTGGAGGTGCTATGATTGGTGAAAATAATATTGCCAGTTTGATTACTTCCTTGAACTGATATCAATTATTTAATTATAGTGTGTATATCTATTAACCTATCACAGTTAATATTTTGATTGGTGTTCACATTTTTGCTTGAGATTTTTTTAAGGTAGTTTTCTTTCCATAGAGAACTGATCTAATGAAATATAGCTTCTATTTACAGTGGGGTTTGTTTGCTTTAGTTTTGTCTTTTGAAACTATAAACAAAGCAAAAGACATTTATCATATAGTCATACTGTAGCTGGTAGGGAGGGAAAATTTTCACTCCAGTCATTTGCTCATAAAGTCTCTCACAAGCTCTGTAATTAATGTCCAGTATCAGTACAGTCCCAGAAAAATCAATATGTGCTCAATATCTAGCCTCAACCTTTAAAAAATTGGGATGTAGGTCTCCATGCCATGTTAAGAGAAAGCTTTGGGTACAACTTGACCTTGATTTAGCAAGGTGCTTAAGCACATCCCTAATCTTGTGAATAATTTCATTAAATTTAGGACTGTTTTTATGTACTTCACTGAATTAAGGTCTGTCTGCATTTTGCTTGGATGAATTGAAGTCAGGAAAAATAGGGTGGTCTTGCTATCACGTGGAATGCCCCCTCTTGCTCAGGCCATCAATGGAATCTATTCCCGGTTGCTTGTGCATCTGACATAGTACTGACAGCAAGCAGAAGCTTAGGACTTGCCTACCCCCTTATGGAGCCACAAGTACTCCTTTTCTTCCAGCAATATTGTTAATCTATCCAACTATACTCTCAGCCCAGCAGAAGAATCTGTGCTATCTCGGGGCCTCTCCTTCTGCCCCTCCACCCCCACGAACATGATACATTTCTGTGGTGATACAGAATCCTATTTTCAGTGTCTCCGACTCAAGGAATATTTCCAACACACCTCTGAACAACATACTAACCCACAGAGACCTTCCTACCAACACTACAACACTACAAAAAGAAGGATTCTGTTTGGCCTCCTCCTGAAGGTCAAAACAACACACTGGACTTCTACATAGAGTGCTTCCACTGATGTGCATGGGCTGAAATTGTGGAAAAGCAACATCACTTGCCCCATAACCTCAGCCATGCAGAACACGATGCCATCCACAGACTCAGAAACAACTCTGACATCATAATCAAAAAGGCTGACAAAGGAGGAGCTGTCGTCATCATGAATAGGTTGGAATATGAACAAGAGGCTCTTAGGCAGCTCTCCAACACCACTTTCTACAAGCCATTACCCTCTGATCCCACTGAGGGTTACCAAAAGAAACTACACCATCTGCTCAAAAAACTCCCTGAAAAAGCACAAGAACAAATTTGCACAGACACACCTCTAGAACCCCGACCAGGGGTATTCTATCTGCTACCCAAGATTCATAAACCTGGAAATTCTGGATGTCCCATCATCTCAGGCATTGGCACCCTGACAGCAGGATTGTCTGACCATGTAGACTCTCCCTTCAAGCCCTACGCTACCAGCATTCCCAGCTATCTTTGAGACACCACCGATTTCCTGAGGAAACTACAATCCATCAGTGATCTTCCTGAAAACACCATCCTAGCCACTATGGATGTAGAAGCCCTCTACACCAACATTCCACACAAAGATGGACTACAAGCTGTCAGGAACAGTATCCCTGATAGTGTCACGGCAAACCTGGTGGCTGAACTTTGTGACTTTGTCCTCACCCATAACTATTTCACATTTGGGGACAATGTATATCTTCAAATCAGCAGCACTGTGATGGGTACCCGCATGGCCCCACAGTATGTCAATATTTTTATGGCTGACTTAGAACAACACTTCCTCAGCTCACGTCCCCTAATGCCCCTACTCTACTTGCACTACACTGATGACATCTTCATCATCTGAACCCATGGAAAAGAAGCCCTTGAAGAATTCCACCATGATTTCAACAATTTCCATCCCACCATCAACTTCAGTCAGGACTAGTCCACACAAGAGATCCACTTCCTGGACACTATGGTGCTAATAAGCGATGGTCACATAAACACCACCCTATATCGGAAACCTACTGACCGCTATTCCTACCTACATGCCTCTAGCTTTCATCCAGATCATACCACACGATCCATTGTCTACAGCCAAGCTCTACGATATAACCGCATTTGCTCCAACCCCTCAGACAGAGACAAACACCTACAAGATCTGTATCATGCATTCCTACAACTACAATACCCACCTGCTGAAGTGAAGAAACAGATTGACAGAGCAAGAAGAGTATCCAGAAGTCACCTACTACAGTACAGGCCTAACAAAGAAAATAACAGAACGCCACTAGCCATCACCTTCAGCCCCCAACTAAAACCTCTCCAACGCATCATCAAGGATCTACAACCTATCCTGAAGGACGACCCATCACTCTCACAGATCTTGGGAGACAGGCCAGTCCTTGCTTACAGACAGCCCCCCAATCTGAAGCAAATACTCACCAGCAACCACACACCACACAACAGAACCACCAACCCAGGAACCTATCCTTGCAACAAAGTCCGTTGCCAACTCTGTCCATATATCTATTCAGGGGACACCATCATAGGGCCTAATCACATCAGACACACTATCAGAGGCTCCTTCACCTGCGCATCTACCAATGTGATATATGCCATCATGTGCCAGCAATGCCCCTCTGCCATGTACATTGGTCAAACTGGACAGTCTCTACGTAAAAGAATGAATGGACACAAATCAGATGTCAAGAATTATAACATTCAAAAACCAGTTGGAGAACACTTCAATCTCTCTGGTCACTCGATTACAGACCTAAGAGTGGCTATCCTTCAACAAAAAAGCTTCAGAAACAGACTCCAATGAGAGACTGCTGAATTGGAATTAATTTGCAAACTGGATACAATTAACTTAGGCTTGAATAGAGACTGGGAATGGATGAGTCATTACACAAAGTAAAACTATTTCCCCATGTTATTTCTCCCCCCCACCCCACCCCACCCCCCACTGTTCCTCATATATTCTTGTTAACTGCTAGAAATAGCCTACCTTGCTTGTCACCATGAAAGGTTTTCCTCCTTTCCCCCCCCTGCTGCTGGTGATGGCTTATCTTAAGTGATCACTCTCCTTACAGTGTGTACCATAAACCCATTGTTTCATGTTCTCTGTGTGTGTATATCAATCTCCCTTCTGTTTTTTCCACCAAATGCATCCGATGAAGTGAGCTGTAGCTCACGAAAGCTTGTGCTCTAATAAATTTGTTAGTCTCTAAGGTGCCACAAGTACTCCTTTTCTTCCAGCAATATTGTTAATCTATCCAACTATACTCTCAGCCCAGCAGAAGAATCTGTGCTATCTCGGGGCCTCTCCTTCTGCCCCTCCACCCCCACGAACATGATACATTTCTGTGGTGATACAGAATCCTATTTTCAGTGTCTCCGACTCAAGGAATATTTCCAACACACCTCTGAACAACATACTAACCCACAGAGACCTTCCTACCAACACTACAAAAAGAAGGATTCTGTTTGGCCTCCTCCTGAAGGTCAAAACAACACACTGGACTTCTACATAGAGTGCTTCCACTGATGTGCATGGGCTGAAATTGTGGAAAAGCAACATCACTTGCCCCATAACCTCAGCCATGCAGAACACGATGCCATCCACAGACTCAGAAACAACTCTGACATCATAATCAAAAAGGCTGACAAAGGAGGAGCTGTCGTCATCATGAATAGGTTGGAATATGAACAAGAGGCTCTTAGGCAGCTCTCCAACACCACTTTCTACAAGCCATTACCCTCTGATCCCACTGAGGGTTACCAAAAGAAACTACACCATCTGCTCAAAAAACTCCCTGAAAAAGCACAAGAACAAATTTGCACAGACACACCTCTAGAACCCCGACCTGGGGTATTCTATCTGCTACCCAAGATCCATAAACCTGGAAATTCTGGATGTCCCATCATCTCAGGCATTGGCACCCTGACAGCAGGATTGTCTGACCATGTAGACTCTCCCTTCAAGCCCTACGCTACCAGCATTCCCAGCTATCTTTGAGACACCACCGATTTCCTGAGGAAACTACAATCCATCAGTGATCTTCCTGAAAACACCATCCTAGCCACTATGGATGTAGAAGCCCTCTACACCAACATTCCACACAAAGATGGACTACAAGCTGTCAGGAACAGTATCCCTGATAGTGTCACGGCAAACCTGGTGGCTGAACTTTGTGACTTTGTCCTCACCCATAACTATTTCACATTTGGGGACAATGTATATCTTCAAATCAGCAGCACTGTGATGGGTACCCGCATGGCCCCACAGTATGCCAATATTTTTATGGCTGACTTAGAACAACACTTCCTCAGCTCACGTCCCCTAATGCCCCTACTCTACTTGCACTACACTGATGACATCTTCATCATCTGAACCCATGGAAAAGAAGCCCTTGAAGAATTCCACCATGATTTCAACAATTTCCATCCCACCATCAACTTCAGTCAGGACTAGTCCACACAAGAGATCCACTTCCTGGACACTACAGTGCTAATAAGCGATGGTCACATAAACACCACCCTATACCGGAAACCTACTGATCTCTATACTTACCTACATGCCTCCAGCTTTCATCCAGACCACAACACACAATCCATTGTCTACAGCCAAGCTCTACAATACAACCGCATTTGCTCCAACCCCTCAGACAGAGACAAACAACTACAAGATCTCTATCAAGCATACTTACAACTACAATACCCACCTGCTGAAGTGAAGAAACAGATTGACAGAGCCGGAAGAATACCCAGAAGTCACCTACTACAGGACAGGCCCAACAAAGAAAATAACAGAACGCCGTTAGCCATCACCTTCAGCCCCCAACTAAAACCTCTCCAGCGCATCATCAAGGATCTACAACCTATCCTGAAGGATGACCCATCACTCTCACAGATCTTGGGAGACAGGCCAGTCCTTGCTTACAGACAGCCCCCCAACCTGAAGCAAATACTCACCAGCAACCACACACCACACAACAAAAACACTAACCCAGGAACCTATCTTTGCAACAAAGCCCATTGCCAACTGTGTCCACATATCTATTCAGGGGACACCATCATAGGGCCTAATCACATCAGCCACAGTATCAGAGGCTCGTTCACCTGTGCATCTACCAATGTAATATATGCCATCATGTGCCAGCATGGCTTCTGACTTTGTACTGTGGTAACTTACACCATTTCTTTTCTAAAGTTAATTGTTACCTTTCTTTTTTTAAAAAGGGTTACATGAAAATTCCAGCTCATTTTCAATTACATTTGTTTGTTTGCTTCTTACAAGTTGAGGCTATGGCTTTGTGAATATTTACCTTTTCAAAAAAGCAAGGAATTATAGCTGAATTATAGCTTAATTTTCTGTTACACAGTTTCAAAAAAGTAATTTCCAGTTTGCAGTAAAACTGAAGTTTCGTTAATCATGTTTTGTTTGACTACAGTATAATTTAAATATTTTCAATACATTGGTCAACATGGCATTGAGTGGTAAAATATGGAGCTTCACAAAGATAACAATGGCAATAAAATGTACTTTGAAGACAACATTGATCTGTAAACAGCACTATGATGGTGTACCAGGATTTGCTGCCCCATCAGAGACCACACTACGTTGTTGCACCTCACCCCGTCCCGCCCCCAGGAAGGTAATCTGCTAGAAGGAAAAAGCAGCAAGTTCAGACTTTAATTACTGCCTAGTGAGGCCTCCCGTGATCAGCTGCAGGCAGAACTTGCAAGTACTGGTCCTCCAGCACCTAGAAAGGCCAGAAGCAGACAGAGACCAATACAGACTGAGATCAGCAGGCAAGATAAAAATGGCTAGCTGCTTCTGTAAGGGGCAAATTTTGAGTGAAGCCAGGATAGGGCATGAAGCCTTTATTGCACTAATCAAGTTATCTGACCTGGTCAGGAGCCTAACCTTGAAAATATTTGCTTTCATTCTCTGTAAAGAACTATTGCTTATATTAAGAACTTTAATGCCCAGTGGCTACTTTGAGTTCAGTGTTAATTTGTTATTTTGTAAACCTCTGGTGAACCTGCTCCATGTTGCACCATGCTCAGGTGAGCTCTTGCCAAGCACCTAAGGGGGAAAATATTCTGCCTATTAAAAAACAAAAGAACCCTAAGGGAATGCACCAGCAAAAACTTTATTTAATGTTAGTTAAGGCTGCTCTCATCAGTAAACTAAGACATACAAAATTAGGAAATACAAAGTTAACTATTAAAAAGGACTTCAGTAATTGATTGGAGAGTATGCTTATAAATGTTGTTGCTGACAGCAAGCTGGGAGGGATTGCAAGCACTTTAGAGGACAGGATTAGAATTCAAAAGGAAGAATTATTCAGAAATCAATAAGATGAAATCAAGAAAATCTTATACTTAGGAATGAAAAATCAAATCCACATATGCATAATGGGGAATAACTGGCTAGGCAGCAGTACTGCAGAAAAGGAACTGGGAGATATAGTATATCACAGATTTAATATAAATCAATAACATGATTCAGTTGCAGAAAAGGCTAGTATTTTGGAGTTTATTAACAGGAGTGTCACAGATAAGACACAAGAGAGAATTGTTCCACTCTACTTGGCACTGGTGATATCTCAGCTAGAGTATTGTGTCCAGTTTTAGGTAAGAAATTTTAAGAAACATGTTGTTAAATTGGGGGAAGCAAAAAAAAATAGAAAACATGATTTCTGAAGAAAAGTTAAAAAATTTGGGTATGATTAAGTTTGAGAAAAGAAGAGTAAGGGGCTACCTGATAAGTGTTCACTGTCCTCTTTATAACAGCCCTTAATATATTTGATCAGTTGTTCTCCATGTCCACTGAAGGTAGGACAAGAAGTACTCAACTCAGTCTTTAGAAAGATTAGGTTAGATATTAGTAAGTTTTTCCTAAGTATAGGGATAGTTATGTACTTGAACAAGTTACCAAGGGAGAGTGTGGAATTCCTGTCTTCAACAATGATTTAGACAAACATTTGTCAGGGATGGTCTAGGTATGCTTGGTCTTGCATAGGTGAGAGGCAATGGACTAGATGATCACTTGAGGTCTCTTCCTGCCCTACATTTTTATGATTCTGTGAAGTCAAGTACTTTCAACTAAGAAAATGTCAGAATGAACATTGCCCATACAATGTTAGTTTGGTGGTTTTGTACACATGCATTATGATACAGCCTTTAACTACATGATCCTTTTTTTTTACATAGGATCTCTGTTTCATTTAGTGCCTAGGAAGTGCCTACTCTGGTTATGAATTGGGGTTGCTAAAGGGCAGTCATCATTGTAGAAAGACCCTTATGTTTAAAGCTTTTCCTACGCTCACCTTTGTGTCTCCCACAGACTGTAATAGTATTAGCACCCAGTTTTGAAATACTGTGTAAGGTGAGAAGTCACACTTTTAAATAAAAATGTAATAGAATTTTCTTCTACTGGAGAAAGATGATTTATTAGTTTGAACATATCCATGCATGTTACCTAAATAAAGTTAATCAGAAGCTGCATTTTATAATTTGTTTAGCCTTGCAGTAAGCAAGGTGAAGAGTAATTTATGTAGAGTTATCTTTGCTTAACAGACATTGCCCATTGACAGTAAATTCACAAATAAAGGACTTTCTTTAGATATACTATTTTTTTATGCCATCTCTTTGATGGAGAAGGATATTTAGCTGTAGCTGCATCAGAGAACTAGGTGATCGTAGGAGCCAGTTTACATCATTACTCACCACCTCTGACATTACATCCTACTGGAAAAGTTCAAAAATCCCAATACTTGACATTGATTCTGTAGCCTTAAAAAAATCACCTCTCTATATAAATCTTTAAAGGATGTGTTTATGTGCTATTGCACCCTTTAGTTGGTAAATGCATAGATATGTGCTGAGCTAAATACCATTCAAAATGTTTTTATTAGTTCTTTTTAACTAGGAGTTAGGAAAGGATTAATTTTGCTGCCAGGGCTGATTGTGGCATTGCTAAATGCAGTACAGGAATCATTATTTTCTTTGGTACCTACACAGGTATTGATATGAGCATCTAGTTACATTACTTCTATGGCATTGTAGCTACCTTTGATCATTCAGTCTTTATGAAGATTGTAGACTCTGATTGTGAGGCTGTTGCAATAGCTGGAAATAATGAAAAATGTCAAAGACAGCCCTAATATAGATTATTTATACTGGAAAGAGAAAAGAATTGTTCCTTTCAATCAGTGGAGAATATGACTGTTATTTCAATGTATTTGTAACATCCAGTGACAACATTTAAAGTAGTAGGACTTGATCCTAATAGGCTTCCCTAAACTTTCTTCCTCTGATTTCCATTCTTCTGTACCAAACTGATTAAGCATTGTGCTTTTTTTCTATTGGCAGATTTTCTTTTGTAATAAAAAAAGTATCTATTTGTATGTATATACACCGTTGGACTATCATATATATCATATACAGCGGTATATGTACATTTATAATCAGGTTATATAAATATAGAGAAACAAACTTCTTTTTAAGAAAGTTTAATGAAAATGCTTCATACCATTTTTCAAAGTGAGATAGTTTCAACTGGTCCACATAAAATGGAGTTGCTAATGTACTAATACTATGGTTCAGAATCTCAGCTGGTTTACATTGGTGTAGCTCCACTGACATCAATCAGAGTCTGTCCCTGTATCTTGAAATATTTCACATATTGTAGGAAGCCTGTATTCATGATGTTTTAAGGTTTCAGAGTAGCAGCCATGTTAGTCTGTATCCGCAAAAAGAAAAGGAGTACTTGTGGCACCTTAGAGACTAACAAATTTATTAGAGCATAAGCTTTCGTGAGCTACAGCTCACTTTAAGTAACTGAGTAGGGAAAATACATGTGTGTCTTTCTTTTGGACTAGAGTAATACAGCTTTGATTGGTAAACTATGTCAAATTCCTTTAGAGAAATAAATTTCATAAAACTACTTGTAACCTTGCATACTGTATGTGTTGTCTTAAATATATAATATGACATAATTGTTAGACAAAATAAACTAGGAGTAAAATTATATAGAGTAACTGTTGGCTAAGACAGTAAAAATATCAACTACTAATTTCAAATGTTAATAATAATCCAACCACTTTGCACTAGCAGCAATAGTTTGAAGAACAAAAATGAGAATACTGCTATACTAAAAATATGAAGCTGACACACACAGTACCCTCTAAAGTATCTCAAGGCTTTTCTTCTATGCGCCGATGATTTTTTCATTATGTGCTGTCAGATGAAAGGCGTTTCTAATTTGCACAGATTACATAAATTGAATTTGCACTGCACATCTTTTACGTTTAACAACTCACCAGTGCAGTTTTATAGAATTATTTAAAATAGTGTAGATTAAAGCAACTTAAAAGCTATCAAACTGTATCATGTGTGTCTGGCCCTTTTAAACTGCTTGCTATGAGAGAACAAAATGTTTACATAGGTGTGGTGATAATGAAGTGGACATTCGGTGCTGTGCTTCTAATGTCATGTGGAATGTATCGCAACATTGAAAAAGCAATAGTACAACAGTTCAAAGTATAAAAAATATGATATCTATATAATCTTTTTTCCACTTAATATAAGCAAAGTGTGTATTCATCATATTGAATGCTATTTGACACCAGCCGTTGATGCTTGAAAATGTAAGCTGGTAGTTTGCACACATGCAAACCCATCTCTATTCAGCAAAACACTTAAGCACATGTTTAAGTCCCATTGACCTTAATCAGATTTAAGCACATAGTTAGTTATCGAAGTGCTTAGGTGCATTGCTGGATTGGGGACACAGAGAGAGAGAAATTGTTAAAAGATGTTAAATAGTCACTGTATACGTAACAGTTTTGTTTTCTATAATGTTTGTTTCAGGCTGACAAGAAAGAGAAGAGTAATGCCCTGAATATTGCAATAGATAATATGTGCAAGAAGACAAGACACCTTCGCAGACAGGTAAAGAACTGTCTTTTTTTTTGAAAAAGGGACAAAATGATGGGAAAGCAGATTTATCTAAATACAATTTTTCCTGCTTTTGATATCATTATAATTTTAAAAAGAGAGAGGAATTCTCATCCAGAGCATTTATAATGTTGTTACAAATATGTAACCCCCCCAAAGGTCCAATACTATGAATAAGGCCCCAGAAGTGGGTCTGGGTGCATATATATATATATATATATATATATATATATGCATATAAATGTATAATTTTTACAGAAATTTGCTTCTTATGGCATTTGGAAATTTGGAGGGATTTTATGAAATTTTATACAGGATTGATGAAATTTCACATACATTATTCTTGTCTATCTGAATTTAGCCCCCAAAACGAATCTTGAAAAGCCATTTTTGCTTGAATATTAATACTTATGAGTTGCATAAGAACTGCTTGGGGAGGAGGTTAATGGTGCTGTCTACCTTGTGACTACACTGTGTGGAGGAATAAGGCTTGAGCTGGAAGGCATGAAATCCTGAATTTTATTCCTACTTCTGCCAATATGTGGCTTTAATAATTCTTTTCAATTATAGCACTTGACAAACATTAATTATGGCTCACAATGCTCCTATGAAGTGGATAAAAATAATTACTTTCTGGTTTGTTTCTGTAGTTTTCATAAGGTGTTTCAGGGACTACAAGACCAAATGAAATATTGAATTAGGACTTCTCCAGTAGCTGGTTTTCAGTCCACATGACTCAACTGGCAAGATCAGGGCCATAGTGTACTCTGTCCCATGAGTAATGAAATATTCTAGTGTTCTACAGCTTCCATCACTTTGGTGCTTCAACTTCACAAAAAAATTTATGAAGGTGACACAGTGAAGTTATGTTTGAAACTAGCTTTAATGAGTGATAGGTGATGTAGGACACAGCGCACATCTCCATCATAGACATATTGGTCCAGTCACCAGCTAGCTGGTAGGACATCATGAGCCATCCCACAAACCCAATTTCAGTGAAAAAACAAGATAGGGAAGGACTGATTCAAAAGTGGATATCTCTCATTTTGGAATTGTATATTCCAGGAATTTCTAAACATGTTACAATATTTTAAAATATTTCCTGTGGCTTTTATTTATTATTATTTGCAAATGTGTATGGTGCCATAGATGTTCATGGCACTTTTATCATTTAGTTATTTGTGTGCAGTGTACCCTAGATCAGTGCTTCCCTCACTAGCAGAGCTGTATACATTTTAAGGAAGGGATGATGGCACATTGATTCCAATGTCTCCTGCTATGTATCTTGAAATATTGCCAGTGTTAATACTCCCATCCCAGCTCTTTTCCATTGTACTTGTGGATGATCTGTTGTGCTTTGCCCAGATGTTTTGCCTACGGTTATTGTTTAGTTATTTTCTGGAAGGGATCTTAGGGCAGATGTTCCCATGTCTGTCCCCTTCTCTTATCTACTGATAGCTTTTCTGCACACAGTGCAGATTTCATTGCCAATGTTCTTTTGAAACAGGGAAAAGAGATTCCCTCGTTAATAATTACTCTGTTTATTTCAGGTCTTTTGCCAACATTGCATGTGAGAAAGCAGTTTTCCACACTTATCACAACATTGGTTCTAACAGCATCACACACACATGCTGAGATTCCTTCTTTACCTTCTGAGGACAGTATACCCACAGATTTTATAAACTATACTTCATTTTTGCCTCCTATGACACTTCAGTCACCAAATACTTCATAAGGGGAAAACCTTACACTGTAAACAACAGCAATAAAAAAGTTTGCCAAAAGCCACCCCCTGCCTCCTGCTTATAGTGTCTGCCACATCTTTCCTTTTCACTCTATAATATGATACATTTACTGTCCCAGTAACAATCACCACCATGATTGTGCCTGCTCTTCTTTGTCTGTCTGCTTGCCTTTCTGCCAATATTATAATGTAGTTAATGGGGTTCTGCCTCATAGGTGGTAAGAGTTAAAACCGGACCCCTTAAGGAATAGAAAAAATTGGTTGATATGATTATGTTGAAGAGAAATTGATAATGCTTTAGACACCACAAAATAATTTTCTGGACTTTGCCTCTAGGTCTTTTCCCCTTCCCTTCTCTTCACCTTTTTATCCCTTTCCTTGTTTTTCCATTATTTTGTTCCCTTTCTTTCTGCATTGCTATAAGAATTATGTTTCTAAAAACCAAGCACCATATATAACTCAGCAAAAGTAAAACACAGCAACAATATTTCATAGCTTTATACACCACAACAAAAGGCATGGCTGTGGCTCTGTTCTCTTAAAAGTAACTGTTTCATTTTGCTGAATGTCAGGATAGAGAGTTCCTCAGAACCAAAATAAAGCAAGAACTAAAATCTCCATATATGAAAGATTAATTAAGCCAATCAATCAATAAACAGCTAAAGAGAAGAGTTATGCAACAGGAGATAAAATAAAGTGTTGACTAGAAAGCTGGCTTTAACTTTCTGGATGCTACAGATATGTTATGCATTGACGGGTTTATTATAGTACCTGTTCCTAAAATGGAACTTTGGTGAAACTCTGTACAGATACAGCTATCTGTGTTATGCAGGACTGGGGCCTTAGTATGCAATTTGGCATTTGTGGTGTACACCATTACATGATAGAACGAACTGTGCACCTATTAAAATATTATCTGACAAGCTCCAAAGGGCCTGCTCTAAAGGGCCTGCTCCTGCTGAAGTCAGTGGGAGATTTGCCTTTGGCTTGAATAGGTGCAGAATCAGGCTGTCCTGTGAATGCATTAGTTCAATGCAAGTGAAATGCAGTAAAATGAGTGAAAATTTAAGTAATACACACATTTTTAGATGGCATTTCCTGATTTGGCTGTTACCTGAGCCAAAACAAATCTGTCAGAGAAAATGAAACAGCATCCATGTGTACGGTGCTGCTGTGGCTTTTTTATGTTAGTATTGTAATGAAATTTGGTAAGTTCAGGACCTCTCCCTTCATAAAGAAAATAATGAAGTAGATTGGTGTGTATTTAATTGGAATAGCAATATCTTAGACCCTAATCCTACAAAGACATACAGACATATTTAATTTTAAAGAGATGAGTAGATCCACTGACTTCAGTGGCACTAGCCACATGACTAAAGTCAAGCATGTGTTTTTGCAGGATAGGGGGTCTACATGTATTTTGCTCTTGTTGTTGAAACTCTTATTCTCCCTTTCTGAGTTGTTAAACTAGAATATAAACCAATGTAGGTCAGTGCTGAATGTACAAATGGAGACTCTAATACCGCATTGGGATCTGCTAAGCTGGACCCCTATGTGTATATTGACACTGCACATCAAGGCTACTTCTATACTACACACTGATTGTGGTGGCATGTAGTGTATGTGTGTGTGTGTAGCTACACGTTGAAGTGAAAAGCAGGCTGCATCCACGCTGTGGTATGTGTCAGTGAAAGGCTCTGATGGGGGGAAGCAGTAAGGAAAGTTTTCAGAAGCTCCCTGCTACCAGATTCTTTCTGGGGAAAGCCACCAGAAACCTTTCCTGTTTCCGGACTCTTTTCAAATAGCAGAAGAAGGCTCTGGCAGTGGGGAGACAGTGTAGGGTGACCAGATATCTTGATTTTATAGGGACAGTCCTGATATTCAGGACTTTGTCTTATATAGGGGCTTATTACCTCCCATCCCCATCCTGATTTTTCACACTTGCTATCTGGTCATCCTAAGGCAGTGGGACACTGTATGGCTAAAAGAAAAGGAGTACTTGTGGCACCTTAGAGACTAACAAATTTATTAGAGCGTAAGCTTTCAGCAACCGATGAAGTGAGCTGTAGCTCACGAAAGCTTATGCTCAAATAAATTTGTTAGTCTCTAAGGTGCCACAAGTACTCCTTTTCTTTTTGCGAATACAGACTAACATGGCTGCTACTCTGAAACCTGTATGGCTAAAAAGAGCAGTGGAGATGGGGAGGCACAGCTTGGGCAAGAAGAGAGCCATGTAGGTGAGTACTCAGGTACATACCCAAATCCTTTGGGCATGTTTTTACTCGCCTAAGCTGTGTCATGCCAGCTACACTGCTATTTATACACATACTGGGGGGTAACCTGAGTATGTACGTTACATGCCACCAAAAGAAGTATGCAGAGTAGATGTATCCTACACCAAGGGTCTGTGGAACTTGGGCTTGCAGACTCAGTGTTTCCAAGCACATGCTTGAGCAGCTCCACTGCATTGTAAACCTGTGTGTACAATTCCTTGACCCAGGATTCACAGCCATGCTAACGTGTCCATGCTGCACTAGGCAGCCCTTCTGACTGAGGTCTGTGGCTTGATCTGCATTCAAACTGCAGAATGACAGGGTGTCAAGGTTCCTTCCGCACTCTGAACTCTAGGGTACAGATGTGGGGAGCTGCATGAAAGACACCCTAAGCTTATACTTACCAGCTTAGGTTAAAAACTTCCCAAAGGTACAAACTTTGCCTTGTCTTGAACAGTATACTGCCACCACCAATGTTTTAAACAAAGAACAGGCACTTGGAGATGTCTTCCCTCAAGCCCTACACCACCTTTCCTGGGGAAGGCTTGATAATAATATCCTCACCAATTTGCATAGGTGAACACAGATCCAAACCCTTGGATCTTAAGAACAATGAAAAAGCAATCAGGTTCTTAAAAGAAGAATTTTAATTAAAGAAAAGGTAAAAGAATCACCTCTGTAAAAGCAGGATGGTAAATGCCTTACAGAGTAGTCAGATTCAAAACATAGAGAATCCCTCTAGGCAAAACCTTAAGTTACAAAAAGACACAAAAACAGGAATATACATTCCCTCCAGAACAGCTTATTTTACAAGTCATTAAACAAAAGGAAATCTAATGCACTTTCTAGCTAGATTACTTACTAACTTTACAGGAGTTGTAAGGCTTGCATTCCTGATCTGTTCCTGGCAAAAGCATCACACACAGACAGACTAAACCCTTTGTTCCTCCCCACCTCCAGATTTGAAAGAATTTTGTCCCCTCATTGGCCATTTTGGGTGAGGTGCCAGCAGGGTTACCTTAGCTTCTTAACCCTTTACTGGTGAAAGGATTTTGCCTCTGGCCAGAAGGGATTTTATAGCACTGTATACAGAAAGGTGGTTACCCTTCCCTTTATATTTATGACACAGGGCTTAGACCCAAGTCACAGCAGGGTTTGGGGTCTGATCCTCTCCCCATAGCTGGGTCCTAGGAGTCATGAGTGCTTCCTGACCCGGATCAGACTGTTTTGTGTGTGGAAGGAAGAGAGGCTTGGGTTAAAACCTGAATGAGAACCAGAGCTTAGTGTGCAGTATAGACATTATGTCTGTGCAGCATCCCATTGATCTGGGATCTTATAATGTATATTATGTGATAAGCTAGTTTAAAATAGATTTGCAAAAAGTTCCAAAAATGGCTTGAACTTTGTTTTTCAGGAATGTCAGAGTCTGATTCAATGCCTATTGAAGTCAATTGGATGCTTTTCTTTGACTTTAGGTATCTGATGAGGACTTTAGATTGGAAAATACTTGTCTAAGTAGTAGAATCTGTATCCAAAGCTTGCCTTGCAAGCACACATTTTCTCTGTTGCTAGCTTTATGGGTATATATGCTTCCCCATATAAAGGGAGAGTAACATCAGAAAGGCTTTGTTTTTTCATATCTGCCTAACAGTAGGAGTGCTTACCTGCACTGAGCTTTTTCACAGAGGGACATTGGAACTAAAATGCTATATAAAAATATTTTCCTTTGCAAACCTATTAGTGCCTTTTCACTTCAATATTACTTTTAAGATGCTTTTATTTTCTGTTGCAATCAATGTCTTCTAGATTAGTTTCAGCATTTTTATATGTACTGATAAACAGGGGCTAGAACAAATAAGTACATATTTTGTATTGGGGAACTTAATACAATTGATAATGTTAATTATATTCCATGTAATGCTTTGATTTGTGTACTTCCTAGAATGTATGATTACAATGAACTCATTTAGATTTAGAACCTAGAAAATATCCTCTGAGTAATTTCCCAAATGTCAGTTATAAGATTATATGAAATCTAATTTGTACTGGAATGCTACACTTGTTTAATAATTTAAGATGGAAATTCAAGAACAATTCATGCAAATGGAGAAAATTGGACATCAGTCTTGTTTATTATTCTCCTTGGTGTATTAATCTATTATCAGATGTTCTTATCAGTGATCTCACTGGTATAATTACCATGCCACATACAATTCAGCTAATCAAAATATATTCTTTGACTGAAACAAGGTAGGAAACATCTGGGAAATTTTACAGTTATGAAAATATATATGCTGTAGAAGATATGGGGTATAAATGAGAATAAACATCATTATACTTATATGCTCTTCCAGAAATAAAATATCCTCCTTTCTTGAAGCCGGATCTTTAAGAGAAAATGCAAAGGAGACAAGGATAGATTTATTTTAGTGATAAATTATTTATTTTATTGGACCCAATTTAGCAGTCCATCCCTATTCAGCACAACATTTTAGTACATGTTTAGCTTCCATTGACTTCAATGGGACTCATGCACCTGTGTAAATGCTTGCTGAAGTGGGACCATAATTGTGTGTGTGTGTGTGTGTGTGTGTGTTAAATAATATATTTCATAATAAAATTATCCCTAAAATTAAATACAGATATCTTTGGAATAGATAAATTGTAGCTTCAATAATTTTCATTTATATACTGCCCTTTTTATAGGATACAAAGAAATTCATAGAAGTACTGATAATTTATAGTTCAGATTGCAATTACTGTATATTGATCTTATTCAATTATGATAGTTTTTATAATTACTGGTCTGTATGTATGTAACAGTGGTCTGTAATACAGAATATAATACAATCTGCTGAGAGGAAGATGATGCTTTATTTTTCAGCTTCGGAAAGCTATTATAGATCATATCTCAGACTCCTTCTTGGATACCACTATTCCACTTCTAGTTCTCATTGAGGCTGCTAAAAATGGAAGAGAAAAGGAAATAAAGGAATATGCTGCTATATTTCAAGAACACACCAGGAGGCTTGTGGAGGTAGGATCTATGGATCTGCAGCTGGACTGAATATATGTGATAAGTGACTTCATACTGCACTACATTTTTCTACCTGATTTAATAACATAGTTATGCACAGTAACTCAGTAAAATGCATCAGTGGCTAAATTCAGTAACAACATATGCTTTCTTTGTTTACTACCTGCATAGCTCTAAGATCTGGATTTATGTGATCTTGGCCTCATATAAGATTTCATGACAATGGAAACTAGTGGGTTATTTTCTTCCCTCTTTAAATCAATGGGAGGCTTCCCAAAGAGGAGTTCAGTAGGAGTAGGATCAGATGCTAATAGGATAAGAAACAATAACTTGAAATATTTGGGAACTCTACTACCTGGACTGTTGGAAGCCACAAGTCAGTGTTAGTTATTTGCGAACTGTTTCTCCCTTAATGTGTCTAACATGCAGGATAATGTGAAATGTATAATCAAGCTTCCTGATCAAGGACTTGTTACTTGACCCACAGTTTAAAGCCATGTTCCTGGAAAACCGATCCATGGTGGGTAGATGCCTGTGGTTGTGTGGAGCCTGGAGCAGATATAAGAATCTGTCTGTATTTACTATTTTACAGGACTTGGTCCTAAAAATATAGTCAAATAGATGCAAAAATAATTTTAATTTTATTCAGAGTGGAATAATTTTATATATAAAAGATAAGAACATTGTTTTCTATTACTTGGTAAATGTGCTGAATAGAATTGTTTGGGACCTTGAGACCCAATCCTGTAAACACTATGCACATGAGTAACTATACTCAAAGGGACTATTCACATGGATAAAGTTACTTGTTGGTATGCAGCACTGGGGCTTTAAACATTAAAAAGATGGAAATGCCCAAATTGGGGTTCTCAAAGCAATATAATCTCAGATGCATGCTATAGGTGAGCTGCTGCTTTTTCCTTTTCTATCCAATGTCAATGATGTAAAACTTGGGAAAAAAATCAATGATTTTTCTGTGTGGCTAAAAATTATTCAGTAAAACTATTTGTCTCAGAACCAAATCATTAGTCGTGGCTGATCTGCAGAGGATTAAAAACAAGTAGATAAAGACATGGCTAAAGAGGAATTAGGATATTTTATTTGTATCTCTTTTCATGTACTCCTGTAATTAGGAAGTAAAGCTAGATGTGTCATTCTCTAATTCATTAGAATGTCTTCTTTACGTCCGACGAAGTGAGCTGTAGCTCACGAAAGCTTATACTCAAATAAATTTGTTAGTCTCTAAGGTGCCACAAGTACTCCTTTTTTTTTTGCAAATACAGACTAACACGGCTGCTACTCTGAAACCTTCTTTACATATGTTACAAAATAAAATTAAAAGCTAGAGATTGTAGCCCAGTGGGCTAGTTTGCCTTTGTTATATCCCCTGCTACTGTAGCTCAGTGCGCTAACTTGCCTTTATTATATTTATTGCTTTGCATTATGTTCACCAGTAATGCAAGAAACCTACAGGGCTGTATCCAGTAAAACATTAGCTTCAGCAAGTTAGCATAAAGCTTGAGGGCAATGCACTTTGAACAGATAAACTTTGCACAGATAAACGGTCCAGTGGAAAACCCCAAGTATTTGGGGAGCTGAAAATAGAGTTTAAGGTGAAGTTCTGACCACAGGTACATGAGTCAATCACAGAAGTGTACTGGCAATCAGCTGATGTACATAACAGGTACATGAGATACATCTAAGGTTAACCTGCTTGTTTGCCTATATAGATCTTTTCTTATAAGTTTCTTGTTTTCTTATGGGCTTGATTATTTGTTTAATTATAATAGGTTATATTAGAGTATATTTTGGCTGTAACACAAGAGACCTGCAGGCCACATCTTGTATGTTGACCTAAGGCAAGGTTAGCGTACATACGTTGGGGACCTTTCAGCTAGATAGATGGTGATGAGCTAAAGCATAAGATCCATATATGATTGTGACCTTTAATATAGAGGATGCATTAAAGCAGGTTGACATAGGGGATTTCATAAGTTCATAACCTTTTAAACTTAACAGGTACACCACAACTTGGAACTTGGAAAGAACTAAAATAACAGTTAGGACAGAAATAACAAATATGATACCTAATCACAAAAGGGCCATGGTAACGAATTGCCATATATGATAATAACTTAAGATCATTGATATACTAACGTATAGGAAAAAGCCACTCCAACATTAGTAAGATGAGGAAATACAAATAAGGAAAAGGGGGAAAATCCCCTGCTGAATATGCATTGAGCATAGCAGTGTCAGCATAACATATTATAAAAGTGGCATCCCAGCCTAGGGGCAGGAGGAGAAAGAGATGTACTCCTTGGGAAGAGCCAGAATGATGGTGACTGGTGATGATGGGGAAGGTGATGGTGATGAGAAAGACAATGGCTAACACATCAGGTAGTTCTACAAGGGATGGTGTTAGTATATGGATGTGCAAATGTACATTCTGTAGTATCTCTGTCTACCTTACTGAGTTGTGGTGTTTGTGACTGTGCTAAATGTTTTAATAAACTATATTTGTAAATATAAAAGAGTTTCTATAGAGTGAGTGTTGCAACTCTGCACATCGGGGTTCCCAACTATATAATAATACTGGGCCTGATCTTGGGGCAAGAACCTGTCAACCCTCAAAGTCATAAATAAGGATTCTTAAGTAATCAATATAATTAATACATAATCTAAAGATCGGACAACAAGATTAACCTAACTTTTCAAAAGTAACTAGTAATATTAGGTTCTTTAATTTTTGGGTACTCAAATAGAGGGGTTGGAGTGGCCTGGTTTTCAGAAAATGCAAAGCACTCAGCCTCTGAAAATCAGGCCCCCCTTTAAAGTATCTGGAGTTGGGCACGCAAGGGTTGAGACAACCAAAATCACTAGTAAGTTTTGAAAATATAGGCCTACAAATCAAATAGTTCTTTCCTTTTGGCAGTTTTATATTTTCTTTCTCCAGATAAAGAGGAGAGGGTCTTGAGGTAGGCAGGGGTGTGGCCACTGGGTCCATGACTGTACAAATCAAGTGATTACAAAAATCCCTTGGAAATGGAGTGCCAATGCAGCCAATGGACTAGAGTAGTGACCATGAAGGAGTGGTGCTTGTGCTCTGCATCTTGTGTAAAAAGTGTAAAAATGTGTAAAAATTCTGGCTTTTGCAGGAATGGCTTGTGCACAAAGCCCATTTATTTGGTCCCTAATGAGTTGTTTTTATTTGTATCAGTTTTCAAATTCTTGTTTAAAATCATGCATTCTCACACATGTGAAAATGCACCTGCCTGCAAAATCCAGCAAGTACATCATTTATGAGAACACTGTCAAGGCTTGCAAAGCTAAAGCATAAATGGTGCTTTTTCTTATGACTTTGAAAAGCCAATGAAATTCTCTTTTTTTAATTGTCTTTTTTCCCCTTTCTTTCAAATGTAATTTTATTTAAAAATAATCAGTGCCAAAATCCTAACTGTCATGCTTGTTGCCAGGGAAAATTATTGTCAAAAATCATATCATCTATGATTCCAGCATGTCTGTAATGTTTTGACTGTTAAAAAAATCCAAGTTTCTTCTTCAAGTGCTTGCTCATGTTCATTCCAAACTAAGTGTGTGTTTGTGCCACATGCACAGTTGCTGGAGATTTTTCCCTTAGCGGTATCCATAGGACCGGTTCTAGTGCCCTCTGGAGCTGCATGTGCATACGCCGGTCTGAGGTGTGCCTCTGGCTCTGCACCCTCTCAGTTCCTTCCTATTGCCTGTGTCAAGGTTCCTTCCCCACTCTGAATTCTAGGGTGCAGATGTGGGGACCTGCATGAAAACCTCCTAAATTTACTTTTACCAGCTTAGGTTAAAACTTCCCCAAGGTACAAACTATTTTACCCTTTGCCCTTGGACTTCCACTGCCACCACCAAATGTTTGACTGGGTTTACTGGGAAAACGTTGTTTGGGAACGTTCCCCCAAAAATCCTCACCAAAACCTTGCACTCCCCAGCCTGGGGAAGACTTGATAAAAATCCTCATCAATTTGCATAGGTGACCACAGACCCAAACCCTTGGATCTTAAGAACAATGAAAAAAAGCATTCAGTTTCTTACAAGAAGAATTTTAATATAAGAAAAGGTAAAAAGAATCACCTCTGTAAAATCGGGATGGTAAATACCTTACAGGGTAATTAGATTCAAAACATAGAGAATCACTCTAGGCAAAACCTTAAGTTACAAGAAAGACACAAAGACAAGAATATTCATTCTATTCATCACAGTCTAATTTGTCAGCCATTTAAAGAAATCATAATCTAACGCATACCTAGCTAGATTACTTACTAAGTTCTAATACTCCATTCCTGTTCTGTCCCTGGCAAAAGCATCACACAGATAGACAGACCCTTTGTTTTTCCCTCCCCCCAGCTTTGAAATTATCTTGTCTCCTCATTGGTCATTGTGGTCAGGTGCCAGCGAGGTTATCCTAGCTTCTTAACCCTTTACAGGGGAAAGGATTTTTCCTCTGGCCAGGAGGGATTTTAAAGGTGTTTACCCTTCCCTTTATATTTATGACAGCCTATAACAGTTGCTTGGACCAATCCTTCTTGCTCTTTGAAGGCTTCTTTCCCAGTGGTTTGGACTCTGTAGTATGTTGTATAGTTATTGTAGTTAGTGTACATAGTTCTTAGTTAGTGTATATAGTGTGAATAGCGGTCCCTGTCATTGAGGGACTTTCAACCAGGGGTTGGACATGCCCTGGTCCCCGGGCTTCAAACAGCGTGCCTACTGTGGCAAGCCCATACCTGTGACTGACCTGCATTCTAGCTGTCTACAGTGTCTCCAGGAAACTCACTTTAAAGAGAAGTGTCAAATCTTCAGGGGCTTCAGACCACGCAATCAAAAAGATACAGAAATGCATCTGAAGGCCTTGCTCATGGAGGCAGCTCTCAGACCAGCCTCAGAGCTGAGCTGCTCTGAATCAGTGCCAAGCACTTGGGTTTCTGTGTGAAACAGTCCACCAATACCATGCTCCTCTCAGCACTATTCTTCATCCCTAGTGCCGAGGAAGAAGCATAAGAAACAGCATGCCAAGCGAGGGCGCTGTCCAGTGTAGAAGAGGGACAAGTGGGGAGTGGCTGGGCCACTTGTCCTCCCCAGAGCCACTGTTGGTCTGGCAACTCCACCTAGAGCACTGTGTGTGGTCCAGGACCCACCTCCGATTTCTGGGAGTGAGCTCCTTCAACTCCAGAGGCTTTTGAGGGCATGATGTTCAGGCAAAGGACATGATGACCCTTCTGATCCCACCCCCACCCCCAAGACCCTCTGTTTGCCAAGGCTACCAGGTATAGAAGGGATCAAGGGGTGGTGAACTCCATCACAGCACCATCCAGAGGAAACCTCTCCATGGTCCCATTACAGCAGTCTCTGACCTGTTGTCAGTCACCAGTTCCCCAGCATTGCCTGGAGGTGGAAGCAGGTACTTCATTGCCATGGTCTCTGAGGGAGGCATCCTTCTTAGAGTCTGAGCCAGAATCATTTGCCCTGCTGAAGAAGTACTAGTACCTGACCTAAGCTTTGGACTTTCGGTAAGAGCTCCCCAGCCGGTGCTTGGCCACCGGGCCACAGGCCAACAGAGTGGCAGTATTTGAACCTGTGGGGATTTCCCCTGGTACTGACACCCCCTTTCCATAGCTGAGACTTGGTGGTGTCTGAGAGGCGAGCCACTGCTTTGTCCCACCCGGCACCAGACCCTAACTCCAGTACTAACCTCATTACTGAGGTCCCAGAAGTGGTCCAGGAAGAGGAGGCAGTCCCTCCTCCGGTACTGTCCTCTTCCTCATTATCCCTGGATGAGGTGGTCGCAGGCCTCAGTAACCCATTGGATGACTTCAGGGCCCATCAAGAGCTCCTGAAACGAGTCAACGCAAACTTGGGGCTGGAAACTGGAGAGCTGAAGGAGTCTGCGCACAGCCTAATTGACATCCTGGCTGCAGCGGCTCTCTCCAGATTGGCCCTGCCAGTTAATGTGGCAGTATTGGGACCTATCAGGGCACTGGGGCACACCCCTTTGTCTCTGACCCCCACCTCAAAAAGGTGTAGAAGTAGTACTGTGTACCGGCCAGTGGATTTGAGTGCCTGTACTCACATTCCCCCTCCCCCCACCAGTCCCTGGTGGTGTAAGCTGCAAATGAGTGGGACAGATGGGGCAGTCAAATACTACCCCCAAAAATAAAGAGGCTAAGAGATTGGACCTGTTTGGATGAAAAGTTTATTCGATGGGCAGCCTCCAGATACGTATCTCTAACCAGCAGGCTCTGCTGAGGACGTATGATTTCAATAGCCAAATTTAAGGACTCGCTGCCACAGGAGTCAAGGCAGGAGTTCATGACCATCCTGGCGGTGGCCAGAATCTCCCTCCAGGCAGCTCTGAATGTGGCTGTCTCAGCAGCCAGAATGATGGCCTCAGGGGTGACCATGAGGCGCTGTTCATGGCTCCAGTCATTGGGCCTCTTTCACGAAGTGAAGCAGTCTGTCCAGGACCTCCCCTTCTAGGGTACCTCCCTGTTCTCCGAACAAATGGACTCCAAGCTGCACAGCCTCAAAGATTCGAGGGTCAGATGTCACACCCTGGGCGTTAACATACGCCCAGCCTCCAGGAAGCATTTTAGGCCTCAGCAGTCTCCCAGATTCCCAGTGCCCCCCAGGCAGGAGCCCTACAAAAGAAAGGGAAAGGGCTATAAACATTGTCAGCCTCGGCTTCCCAGTCGGGCTTATGAATTAACCCTGGGGCCAGGCAGGCATTTTGAAGGTATGCCTGAAGACAGCATACCAGTCTGGACTCTGGATCCATCCCCCTTTTGATTTTGGACTGCCTGTCACCCTTCTGCCCAGTGTGGTCTTACAAAACATCGGAACGTTGGATGCTCAGCACTGTAATAGTCGGCCCCACCCTCCAGTTTTTGTCCACCCCTCCCTCCCAATCCCCTTTTCCCCCTTTTCAGGGACCCTTCTCAAGAGGAGCTTCTCATCCAGGAAGTGCAAGCCCTCCCATGTGTGGGGGGCCATAGAGGAGGTTCCTCAAGGTTTGAGTGGGAAGAGGTTTTACTACCAATATTTCCTAATCCCAAAGGTCAAGGAGTGGTCTATGGCCCATCAAGGACCTGCGTAGCCTCAAAAAATATCTACAATAACTGAGAATCCACATGGTCTCACTGGCCTCCATCAGGAGCCACTCTTGATTTGAAGGATCCTTATTTCCACATCTCCATCTTCCATGGACACAGGAGATTCCTCAGTTTTGTGGTGGGTCAGTGCCACTACCATTTCACTGTGTTTCCCTTTGGCCTATCAGCAACCCCACGGGTTTTCATGAAGTGTATGGCAGTGGTTGCACCCTTCCTCAGATGTCAAGGCATACAAGTCTTCCCATACCTTGACAACTGTCTGATCAAAGACTACTAGCAGCTTCAAGTCCAGCACAGCATTGGCATTGTACGGGCCACCTTTCAGGTGCCGGGCCTGTTAATAAACAAGAAAATGTCAACTTTTGTCCCAGTTCAGAGAATAGAGTTCATCGGGGCAGTGCTCAACCCCACCCAGGCCAAGCCATATTTACTGGAGACCAGATTCCGAACTATGTTGGACCTGATCTCCTAGGTCACAACCCACCCTC
This sequence comes from Dermochelys coriacea, assembly GCF_009764565.3. Classification (NCBI taxonomy): domain Eukaryota; kingdom Metazoa; phylum Chordata; order Testudines; family Dermochelyidae; genus Dermochelys; species Dermochelys coriacea. The sequence continues at coordinate 80,947,895 of NC_050074.1, read as the reverse complement.
TTACAACCGTCCAGGTTTGCCTCAAACCGTTGGTTCATATGGCAGCATGTACCTATGTGGTGCAGTATGCATGGCTACAACTCAGACCCCTACAGATGTAACTGGTGTCAGTCTACTCCCTGGGAAGATGCCACTTGGACTCAAGATTCTGACACCTGTTCTAGTTTTGCTGATTTGGTGGAGAGATCCGGGCTCCGTAATGAAAGGGATACCCTTTGCTGCCCTGTATCCATTGGTAATGTTGGTTTTGGATGCATCAGACCTGGGGTGGGGAGCCCATATTTACAGTTTCAGGACTCAGGGCCACTGGTCCCAGGAAGAACTCTCCCTGCATATAAATGTCAGGGATCTTAGGGCAGTTCACTTGGCTTGCCAGGTGTTCCTTCCCCAAAGTGGCACCAGTGTTGAACAATACGTTCCTTCCCCAAAGTGGTACAAAGTGACGGACAATACAGCCTCAGTGTTTCATATCAACAAGCAGGGAGGAGCTCGATCTTCATCCTTGTGCCAAGAGGCCTCAGCTGTGGGGCTCCTGCGTGAAACATGCCACTCAACTTGGGGCATCACATCTCCCGGAAGCCCAGACCATACTGTTGGGTCACCTCAGCAGGTCCTTATCCTCTCACCACATGTGGTCACTTCACCCGGAGGTCACAAATGTTATCTTCCAGGAGCAGGGGGGGCCTTTGTTCGCCACCAGACAGAACAGGAAATGCCATCAATTCTGTTCACTGCACATGCTCAGCAGGGACTACCTCGCTGATGCCTTCCTGCTCTCATGGGCAGACCACCTACTGTACGCCTCCCCATAACTCCCCTTGGTTCTCAACGTCCTCCTAAAGATCAAGCGGGACAAGGTGAGGGTTATCCTGATGGCTCTGGCTTGGCCACGCCAGCGCTTGTTGAACATACTTCTGGACCTTTCAGTGGCATCTCCACTTGTGCTCCCACCTTGTCTGGACTTGATTTCACAAGACCACTGCCGGTTGCTTCACCCAAACTTCACCTCCCTGCACTTGACAGCATAGTTTTTGTTTTGTAATTCAGCTCCTGAATAATAATAATATGAGATACTGTTGCTGCAGTTTGGCAGAAGATACAGATAATGTGGTAGATTCAGCTCTTGGTAACCCTATCTTCTACCAGCATACTTCCAGTTGGAGGGACCTCAGTGGTGAGAAGTCTGTCCTGGAAGGGGGTTGCAGAGGAACAAGGTGCCCACAATCCCTGCTCAGGCATAGGGCCTGCACAAAGCCAACAAGAATCAAAACTGGGCAGCAATGTACAGCTAAGGGGACAGGATAGTCAGGATATGAGCTGCATGGGTACATTGCTGAAGCAACCTCCATTGGCTGAGATCCTGTGTCCCAACCACAGATTGATTGTTTATTTACCTTGAAGCTTCACTTCCCTAATGAAACCCCAGAGGGAAGGTAGCTGTCCAGACATCACTTGCACGCTCTTGGGAGTTGCATCTCCACTTGGACACAGACACCTATAATTTACACCTTGCTGTAGTAAAGGACTTTGTCAAAACCAGTACATCTAAATCTTGGAAGCCTCTAGCTGAGCTGGTACAAGATATTGATGTCATGTAGTATATCCAGAAGCCCTTTGAATGTAATAACCTGTTTCTAACTGGGTAATTAGCATCATTCTGTCATAAGCAGGAGAACCTTCATTTTCTTCTTTGTCTTTCTTTACTTTGTTCTTCTGATTTACAATTCATTGTTTACAAAAATAAGAAAACAAATACCTCTTATGGATTAGAAGTCATGAAGAGTAGTTACTCATGTCCATCTTTGCAGGATCAGGCCCTTATAGAGCCTTCTCACTGGAGAGAATAGTATATCCTGGTTTGTTCTCTTGAATCTGCATATGAAGAAATACAAATAAAATTTGTGGTATTTTAGAACGTGATCATACGGAATACAGCAACAAAGGGGAACACTGACTAATTTATTTTATGACTGGTGGATGATTGGGCTATGAAATCGTAACTAAAGTAATAGTTCCATATAAATAATATATTGTTTGGAAGGTAAGCAGTTAAAAAGAACATTTTATGTTTAAAATGTAATAAAACAGTAGCCATATTACAGAAAGATTGTATAATACTCTGGACAACGTTCCAATAACTGAATATAGGTTTATTGGTCATATTGCTATTACATAATTATCACATAAATATGAACCTAACACGAAAAGAAGTATTTTAAGAGGTTCCTTAAATTGACCACTGATTTTTATGGAGAAAATTTTAAGTGATAAACTAAAAATTAGATATGATGGTTACACTTCAAACATCAGATATATTCACGTCTTTGGCCTATTTAGCATAAAAGTGTACCTATCAAGTGTCTAGTGCTTGAGATCTGCCTGTATACACCCTATGAAGTGGTTAAATCTGGCAATTTTAAAGCATTCATGGAAGTGAAATTCATCTGTCAAAACTGCATTGAATCAACCCTGGGGATTTGGATATCTTTTTGGAGTAAAAAAAATGTTTTTTTGTTAAAATTGTGCTGAGTGAAATATTTTCATTTTAATGTGGTTTCACCCTTGACTATCTCCACCAAACCAAAACCTGCGTTGTGGCACTAGACATAGTGCAACACAACTAAAAACCTATTCCACGCTGAAGAATAAACTCCACTTTCCATTTTCTGTGAGATGTTGTTCCACCCTCATTGGTCCCAGCATAGAAGTCTGTGAATCACTGAGGGCAAGTCTATATTGCAATAAAACCCCCACAGTACCGAATCTCAGAGCCCAAGTCAATTGACTCAGGCTCACAAGGCTTCATCTGTGGGGCTAAAAATTGTAATGTAGATGTTTGGGCGTGTGCTAGAGCCCAGGCTCTGAGGCCCTCCCCCTTTGTAGGCTCTCAGAGCCCGGGCTCCAGTACAAGCCTGGTCATGTACACTGCAATTTTTAGCCCTGCAGCCCAAGCCCTGCAAGCCAGAGTCAGCTGAACGGGGCCTGCCACACACCTTTTATTGCTGTGTAGAGGTACCCTGACGGACTAAATGATTGTGGTTTGCCTAGGATAGGATTCGCTTATAGATTGTGCGGCGGGCAAATGAGGGAGTTATATGTATCGTTTGTTATAAATATCAGGTGCACCTCAGTTTACCTATGTGATCTTATCTTTCCTGACCGCAAGAAGTTAAATCCAGGGAAAAAGTTAAGATCTGTGAAGTAAACTGAAGGTGAAAGAATGGCAAAAATAAGGCTCCTTAAAGGAGCCAGGGAGGGAGCATTAGTTGGGGAATACCCCTATGTGGCTTCCACCAGGCTAGCAAGGTTTACTCTTCCCAAGGCAGAAACAGCAATGGGGATCTTCAATCTTAAAGATGTTGGCTCTGGGAAGAAGGGAGCTGAGTGGGCAGTCATTAGCAGTTTGTTGAGATGAGCTTCTGGTAGACTGACTGACACAGGAACTGCAGCAAGTGGGTTGGCTTTCCCAGCCCAGAAATGGGAATAAGCTGGACCTACCTGAGTTATGTATAGAGAGGTTCAGTTTAGGAAAGGAAATATGTGTATTGGTTTCTTTGTGGCTTTAATCCATTTTCCTAGATGCTTGTTCCTTTAGGTAATTCAATGCTATTTTGTTTTGAAATTGCTGTCATACATCCCTGGAGGTAAAGGGCTTACAGGTGTCAAATAGTGTCAGATTTACATAGTTGGTAATCAGAGGAGCTGTGTCCCAGAGATCCAGTCTAGGAGTGATAGGCCTGGATGGTTCATTCAGAGAGGAGTGTGTCAGGGTCAGGGTCTGCAGCAGAGCCATTCTCTGGGCAACCTAAGGAGCATAGTCCATAGTAGTCTGTCTGTCTGGCTACACTTCCTGATTGGTGAGAAGAGTCAGCAGACCAGCTCTTAAGTCCAACAGTTTGATGGCTACTCAAAGCATTTGTCTACATCTACAATAGCTCTGCTCCTGCCTTGTTCCTGCCCATGCCATGCTTCACTCCAGGTAACCTGGCTTTGACCCTTGGCTGCAGTTCCTGGCTTCTGACTTTGACTTAGATGCTTGGTTCTGCTATCAGGCCTCTGACTCTGCCTCGAATCCTGAGCTCCTATTCCTGGCTACCAACTCCTGCTCCAACCAATAGGCATGACTCCTGACTCCAACTGCTAGGTTTGACCACCCACATCCCAGTTTCTGACTGGGGGAAGAAGGAAAGCCTGTCTCCAAAGGAGTGCACTTGAGAGGGCCAAAAAGGGATGTAAGGGGTGGCTCACCCAGTAACTGGGAGAGATGGCTCTGAACCAAACTCATGTCTATAATAATGGGCAAAAACAAAACTCCAGATCTGAACTGTTTCTAATGTGAGGGTTTGAAATCCAGATCCTAATTTAAACCTTTCCCAAACTTGGGGTGTTCAAATCAGCCCATTCTATAAGTAGCTTTTAGCTGCCAACTTGAGTCTTGGGTTTTGTTTGTGGCTAGAGCTGTGTGAGAAAGAGTTTCCTCATCCTGCAAAAATGCTCGCAATTTAAAAAGCTTTTCCCATTGTGCATAGTGATGAAACAGAGACCTTTTTGAAGTTTTTCATGAAAACCAGATGAGACCCCATATATAACCAATGGCATGGTGTATAGAGCACTCACCTAATGGAGGACCCAGATTCAAGTCTTTACTCTGAATCAGGCAGAACAGGAACCTGAACCTGATCCCCCTACTCTCATGAGACCCCTGACTACCTGGCTAATGGGACAGGTCTCTCTACTCTTGTGTTAGAGCTGTTCCATTTTATATAAACAATTTAATATCTATAGAGAAAGCGAGAGAGAGAGAGACTGACTGACTCTAGCCCAGTGGTTAGGCCACTCACCTGGGCTGTAAAAGATAGTTCAAGTCCCTGTTCCTATGAATATGTAATTATTTAAACAAAGTGGAACAGCTCCAATAGGAGAGATTGAGAGAGGCCCTGCCAAAAATAGCTGGGTGGTTAGGGGACTCAACGAGGAGTAGGGAGACCAACATTCAAGTTCCTTCTCTGCCTAATTTAGGTCTCCCACATCTCAGGCAAATACCCTAACGACCAGGCTATTGACTATTCTGGGGTGGGGCTCTCTCTCTTCCTCTGACCAGAAATTCTCTTATGTACCTGAGATCCCTTCCTGATGAAAGCTTTGTCAAAAATGGTAATGTATTTGGAAGTCTGAGGCTATAAGAGGCACTAGCAGCATCTGGAAGATGTGGTAAATTGGAAAACATTAGGGAAACTAATGTTTTACTGATGTTTCAATCAGTGTAGAAAATGTTGAGAGAATATTCAGTCCAGAGGAAGAACCACCCTATGCTACACCCCTTCCATCCCAGATTTGCTCCCTCCTAGTCTTACCTTATGTCAGGGCTTGTGACAACAGGCAGAGCATGGCTGCTTAGGCATAGGCATTATGCTGTTCCTGTACCAGGGAATTTCCTTTGGCTAGTTGTGTCACTTCTATGGCCCCTCTATGCAGTCACAGCAGTGTGCAGTGCCCAGAAACATGGGGAGACTCTTTCCTGTAGTCTCTGAGGCTCAGACAGCTGAAAACTTAAGCAGCAGAAGCCATAATCTTATGTAGTTCTGGGTTAATAAAGGGGAAGAATGCTATTAAAAGTTGCAACACATATTCACTAAAGTTAAATGGGGAAAATGTTGAGTAAAAAGGGTATTGAGATGAGCAGGAGGCATAGTCCAAGCTAAAGAAATGAGATGACAGAGGAATAAGATAAAAGGGAGAAAAGACCCACCGGATTGCATGAGTAAGAATATAATAAAATATATCATGGGGGAGAAAGTACATAGAGGGAAAGAGACTAATCTACTAAGGAACAGTGAGAGAAATGTAATAACACAAGAAGAGTTTATAGCTGGAAAAAGTAAGTTCTTTCAGTGTTCAGAAAGAGCATGCAAAATGCGAGAAATGGAAATCCAGGACATAATTTTAAAACTTCAGTGGGATGTGCTGTGCGCTCAGCACTTTTGAAAATAGGCCACTTATTTAGATACATAAATATGGAGTTGGAAGCCTGGCATAAGGTGCTTAACTTTAAAGGTTTTGACTACAACTATTAGAATCAGGTAATTATTAATTACATCAGAACAAGCTTGGTTTAAGTTGACATAACTGAAGCTGACAAAACTCCAGGGCTATACTGGCCTTGGAATTCAGTGAAAAGTGGCAGAAAATTTCATTAATTCAAAAAGGAGGGTTTTTTTCTTATGCCAATCTCCTCTACTTTAGCACAAGCCTATTTGTGTATCTCCAACAAGGCGGTGACTGTGTAACCAAATCCTGAGAGCTATGCTCTTCTCAATCACTCCCACGCTTCCTCGTGGATACATTATTCCTGCCTTTGCCAAATTTCAATAATTTTCTGCACAGAAAGAGTAAGCTAGAGCAATAACGTCCACATTTGGGTGCTGATCAAAATTTACGCTTCAAATATGTGTTAGTTGCCAGTGTGTCAATTTGACCCCCCCACCTCCCCATGTACAGTATTGGGTGCCCTCAATTGGCTGTCCACAGCTGAAACTGGGCTGAAATTCTGAGTAACTGTCAATATTGTAATGCTTATTTCTTCCTTCCTCCTTTAAAATACAAGACACAGGAGGCAAAAAGAATCTGTTTTGTTGCTTTTTAAAAATAATTTGTATGGTCTTTTCACTAACAAAATGGCAACATTCAAAATATGCTGCTATTTTAACTACACACATTTTGACTGCCAAAGTTTTGGGATAGATTCTGACCTGGGACACAGCCTTGGTCAATGGGTGGTATGTAAGTGGCACCTCTCCAGGAGTAGCACCAGGAGACGTAATTCAGAGACACCCCACTGGGTCATAATTACTCTTGTGCTTCCTGCTTGATTGGGTTGCGGTGGAATAGCAATTTGCTGCTCGCCTATACCAATAGCAAATTACGATCCTCACCCTTTGTTGCTTCAGCTACTCTGAATATTGGCTACCTATTCCCCTCCCTACCTACCTGCTGTGAGGAGAGGGTAAGCAGGTGAGTAGCCCCACTTACACTTGCATGACTGGACCCAAGATTTGGGTAGCCTGTAAAGAAAGGCTGTAAGGAGAAGAGCTCTTATTCGATCCTACTACTTTGCACATAGTCCAAATATAGTCTAGCCCTTGCTTTGCAATGGAAAAGTGTAGTATTCTCTACTAGAGCCTAACTAGAGCCAGTGAAACTTATTGGATAAATCGCTTATCAATGAGCAATGCAGTTTCTGTCGACCTGAAATTATTTCTGAATTTGACATGAGTAGTTTTGGCTATTCTGAAAATGGCCAGAAGAAGAGTAGATGGTTGTGGTACTGCTGCTGCCCTCCCATCCCCAAGTTCAAATCTCCACTCTGGAACAGATCCAAAATGGACTTTTTCAATTCACTAAAACTTTCAGATTTGATTCAGCCCAAACCATTTTTTTGTTTATGGTTTGGAATGGCCCCCCGTCAAGGTTCCTTCCCCACTCTGAACTCTAGGGTACAGATGTGGGGACCTGCATGAAAGACCCCCTAAGCTTTTTCTTACCAGCTTAGGTTAAAAACTTCCCCAAGGTACAAACTTTGCCTTGTCCTTGAACCCTATGCTGCCACCACCAAGCGTATTAAACAAAGAACAGGGAAAGAGCGCACTTGGAGACATCTTCCCCCACAAAATATCCCCCCACGCCCTACACCCCCTTTCTTGGGAAAGGCTTGATAAAAATCCTCACCAATTTGTACAGGTGAACACAGACTCAAACCCTTGGATCTTAAGAACAATGAAAAAGCAATCAGGTTCTTAAAAGAAGAATTTTAATTAAAGAAAAAGTAAAAGAATCATCTCTGTAATATCAGGATGGTAAATACATTACAGGGTAATCAGATTCAAAACATAGAGAATCCCTCTAGGCAAAACCTTAAGTTACAAAAAGACACAAAAACAGGAATATACATTCCCTCCAGCTCAACCTATTTTACCAGCCATTAAACAAAAGGAAATCTATCTCATTTCTAGCTAGTTAATTTACTAATTTAACAGAAGTTCTGAGGAGTTATGAAGAGCATTTCTGATCTGTTCCCGGGAAAAGCATCACACAGACAGACCTATTGTTCCCCACCCCTCCAGCTTTCAAGGTATCTTGTCTCCTCATTGGTCATTTTGGTCAGTGCCAGCGAGGTTATCTTAGCTTCTTAACCCTTTACAGGTGAAGGGGTTTTGCCTCTGGCCAGGAGGGACTGTTCTAACAGTCTCCAAGTATGGGAAATGATGCATTATGAGCATGCAGACTCTGTAAATCCCTTCGGCAAGCCAAGTGCTGAGGCTGACTGGCTTCAGAATGGTTCTGCTGAGCTGGTATATAATGAGGACTGCACATCCCTTGATGAGATATGTAATGTACATATCATTATGTCTACGACATGACTCCATTGTGAGTACAATAGACCACTTATATTTGCAGGGTCTCCAATTTAGAGCTTGGTGATACAGGTTAAATATATATATATAGATACACAAAGCAGGTTTACAGATGGATCGAGGCTGGGGGATATATATATATATATATATATATATATATATATATATCCCCCAGCCTCAATCCATCTGTAAACCTGCTTTTTTTTTTTTTTTTTTTCCTGAGCTGAAGAAACTCAGTGGCATGCTAGCCTCCCTCTTGGGGATGTTCAGGCTGTGGCCTAACTAAGTATTTGATTCAGTAAGTAGACTTCCTACTCTAGCTATTTGAGGCACTAGCAATTTGACTTGCTCCTTCACTCAGCTGAAATTTGGAGGATTGGGGCCTCTTTTCCCCCTCCTATTAAACAACAAGACAGAAACATGATGCTGGATTCCACTGATGCTGGTGCTTTAACAATTATACCACTGTGAGGGACAAAGATATCAATGTATAGACAAGTGGTTCTCAGGTACCTTGGTTAAATTCTTTTGCTCTTGGAGTTATTGGTCCATGTTGCAATGTGAGTGAATAAACCAGTTCTGTGGGGTATATATTTTTTATTAAAAAGAATAAGCAAACAAATATAAAATTAAACAAATATATCACTGAAGCTAACCTACCATAATTTTACTAAATTAATTAACAATGAACAATGCAATAATGAAATGAAGCTCACAAGTGAGATTGAATCAATAGAGCAATGGGTTAACAATGTTGTTGTTTTTGATCATTAAATTAATACAGCGGGTAATCAAATCAAATCCATGAGGTTTAACTGGATTTCTTTTTGTTAATACTGCTTTATGAGATTACAGGAGGAACTTTTTTCAAAACCCCAAATAATGTTCCAGCCACAACAGTAGCTTCACCTAGCTAATGAAAGACATGAATGTCCATTCTGGTTTTGGACCCTGGAATAAGGGAGACCACCCAGGACAGGTGGTGAAATCACCTTGGTGAGTTTTAATGAAATACAGGGACTGGAGTGGTTTCTTTATAGATCCGCTTTAATACTTCCTGAAATCTCTCAGCTGTTGCCATAGCTATTGTTTGTTTTATTCTTCTTACTCTTCCCCTCCCCTTCCCCACAACACACAATAGCACAGAATTTACAAAGACTTAAAAACAGAGATGATTACTGGACAATGCACAACAACAGTTTTTGATTAACACCATTTTAACCTCGATAGAATTTACTTAGATGATAGACTTGGGGATGGCGGATTTATTTTTAGGGAAGTATTAATGGTGCTGTTTCCCCACAAACATACATACACATACACACACCCTCCATATATTCACACACTGCGTAAAGAGGTGTCCCTCCCATGAGACAAAACTAAAAGAAAGCATTTATACTTCTGCTTTGTTTCCTTGGGATCCATGGAGCAGCATGAGGTTTGCATTAATAAATAAAGGAAATACTGAGTTTGCAATAGAAGCTTGTTTAACTCACTTTATTAAAAGAGGAAAAATATAGTCCTGGTACAAAATTACTCACTAAAATGATATTCAGCAGCTATATTGTTTTTTTTTAAGTGTAGCCCCTCCGAAATTAAAAAAACAAGTCTATGCCCCTGGCCTTTCATCTCTTTTTTTAACTCTAGATGGCCTGTCCAGGAAAGGCAGGCCTTTGCTTTAGATCTTGATGAACTGAGCGATCACACACATACCCTTGGTCTTTAAATGGAGAATTCCCACTTTCTTTGCCTCAGGGACCATCTTTGTAGCTTCAGGACGAATTAGATGGTCCATAGCTCTGGATAAATTTAGTGTGGTTCAAACCTCTTGTACTGGGCAGACTTTTAGGCCTTATATCACTATGTAAAGTCATACTGTTGCCTTGCAAAATCTGCTGTTGTAAGTGAAAGCCATGTTTGTTAAATATAAAAATATATATAAAATATAAAATGCATGGGATAAACAGGAGATGACTTCATGGAAGGTGTCTCAGGTGTCCCCTCATTTGGGGTAGTGGTTTAGTTTTCAGATGGCTCTAAGTTTGTTAGGCCTTGATATGTTCATGGATGTGTTAAATGTCCCAAAAAACTGTAATTGACCCTTGCTCACATATACTACTCCCACATTCTCTCAGCATTTCTTAAAATAAGTTTTGGGGCTTCTTTGCAACCATCATGTCTCATTGCCCCTTAACTGTTTAGTAATTTGGGGAACTAACTGTTATGGGTTAACTGGGTGAAGGCTCACCTTGCTCTCAGCCACTTTAACCCAGAGATAGAGCTGCCTTAGCGCCTGTTAATATAAATCCCACTTAAGAAAAAAGAAAATTAAAATGTATAAACACCAAACTGCACTCCCTATTTCCCTCACAAAACCCATGAATACATGAGGTATTCAGAAAAGTCCTGATTTTCTGTGGGCTCAAGGTTTTCCTGATACAGTAGCCAGTTCCATTCTGGGATGAACTAGATGCTCTTCAAGGCTTTTTCCAACAAAGAAAGCAAAAAAGAAGGGTCCCTCCCCCCCGATTCCCTTCTGACTGGGCTATATAATACCACGCTTTGGTCTCAAGGAGGAAAGAAAGTTAAGCACTCCATACCTTGGATATCCAGTTGTTGGGTAATCAGTCTAAGTATGTCATTTCAGGAATTCTCAGTTAATTCTTAAAATTTTTATTATGATAGTTCAACACTCTTTTTCCATTTCAGACAGGCATAGAATTTGTCAGGGGTCCATCTAGTCTAATACCTTGTCTCTGAATAACAGAAGATACTTCATAGAAAGTGCAAAGATCTGCCCCTTCCCCAAAGGAAAGCTTCTTCCTGACTCCTGTCAGATACTGGTTGACTTAAACTGTGAAGAACAGGGCTTAGATCCCTTCTAACAAGTTATTTGAGTTGTAAAAATTATGTCCTGCCTAATGGCATATGCATCCGATGAAGTGAGCTGTAGGCCACGAAAGCTTATGCTCAAATAAATTTGTTAGTCTCTAAGGTGCGACAAGTACTCCTGTTTTTTCTGCTGATACAGACAACACGGCTGCTACTCTGAAACCAGTCATTGTAAATAGGAGCTCCCACTTTACTTTCTCTGTTCCAGTCATTATTTTGTATGCCTCTATCTTTTGTCTCTTATTCTCTAAACTGAACAGTCCCAGTTTTTTTCAATCTTATCTCAAATGGAAGTTTCTTCATTCCTGTAATTATTTTCATCCCTCATCTCTGAACCTCTTATTTGTTTGCTATTTCTTTTTCTGGAGAGGCAGAACTGGAATATAGTATCTTTGGTGAGGGAGTACCTTCTGTTTATTTAGTAGAATTATAATATTTTCAGTAATATTTTCTATCCCATCCTTTTATATAGCCTAACATTTTGTTTTGTTATTTGACCACTGCTGCATACTGAGCAGATGTTTTCATTGAGATTTCCATAAAGATTTACACCTTGCAAAGGACGCAAGAACATTTTTATAGGCCCTACGAGTTTTCAGTTACACAGAATGTAATCCATCTGAAGCATACAGTGTACAGATTCTCATGTAAATGGACTGGAATGATCTGCATAAATTACTTCTCCTGGTGCAACAACAGTGAGACACAGCAGCAACTATTTTGATATCCCCTTTAGTTTCAATGAAACTATATTAGGGAAGGGGTCTTCTTTTATTATTACTATTAGCGCCAATACCTAAATTTCACAGAAACCAATTTTCTGTTCTTTTCCATTGTTCATTGAAAGAAAATGCACACTTTAACAATCACGTGCCCAGCCTTACAAACCTTTGTTCACATGAGTAGTCCTTACTTATGTGAGTACTTCTATTAAAGTCAAGTGAAAAGCTACTTATATGAACAATGGTATGCAAGACTGGACTTATTTGTAAGAAGCTTTCCAAGATAAAGATTATGAAAAACATTTGGCTAGATTCTGCTCTATGCTATGGACCCCTATACCCTCCTCTGGTGGTGTAAAGGAGCCACACAGGTGATGGAACTGTCTCCTGCAGAACCTGAGGTGCCATTTGGGCTGTGGGTTCCTCATCTGGCTTAGATCAAATGTAACAACTATACATTCACTACAGGTTTCAGAGTAGCAGCCGTGTTAGTCTGTATTCGCAAAAAGAAAAGGAGTACCCCTGGCACCTTAGAGACTAACAAATTTATTAGAGCATAAGCTTTCGTGCATCCGATGAAGTGAGCTGTAGCTCACGAAAGCTTATGCTCTAATAAATTTGTTAGTCTCTAAGGTGCCACGGGTACTCCTTTTCTTTTTACATTCACTACAGTCACAATAAAGGAGAACAGAAAGATCTGGTCGCAATCTTTAATCATTCATTCAATCCCTGAGAGATGACTGTTTTGGATTTTTGAAGAATATCTGATATCTTATCATTTTTTCTCTTCCATATCGGTAGTTTAATTAAAGCATCTCCTACTCTTCACTGCATCTTAGTGCTTCTCTTGTCAAGAGACTGAAGAGTTCTGAATAGTAGATATAATTGCATGTATAAATACAATAGACAGAGATTTGGACTTGTGAAGGTGAAGGTTCCTGCTGTGTACACAGTTACCCAACAGCAAATTTGAGATGGAAATTAGAAGAGATAATTAAAATATCAATGGATGTTTACACATGGTTTCCATTTTAGTCTGAGCATGGACGTTCCTCTTAAATATGAACAATAGGATTTTAAAACGACAGTATTCAGTTGAGTTTGCTTTGAATATAGAATGTTAATTGAGCTAAGTCAAATTGTCTGCTATATTGACTCATTAGAGATATTGTAAATTAAGGAATGCATTAACTTTTTATAGGCCAATGACCTTTCTAATTCAACTTGGGGATTCAATCTCTGATGATCAGAGGCATACCTAGATTCAGCATTAAGAAGCTCTTTCTTTTTTTTAAAAATAGATATAGGAAATGTAAATTATAATTGTAAATACAATTTCAGGAAACCTATAATATCAGTTTGTGATGTGATTTTCCTTTCGCAGGAAATGTCAAAAATCTTTGTTCTGTTTTGGAACAAATAAAAACAAATTTTGAAATGGGGATATATCTTCCTCCCCCCTTCCCCCACCCCACCCCGCCAATGGTAATGGATCCTGCACAGCTCCATGCTAAACACACTTGGGGATCAACCCTGCTTTCAGGGAAGTCAACGGCAGAACTTAAATTCACTTCAGTGGAAGCACTTATTCTCTTCCTCTCAAAAAGAAAAGGAGTACTTGTGGCACCTTAGAGACTAACAAATTTATTAGAGCATAAGCTTTCGTGAGCTACTCAGTAGATTAAAATATAATAGGCCAGATCCTCAGCTGATATTGTAAAATGTCATCATTTCAGTGGCTTCAGCTGAGCAATCCAATTTATATAATTTGAGTATCTGGTCAAGTGTCTGCTTCTTGGATTCCTGCCCTTACTGTTCAAGTCCTGACTGTGTTTCAGTATTTTTATCCGATCAGAAAACCTTGATGATAGGTTTTGCTATAGGAAATCCCAATTCCTATAATGGGCAATGGTTTGTTATGTTATCATGGGCAACACACTCAGTTATGTTTATTGGGGATTTTCCATAGCAGCTGCATATACCGCATGCATATTTTTATGAAAAATAAGGCTCATATCTTGATTCAGTGTTGTCAAAGCCAAGACAACTGTCAATTCTTTCTTGTGAAGTGAATTTTCCTTCAAAAATTTATCCTTTCCTTAACCAATTTGGAAGACATAAAGAAAAATATTCTCTAAGTTATAAAAATGCACACAGAAATAGTTATATTTTGTCACTTCCTAGAACAACAAGAAACAGGATACATAAAAGAAACTCTGACAGAATCTGAAAGTAGGTTTATTTCATGAAAATGAATAAAGATCTTTCAGAGTAGAAGCCATATTAGTCTGTATCCACAAAAAGAACAGGAGTACTTGTGGCACCTTAGAGACTAACAAATTTATTAGAGCATAAGTGGGCTGTAGCCCACAAAAGCTTATGCTCTAATAAATCTGTTAGTCTCTAAGGTGCCACAAGTACTTCTTTTCTTTTTATAAAGATCTTGTGACTGATCCTTAGTTGGTCCCTTATTTTTAAAGTGGGATTGAATTTCTAGCTATTAACAAAATAATTCATGCAACAGAATTATGTACTAGAGGTGTTTGAAATTCATCCAACAACCTGTGCTTTGGATCCATGGCCAGTGGAGAAGTACTGGATCCCTTACTTGTGGAGCTTGTCAATGGCTCTCTTACAGAGGGCTAGTTATCTATTGCTTTGAAGGAAGCAATCGTGTGGTCTTTTTACAAGAAGCCATCGCTGGATGCTCACAGTTTTGCTAATTATTCACCAGTATCACATCTTCCCTTTTTGGGTAAAATTGTGGAGGATGTTGTGGTGAGACAATTCTCTCAGTATCTAGATACTTCTCTTTGTCTTGACAATTGTCAGTCTGAGTATAGACCTGCTTATAGCACAGAGACTGCATTAGTCAATGATCTCTCCCTGGTAATGGATGAAGACCAGTTGTCCCAGCTGGTTGATTTATCAGCCACCTTTGAGAGATCTATCAGTTGCATTTGAGATTGATGATCATGCGATGTTGCTGACTCACTTGCAGATCCTGGCTGGAGTGCATGAGGCTGTTCTTCAGTGGCTTAATTCTTTCTTCTCAGAGATCTCAGTGGCAATTGCTGTTTTCCCAAACAGCTCTCAAGTGCAGGGTGCTACAGGATGCCATTCTGTCACTCTTCTGGTTCAATGTTTATATAGGGCCCATATCACATCAAGATTAGATTATTGCAATGCACTCTAAGTGGGGCTACACATTAAACCATTCAGAGGTTGAATCTGGTGCATAATGCAACAGCTCACTTACCAAACAGGGCCTCCCTTGGGGCACACGTGACACTGATGCTCTGGGATCTACATTGGCTGCCCATTGGTCTCTGGGTGGAGTTTAAACTGGGTTAAGCCCTAGATGACTGGGACCAGGCAGCCTGAGGGATTGCCTCTCTCCCTTTGCCATACTGCCACAGCTGTTGTCAACAGGAGTGCTCGAGCAAGCTCTCCCTCATAAAAGAGATGCGTGTTCTCTATGAGGACTCTGAGACTCTGGAGCTTGCTCTTTCCCTTTGTCTGAAACAGCCTGACTTTGGTGACTTTTCAGACATGGTGCAAAAGACATCTGTTAGGTGGGTTTCTGAAGAAGGCTGAGAGTATGCTTTCTAGATGATAAAGGAGGTAGGTGGCTGGTTGGCCAACCAGACAAGTTGAAGTTGAAGCTGCTGAAGTTTAATGTAATTGTATTTGTTGCATGATTACTTGTGTTAGGTCACCTAGAATCTTGCATAGGCATCTTTATTATTTTAAATCTAAAGAAATGAATATACACTATGACAAACTGCTACCCTAGTATGTTCCTACACAGTACTAACAGCCACAGCCAGGGATTATGGATAACTAAATTGGGACAAATGCTAAAGAGTGCTGAGCATTCATGAATTGCAAAGAATTAAAGGAGAGTTGTTGTCTGTTTGTGTTATGGTCAGGGGTGGCTCCAGGCACCAGCTTTCAAGCAGGTGCTTGGGGTGGTACTGAGAAAGGGGAGGCAGTCTGTGTCCCACGGAGGCAATTTGGTGGCAGCTCCACCACTGTTGCGGCGGCGGCAATTCGGCGGCGACTGCTTGGGACGGCAAAATTGGTACAGCCACCCCTGATTATGGGAGCACTTATAGGCTCCAGCTGAGAGCAAGACTCTCTTGTGCTATCTAAAGAGGCAAGACAGATGAATGATGGGAGGTTAAAACAGAGGCACAGAGAGGTGAAGTGACTTTTCCAAGGTTACATAGCAGATCAAGGGCAGGATTAAAACACAGGTAACTGAATTAAGCTAAATCAAAATTAGCTACTCTTAAACTATTTTAAGTGTTCATATAAGGGGTTGCACTATTTTAACTACACTGATTTAGAAACCAGTTTAATTAAATCACTGTAATTTCTGTAGATAGGCTGGTCCTTACTCTAGTGTTGCTTTAAGAGGCATAGGAATATCTGTTATGCTTCAGTGAAGATTAATGCTAATGCAGCTAAAACCTCCATAATACAGTTTTGGCAAAGAATACAGAAACTACAAAGTTTTTCTAGCTTAATGCATTTATCAAAATGTTTGCAAATCCCAAGGAAGGTGAAATAATAATACAGAGCAAAGCAATTGATTCTGTGTTCAGTACATTGTATTAAATAATATTGAAAAATGAACAAATACAACAGATACACACACACACACACACACCTGTGCAGCAAACAGTCGGATAGATTATTGTAATAACTTTATGGATCTCAGAAAAGGAGTTTAGTAAAATCTTTTACTGTCCTCCCCAAAGACACGATAAAAAGACAAAAGAATGCTAACCCTGTCAAGCACAAGTTCTTAGTTCTTAACTGCTCAGTGGTTGTGAGGAACTTCCTCCTTAGGCATGAGATGTGAGACTGGGGCTCTTCTGTTTTACATGTGATATATTTTGAGTCAGAGAGACAAGATGGGTGAGGTAATATCTTTTACTGGATTAATTTCTGTTGGTGACACAGTCAAGCCTTTGAGCCACAAAGAATTCTTCAGTTGTCATTCTTGCATATTTACCTCCATAGGTATGCAGTAAATACTGTCAGTGGTTTCTTGGCTTAATATTACCTGGTTTATCCTATTTTTTGCATCATAGTTTTGCTTTTATTATTTTATTTATTTATTTATATTACCATAAACCCTAGGACTTGGAGCCCTAGTCATGGACCGTGACATCACTGTGCTAGGCGCTGTACAAACACAGAACAAAAAGATGGACTCTGCTCCAGAAACCTTACAATACTACATATAAAACAAGAAACAGGTGGATGCAGACTCATGGGGGGTTTACAAAAAAAACAATGAGACCATATCAGACAGCATGATAGGCAGTGATCTCAGCCAGTGCTTAATTTGTGCCAGGGCCGAACCATGGCACCTCTAGGTTTGACAGTTCATAGCCCCAGCACCTCTGGGCTTGCTGCATCAGTTATGTATGTAAAAAAAATTGCCTGAGCCCTGCAACTTAGTCGCTTGAGCCCCAGCATCTCTTTCATTACAAATTAATCAGTGGTCTTGGCCCACCAGCAGCCTTCCCTTTGTCAAGATTTTGTAGGCATCACAAGAAAGGGGAGTTCTAAGGAATGTTTTAAAGAGGATAATGAGGTAGCTTTTCAGATGTTTAAAAGCATGAGGGACAGCATGGGAGACAGCATGAAGGTGCTTGTTTGAAAATTTAATAAGTGGGTGATGGAGGCTGACATCATGGGCTGATCGGCTGTGGGAGTCAAAAACTTGATAGTGAATGAGAGATGATAGGTTGTGAAGTGCCTTGAAAATGAAAATCAGTATCTTATTTTTGATGTGATAGAGAAGGGGGAGCCAGTACAAGGGTACAAAAAGAAGGGTCACATAATCAAAGCAACAGGCTAGGAGAATAAATCTTTGCAGCAGCATTCTGGATGGATACGAGAGGGCAAGACTGCATTTGTCTAAGAGAAAATGATGTTGCGGTAATCAAGAAATGACGGGTGAGACCACAATTTTCATGTGTTGCTTTCAGGAAGATTATGCACCTGATCAGGATTATTAGCAGGAAAGTGGTGCTAAAGATTAAAAGACAAAATAGTTCCTATGAGTTATAAATATATGTCCAGATTTATAGAATATTTATGGACATGCATGACTTTATGCCTACTTTCATTGGAAAAATTGAGATTATTTTTGTAATTGGAGAGTATGAAGATGACAATGCTGTTCTGAAACAATGAGATATTAGTGAACAATAAAAAACATTTCTGAGTTCTTCTCTCACACTTAATCTATTGGTATGTCCAAATAATTGTGATATACAACATATGACTGCTTATTTCTTATATGAGCATTATTTTAAGTATTCTACTTTAGAACTCATGAACAGCCTTGAAACTGTAAACAAGGTATTTGTCCATCCATATATATGACTCTGGAAAGTGCCTGCATGTTTTATTTATATCCTGCCGACATGCTATTTAGAAAAGTAAGTAATGCTTATCAGCCTGGTCTCAGGCCAGTAAAATACTTAAGCATGTGCATAATTTTGAGCACATGAGAAATCCCACTGAACTCAAAGGGACTACACAGGTGCTTAAAATTAAGTACAGGATTTGCTACATTAGGACTCAAATGCAGAGTATTTTGCAGGATTGAGCCCCAAATGCAAATTTTGTCCCCTTGATGTCATTCATCAAACAAAGCCTAATTCTTCTATTACTGAATTGAGCTTCAAGCTACAAATGGTGACATTTTCATTAATCTCCTTAATCACTGTCTTTATTGCAAAAGAGCATTGCAAAGGAACAAAAGATAAACAACTAAAAGATTTGCCAGACTCAGTATGTCTGAGGGATATGTTTCAACATCTAGAAATGTCAGTCACCAGATAGGACATGTTCTATGTTGTTCAATCTCAGAAAGGCAAACTGTCTTGGTTGAACAGTGATTCTTCATCTTCATCCACACTCATACAAATCCTCTCATTTTGTTATTCACAACCATGAACTGTTGATCTACTACTATGAGGCCAGACTTAAATTCCATTTAAAATGAATTAACAATCCATACAGCTCATAGCCAGTTGTTAATGATTACATACATAGAGTAGATTAAACTTCTCTACTTATAGGCTGAGAGCATCCCTTCTGCTATGTAAACTGTCCCAGTTTACAAGTAGACTCACGTATAGTGGTACTTTCCATGCCACTTGATGGACCTCCAACATTTCAGTATTTAATCTTGCAAGGTGCTGAGTGCTCAGGGCCCAATCCAGCATATCACTTAAACAAGTGCCTTAACTTTAAGGATATGAGTAGCCCTATTGATTCACATCCTTAAAGTTAAGCACTTGCTTAAGTGTTTTTCAAGGTTGGGGCCAGGAGTCAATGGATGAAATTCTGGCTCCTCTAAAGTCAGTGGGGCTAGGATTTCACCCTTTCGTGATTTACATGCTTAAATTAAGCACCTGCTTAATTGCTTTGCTGGATTAATGTCAGAGTGCTCAACATCTTGCATGTTGGAGCCCTGAATGAATTTTATATGTCAATTTTGTTTGCAGTGGTTATAAATGATTTTAGTGTATTCCTTTATGGCCATTTTTACCCTTCCTAGTGTAGTGATTACATTATACATAATAAGTGAGTGGAAGAGCCCTTATCAAAATATTTTATGAACCTTTAAACTAAATTAAGATTAAATATTGACTTCCTGAGATAGTTACATATTTTATATTTTATTTCATATAATTTATGCTCACTTTGAAAAAAAATTCTGCAACTGCTACTCACTCTCTCTCTGTCTCTTCCACAGTATCTGCAGGAAGTAGATAACCCTTATCTTCTATGTCTTCAACCAAAAAACAGCAGGAAGAATTAATAAAGTTCAAAGAGAAACTGCTAACGCTTTATCTTAAAAGCTGCAGTGTTACATTTTTAAGGTAGCTTAGAAATAATAACCATAATAATACCTAACTCTTATATAGAGCTTGTCATCAGCAGAGTTCAAGGTGCTTTACAAAGGAGAATCAGTATCCTTATCCCCATTTTACAAATGGGGAAACTGAAGCACAGGGAGATGAAGCGATTAAGAGATTGAAGTGACTTGTCCAAGGTCACCCACCTGGTTAGTGGCAGAGCCGGGAATAGAACTCAGGTCTCCTGAATCCCAGTCCAAACCTCTATACACTGAGAGTATTAATTAGATATTTACAAAATATTCTAGAGATAGGATAGAGTAAATGTATGAATAAATACTGTAATTTGCAATGTGTCAGCAGAACAGAACAATTAAACATTACCATTATGCATTATAAATAGTTTAAATAGTCTTAAGGCCATATCTGCATGTAATTCATATAATGAATTATGGATCAGTTACAACTCTACAAATGCATTTATTTTAAGGGTTGAACATGTTATTATAAATGGCTTTCTGAACATGTCTATAGCTTTAAAAAAAGATACCAGTAAGAAACCACTTATTTTAATAAAATAAACAGTAAATAAATAGACCTTTTGGATCTACTGATCTCTTAAGCCTTTTCAATGCTAATGCTTTTCACCTTGTGTTTACATTGGTAGCACAGTTTGAAAACTATGCATAATGCAGAATAATGTTTCAAGTGAAGGAAGGGGAGCACATGTTCAACTAACATGGCTTAGCACATCTGACTAATTCATGGAGAAACAGTGTGGATGGTCTAAATCAATCTCAGACTTGGTTGATCATTTACAGTACTGCTGTAGTATTTTTCCCCTGGATAACAAGGTATTGATTCCTCTTATTACACTGGCTCAAAAGCACCCTCTTTCCGAGTTTCTGTTATAAGCTCTTCTCTCCTCTGACCAGCAAGAGCTTTTCTGAGGGTCTGATTGACTTAGAAAGACTATGTTGTATCTTGTGGCATGGAGGGCCAAATCCTAGACATAAAAAAAAAAATCACTGATTTTGGTTACTCTCTTTTGTAGTTTGCTTTGGTAAGAGATATTGTTTCCTTTTCCAGGCAGTAGGCTCTGTTTGATGCTTCAAGACAGAATTTGTTCAGAGTACCAGCTAGAAAACCAATCTAATTGCAAAGAAACTGTGTGAGATAAGATAATGTAATAAATATTCTTTTGGTTCCTTTTTTCAAAAACTTTTTTTTCAACTCTTCTCCCTTGTAAACTTTTGTTCCCTTCGTGTTAAAATGTTTCCAATTAATATTAAGTTCTTAAAGATAAGGGTGCAATAAAACCCAACTTAGTTTCCAAGTTTGAGCTTCTAGGTTGATTACAAAAAAATTATTTAGTAGAGGATTGCTAGATGACACGTTGAATGATAAAACCAAACTTTATTTAAAAGGGAAATGATTAGTTAAGCAAAGAGGCATGCAATTACCGCTTGCACAATATTACAATTATACTTGCACTTAAAGATGAAATAGGGTATCAGTAGGTGACCAATCTGCTGACAACTGAGTGAAGTACAGCCTTATAGTCCTGGAACCTAACAGAACCCCTTTGACGTTAATTGGAGCTCTCCTGCTATTTAGCAAGGCTACTCATTTTACAATCATTTACAATACTAATTAACATTAAGCTGTGATTTACCATAATTATATTTCTGCCACCTCCTCATTGGCTCTTTACATTATTTAAATTCATATCTGCACCAAAGCCCATACTATCAATATAGATATCTTTTAAACAAAATATTCACAATTCTTAAAAATGTTCATTACAAATCTTGTTCAAACCAGTTATAACCAAAACATAATGGTAACACAACCCTGGGTCATGTCCTCGCTAACTCTTACTTTCCCAAAACAGTCAGTCTCCAACTTGTCTCTAACTTTCTCACACTAGCAACTTAAATTGCCCTGTACAGTTAGGCCCCAAACCCAATTTCAATTTATTTCTTCACCTAAGCCATCCTATAGTTTATATCCTGTTCCATCTGTTACCATCTTAGATTTCTTTTCTTAAAGATCAGATTGTGAATCACATTGGTGAATTCTTTAGGGCTGCTCATGAGTAACTGCTTGACCATAATCGGCCCCAAATAATTAATAGTTGATCTCTTAAAGTTGTATATTCGTTGATAAAACAACTTTTTTCCTTTTGAATAATGTCATTTTCCTAGAGTGGTACAGTAATCTGAAACACCATCAGTGTGAGGCACAGGTAAAACAGAACAGAGATTGAATCAGAAGTTCTGATCACACTAGGCCCATGATTAATTGTTCTATAAATTAATATTTCTGGATAGAACCACCCTATTAATTTAAATGGAATAAATGGGGCAAAGGTGTCAACATAACCCAGTCACTATCCAGTATTAAACAAGGACTGGGGTTTTGTATACAGAGACCTTAGTCTGCTTAGTACCATGGTGCAAACATAATTAAAAATCCTTTTAACCTTTCATTTGAGATAAAGAAAGGAAGGAAAAATAGGTAAAATATCTGAAATGTAAATCATTAAATAAGGCTTTCATTAATCTCTTCTTCTCTTTCCCTTTCACTGGGAGAGAGTTTTTAGAAGGACCGTTCTTCCCCATGCCTGGCTTGACAGTCTCTTAGATGGTAATAAAGAGGGTAATGTGTGTCCTTTTTTGGAAAAGAAGTTAGCTGAGATGGAAGAAGCTGTTTTTGCTGCTACTGCTGTTAAAGTCCAATTCTGTTTTATCCTAGGTAGTACTTGGGATTCAACTGGACCCAATAGAGATGGGGATATCAACTGCATCCCTCTCTTTGGCTCTGTCTAGTCAGGTCATCTCTCAGGATCACAAAGGCCAAGCATCCCAGGAGATGGTGTGGGGGTAGCAGCCATGATGGTGAAGGTTGCTCTAGTAGACAGTTCTGCTGCTGCTACTTTTTCAAGTGATTGCATATGTCCATTGCACAGTAGGCTTGCACGTGCCTCATGTACAGTTGTTGGATAACTTTTTCCCTCAGTGGTACCCAGGAGGGCAGCTTGAGTGTTCTCTACCACCATGTGCCAATGCAGTCTTGCTATCACAGCTTTATTTCTCTCACTCCTAATATATAGTCTGTTTCTGGTTTAGTACTTAGTAGCTAGTTAGATATTGTATATTGTTAATGTTCCTCATCTATCTGAGTTGACTTCCTCGAGGATACACCGAGATCATCGGCACCTCAGACCATGTTCTCAGACACATGGTACCGGTACAAGTATCGAGCAACTGGAAGTCCTCCTTTGCAAGAGGCAGACCATCGATTGCCTCAGCATCCTGGTATGTCGTCTTTCTAATCATCAGATGAGGCTGTAGAGTTGGTAAGCGGATTCTGGGGCTCACCAAGAAAGGCTTAAAAAGGTTTGGTTTTAGACATTCAAATTGAATAGGTCTATGAGAAATCCCACAAGCTAGTGGACATTTTAGCTTTTGTGGGACCCTCACAGACTGGTGCTTCTGATTAATGAAGCAATCCTAGAACTGGTTAAAACACTTTGGCAGACCCTGTCTTCCCTCTTGTCTATGGCAAAATGGGCAAACAGGAGATATTGTGTCCCTTCTGAAGGCTTCAAATACCTCTACTCTCACCTGCATCCATACTCTTTGGTGGTGGCAGCAGCTGATGAGCAGGAGACGCATCCAGAATTTGCCATTTGCAGGCCTGTCCATCTTTTCAGAAAAGATGGACGAGAGGCTTCAAAGCATAAAATATTACAGGGCAACACTGAAGTCCCTTGGAATTTACATGCTGGCAATGACGAGGAACCAATTCCAGCCCCAGAAGGTTCACAGATATAAGAGCTTTATACCTCAGTCCCTAGACTGCCAAGAAATAGGGGGAGGATTTACAGGAGGCAACCACTACCCCTAACCAGTGGCCCAGTATAAACATGCATTTTGATGGGCTTGTCGAGGGCAGTGTACTAGCACTTTTGGACAAATCTGTTCCTACACATACCTTTGCCAGTCATCTGTCCCACATCAGATTGATGGGTCCTAAAGATGGTAGATCTGGGATATTCCTTTCAATTTATTTCTATCCTCCATTCTTCATCCCTCTTCAGGGACCGTTCGCATGAGACCATTCTTTAGTGGGGGTTCAATCTCTCCTTCTAGTGAGAACAATAGAAGAAGTTCCTATATTCTTCAAGGGGAAAGGTTTTTATTCCAGTTATTTCCTTATTCCCAAAGCAAAAGGTGATCTCAGACTATTTTTAGATCTAACAAAGTTAAACAAATACCTGAAGAAAATGAAATTCTGCATGGTTACCCTAACTTCCATCATTCCTTCCCTGGAACAGGGCAACAGTGCTGCCCTCGGCTTAAAGGATCCATCCAGACCAGTTGGGCACTGGTTTCTCAGGTTTATAGCAAATGGAACACATTAACAATTCATAGTACTTCCATTTGACTTATCAGCAGCCCCTCTCATTTTCACAAAGTGCATGGCACTGGTAGCTGCACATCTGAGAAGACTGGCAATCCATGTGTTCCCCTGCCTGGATGACTGATTGGTGGCCATGCTCTCAAGTGCTGGCCAACATGGTTGGCATTCAGTCCACTTTCAGTCTACTGGGTCTATTGAGGCAAATCAATTCTAAAACCTGTGCAAGGAATTGAGTTTGTTAGAGCACTCCTGGATGCGGTCAGCCTTGTGTCAACCTTGCGTCAGTCAAGGTTTCAGATGCTCTGAGACCTGATACTGGATCTAAAAGCACATCCCATTACTACAGTGCATGCTTGCCTAAGACTTCTGGGGCATATAGCAGCATGAACCTACGTGGTGTAACATGACAGATGACACTTTAGGAGGCTTCAAGGATGGCTAGCATCAGTGTATGCCCCATGTCATCTTTGTCTAGACAAAGTGATTCACATTCCAGAGGTAATGTTGTCCTCTTTGGACTGGTGGATAGACCCTCAGAAGTTTGTGTGAGAATTCCCTTCATTTCTCTACTATCAACACTCATGTTAGTCATAGATGCCTCATCCCTTGGTTGGAGAGGCACACATCAGAACCCTACAAACGCAAAGGTTGTGGTCCTCACAGGATCTGAAGACTCATATAAACAGCAGGGAACTATGCGCTATCCATCTAGCTTACCCAGCCTTCACATATTCTGGGGAAAAGTCTGCTAGTGGGTATGGACAGTATGGCAACTATGGCTTATGTAAACAGACAGGGAGTGACATGTTCATCCCAACTGTGGCAGGAGTTCTGTATATCAAAGCTGTCTACCTCCCAGGAGAGCAGAACATGTTGGCAGATCACCTAAACAGGTCTTTCTCCCCTCACTAAGAATGGTCATTATGTCTGGATGTGGCAAGGCCCATCTTCCAGCTCTGGGGAACTCCCAAGTGGTCCTGTTTGCAACAAAGGCCAACAGAAAATACCATCAGTTCTGCTCACAGCTGGGTTGCAGACCTGGGACTTTGATGGACACTTTCTGCTATCATGGACAAACTCCCTGCTGTATGCCTGTCCTCCAACACCATTACTACCCACAGTCCTGTTCAAGGCCAAACTGGATCATGTTTGCATCATACTAATAGAACCAGCATTGCCTTGACAACACTGGTTCACATCCCTGTTATCATTATTGAGGCCTCCTCTGCCCCCCAATAGATTCAGGTGTGATTTCTTAGGACTGTGGCTGTCTGCTACATTCCAACCTACACACCCTTCACTTGACAGCATGGATGCTTCATGGCTACATCACTAGAAGTTGTTCAAAAACCCTTCAGGAGATGTTTCTGAATTGCAGAAAGCCTTCAGCTAGGCATGCTTACACAGCCAAACAAATGTTTTTTATCTGGTCTCAGGAGAAAAGTGTTTTTTCCAGTGCAGGCTTCCATTAACCGTGTTTGGATTCTGTTGCACCTAAAAGAGTAAGGCCTGATTGTTCCATTAACATACATTTGGCAGTGATTTCAGCATATCACCCTCCAGTGGGTAGTAAATCACTACATTCCACCCATAATGATTACATTTCTAAAAGAATTGGACAGATTATATCTTCCAGTACAAGAACCTGTTCCTCCAAGGGATCTCAGCTTTGTGATAACAAAGTTAATGGGGCCTCCCTTAGAACCTCTTGTGGCTTGCTCCCTACTCCACCTCTCTGTGAAAGTGATATTTCTGGTTGTGATAACCTCAGCAATCAGAGGGTCAATTGAGAGCTTTGATTTCAGAACTCTCCTCATACAGTTTTCCATAAGGATACATTTACCTACCCCCACACCCAAAATTCTTGACAAAGGTGGATTCCAATTTCTACATAAATCAGGCAATTTCCCCCCAAATCCTCACATGCATATGGATGAACAGACGTTTCATTTGTTGGATGTGAGGAGAGTATTAGTCTTATACTTAGACCACATCAGACCCTTTAGATCCTCAGTGTACTTATTTGTCACTATTGTGGACAGGGAGAATAATAAATCACATGGGCGGCAAGTAATGGAGGCTGGGGGAGGCTAACCCTCCCCAAACCTCACACTTCTGGGGGATTTGGGGTGGATTTGGGGCTCCTGAAAAAATCTCCCCCCTACCATGGCCCCAGCACTGGGGGAGCTCTCGCCCCCCACCATGGTCCCAGAGCAGTGGCGGGGGTGCAGAGATTTTTGGGTCTTGGGGCTGCAGTGGCGGGAGGGAGGTGGAATGGGGGCACAATGGGGTGGGCAAGGGTGGGGTTGTGAGAATAGGGACGGATTGGGGTGACATCATAGACAGGGCTGCGGGTGGAAGGGGTGGAATAGGGGAGGGGATCTGATCTCAGAGCTCCAGCCTGGGCCAAGAGCTCCACTATGGTCCTGGCCGGGGCTGAGAGCTCGAGCTCTCAGTCACTGAACCGAGCTCTCAGCCCCCTCTACCCCAGGCGGGCCATGGCAGGGAGTGGGGACTGAAAGCAGTGAGTGGGGGCATGGCCTTTGATGGAAGAGACAGGGCAGGGGGCTAGCCTCCCAAAGGGGAAACTTCACTCGCTGCCCATGACAAACCAGTTACCAGTCAGAGGATTTCCTCCTGGATTTCCACTTGCATCCGTTTATGCTACTAGTTAGCTAATGACAGGTTTCAGAGTAGCAGCCGTGTTAGTCTGTATTCGCAAAAAGTAAAGGAGTACTTGTGGCACCTTAGAGACTAACAAATTTATTTGAGCATAAGCTTTTGTGAGCTCACGAAAGCTTATGCTCAAATAAATTCGTTAGTCTCTAAGGTGCCACAAGTACTCCTTTTCTTTTAGTTAGCTAATGTCACACTGCCCCCAAGACAATTGGCTCATTCGACTAGAGAATAAGCAGTTTCAGCAGATTTCCTAGCTCAAGTACCTATTTGAGACATTTGTAAAGCAGCAACATGGTCATCAGTGCACTCTTTTGCTGCTAATTATGCCATTTCCCATTAGTCCAGGGATGATGCCAGTTTTGGAAGGGTTGTTCCACAGTCCCTGTTCAGGTAGGCTCCTGTCTGCCTCCATGTTAATCTGCTTGTGAGTCACCTACAGTGGCATGGACATGCACAATCACTCGAAGAAGAAAAAATGGCTACCTGCCTTTCTGTAACTGTTGTCTGACAAACTGTGTTGCATATGTCCATTTCACAGCTCACCTTCCTTCCCCTCTCTGTCAAAGTCTAGGAAGGAATTGAGGAGGGTCAGAGAGCAGCTCTGCCATTTTATCCTGGCACTCAGTGGCACATGGCAGTAGAGGGTGCTCAAGCTGCCCCAAGAGGTACCACTGACAGAAATAGTTCTCTGACAACTGTGTGCAAAGCATTTATTCCCCCACAGTAGAATGGACATGTGCAAAACATCTTGAAAAACAATATTATGGAAAGGTAGATAACTCTTTTGTCTTGCAAAGCCTCTTTCTTTAAGGACCCACAAAGGGAATGGTGTTTCAAATAGCCCACCCCCGCATTATTGTGGCCACCAGTTAGACCTAGTTTCTGACACACCAATTTTGGTTCACTGATTTCTGGTTCCACACTTTCCTTGTTTAGCAAACATGATCTTAAGACAGTCCTTGAATTATATCCGTAGGCCTTTTTGTTTGGACTAATTCAATTTTTTTTCCCTTTCATACATTTTCCCATCAGTTCTTTGTTGTTAATGGTTATTATGACATCTTATGACTCTTATGTACTTCTTACAGTGAAACTCACCATTAGGTAAATTTGGAGGCTCAATTATCACAACACAATTCCTCAGAGCAATTGCTGAAAATAGGTCACCCTGTGAGAAGCAAGAAAGGTTCAGCAGCACTGGTGTTGTCTTTTGTCCTCAGAGACATCTCATTCTGTGTCCAATATCAATGTCCTATCAATTTTTTTAAAAAAATGCTCACTTTAATCAGTTAATTCTGATGAGCACAGTATAAAAACCTAGAGACACAAATTTCACTGTATGGACATAAAGGTAGAACATCTATATTCTCTGCAGGACAGGAGATGCTGTTGTAAGTTTTGGTCCTTCCAGTTGCAAAAATCTTCAGAAGCCCTGCAGTTAAAATTGCTGGATGTTTGACTTGTCACAGAACAAAGCAAGAACAGATTAAAGGTCTTTACAATAGAACTGAAAACTCTGAGACATATTTCACCTGGTGTGAATCCATAATAATTAATGTATGTTCTATTGATTTTTTGCAAAAGATTTTTGTAGTGTAGTCTGAAAAGAGTATGCATATATGTTGTAATGATCATCTTTGTGCCTATAAAAAGAGCTTAATTTAGCTAAAGACAGCTGGCACTTACAATAATTGTATATGAAAGGTAATATCTCACCTCATAGTAACGATCAATGTTCTGTTCCCCATGGAGTTGTTCTGAATAAGTTTCCTTTTTTCTAATTTCCAGAATAGCACTCATAGGTTTTGAGAACTGATGAAAAAGTGAAATAAAGAATTTGCTTGTGGCAAATAACTTTGATTGTTATGATTTGCAATTATTTTAAAAAGAAAAAAATAAATTTCCATGTCTTGATCCTTGTACTGCTAGGAATCCATAAGGTTAGCACTTATATTAGCACTGTTGTGTGCAAAGAGATGGCTGAGAGTCAGGCTGAGGCCTGAGTATTGGTGCATACTGTACCTTATTTAACGGTGCTGTGCAGTTACTCAGTGGCTGTGTTTTACAGGACCTCTCAGGAGAACAATGCCACCCAGAGCTGCGCCCTCCAGAACGGTAAAGCTCCTCAGTATTGTTGGTGTAGGGCTGTGGCTAAATGCAGCGATTTAACAGGCTGTTCAATATGCTTCATATTAAAGGTGATCTGCTAAGAAGTACCAAATTCCAGAAACTTTACTGAGATGGGCCAAATGCTCCCCCCTTAAAAAAACAGGTTGAAATGACATAAAATATTGATGGCATTTTTATTACAAATGAAATGTTGGGGAAAAAATTCCAGTGTTTAAAAAGGTGAGTTAATCCACAATAACTGATGTGCTGTATGCTCCCTTTCCTCGTTATTGAGGGCATTCAGTATACATTGTTAAAGCTTTGGGTACTTTACCTTTGTATGTCACTTTTAATGGAAACACTAAACTCTTTTTTTTCCATCCTAAATTGCCTTTAATACATTTAAAATAATTTAAATTTACCTCTTGGAATTTTAACTTATTTTTAAATGTTTCTTCTTACCTCCTTCCCTCATGTAACTGTCATCTCCTTTTCCCGCATTGTCCTGCTTCCTCTCTTTTACCCCCACTGTCTCTTACAGTTTTCCTCACTGTTTATAGATTTGTCGAGATTAGGGCAGAGGCTGCTAGATATCACCAGTCAGATGTCATCTCTCTACTGGGCAGATATCAGAGCTGACTCGTACAGTTTGTCTCATATATAGAATAATTTACACTCACAAAACAGCTACATCTTATATTGTAGTATTTGAACAACGCACGACAGGTTTTGATAAAACCCAAACCTCCAATTTTATCGGAAGCCGCAGAACTAATTAGTGACTGCAGATGTCGATCGGGATTTCAGTTGCTGTAGAATCCATTTTGGAACACCTCATGATGTTATGGATATTCAGTTTAATATGTAGACTCACATACACCTTGCTCTCATTTCCTGATGATGTGGATGGGTGTATCTAAAGTCAAGATTGTATGCAAAGTTTTTTGAAAAAGGAATACAATTTCCGTCCTTCAAATGAAACTTAAATCCAACTCTCTTTGAGCCTCAGTCTTACACCACCCTGTTTATTACTTGAACAGGATATGTGCTGAGTAAAGATATAACAATCTACAGGCTGATTTGGTAATTCAAATGTCTCTCTTAAAATCCAGTTTGGTATATATTTTCCTCCCCATTTCAACTACAATTTTGAAAACAGTTGAGAATATTAGAGCAGTTGCCTGTGCCCTGGACCTCTTCCAATTTGTCTTCATTGCTTTATTTGACTTCCATGACCTTTTATATGTGACATGATTAATTTACACTATCTGTGTGCCAGCTGCTCCCTTCTCCTGCTTAGTGCTGAAGGCAGAAAATAAATGGGAGTTTGGGCACAAAAGGCTAGAAACACGTGAAGGAGGGGAGCAGGAGTTATATATAACATGCTCCTGAGAAGCATCTAGTAAGAATGAATAGTGTGAAAATGAAGCTCCATAGATTTTAGGTTGGAGGCATATTGAGGAGGAGAAGCAGAGCACAACCACTCTATATTCCCCTGGAAATTCAGCAGACTGGCAGGAGAAATCAGTGTGGCAGGTTACAGCTGCTTATTTAGTATTTACTCTCCCTCCAAGACTACTAATCCTAGTGCTCCATTCACTATTGTCTGGCAACTTGTCTGGCCATTTACACCAGTGCAAAGTGGGTGTAAAAAAACCTACCATTCTGATTTGGTGCCATTTAATGCCCACATTGCACTGATAGGCAGCAGTGAATCAGTCCATCATGTGTAGCTGTAGAAGAAGCAGCAAATTGCAACACAGCTCTTGAGTGAGTCATATGTACTTGTAGGAAGAGGTCAGATTTGGACAGCTGTCCTCTTCCTACCTATGGTAAAAGTCCCTCTCTCGAGGGGCAAAGTGAACCTTGCAAAGGTGGTGGTGGGAGGGTTAAGCACTTTTCTCCTCCCCTGGGTTTTTCTGAGTAAGGCAACATTTAACTGTGCTGCAGCTATCTCTCAGGGAAGTGCCTTCTACTTTCTCTGTTCTAATTCTAGAGAACCTTTCTCAGGATTAGCAACATTAACAACTACAGACATGTCTAATCCTTCCTATCTGTTAGAAAAACAAGCAGCAGTTCAACTGCTACACCCTGTCACACGTGCCCACACTTTTCTCCTGCCCATCGTTTATTTTTTTACTTTGAATTTTCACAATAATACTGATCAGATTGAACCATTTTGAAATATCTGTTAGCAAATATTGCCTTTGATAGCATTATATTGTCCATGTATCATTAGACATTAGTTGGAGCCTGGATCCCTACGTACAATCTTGAATGCGTTTTCAGTATCTGTTTTACAATATTGATTTGGTTCAATGTGATCTTAGTTGCATTATGATCCATGCACTGACAGTGGGCCAGAATCTGACTCCAGTTACTGTAGGCGTAAACCTTAATTGAAGTCAGTGGCATTACTTTGGATTTACATTGATGCACTTGAAATCAGAATTTGATCCCATAGCTGGATGCGACCAGCCTCTTCCTTATCTCTCAGTTGTCTGTTTTTAGATCTATTATCATTCAGTTTTTGTTAGACAGTACATGTTTCATATTTTCTTACATTTTTCAGTGAGTTACAGGGTTGCAGTAGGTATGGATGTAAGACAAAAAGAAAAGGAGTACTTGTGGCACCTTAGAGATTAACAGGTGCCACAAGTACTCCTTTTCTTTTTGCGAATACAGACTAACACGGCTGCTACTCTGAAACCTGTCAGGATGTAAGACAGTTTTCCATCCTAAGCCTGATTTTAACAACACCAACAAAACAAATGATTTTGCATATTTTTTCCCATTGAGTGTTTGTGTATAGACACTTATCAATTTAGAGTCTATAAGAGGGGAGAGTTTCAAACAAGAATAAATAGGCATGAGTTGCCCAATTTCCATTAACTTTTAATAGGATCTGAGTGCTTACCTGCTCTTTGTGCTTTTGTAAAATCTCCCTACAAATCTTTAGGGCCAAACTGTGCCCTTGTGGCACAGGCTTGTTTTGAGGCCAGATCAGTGCTGCACCAGTTCACCATGACAAGGAGGGATTCTTCTCTATGAAAGTTGGGGTTCTGTGACAAGAAGGGACAGCACAATTACCATCCCTTAGGGAAGCATACACCGTGCATTCCTCCCTTGTATGGGCTACAAATTGTGAATAGCTGCTGCATGAGAAAAGCAAGATTCCTGGTGTCCTCCCTCCATCTGACCCTTAATTATTAGGTTGTTGTATTAGAAGAAATTTTAAAAACTCCGCGTGGAGTCTGCAGACCTCAGTGAGCTCTGAGGGAGGCATTGTAATCCGTAGGAGCTCTGATGTGAGTGTTGGAGTTTCTCCTGGCACGACTTGCAGACAGTATAATCTGTAAGATCCTCTCATATAGGAACTAACCCAGGGGAGAGGCTTCAATGCATTTACCACAGGGGGCTATGCTGCAGACTTTTAAAGTCCTGCATGAGTCAGAGGGCCAGATTAACCTTTCTCCTGCATCAGTGTACATCAGGTGCACCTCTTTACTCAGTGGAGCTATACTGGTGAAAACCCAATAAAGACAAATCCCGAGGAGGGTATAACCACTTTGTGCTGCACCAGAAGCAGATTCTAGTGTCGCTGTTCAGGGGAGGATGGCCCCAGTTCAAAGGTAATATTCTGGTGGCACAGAGCCAACATATAAGTTCCTACATATACTTCTGTTAGTGGAATTGGAGAAATAGTTAGTTAGAGAAAAGGGAGTATGTCTGTGCTGTTCCCTAGCTGTTGTTGTGACAAGAAAATCAGATATTTAAACATTAAGATCTATCAGATTCTGTATAGTATGTTCTATGGCATCTGTCCTGTTGTTTTCAGTGTCCCAAGCAATGTTACTTCCATCTTTTTCCTGATACTGATTCCTATACGTCAAGGTTCATTCCTCACTCTGAACTCTAGGGTACAGATGTGGGGACCTGCATGAAAGACCCTCTAAGCTTTTTCTTACCAGCTTAACTTAAAAACTTCCCCAAGGTACAAATTTTGCCTTGTCCTTGAACCCTATGCTGCCACCACCAACCATGTTAAATAAAGAACAGGGAAAGAGCCCACTTGGAGCTGTCTTCCCCCAAAATATCCCCCCAAACCCTACACCCCCTTTCCTGGGGAAGGCTTGATAAAAATCCTCACCGATTTGTACAGGTGAACACAGACCCAAACCCTTGGATCTTAAGAACAATGAAAAAGCAATCAGGTTCTTAAAAGAGGAATTTTGATTAAAGAAAAGGTAAAAGAATCACCACTGTAAAATCAGGAAGGTAAATACCTTACAGGGTAATCAGATTCAAAACATAGAGAATCCCTCTAGGCAAAACCTTAAGTTACAAAAAGACACAAAAACAGGAATATACATTCCATTCAGCACAGCGTATTTTACCAGCCATTAAACAAAAGGAAATCTAATGCATTTCTAGCTAGATTACTTACTAACTTTACAGAAGTCTGAGTCTGCATTCCTGATCTGTTCCCGGCAAAAGCATCCCATAGACAGACAGACCCTTTGTTTCCCCCTGCCTCCTCCAGATTTGAAAGTATCTTGTCTCCTCATTGGTCATTTTGGTCAGATGCCAGCGAGGTTATCTTAGCTTCTTAACCCTTTACAAGTGAAGGGGTTTTGCCTCTGGCCAGGAGAGATTTTATAGCACTGTATACAGAAAGGTGGTTACCCTTCCCTTTATTTTTATGACACTATACTACCGCAATAGATAACTCTCCTTCAATATGGTACATTACCTTTTATTATCCATCTTTCTGTCTCTTTACCTAATAGCTTCTCATTTTATAATGTCAGCCATCACTGCAGAATCAGAGCACCTTCTATGCAAAATAAGTAGCAACTTGTACATGATCCATCAGCCACTTTTCAATACAATGACACTGTCCCTATCAAAGCCAAAAATGGGGTTAGGATTGGAATGCAACCTTAAGTAAAGAAGGGAGTTATTGGGTGCAGTGCAGAAATTACTATTCAAATACCCAGGTGTTTGAAAAATATTTAGAGCCAAACACTGCAAGAACACAATAAGAAAAAATGTCATATATAAGACTGAGAAAAATATATATGATTGAGAACAGTTTACTCATATTTTAAAGAGAAAACCAATCTTCATTTTCACTGGACTTCTTTATTAAGTGTTAAAAAGTTCAGTGCAGTAGAAAACATGGGCCAAATTCTGGTCTTACTTTCAGAGATGGTTTTAGCTGAGTTGTGAGAGTGACATTGATTGAAGCAGTCAAATAACTGTGAGCAGAAATTAGCTTCAGCCATTTATCTTCTCCTCTGCTCTTTTCTCCAGGGCAGGCCAGTTCCAGATAAAAAAGGTCACCTTTAAAACACTCTTTCATGTTCATTTTCAATAAATCTTTCCAGCAATCAAACATTTTAAGATTCCGTTTTCAATGTTAGTTAATTTCTGACTACTTTTTTTGAGTAAGAATTAAATTCA
Organism: Dermochelys coriacea; assembly: GCF_009764565.3. Lineage (NCBI taxonomy): Eukaryota > Metazoa > Chordata > Testudines > Dermochelyidae > Dermochelys > Dermochelys coriacea. Next base: position 80,913,296 of record NC_050074.1, on the reverse strand, counting down.
CCACTGTGTAGAAGGTCTGCACAAAGTGTATGCAGCAGTGAATTCTGTCAGGACTGAAGTGGGACATGAATGGTGCATAGTCCTTGTGCTGGCCTGTTGCGCAAGAGTGAATTTCACCGTATGTGAAATAATTTTCAGCAACCTTACTTTGTATTGTATTTTTAAAAATTGCATTATAGTGATATCAGATAATTTGAACAATATCTCAAATTGTTATTGATTTTTTGTAAGGTGAAGTTTGCTAACAGGAAACATCTCTGGCAGGTATGAGCCAAGCAGACAATGTTATCTTGAATTGATGGTGAATCTGATTTTTTTTTTAAACTTGGTTGTGAAAGTTAACATCATTGGGTTCATTAAGTACACTAAGTACTAAGCACATTTAATAACTATTCAGGTGAATGACCTGTGAGGATTTTATAAACCGTAAGAGAGGATCTCAGTCAGTGAAAGGAAATAGGGCACTGGAAGAATCTTTCTAGATTTTACATGGCCATTAGGTTTTGATGTAATGTTTGTGTATGTTGAGTATAACTCAAAAGTTGCAAACTCTGAAGTTATATTGGGAGATTAAAGATTAAAATACTCTCTTTATTAACAATAACTGTGTTTTTTGAGTTATTCATCTTGCCTACATTGTTAAACTTTTCTAACAAGATTTTTCAACAAGCGAAGTACTTTCCCTAAAAGTCCATCTTAATCTTATGTGAGAAGTTATAACATTAACAGAGCTGTGCATATACTTTAAAAGTTTTATGAATTTGTTTCACTGAATTTAACAATAAATTCACTTCACCCATGGTCTTGCCCCTTTTGTATTTACCTTCCACAATTATTTGAGCAATCAAGTTTCACTCTCATGAATGTTGTTGTTTATTATTTCTGTTACAGTAGTGTCTAGAGGAGCTAATTGGGGATCAGGGCCCATTGTGTTAAGCATTGTAAATGCATCAAAAGACCATCTCAGCCACAGAGAGCTGACGCTTTATGCAGGTAACTAGACAGCAGCAGGTGGAGAAAACAAACAAATGGGAGAAGGGGCAGGAGGGAGAGTGACAAAGGTAGGCAGTGGAACAATTCTGATTAGCTTAATACAGGGGTTCTCAACTTGGTGGTCAGATGGGATGGAAGCCCTTTGTATGGAAAAAGGATTGAACTATTGGTTTAATAAGTCAAAAGTTATTTTTCAGCTCTAACAGTCAAGTATTTGCATCAGAAGTGTTATATTTTATATTGAATGGACTGCTTGGCACAGCAGGATTCCCCAAACTCTTAAAAATAGCAGTGAGACACAGGCAATTAAATCATCCAGATGAGGATCAGAGTGTACCTTTTGCAGTTGAGGACCAAATATCCATCCATAAATCTTAGTTGCTTGATTTTCTTTTAGGAATTACATCTCATACATGGCCTGTGTAGCCTAGAAAGGGAAAAGGTTTAAATTTTTCTACATCTGTTTATCAGTAGTCTAGCTCCAGTGTCAAGTTCTAGGACCCTGTGCAGATGTCCAGAGCTATTCTGCTTGCTGAACTTGTCAGGCCAAACCATAGAGGGTCTTCTGAGAAGCAAAAAAAGCATGATATACTTCGGGACTCATCACAATGCAACAGTGATGAAAATTGCTTTCTTCCATTTTTGTCTAGAAAGAAAAAATAAAATCTTTCTCCTTGTGAGGGCCTAACCACCATGATTCACCTCCAATAAATTTTTGCAGTGCTCTTTCCCTGAAGATGAAATTACAGGTCATAGAGGAGCTCCACCTGGTGCAGTATGCAGCAGCCAGCTTCTTTATAGTGTGACAAAGGTCCTCCTCTGCCTTGGTGGGTCCTGCACTTTTTGGCAGATTTGCTCGCCTCAGAGGTTCCCAGCAGCCCTCATTTTGGCCACTTCTGCTAGAGGCTCAAACCTGCCATTCACTCAGCAAACCTCATCACTGACCAGTATGGGGGACATGGAGAACAATCCCCGCAGTCTCTGTGTCCCACCTAGTGGGTCAGGGACAGCCCAGATCCCTTTCCAAATTAGACCTTCCCTTCTGGTGTTGCTCACAGACCAGGTCAACTCCTCCTGTATCCGATCAGGAGTTGGGGGGATGGGAGGAACCCAGGCCCACCCTCTACACCAGGTTCCAGCCCAGGGCCCTATGGTTAGCAGATGTCTACAATGTCCCCTGTATCAGCTGCATGACAGCTACAACTCCCTGGGCTACTTCCCTATGGCCTTCCTCAGCACCTTCTTTATCCTCACTGCAGGATCTTCCTCCTGAAGCCTGATCACACTTGTACTCTTCAGTCCTCCAGCACCACGCCTTCTCACTCCTTGCACACCCCACCACTAACTGATGGGAGATCCTTTTTAAACCAGGTGTCCTGATTAGCCTGCCTGTCATAATTGATTCTAGTAAATTCTTAATTGGCTCCAGGTGTCTTAATTGACTTGCTTGTCTTAATTGGTTCTAACCGGTTCCTGATTGCTCTAGGGCAGCCCCTGCTCTGGTCACTCAAGAAATAGAAAACTATTCATCCAGTGGCCAGTATATTTGCCTTCTACCAGACTCCTGTACCCCACTGGTCTGAGTCTGTCACAATAGGTACTGTAGTAAAGACAGAAGAGAGCATAAAAGCTGAAGAAAGTGCTCCATTGGCTTCTCATTGGAAGGGACATCAGTAGGTTATGTAGCTTAGTCTCCTGTACCCAAGACAGGGCTATGTAATAACTAGACCATCCCTGACAGGTGTAACCTGTTCTTAAAAACCTCCAGTGACAGAGATTCCACAACCTACCTAGGCAATTTGTTCCAGTACTTAACTACCCTGATGGGAAGTTTTCCCTAATATCTAACCTAAACTTCCCTATCCTCAGAGGTTAAGAAGAACAATTTTTCACCCTCTTTCTTGTAACAACCTTTTATGCACTTGAAAACTATTATCACGTCCCTCCACAGTCTTCTCTTCTCCAGACAAAACAAATCCAATTTTTTCAATCTTTCCTCATAGGTCCTGTTTTCTAGACCTTTAATCATTTATGTTGTTCTTCTCTGGACTTTCTCCAGTTTGTCCACATCTTTCCCAAAATGTGGTGCCCAGAACTGGACACAGTACTCCAGTTGAGGTCTAATCAGCATGGTGTAGAAAGGAAGAATTACTTCTCATGTTTTGCTTACAACATTCCTGCTAATACCTCTCAGGATGATGTTTGCTTTTTTTGCAACAGTGTTACACTATTGATTCATATTTAGCTTGTGATCCACTATGACCTGCCAATCTCTTTCTGCAGTATTCATTCCTAAGCAGTCATTTCCCTTTTTGTATGTGTACAACTGACTGTTCCTTCCTAAGTGGAGTACTTTGCCTTTATTGAATTGCATCCTACTTACTTCAGACCATTTCTCCAGTTTGTCCAGGTTATTTTGAATTTTAAACCTACCCTCCAAAGCACTTGCAACCTCCTCCCAGCTTGGTATCATCCACAAATTTTATAAGTGTACTGTCTCTGGCATTATCTCAATCACTGATGAAAATATTGAACAGAACCAGAACCAGAACCAGAACTGATCCTGTGGCACCCCACTCATTTTGCCCTTCCAGCTTGACTGTGAACCACTGATGACTATTGTCTGGGAATGATTTTCCAAGCAGTTATGCACCTACCTAACAGTAACACCATCTAGGCTGTATTTCCCTAGTTTGTTTATGAGAAGGTCATGTGAGACTGTATCAAAAACCTAACTAAAGTCAAGATAAACCACATCCACTGCTTCCCCCCATCCTCAAGGCTAGTTATCCTGTCAAGAAAGTTATCAGTTTGGTTTGACATGATTTGTTCTTGACAAATCCATTCTGACTGTTACTTATCTTATTATCTTCTATGTGTTTGCAAATTGAGTGCTTGATTAATTGAAGCTCATTTTATTCATCTTAGAAATCCTTAGTAGACTGGGACCCGGATAGCTTAGGAAACACCTCTTCTTCCAAGGCTGTTCTTGTCAGCTGATCAGAAGATCCTAGAAGATGAGGATAAGCCCAAACCTGACTGCCTTTTGGACATGAAGCAAGAGCTACCTTTGAGTGAAAACCTTCTTCTAGTGATGTAGCAGAGACAGTCCAAGAATATTTCCCATGGACACAATAATCTAAAAAATATTTGCAAAAATAAAAAATAATTACTGAACTGTGAAACATGGAGCTGTGTCTCCATTATGGATAATTTTGCCATTATTTAACTTTGCACCTTGGCTAGATTTGGTCAGAAAAATTCTGATGAAAACTGACTTGTTGTTGTCTGAATTTGCTGATTTGTTAAAATGGAACTGTTTCACAGCAATGTTCCAGTTTCTATGAACTTCTTGTGGAACTTGCCCAACAGGCTGTTAACTTGACAACAAGAGTCTGGTTAGTTTCATGGCTGCTATTCAGTGGTGGGCAGCTATGAAAATAATAAGACTCATATTATTTTCATTTAGAAGCTATATCAGGTTTTTCAGAGTCATGGGCTCTGCTGGGACATGCCAGATGGGCAGCTGGGGACATCAAAGACCATATTTTATTTTGGAAAAAACACCTATTGGTGTTTCCAAAATAAACTTGAGGGATTTCAGTGCTATGAAACTTTCAACGTTTTTGACTTTTCAACCTGATTTGGGACATTTTTTTCCAAAAATTTCATAATTTTCACAAAACTGAAATTGTTTCCCAACAAGCTCTAAGTTGGAGTGTAGGCATGGACAAAACAAATTATTTTCCGAGTAAGTGGGCGAGTAGAACTTTCCAAGGCTGGTGTAGGTAGGTAGATAAAAAGATACTGTTAAGGCTGTTTGATCCCAATTTTGCCTTTCTCATTTCCAAAGCCATAGGTTGTTATTCAAAGCTTCTTTGTATATTTAAAGAATCAGTGCCAACAATCTACACTCTTGAGCAATTCTACAAATTAATATATTTGGATGGGTGATGGAGAGAAAAACTGTCTGTATGGAAACAGATACAGTTTCAGTTTTAAGCTTCCAGGAAGTTAGTATACATAGCTAAAAGAAGAGGGACAGAGAGAACATGGCATTTATACTCTGAAGGAGATGGCACACAGTGTCCAATAGGGGGCCTGGCTTACATTTTACCTTATTTCTGCTGCCCTCAAAGGTAAAAATAAACTTAAGTGTTAAGGGAGTTCCACCAGTCTCATCTCATCAAACCAATTCTGTAAGATGAAAATTATAGAATGTTCAAAGAAGCAGAATCCCAAGGTAAGTAATTGTTCCTTTTTTGTTGCTAGTACTATAAATACATTCCTTTTGGCAGAGTCATACACATATAGTAAATTTTCATCAAAACCTGGCTCAGCATATTTTAAAGTAAAGCGAAAATGCTGCTTAGCTACCCTAGAGAACAAAAAGCATCTTACAATAAAAGTTTTTTTTCCTTCTCTCTTTCCAACTCCCCCCTTCTCCCTCCCCCACAAAAAAACCCCAACAAACAAACAAAAAAGCCAAAACCAGGACTCAAGTTTTAGGAAGTACTTGAACCTTTCTGGTCTTATTGGAAAACATTGGATCATATTTAGGATACTTGGTTAACACACTTAATTAAATGTACTGTAGATTTCCCCTGTACTGAATCTTTTAGAAGCTAAAGTGTGGTGCCAGTGTAAAAGTAATGGTGATATAAAAACTCTAGGTAACTGATGTGGATCAAAATAATCAGTTGTTTTATTTGTGTCGGAACTTTAATGATGAATTTAATGTGCATCTCTTAATACCTTTATGATTCTATCACCCTTTTTTGTTTGTTTTCACCTGTAGAAAACAAAACAAGATTTTTCAAATGAATTTTACTTTGTTTGATAAAAAAGAATTGATTTAGATGTGTGCATTAACATTCCACATGGCCATATAATTATATTGTACTCACTCTCATCTAACCCTTCCCTGTGTTGTCTCCGCCCATTGTTCTCATCTTAACTTAGATTGTAAAATCTTATAAAATACCATGTACATCTGTGGAACTGTATGAGTGATACATAGTAATGATGATTTGTGATAGACTAGAATTTAACTATCTGGTCCCCATCAGACAGCCCATGAATTTGAGTCAGCCAAACTGTGACATATTTTCTAAAAATCCAACCAACTTTAATGCAGGCAGATCACAGCACCACTGGAGCTGGTGACAGACAGCACCACTCACACAAGAACACTTGACTTCAATTCCCATTCCCCCAGTCTTTCTCTCTCAAATGTCACCGACCTGCAAACCCAGCCAGTGCGTGTGGGAAGAGCCATTACAATATGTTTGGGCAGTACCTAGGACATAGTAGGGATTAGTGCAATATCAATAATTATTATAGTAAGGAATAGGGTCTTACTGTATATGATTTTGGGCCTAATTCAACAAACATTGCTGAGAGTAGTGCTTACCACCTTGAGCAGCATGTAATCAATGAGTCTGCTCACAGTAGTAAGCAGTACAGTCAGTAGCCAGTGTTTGTGGGATCAGTTCCTTGGAATGGTGAATGGAGAGTACTTTTCATATGTTTAAATGGCCTCCATATAATCATTTATAACTTGCTGGTTGGAAATGTTCTGACAAAAAAAACACAAATTTCATTGGAAAATACTGCATTGTTGGACCCTAAGTGTTTTGCAAAAACACTTCAGATTTGACGAATTTTTCACCAAATCACAGTCAGGTTCTGACTGAACCTCATCTGCCATGCAGGCTTCCATTTGAAACCAACAGCTTGCCTGGTTCTGTGTCAGATTGTCTAACAGATTGTTGGAGAGCCAGGACTTCCAGAGATACAACTGCAGAGCCAAGTGTTCGACCATGCAGTCTGTCCCAGGGCTCCCACATCTTCCAGGCCTCCTGCTGCTGGAACCGGAAGCATGGCAGCCCAGGAACCCTTGGCCTCAACCCATGGCTCTCAGGTTTCTAGGCTCCTGGCACTGCAGCAGGAAGTGCTGAAAGCCCTGAGAGCCCCAACGTGAGCTAAAGCTCTCAGGGCTTTCAAACTCCTTGCCACTGAGCCGGACATCCTGGCCATCTGGCTACCTGGGCTGCCCAGGTCCTGGGGCAGTTGGTTTCCCAGGCCACAGGAGTGATGCTGATATGAATTATGTCAATCTCACTGAGCAGCTGCCAAGGATCTTGGGATATTTGTTCTGGAAATCCTGTGAATTTTTTCAGAATCCCCAGTCTGTGGGAAATTTCAAAATGCTGATATTTCACATGAACCAGAAATTCCAAATTTCAGCCAGCTCTAGTTTCTAGTACTGCTCACAATGTGCAATATTCTGTACATACATACAGGAAGGCACAGTCCCTCCGTCAGAGAACTTATTGTTTAAGGACTTGTCTACATGGCAAGTTAGTATGCAACAAGCCCTGGTGAGAATGTACAGCTCACTAGCCTGACAGGCACTAGCTGACTGTGTGAATGCTGCTACCACACACTAAATATTCCATAGTCTACTCCCTAGTGATGTAGCTGGGTCCATGTAGCAAGTTAGTGCACGGCAGGTGAGCACACTGTGCGTTCACACGCTGCCACACACTAATTAACATGTCCAAAATAGTAAGAATACTATTAATAATAGTTAATTGTGTTCTTCTTGTTTCAAATAATTTAAAATATGCTATTCTTACCAGTAGGGCACAACTTAAACTCAAATAACGCTTTTAGAATGAGAAATTTGGATAAAATTTGATGTAACTTCAAAAATGTAGTTAGGAAAAAAAATCTTACTTTATATATCACAACTGTTCTTTGGTTTCAGTAAGCAGAATTCTTCTGAGATAAGTAAACTCATGTATCTAGTGGTTGTGAATGTTAATATTTATAGCTGATGTGCTTTGCAAAAGGCTGACAAACCAAATGGGATTTTTGTTTATTTTAACCAGAATGTATTTATCTGATTCTGTTAAGACCTCATTACAATTCCTTTTCCTGAACAATTCTCATGGGTCAGTTGAAATGAAAAGGTGGTGTCAAGCACTTTATATATCCATTTAAACTGAAAGGTCTTACATTTTGCAGCATTATAAATGTCAGTCTTTGCCTTTTTTAGCACTGCCTATATTAATTACCAGTTTGCCCAATGTCAAAATGATAAAACTATATTTTTTTCAATTATATTAAAGTTACCAGAAGATTATTGAGAGGGTATTATTTTAGCATAGATAGAAACATTTATTTTAAAGTCTCTTACTTTTAAAATGCAAAAACACATTGAAGCAAACTAACAATATTATTCTTTTTTCCAAAAGGTAGATTTAGTATTGTGATGTTCTTCATTATAAATGTAAACTTACTAAAATGTTTTGTATATTATTATTTATTTGTATGATGATAGCACTTAGAAGAGAGATCAGGGCCCTGCTGTACTTAAGCACTGTAGTAAGAGACAGTACTTGCCCTGACCAGGTTTCAATATAAATAGACAAGACAGATAAAAAATGAGAGGAGAGAGGAAAAAGGCATAGAGATGTGACGTGACTTGCCCAAGGTGTCACAGCCATTCAGGGGCAGAGCTGAGGATTAAACCTAGGTCTCCTGACTCTTGATGTAATACCCTTATCTGTTAGATAATGCATCCTCTCTAATGGTTGTAGAAAACAAATGCCTCATTAACTCTGACTTACATTAGTGATTTGATCCTACCTTCCCATAAGAGCATGTATTGGTGAGAATATGGATGTGTTCTGTGTAACGGAGGGGGGATTAAGGTCTAAGTACTGTATAAACAGAATTGACCCCATATGATTAAAATGGTCTCTTTCAAAATATCCATACTCCTGTCATACTCATTTATATTAAAATTAGTATAATCTAAGAATAAATATTCTGTAGTACTCTAATATTTATTTTGGAAAAATATGAGCCATTATCTTGCCAAGAGTAACAATAAACTATTTGCCTCCACTTTTATGTGAAAAATCAGAGAGCTGCTCTAAAGGAAGTTGCTATTGTGTAGTGGTGATGATGATGATTGCTGATTGAAAATTTTCTGGGAGAAGTTTCCTATTGGAAAATGTTCATTTGATGAATTTTGCAGGAATGTATTGGTGCTGTCAAAATTTCTATGAGTAACTACTGGAATGAGTCATTTCAACTTTTATAATTTTGACTTTGTTATATATGATAAGATATAAACGTTGAAATGCTAAAGTGAAAATGAAAAATTTCAACCTCCTCAATATGAAGTATTTCAATACAGTCATTTAAATTTTTCTGAAATAAAATATTCCCAAAATTTCATTTTGTGGTATATTTTGAAATTTCAGCTCTTTGTTCTGATTTGAGTTGAAAGGAAATTTTGACATGTTGGCATGTCCCACACAATGGAAATTCCATTTCTCAACCAGCTGTACTCCTATCCGATAATTACTAATTACAGACCTATGTGCCTTCCACCTGACATCTTAGAGGAAATATTCAGCACCTTGCAATATTATGCTCTAAATCAAGGAAGCTGGGCTACAGACAAGAGAAATAAGGAGGATTATCCATGATTCTTAGAACCACTGGTATCCAATACTTTATGCTTTGGCAAAAAAGCCCACTCCTAATACATATCGTAAATTGTGTATTGCAGTCATGCTGTGTTTGGTTTAATAGAAATGCAGAAAATCTGTAAAACAGAGATCTAGGGTGTGTCGTAATGTACAGCAAAATATACAAATAATAAATAAGTAGGTATAAATGAAGATTTATTGATACATGTGTAGTGTTTCCTGCCTTTGCTCTTTATCCAGAAGTTAGGCTGTTAAAAAAGGAAGATTATTTTTGACAATCAAACTATTGTTAGATTTTTAAAAATGACTTGAATGCTTGATTATTTTAATAGTTGTTATTAGTTATGTGTGTAGGATTTGTTTCTTTATTGTTAGATGCAAGATGATAAATTAGCAATTAAATAACAGTGAGAAAAGGAATTTACCAGCAAGACAAGATAAATATTTACAGAGATGAATATTTGGAGGATTTCTATTGCAACATCTAAGGAGATATTAGAAACATTGTAGAGTGAAAAATTTCAAACATATTGATTAATATGAGATGAAAATACCTTTTAATTATATCTGGAAGAAGCTTGGTGACAAATTTGGTCCTGGAATAAATTAGCATTGTTTTCACTGAAGTTAATAAGAGTTCTGCCAGTTTAAACCAGGGCTCAATTTGACCGATTTGCTCCATTTTGAGCAGACAGTAATCTAATCTATTTATTTCCCTATAAATTTCATAAGTGACAAATATTTATTAAAATGTACTAAGGACAGATATATAAAGTGTTTCCTCTGCCCACTGATTCAGTTGAAACCATGAACTACATTTCTAATGCATGGCTTCTTTATTCTGTTGTCGATCCTGGCTATGAGTTTGTCACTTTTCTTTCTCTTGCAAGTATTTTAATTAATGATCTTATTCTAAACATAAAATGAAGTTTCTGTTGTGGTCATAGATTATTACTATCCTATTTATTGTATTAAAAGTTAAACTCTGAGATAAAGAATCAAACAATCAGTTGTTCATTTTATATTGATGGAATTGGATGTTCCCTCATTCATTTTGAAAGCCATGTTTCTTCTTTGAATGCTTGCAAATGTCCATTCCACTCTAGGTGTCTACCTGCAAGTGCACCAGAGCTGGAGAACTTTTTCCATAGCAGTATCTATCAGGGCATCAGATGTGCCCTCCACAACTCATGCTGCTCGCTGAGAGTATAAAGGAATGGAGCCACCTGCCCCTCCTCAGTTCCTTCTCCCCACCAATGGTCTGTAGTTTGAGCACATGAGATTATCATTTTTTCATATTTCTCTTTATAAATCTTCTCTAGAGATCTTTATTGTAAGTAACTAGTTTAGAATAGTTATAGATGTGGCATTGATAGTGGTATTTGTTTTTAGAGCAGTGGTTCCCAAACTTGTTCTGCCACTTCGGCCAGGGGTTTTCTCTGCACGTTTGTTTACCTGCTGCATCTACAGGTTCAGTCGATCGCGGCTCCCAGTGGCTGCGGTTCGCTGCTCCAGGCCAATGGGAGCTGCTGGAAGTGGTTGCCAGTATGTCCCTCGGCCCGCGCCGCTTCCAGCAGCTCCCATTGGCCTGGAGCAGTGAACTGCGGCTAGTGCGAGCCGCGATCAGCCGAACCTGCGGATGCGGCAGGTAAACAAACCGGCCGGCCCGCCAGGGGCTTTCCTTGCACAAGCTGTGGAACAAGTTTGGGAACCACTGTTTTAGAGAATTGATTTTCTTTTTGCTTTGCTTTTTTTCAAGATGTTGTCTCAGTAGCAGGGCATGCCTAAATCCCCAGGATTCAAGCATTGTTCTGGGTGTAACAAATCTGACAGTCAGTGATCCTCACTGTTTATAGGGTTTGGGAGAAGGACATGTCAGGCATAAGTGCCCCATTTGTAGGGAGGAGGGTTAAAACCAGAAGTAAGAAATTGAGGGAAGTTCAACTTAGAGACATTCAGGTGGAAGCAGCTTTGTGCCCCCATTTGGTACCCAGCCACCCAAGGAGATTCAGACTCAACTCCTTCCCTGAGTGCACTGCTGTACTTAGCAGATTCCCTTTCCTTAAGGGAGCTGTAGAGACGACACCATTCTCCTTCAAGTGTCTTTTGCATATTCCTCCTCATGGGACACTCCAACTGGTGCAGACTGAATGGTAGAATTCTAGCTAGTAGTAGCTGCTGGAGCACTCATACACCTTCCCCACTCCTCTCTTGAATAAATGTCAGGCATTGCAGGAATAATAGAAGGGATATGACACTTCAGCTGCAACCAGCTGAATCGTTTAGAAAGTTGATACAGGTTTCTTCCAGATCCATGTTAAGAAGTTAGTTACTAGCATTTGTTAGCAGTGTGTGTTACTGTTTTCTAAGTTAGTTACAGAAGTTACTTAAGATGTTAAAAGGAAAAGCTAAAAAGCCTGGATTTAAGTTGCATCTCATATCATGTGTCAGAGGCATGTGTCAGATGCTTGACCTGTTTAGAAGAAGGACGGTCTTCCTCAAAATGCTCCGGTTGCTCAACTTTTACAATGTAAGCAAAGAAGACGAGATAGAACAGACTTCAGGCAATTGTACTGCAGAACATGCTGACAATGAAACAACCTGGGAAGGAAAGCTCAGCTGGATCTCAAAGTTCTGCTTTGGCACCAAACAATTCAGCCAAGAAGAAGAATAGATCCTCCTTGGTGCTCAGTACTACAGGTACTACTTGAGAAAAGTACAGGTTCTAAGAGGAGGATCACACTGGTGGAGGCCTGTTTGCAGAGCCAGCTTGATTCAAAAGGATTCAGCTATGGTGCCGAGCAGCTCTGGTCTGTGTCGGCCTCTTTGAAAAGAGCCTCTTTGAAAATCTGTGAGATGAATCTGTCTCATCTAGACAGACGCTCTTTAAGGAAGTTGGTTTGGATACAGGTTCTCGATACAGGATCATGGGACATTCCTCTTTGGATCCTGTTGTGTTGGATCCAGATGAATCAGTTTCAATCAATGAATCAAGAGCTAAGGAACTGACAATGAAAGGAATTGATTAAGATTCGGTAACTGACACCAGCACAGAAGTACAATATATAGCAGTTAAGGGAATGGTCCTCTGATCGTGTTAATCTCTGTTTCCATCAGTAGCTGAGACAGGTTTTTCTTTTGAGTAGATATAAGATGTTTTGGTACAGCTAATTCAGCTAACTGCTTCCCAAAAAGTCAGCAGATGGCTGGAAGAAATCTGGATTTCTGCTCTATTTCCACCATCCAAGACCCCTTCTGGATCAAAAAAGTGGACAAATTATACAATTGCCTCAGGAAGAGCTTGCTATGTTTCATACCTGTCCATCTTTTAATTGGCTGGTTGGTGAGGCATCACTTCAAAGACTGAAAATGCCCAAATCCATTCTATTGCATCTGATAAAGAGAGGAAGAGACTGGATATATTTGGAAGAAAAATATTTTCTTCAGCTATATTAGTCATACACATATCTAATTATAAAGTTGTCGTGGTTAAATGCCAGTGTCATCTATGGGGAAAAAATGTCTTTTGTTTCTTAATGACCTACAAGAGGAACATAAAAGACTAGTGAATGCTACTTTGACAGAAAAACAGAATGTTGCTAAGCAGCAGTTGAGAGCAGCATTTGACTCTTCAGATGTTTCATTTAGGGCACTAGTTTTAGTTCTCACACTAAAAATATGTGTGGTTCAGTTCAGTAGGACTTCCTCAAGAGACAAAGATGAGGACTGAATATCTTCCTTTTAAAGGAGAGGGTCTGTTTAGTGTACAGACTAATGAGGTGTAGAGAAAATGAAAAAAATGTAAGATCTACAGCTAGATCTTTAAGTTTCTTTAATATAGCAAAGAGGTCATATTCAGCTCCTTAGTTTAGATACCAAAGGCAATACCCACCTTCTTAATTGATTCTTTTTAATGATCAAAGAAGCACTTATTATTACTATCCTCAACATATCACCCCCCAACTTCAACAACAACAGAAGAGGTCATTTAAACTTCATAATAATAAAGGGAAAGCTTCCACTTCTTTGTCTTCTGTGATTCCTGCAAGTTTTGATCTGAGGACATGGAGCTACAAACCAGTCCGGCTGGACATTGTTTAGCCACACGTGGGGACCATTTGTCCTGTTTTTATCAGCAATGGGAGCTAATAACATCAAACAGGTGGATCCTGGAAGTTATGGCATGCATTCAGCAATTCAGTTCAGGACCCTTCCTCACTATCAATCTACCTCTTTCAACCCTGGTCACAGGTTGTCAGGGATCCAGTTGACCTTGAATTGTTAAGGAAAGGGGTTCACTCTCTGGTGCAGTCAAAGCAATAGAAATAGTACTGCAAAATCAGAGAGGGAGGGGTTTTTACTCACATTATTTTCTAATTTCAAAAAATGATGATAATCTGTGCCATGTTTTGGATTTAAGAAAATTAAATAAGTATATAAAGTGTGATACATCAGGGCTAGGGAGCCGTGGGAGAGTGGTAGAGGGGAGATATATAAGCCCTAGGCTAATTAAGATGTGGTTCCCTGTAGACTAGGGAGGGTTGCTACAGGTTAATTGGAACACCTGTAGTCAAAGAAGACCCTCTCAGGAACGTAATAAAACCTCCTGCTTCAGGCAGACAGAGTGTGCGAGGAAGGAGAGAGGACTGGAGTTTGGAGGTGTGTTGCTGAGACTTGAAAAACTAGAGAACAGAAAGAAGGAAGACCCTGCCCCAGCGTCAAGGACTGAGGGTAACCCTACCCAAGGGGGAAGAAGGTAAGAAACCTGCAGGGGTTGAGAGGGGCTGTGGCTCAGAATGAGGAGCAAACCCAGACCCCTCCCCTGCTTCCCCTACTCTACCACCTTCCTGGGCCACTAGCGGGGCCCTTGGCTGAGGCAGGGGCAAGGGTGGCTTCTTAGCCCCCCACCAAGGAAAGCGCAGGTCCCACCATACCAACATCGGCCATTTTGCCACAAAAGGAATTGTATTTTTGCATGTTATTTCTAATTTCTATAATCCCTTCTGTTTCCCTTCAGAATTGGTTTGCAGCTCTTGATTTAAAAGACACATATTTCAATAAGAACGTGTCATTGGAAATATCTACATTTCATGGTACGAGAGGACCATTTTTAGTAGCAGGTTCTCCATTTTGGATTGTCCACAGCACACAGCGTGTGTACAAAATGCCTGCTGGAGTGGCAGAATACCTAACAAGGCAAGGGATGTATGTGTACCCATACCTAGATGACTGCTTAATAAAAGCATTGTCCAGGGAAGGCATTATATTACATGTAAAACAAATATATTCTTTATTTGCCATTCTGGGATTACAAATAAATTCGAAAAAATCATTCCTAAACTCAACTCAGAGGATCCTTTCTATGGGGCCAAATTCAAATCAAGTGTGACAAGAGCTTTTCTCCCAGAGGAGAGATTTAGAAAAATAAAAACAGCTATATATCTCCTTCTCCAGTCCCCACTACACCAATTCTCTTTTTTTCTCTCCACCCGCTGACCTCCTGGCATCAAGCAAGTCCATAACACCACATGCTCAGCTTCAGACAAGAGATGTTTAACACTGGTTAATTATAAATTACAAACCAGGTTTGGTCAGGATGTATCGTAAAACAGTAATCCCACAGCAGGTATTAATATCACTACTATGATGAACAAATGCTCAAAATGTAATGAGGGGTACACTTTTCAATTTCCATCTGCTATCACAGGTTTCAGAGTAGCAGCCGTGTTAGTCTGTATTCTCAAAAAGAAAAGGAGTACTTGTGGCACCTTAGAGACTAACAAATTTATTAGAGCATAAGCTTTCGTGAGCTACAGCTCACTTCATCGGATGCATCCGATGAAGTGAGCTGTAGCTCACGAAAGCTTATGCTCTAATAAATTTGTTAGTCTCTAAGGTGCCACAAGTACTCCTTTTCCATCTGCTATCAGTAATACTTATCTCTGATGCATCTACCCTGGGATGGGGAGCCCATCTGAACAACAAGTTGTTACTCAGAGCTCATTGGTCACCAAAAGAAAAGAACCTAAATAACAATATAGTAGAGCTGAGAGCAATCAGACTGGGTCTAAAGTATCTTCTGCCTTGAGCAAACAGGGTAGTTCAGGTGGTAACAGACAATATGACCGTGCTAAATTATCTGAATAAGCAAGGGTGACTTATTTCTTTCAATTATGTTTGGAGGCAAAGAGCTGGTGCATGGCACACGATGCTCACCCAATAGCAATCCAGGTAAACGAGGAACAAAACACTTGCAGATCATCTAGGCAGGTCAAAATGTCAGATGCAGGAGTGGTCTCTGAAGGACAAGTAGTAACATACCTCTTCAGTTTATGGAGGAATCCAATAATACATCTTTTTGCATCTAGCAGCAACGAGAAGTGTCAGAAATTTTACTTGAGACCAGGCAGAGATGGGCGGTCAGTTTAGGATGCCTTTCTAATACAGTGCGGTCAGGGCTTAATGTATGAATCTCCCTTATTCAGAGAGTGGTAAACAAAGTAAGGCAGGACAAGGCCAGGGTAATTTTAATAGTGGCAGCAATGGTATCTGGACTTAATTCACCTATCAAGGACTAATGGAGCCTTTGCCACTGGAACCAGACTTGTCGCAACAACATGGAATGGTTTATCATCCACACCTTCAGCCTCTTCATTTAACAGCAGGGGAATAGGAAGGTTAGGTTAGGAAGGTTAGAAAAAAAGTTTTTTGTTAGAAGTGCAGAAAGTACTGTTACATTTGAGGAAAGAATCCACATGGAAGTGTTATAGTCATAAATGGAAAATATTTTCATTATGGATTTCTATGTGATATAGATCCATATACAGCACCAAACTAACTATATATTAGAATATTTGTTGTATTTTAAAAAAGCAGTCCTTTTACTACTTTTTTCACTATTTTGAGTGAAGATTAATCTCCCAACCATATCAGCATACCATGTACCTCTAAAGGGCAAACCTAGTTTTTGCTAATCATATAGTTAAGAGGTTCTTAAAGGCCTTAATAAAGTATACCCTCCAGTGAGATGCCCTATACTGTCTTGGGATCTGAATTTAGTGCTATCACAATTGATTAAACTTCCTTTTGAACTGAGGAGTTGTTCTTTATTTCATCTGTCTATATAGACAGCATGTTTGATAGCACTCACTTCTGCAAGGCATATAAGTGAATTACATGCATTAATGGCCTGCTCACCATTCACTGTTTTTCATAAAGGCAAAGTAGTTCTTCGCACATGTTGTGTATTTGATTGTCGTGATAATAGAATCTTGTGTTGCTATGGTAACTGAGTTAGATTATTAGGGGATAGCCCAGCCGGTTTTGGCTGGCTTTTGGTTAGTTCAGTGTGTGGCAATTAAATGGCTGCTTTCAGGGTTTAGAGCTCTCTGTGTCTCCGATGATTTCTTCCTAAAACTGTTGCCCCCAAGGATATAACAACGTGGCGACGAGGATGGGATGTCTGTGTTGCCCCAGCAACAGAAAGAAGTAGAAGTTAAGGTCCAAACCCCGCCCCCCCCCTTTTGCTGCTGGAAGGGGGTGAGAACTGGCTTGTTGGCACTGACTGTGAAAACTGAAACTAAAATCATGGATACACTTACAGGGCCATTAGAACCTTTTGAGGAGACTATAATGCAATGGCATGTGTATACTGAGCGATTTGAGCTTTGTTATTGCAAATGTCATTACAGAAGAGAAGAAAGTGCCAATATTCTTAAGTGTCTCCATTGAATGGGCTACAAAGGAGGCACAATACATTGGTGCATCCCCTAGGGTGCATAAAGTGTCACAAGAACCTACCCACAAAACTGCAGTCAGGAAACTTACCACTGTGATAAGCCGGATCACCATGCATCAAAATGCTGGTGTAAGGACCTGGTGTGTTAACACTGAACCAAAAAAGGACACGTTGAGTGTGCCTGTAAACAAAAGAAAAATATGCATATCTATTGCATAAAGAACAGAGAAGAGGTAGTAGCTACCTTCTCAGGGACATGGATATTTTTATTCACCTCCAGCCTTAGATTCTTTGGTGGCAACAGCTGGGAATGAGAAGGTGAGGCAAGGGTGCTTTAAATCTTCTCCCAAAGAAAAAATCACAGCAATCTGGATTTATTTAGGAGAGAGGTTTATTCATCAGGTTTACGGTTTAGGAATGCAAACCATCAGGCTCTGTTAGTTCACTATGATTATTCCAACAGGGACACAAATGTCTAAATTTGCAGTTGAGAAGAATTCAGGGCCCTTATAAATGAAGGCCATCTAGTTGCATGTTCATCTTTACAGGCAACACTGCATGAGGCAGATTCAATTGCTCAAATGATGATAGCAGTGACTCTTAGTTGTGCTTCTTGGCTTGCGTTATTAGGCATGCCTTCTGAAAACCAACAGACAATTGAGGACTTGGTGTTTGGGGGCCTTAATTTGTTTTCAGGCAAGATAAGCAAAGCTCTACATTTTTAAAAAAATTCTAGAGAAACCCTGAAATCATTGGACATTTATACACCAGGTCCTAAGAGAGAACAGTTTTACCCTCAGGTTCAGCTGAGGTATCCTTTTATCTAATAACAGCAGGACTAGTCCAGGAGACACCATTGATCTCAGAAGAAGAGATCTCCTCCTCCTTCTCCACCTTTTGCCACCTCCAAGCATTCTGTTTGACTCCTTAGCTGAGGCCAGCAAACCACTCTCTTCAATTTGCCCTCTTTTTGACATCTGGTTGTCCGACTTCCGAAGGGTATGGACCCACATTACAACAGTCTGGTGTGTTCTAATAATGGTAGAACTGGGATATACACTGCATTTTAATTCGATCCTCCTTTTCCACTCCTCCTCTTCCCTATCCCTTTTCTGGGACCACTCACCTGAGACTGTACAGATTCAACAAGTTAAGTCTTTGTTACAAGGCTCTAAAAGAGGTACCTACTTAACATTAGGGAAAGGAATTCTGTTCCTGTTCTTTTCTCATTACAAAGTCCAAGGGAGGCCTTGTACCAATTGAGAAACATCAATACAGGCATAAAAAAAGATAGATGTGAGAGTAACCATACACAAATATTATTCCTTCCCTACATTCCAATGGTTGGTTGGCTGCCCACATCTGAAAGGGTGCAGGTTTATCATAGCAGACGTCCATTCTCAGTGTATGGTCCTCCCTTTTGGCCTGTCATTAGCTACCTGAGTTTTCATGAAGTGGATGGTAGCAGTGCTGGCACATATCAGGAAGGCAGGGATCCAAGTGTATCCAAATCTGGGTGATTGATTGGTTCGACATCAGTTCAGAGAGCAAGCAGAGGAATCCATTGAGAAGATGTAGTCCCTTTATTCATTCAATGGTCCTCTTGATCAACAAGGACAAGTCAGTTCTTCTCCATGTACAGAAGATCAAATTTATAGGAGCAGTTCTTGACTCGACTTTGGGGAGAGCATATTTATTTCAGGTCAGCTTTAAAGTGATATTGGACCTGTGCAAAGATTTCAATACTTATACCCTTACAACAGTGAGGAATTGACTGAAACTTCTAGGTCACATGGCAGTTTGTATGTATGTGACTCAATATGCCAGACTTCATCTCAGAGTCATGCAGAGGTGGTTGAACTCTGTCTATCAACCCTGTTGTCATGTGATGGATATGCTGACTCATGTACTTCCAAATGTTTTGTTTTCCCTGGACTGGTGGAGGGATCCTGCCAATGTATGCAATTCAGTTCCATTTCCTCCTACTCTTCCCTCTGTGACCCTAGTCATAGATGCTTCTTATCTTGAGTGGAGAGCTCATTTAGGGGACTTTCAGACTCGGAGTCTCTGGTCAGATCAGGAGCCCTCCCTCCCATCAATGTCAGAGAGCTCCAAACCAGCCACGTGAGCTGTCATGTGTTTCTTCCCCAAACTCAAGGTTGTTCTGTGCAAGTGATGAGAACACTGCTGCAATGTTCTGTCTAAATAAACAGGGAAATGTCTGGTTGACCCTTTTTTGCTAAGAAGAAACAAATGTCTGGTCTGTTTGCATGAGGAACGAGATTATGCTTAAAGGATCTCACATTCCTGGTCTCAGAAATGTGTAGCAGGTCATCTCAGCAGATCATTCAGCACAGGTTGTGTTGCTCCCTCAGAAACATAGAAACTTCTATTTCTTCAGATCTGGGGAATGCCAGAAGTGAACCTGTTCATCACCCGACAGAACACAAAGTGTCGTCATTTCTGTTCAAGGGGTCCAGGGTCTGAGTCAGACACCTTTCTATGACCCTATAACCAGAAACTTCTTTTTGGTCTTCCCCTCTCTCCACCACCCTGCAATTGCTTTGGTGCCAACAGTGTTGAGCAAACTTAAACAAGATCAAGCTGTTCTAATTGTGATAGCGCCATACTGGTCTAATCAGTATTGGTTCTCAGACTTGTTGAATCTTTCCGTTCAAGATCCCATAACTCTTCCTCAGGTGCTGGACATAATTTCACAGGACCATGGCCAGACTCTGTATCCCAATACTTTCAGCCCACCCCAACAGCTTGGATTCTCTGTGGTTAACACCTCAGTAGTCTATCTGTTCTAATGGAGTGCAAACCATTCTTTTGAAATAGCAGCAAGCCCTCCACCAGGCATACTTGCCCCATGAAATGGAAGAAGTTCTCTAGGTGATCACACCAGAAATACCTCCCCTTCAGTCTCCCATTCAGTTTATTCTGGATTACCTGCTTCACCTAAAGAAGAGAGCTCGTTCTAGCTTTTCCCTGAGGACTTACCTGGCCATTATCTCTGCATTCCACTATCCTATAGATGGAAGGTCTGTTTTCTCCAACCCTATGACTATTAGGTTTTTGCGGGTTTCAGTATTCTTATGGTGTATTTTGCATTCTGACTTCATTTTTATTGTATATTCATGCCCAAGTTTTCAACAGTTTCCACCAGGTTTGATTGTCCAATTTGAGGAGACAACTTTAGTCTCATTTTCAGAGGTGCTGAGCACCCACAGCTCAAAATAAAGTCAAAAGAAGCTGCAGAAGCTTACATAAGTGGAGTCAGTCTAGATTTATACTGGTGTAGCAAAGATCAGAATCTGACCCCTGCTGTTCAAGTAATCTTTATTAATTAAGTGCCTGATTCAACTCTTTAGCATCCTTGACAAATAAAATTACGGTTAACATTTCAAGGTTACATAACACCCTCAGGAGTTTAACCATGTTAACAAGATGGATACAGCTGAACAGGGACAAAGGTAAACCTCCACAAGGTAAGGCAGCATTAATCACATCAATAATGAACATGATGTTAATAGCATACTGAATAATTAATATCATCCTGCAAAAAGAGAGAACTTGATCTTCTCCCTCATGAAAATATAAAGGGGAAGCAAAGGGACAGGGTGAGGATCTTGCAAGGGTGGGGAGATATCCAGTACTTCTCAAGAGTTAAAATAATTTTTCAGGCTTAAAAACACCCTGGAAGAATCAACTGCAGAAATGATGGTGTTGGCTTATTCTGAGCAAGGACGTGAAACAAAGAATGAATTTACAGTAATTTTGTCACCTTGTAAATATGTAAAAAATGTAATTAGTAGAAAAGAGCTGGTTGGTTAGCAAGCAATGTGTGATAGCTTGCAGCTTTGGCCTAGCATGTAGTGCAGTGCTTGAACAGCTCATGATCTAGATGGGGATTGTTACAAAAATCAGTTGACAATCATCAAGTATGTGATACGATGTATTAACCAATAATATAAAGTGTAATATTTGTGTAAGCTGATTGATGATTATGTAGGTTGGATGGGTGATATGCTCTATGTCCACCTATGCTTGAGCCTGATCAGCTCAAGTGTAGTTTGACTGTATGCCAAGAAAGAAACCTCAGAGTCTGAGCTGAATTGATTTCTTGGATTCCAGAGACCTGGATAAAGTGTTCCCCCAGAACTGGATGAGGTGCGTTTGATAAGCCAACTGGGAAAGGTCTTGGAGGGAATCCCAACAGATGGCAGAAACCAAAGTTTTAGAGAGAGAGGGTAAATATCTGTATTCAATATCTTTTGAATCATTTTTTTCTAACCTCAGGCTTATGAAAATAACAAATTATAATACAAATTGCAATGATATTATAACTTTCAGGCTTACGGATCCTAAAGTATTTTACCAGCTATATACAGAAATAACCATGTGAGCTTTGGCAATGCCTTAAAAATGGCTCAAGTACTTTATATATATATAAAATCTTGGATGAAGTTGACTTTTACTGTGAAAATGAATTGAAAAACAAGCCACATTGTAGTATTACTTTATTGCCCACTGGAGGTCAGTTTTTTCAATCCAAGGGAATATAGTTTTCCACTATAAACCAAATATTCCTGTCTACATAAATTTTATTAAGCCCTGTAAAAATGCACATAGTATTAATAAATACACATAACGCATTGGATGAATAGCAGTTTTGTATACATCAATTCAGCCTTTTTCTTTAAAAAAAAAAAGAGAGATCGAAAAATAAAAAGAAAAAAATGGAGAATTATCATTTATTAGTAACTTTCCTGGTTCCCCTGACCTTTTAATATATGAATAAAATGTATCATCACATATTGTCTTTACAAAAATCTTTATGTATATAAAAGTTGTTTAAGAATAGAAGCAAAAAGAACATGATGAACATATTATAGAAGACACATGCATAATCGATAAGCTGTAACAAAAAAACAGAAGTAAAGACTATGCAGAAACTAACTTTGTTGTTTTTCAAATTACTGCATGCAGTGTACCAATTTGGAGCCCTGGGAATGAAAAACCCACATTTACAACAGATAAAACCATACACTCTACACAGCATGTTTTGTGTATATGTTTTATAGACAAAGCTGTGATGATCACTGTAGTTAAGATTGAAAAGCAAATTATAAGCCCTTTTTGTCCCTTTTTCAGCTGTTCATAACTCTTCTGGACAAAATTCCTTTTGGACTACAGTTGCTCATGATTAATCTCTTCCTTCATGAATTGTTTTGGCTTGTTTGTGTAGAATATATTCAGGCTGTTTTGAGTTCTGTATTTGTTTTTTTAGCAGAGTATTGCTAAAAATCAGGTCACATATGTTGGTGCCTAACTTTAGACAACCAAGTCTGAAAATCTTGGCCCAAGTTATCTAATCGGCCAATGCCTAATTCACAGTACCCCTCAGTCAACTTGCTTTACCTCTCTCTGTTTGCGTGTCAATAACACAAGAATAATATTGACTAACCTCACAGGGATACCCGGCACATGGCCCACTGCCTTCATTTATGCAGATTTGAAAAAATGTGCCTATCTTCTAGGTGTATGCAAAATACAGTAATTACAAATATTAAAAAAAGAAATTAATCTCTTAATTCTTCCATCAAAACTGTCCAGACCAGTCATGAGAATCTTTCAGTTTACTGTCACTTTAATTTGTTGACTTTGGAAGATGTGTAAGAAATATAGTTCAATTCACAACCAACAAACATACAAATCAGTTGTTGGAGCATTAATTCTACATGAGTGTGAGCATCAGCTGTATCAGCTTTCTGCAAATAAATTTTGACAGGCAGCGGGAAGAATAGTAAGGCAGATGCATCCATCTGGATGCCACACTGTGCAGGCTCCACAGATTCCATATAGCATGCAATCTGTTGCACAAGCTTTGGGAAGTGACAGATAAGTGGTAACAAGCTTATCACTCACTATTGGGTTTGTGCTGATTGTAGTCTAGAGTTGTCATTAGAGAACTAAATGCAGAAATCCAGTTACTAGGTTTGGGAGCATAGTCATCTTGATCAGGTGTAGACACAGAAGTAGATTTGGATCCTGGGTCTAGCTCAGATGTGCTGTGTGACCTGTAAATCTACAGTGAATGCAATGGGAGTTCCTAAACCAACAGTCAGAGGGAATGGCTGAACTAGCAGAGAAACTGCAGCAGCAAAGGTTGGCAGCGTGAGTTAGGTGCTTTGCCTGTACTCAAGGTCCCAGCTCTGCTTATACTTGAGCAACTAGACCAAGCTGCCACCTGTGCTGCCATAGCTTCACTGCTATTTTTATCTAGTTAGCTCGATCAAAGCTACGTAGTGTATGGCTACATGTGCTGAAACCTCACTCCCCAGTTGAAGTGTACTCTTAAAGGCTTTTGTATTACAGAAGCATGTGGAGGTCCCAATTGAAATCAGAGCCCTATTATATCAGGTACTGTACATACATGTAATAAGAGAGAATCTCTGCTACAAAGAATTTATGATCAAAATCAAAAAAGCAGATGAACGATGGGAGAAAGGGTGTATTAATATCTCCATTTTACAGATAGGCGCTCTAGAGCTCTAAAATGATTTGTCTAAGGTCACACAGAGTCCATGTCATCGCCAGCAATCCAGATCTCCTGAGTCCCAGTCTTGTGCATTAATCACAAACCGTCCGTCATACCTGTGGCATTGCAAGAAACAAAGTAATACTTTGCTGCTGTATTTACCCTCCCCTGTTTGAGCAGCCCAAGCTGTCCTCATGCACATGCTGATGCAAGAAACTCACCAGAAAGTCTGCCACTTACTGGCTCTCCTGCAGCCATCTGACCCCCGTGAGCCAGAGCCCACAGTTTGAGAATGTGTGGCCTAGATAATTGATTACAGTTCCCTTCCAACCCAAATGACGTGGTGCTGCAATGCCAGCCATATTAAACAATGGTATTTCACTGTACAGATGTATTTGAGCTTTGAAGTCAGTCTCTGTTGGCCATGTAAGCTCTTCAAGTCATGGGCCATCTTTTACTCTTTGTTCAGCACATAGAACAGTAGTGCCCTGCCCTGAGAGGAGCTGTCCTGCTTCCTCCCAAGCCACAGTCATTGAGTTAGTGGTTTGTTAAATTAACAGAATATGATGTTAGTGACAGTACATCCAGCATATTGTGTTTTCAGGATGAGTATACAGGACAAACTTCATGATATTAGGTTTTAAAAATTCAGGTAGGTTTGTTTATCATAAGCATTTTAAGAAATGACTGACAGGAAATCAAAATCATATAATTTGAAAATATTTCTTGTAAAGACCATGCTTGAATGTCTGTGGTACAGACTAGTAAGTAGCTTATACTGTAGTTATAGTACACTGAGCAACATTGATAGGTTAAGTGCATTGTAACAAATTGAAAAGAGGGAGGTGTGCCAAATACCAAACTTTTTGGCAGGGTTTCAAATACAGCTGCATTTGATGACACAACTGGCTTCTGTCTCTCGATGTGCAGTGTAATTTTCTGATTGATTTTCTTGTGAAAAAAACACAGTGAAGTTTCCGAAAGGTGGGAGCTAATATTTGTGTGCAGGAAAATGCTACTTTCCTATAGCAATCATACTGGGCCATATTAGGAGTTTGTGCTAACAATATCTAACAAATACAATGTGAGTTGATGTGAGTGTTGGTCTCAAAGTAAAATTTAAAATACATGTTTTTTTTAACTTTTATCAGATATGTTTATCTACTTATTACCAACATGTACATACTTTGTAAATTCACTTTATAGCCTCAAATGGTTCCTGCCTCTGAGTAAGGAAACATAATCTTACTAATATTAAACTTATTCTTTGAGACCAGCATTGTTGATTTTTGTGGCTCTAGTCAAAATTGATATATCATCTGGTCTGCTGTAGGTTTTCTCTGTTTATTGAATAACCGCAAGGAGTGAAAAACCTGCTCCTTAGAAGTAATAATATCCCTAGCTTATATCTTAAAACATTTTCATCTCTGGAGCAATAATGTAGAATATTTCTGTTTTGCCAGACACCTTTACATCTGCTAGAGCACATCACATTTTCTTACCTCCTTTCTCCCATCTAAAAAATACAGTGTATTGTTTTTGTTTTCATTACAAGGGTAAAAATAACAGTTTATTGAATCTACATCAGGCAAATGTTAATACAATTGATAACAAGTTGTCTAGAGTTTTTATTTAAAAACAAGTCATGGTGATCTCTGTTTGAGTTAGTCAGAAGAGTTATTCTGTGTGGCTTTGGCACAGAATAAGTAGTTCACCTTAATAGTCTATCTTGGAAATTGTTATGGCAGCTCGATCTTAAATCATTCTGTTTTTGAAGAAAACACAGTTAATAAGTTTGCTGTTGACTGATGTGATCTTTTATTTGAGAGCATATTTAAATTTCAAACTTGACATTCTCAGCAAGCCAGACACTCCTCTTTGCTGCATAGTTCAGTGATGGACAAAAAAAAGCAAAAATGGTACAAAGGGCTCAACATTAGCAGAAGGGGGGAAATGACACCTTTCCATCTCTTTGAAGTCACATAAGCCCTTCCAGATGAATGCTATGCTTATGGGTCTTCAAGGGTTTAGTGCAGGTGTTTGGTGAAGTGGGGACAAAAATGGCAAACACATACCGGATGTTTGGCATGGTTCCCAGCAGTTTTAGGCACATGGTAAATAGTCACACCATAAGCGGATGAATCAAATAGAATATTGTCTCTCTCTGTAGCTTCCTTGTCCTGTGGAGAGAGGTCTTATATTTCCACAATACAGAGAAAATGGTAGCATGAATTTTAAGCATTTATGTGTTCTCAGAGAAAAGGTAGAGGCTGGAGCATGTTAACAATATGAGAGCTCACTGCAACTTTCTGAAATTAAGGGCCAGATTCCCATCTCGTGTATACTCCATTGACACCAATGGTACACACTAGTAGCATAGCTCCATTGATGTCAATGGAGCTGTGCTGATTTACATCAGCAGAAGATCTAGCCCTTGATCTTTGCTGAGAGATGACCTTCTTTTGTGTATGAAGTATGGGTATGAGGAATAGTGAAGTATTGTTCTACTGTAAAATGGCACAGACCAGAAGCACATTTATTTCAAAATATAATAAATTTCAAAGCTTTCTGTGTGGTTTCAACTTCTCTTTGATGATAGTGGGCATGTGAAATATTTGGAACATCTGAACATATTCAGATCTGCCTATTTGGATGACATGCAGCATAGGACATGAAAGCATGAAAGGAATTAGTTAGTTATCTGATTTGCAGTACCACTGATAATTGTATTTGAAAAATCATGGAGAATTGGGAAGTACAGGAATGATAGAAAAAAGCAAGCAGTAGTGCTTGAGGCGGGGAGAGAGGGGAGGAAGGAAATAAAAGTGACGGTGACAGTCAGCATCCTTTAAGTCTAATTTGTTTCTTTAAACAAATGGAAGAAATATTTACAGAAAAAATAACTAAATATCAAGAGGATAATGGAACCATGAGATATAAGCAGAATGGGTTTATTAACAATAAATCTTTCCAGACAAACCTGATTGCTTTTTTGATAGAATTACAAAATTAATGGATGAAGGGAGTGCGGTAGATGCAGTCTATATGGATTTTAGTAAAACACTTGATGCTATCTCATCAAATCATACTTGGAAACTTAATTTAAATTTCCTTGGATAGAAATAATGAAATGTGGCTGAAAATGGGCCAAAGGACCATAAACAAAGGGTTATGATAAGCAACAATGATATCAAGTTGGAGGGTAAGTGTATTTGGGGCTAGAGCTGGTTGAAAATGTTTTAACAAGAGTTTTCTGCTGGAAAATACCATTTTGTCAAAATTAAAATGCTTTATGGGAACTTGTCAATTTCAGTAAGTCAAAGTCAAAATGACTTCTTGTTTCATTTCAATTGTTCGAACAACACTTGATCCCTTGAATGTTCATGGAAAGCAAACAGAAAAGTTATCAAAGCAAATTAATTAAACATTGAGTTAATTTTTATGGAAAACACTTTGTTTCTTTTGCCTGGTCCTTGGTTTCAAATAAACAAAAATTATCAGAAGTCTGAGAGGATTCTCTTACTGTATGTGGAAAGTTTAAAAGTGGCAAGTGTAGTTTGTCTGAGACAACTGAGTACTTGATAACCTCCTTCAATTATCTGCAGAATCTTAACTTTAAGGAGGGAAAGGAATTATATGGGGCTAAACCCTAGTCTTATTGAAGTAATATGCAAAACTGCCTTTTAGTATAATAATAGCTCAGATGAGAGCTAGTATGAGAATGTCTACTTGAGCTAGGAATGACATCTCTAGCTCATAGTGTAGGCATACACAAAGAGAGTTACTGCATCATTAGGATTGTCATAATTCATGCTCCCAGCACAGGTTTAGTGGAAGAGAGCCAACCCCCCCCCCCTTACTATGGGGGCTCCCTAAGGGATTTGGAGCATATTTACATAAGCTGCCCATTGTTTCAAGCAGTACTGTTTCTGCCTGCTGTGCAATGACTAAGTCTGATTTTTCCCTACCCTTGAGCATGAGGTGGACTTTCTCATGATATGCTAGTCTAGTGTGAAGTCAATATAAGCAGCCATCTGGAGCTTCTGTACCTGACAAGGTAAAAGCCTGACTTTCCATTGAATTCAATGGCAAAACTCTTATTGACTTCACTGGAGCCAGAATTTTATCCAGAGTCTTATATGGGCTGGATAGGGGCAATGTGTGATTACATATCGTTCCCGCTCTGTATGGTGAGTGTGAATTACTTTGGGATGAATAAGTATAAAGCGTTACATGAGAAGACAAGGGGAAACACTGTTTCCCCTTTTTTCATGATATAGTTAATGAATCTGTAGTCACAGATATTAGGATTATGATATATTTATGATTTTGATTGTGTGATTTTTTTTTCCATCTTTCAGTCAGTCATAGTATAATATGTAGTGATTTTTGTTCTTAAGAGCAATCCACTTTGTACAAAACAATACACATATTTTATTATTGTTTACTATTGTTTGTTCAGTTTTCAGAGTAGCAACCGTGTTAGTCTGTATCTGCAAAAAGGAAATGAGTACTTGTGGCACCTTAGAGACTAACAAATTTATTCGAGCATAAGCTTTCGTGAGCTAGAGCTCACTTCATCAAATGCATCCAATGAAGTGAGCTGTAGCTCACGAAAGCTTATGCTCAAATAAATTTGTTAGTCTCTAAGGTGCCACAAGTACTCCTTTTCTTTTTATTGTTTATTCAGTACACGTTTCATTGTTCTGCTTAAACTATTGATTTCTTTATTACATTTTACATAGTTGATAGCACATAAAACAGCAAGAACAGCATTATTCTGATAAAAATCATATCCACCATGTACACTCTTTTTGTTTTATTTTGTTTTTTATAGATTAGCTATTGCTAAGAGAACAACTTGAAAATATATGTTTTACACTTGTAGTTTAATTACATATTAGTTAGAGGGTGAGTCAAGGGTGGGGGTGATGGGATTGCAGTCTCAGAGCTTGGTGCTTAAAAAAGCTAAATTGGGAACAGTTCAAGTGCTCTCAAATCAGCAATTTAAGTAATGTAAAACTTGAAAACAGCCAGCTACCCACCAAGCCTTGCTGAGCTTGATGACCACACTGGTGAAGGAAGTAGCATTGACTTTGAAGTTCAGTCATCTGCAAACTGAATGTGGCAGATGAACATCACAGAACAATATCATGTTTCTTTTCCAGCTCATCCATAGTAGACATGCATGCTCAATCACAGGCTCATTTTGTTGTTGATGTGTGTGTGTGTGTGTGTGAGTCTCTTTCTCACACTCACACTGTAAGATTGCTTCACATTAACAGGTATATATTTTAAACAGATAGCTCTTTCTGCTCTTTTTTCAACCATTTCTAGCATGGAGAAATTGGTGGCTCATTGAATTATAAAGTGACAAAAAGCAGGAAATATAAAAGTTTGGTTTTAAATCTGGTGCGTATGAAACAGCAGATTCAAGTGCACATAAGGAGCTTTATTTCAGGTAACAAATATAAAACAAATATGTATTCATGCATCATTTTGTTCAGAGACTGAACATTGAAGAATATTGTTTTTTAGTTCCTTTGTTTCGAAAAATCAATCAGATTTAAGGAGCAGGTTATACCTATGGGTAATACTCCACTATTCTATTCTATTTGTGTGCTTATACTACACACATCACCTGAGTATCTGAATGCCTCCAGCATGAGGATGAAGCATGATGTGACTAATATAGGTCACATATGATTAATTCTCTCTCTTCTTCTCCTGAAGAAGTTACCGAACTCAGGGAAAGCAGGCATTTATTGGCAGGTATAGTAGGAGCAGATCCATGCTTTTGAGAAACCTTCATGCTTGTGTGTGGAAAGGAAGATGATAGTTCTTCACAATGCTTGGTGCATAGTTCTTCTATGAGCTATAGGCACTCAGAACTGATTAAATAGTTTACCCCCTGCTTAGCTTCTTGGAGCAAAATTTAACAGTATCAACAGAGGCTGATTGGAAGGTTTTCCTGATCTGTATTACAGACTCACCATAGGCTTGGATAAATTCTTGATACTTCCATCTGCCTGTTTTCTACCAGCCTTTGTTTTCTACCATTGGCTTAGGAGTCTGTCTCTTCATGTGGCATGGGCTGTCACAAAAAAACAAGGAGATCTCTGTGGAGAAAGGGGAGGGAGGGATGGACTTTGGGGGCCAGTGTGTCAATGGTTAGGGCTAGTATACAATGATGAAGATTCACCAGATCCTTGACTCCTTGTCTCATAGGGTGGAGTGCTGCTGTTAATCTAGTCACATTCAATAGAAACTGGCAAACTGCAGTGTGACAGTTTTACTTGTTTGTACACACTGAAGTTGTGCTACCCTAGTATGAGTCAGACATTTCTACCCATTTTGATAAAAAGAAATGTAATAGATTTCTTAGTGTTAGTCAAAATGAATGATGAAGCGCCAAATTCACCTTTGGTATTGCTCCATTGACAGGAATCACAATTACCCAGCGAAAAGTTGTAAAGCAATAAAATAGTTGATCTCTGAAGGAACACAACTATTTTCTCTAGTACTTGATTGTTTTTAAATACCTTTGGCTGTGAAATACCCTCTTAAACTCTTACAAAATATGTTCTCGTCCTGTGAATTTTATCCTTTTCTACATGCGAAACAGTCATATTTTTCTATTCCTAGTGGAACACAAGCCTACATAGTTCCTTGTGGTTTATTTCCTTATTCCGTATTTGTGCTTTACTATCATTATGGAAGATGTTATGAATTTGCCCAATTCAAGGGAAATGCTTGATGTGACTGAAGAGCCAACAGAGGAAGCACATGACCATATTCTATGTCAAATATGATGTTAAAATGTGTTGGTACCTGAATTCCAGATAAAAGAGAATATTTCTGGCTCTAGAGATCATTCTCAAACCAAATTATAAGAATGTTTATCAGCATCCTTGGGCCCAGAGGAAGCACAGAGACATCTATAGGAGAGCCAGACATTCCTTTCTGGCCTTTTGCATAATGAGATGAGTATGGCCATGGTAACATATGCTTGACTGATTCTTAGCAGCTGTTATGGTCCATAGTAGCTGCTGCCCACTGGCACAGATTGAGACAGCTTTCAGGCTGATCAAATTTATGCCTGGACAGCAGTGACCCCCACAAATTGGGGAAGGGGACAAAAACTTACTTGAAGATACTTTTGCACCTCCCACCTCCCATCCAGGCTTGCATTGTGCAGTCCTTGGCTGTATCAGGGAATTGGGGCTTGCAGCTTTAAAAGCTGTGAAGATTTCCCCACCAGACATGCGATCAAGATGGATCCTATATTGAACATAATTTTCTTAACTTTCCTGTAGACTATGAATGAAACTGGAAACACGTAGGACCATGTAGCAGAGTGGAAATGATGCTAGGATGATTTATTTTAATTTGAAGGAAAATCTCATTGGTTTTTTATTGTATTTTTTTTACTGCTTTACGAAAAGATCTATAATTTTTGCATTTAATCTTTTTGAATGTTTCTTTATATGGGATGGTATATTAATGCAGTGCAAGTGAATGTAATATACTTTAAAAGTGGTTACATTACCCACATAGGCAGTTCAATGTGCGTGGCAAACAAAAAGTCAATTATTTTAAAGAACAGTATATAATTACACTTATTAGTTGTCAAACAGGCAAAGGAATACTGACTTCAAACCAACAAGGAAAAACAACTTTTTAAAGTGAGCCCTTTTTTAGAATTAATGAATTTTTATGATGCTACCTCTACCTAAGAACATAAAAATGGTGATACTGAGTCAGACCAGTGGTTCATCAGGTCCAGTACCCTGTTTTCTGGCAGTGGCTGGTGCCAAATGCTTCAGATGGAATGAACAAAACAGGGCAATCCATCCCCCATTGTCCAGTCCCAGCTTCTGGCAGTCAGAGGTTTAGGGACACCCTGTGTATAATGTTGCTTCCCTGACCACCTTGGCTAATAGCCATTGATGGACCTATCCTTCATGAACTTATCTAATTCTTTTTTTAACCCAGTTATACTATTGGCCTTTACAATTTCCACTGACAACAAGTTCCACAGGTTATGCAACATGTGAAGAAGTACTTCCTTTTGTTTGTTTTAAATCTGCTGCCTATTAATTTAATTGGGTGACCCCTGGCTCTTGTGTTATGTCAAGGGGTAAATAACACTTCCTTATTCACTGTCTTCTCATGATTCATTATTTTGTAGACTTCTATTATATCCCCCATTAGTCATCTTTTTTTCTGAGATGAACAGTTCCAGTTTTTTTAATCTCTCCTCATATGGAAGCTGTTTCATATGTTAAACATTTCTGTTGCCCTTCTCTGAACTTTTTCTAGTTGAAATATATCTTTTTTTGAGATTGGGCGATCATAACTGCTTGCAGTATTCAAGGTATGGGCATACTGTGGATTTATATAGTGGCATTATGATATTTTCTGTTTTATTATCTATCTCATTCCTAATGTTCTGTTAGCCTATTTGACTCTAGCTGCACATTGAGCAGATGTTTTCAAAGAACTATCCATGATGTTTTCATAGAACCTTTTTAGCAATTGTGCATTATGTACAGAATATTTTATCTAAATGGAAGCTCTGTATAGTACACTGAGGATGAGACTGAAATGCAGGAATTGCAACTCCAGTTATTACATTAACTCTTAGCATTGTTGCCAACTCTTGTGATTTGCAGGATTTTGGGTGTTTTTCTTAGTGTCTCAGCTTCCATTTTGTAAAATATTAAGTTTCTAGATCTCATTGTGGAAGGAAGCTTGAAAACATGATCCTTAAAAACTCAAAAACCCAAAGACAAATGAAAAGAACCCAACAATTATTATGTTTAAAAAATCATGATTTTTAAACCAATCTCATTATTTTGAAAGCCTTACTGATGATTTTTGAATGCTTAGACTGACAAGACTGTTTACGTGATCTTGGACAAATTAATTAACTTTTGTTTATTTTTTTCTAACTGTAAAATTAGGATAATAATAGCAGGTGGCAATAGAACATGATTAATTTACTCATCTTCTATAGAAATAATATCCCAGGAAGTTGGTAAATGAAGATGAAATTAATTATTTTACATCATGTGCAATATGTAAAGCACTGTGTAAATGTTAAATATTACTATATATCGGGGTGGCCAACCTGAGCTTGAGAAGGAGCCAGAATTTACCAATGTACATTGCCAAAGAGCCACAGTAATATGTCAGCAGCCCCAATCCACTCCCCCCTGCTCCCAGCACCCCCCCACCCATCGGCAGCCCCACTGATCAGCACCTCCCGCTCCCTCCCTGCACCTTGCAATCGGCTGTTTCATGGCATGCAGGAGGCTCGGGGGAGGGGGCAGGAAGGGGTGGAGTGGGGTCAGAGCCGGGGTTGAGCAGTGAGCACCCCCAGGCACATTGGAAAGTTGCTGCCTGTAGCTCCAGCCCCAGAGTCGATGCCTATACAAGGAGCTGCATATTAACTTCTGAATAGCCACATGTGGCTCCGGAGCCACAGGTTGGCCACCCCTGCTATATACTAAAGGGTCATATTTATTATGGGTATTTAAAGCATCGCATAGGCCACATTTCATAGCCCAGGCCCTGGCCCAAGTAGCCCGGGTGAACACTGGACAGATGCATATGAAACAAAGCCATTTTGTGGAGGTAACTGCAGCCTAATGGGTGAAATAGCTGATGTGGGGAGCTTCTGTGACCTCTAGAGGCTGGGGATGGAAGGATCCATGCTGTTGCAGATCCCGCAGCTCCATCTGTCCACATGCCTAGCCTCCATTTACCACTTTTGTGTGCTACCATGCACAACAGGAGCGGGTGTGCCCCTTCTTCTCTCACATCCAACCACACCTCTTGGGCAGTCGAACCATCTGGAGAACCACCCATGGAAGAGGGGGCTGCATTTGCCCTATGCCAAATAGTAAAATAAACAAACTTTACTGGTACAAACTTTATACTGATATAACCATGTGTGCACTAGGAATTACTGGTGTAACTATTCTGGTAAAAATTAGTGCTTCCCCACACTGAAGTAGTTATATTAATACAAATACAGTGTGTGGACAGAACTTAGTCCACTGTGTCTATCAAACAGACCATTCCACCTATTCACACCTTGCCAGATCAAGAGTAATGTTGTTTAATATTTAGGAATCTGAAGGCAGGAAAAAATGGGATGGCAACATAAGCAGAAGCCTCTAAGAAGTAATAAAACTAAAACCTCATGCAATTTCAAGCTTCCCAATGCCATTGGGCACAAATGTTCTCCCCGGCACTCATTCTGGAGAATAATCCAGTACTCCGTTGCCATTGTGCATTGGACCCTAATCAGGAAAGGTTCATAAGATTTCTTCTTGTTTCTACTTACTTTTTCCCTCCACCTCTTTTCTCCCATAGTCACAGTGTCATTGTTCCAACATGTTCTTTGCCAAATTAACTTATCAAAGTAAGGCTTCTTGCATGGATTTCTTTCAGTTTAGCAACACAATATTTTATTTCTGTGCAATTTATTTTTATGAAAATGAATGCATACTTAAAATACTTTTTTTTTTAAGGTGGCTAATCTTGCTTGTTCACTGTCAACTAATGAAGATGGAATTAAAATTGTCCAAATGGCAGCTAATCACATAGAGACTTTGTGCCCACAGGTATGACTTTTTCAATTAATTCCCATCACAAGGCACGGTGTGTAACCCATATCTAGCATAAACTCAATGTATAGGCTCATTCACTCCTAAAAATTCAGGCTAAAACAGTAATTCAAAGGGAAACTATTCCATTATTCTCTTTTTACTGTTTGTAAGAGATTGAAACAAAAAAGTAGCTAATAAACTGTATAGATTGACAGCATCAAATAATTTGGAAAAGCATACTTTGCTAGAGATATTGCTAGAAATTAACCAGATTGGATAAACTATGCCAATCCCAAAGCCTAATTGGGGATTCTCTTTGCCCACTATAACAAATACATATTTTTATTTTTATTTGTAACTTTTATATAATTTGATATTTTTCTTATTCTTAATGTACATGGGTTTGGGATCTGCTGATTGTCATTTATTCTCCCAAAAGAAAAGACCAACAATTTTTGGGTGGAGACAATCAGCAAAATAGCAAGTACATTTTCACCAAGAATATTCATGTAAAGAACCAAACATGCGTTTAGTATATTTGAAGGGTTCAGTGTGAGTACATTATCCTGTTGAAGTAAACTGAAATTGAGAAATTAATTTTCCTCTATTAAAAGAACTATACAGGTTTCTATGAGTAGGATAGAAGTGCATCAGCCTTGAGGCTGTTAAAATTCAAGAAGGTTACATCTTTAAAGAATAGTACAGCTGATGCAACATCTTTAAGGTTCTTCTCTTTTAACATATTTGAAAGATAACTGTAGTTGAAATGGGCCACTAAAGACCAAAGATTAACAGTATTTCCTGTTACAAGATCAAGGGATCTGTTCTCTCAGGTTTCAGAGTAGCAGCCGTGTTAGTCTGTATCCGCAAAAAGAAAAGGAGTACTTGTGGCACCTTAGAGACTAACGAATTTATTTGAGCATAAGCTTTCATGAGCTACAGCTCACTTCATCGGATGCATGTAGTGGAAAATACAGTGGGGAGATTTTATATACATAGATTTCAGAATAGCAGCCGTGTTAGTCTGTATTCGCAAAAAGAAAAGGAGTACTTGTGGCACCTTAGAGACTAACAAATTTATTAGAGCATAAGCTTTCGTGAGCTACAGCTCACTTCATCGGATGCATTTGGTGGAAAAAACAGAGGAGAGATTTATATACACACTCACCAGCAACCACACACCACACAACAGAACCACTAACCCAGGAACCTATCCTTGCAACAAAGCCCGTTGCCAACTCTGTCCACATATCTATTCAGGGGATACCATCATAGGGCCTAATCACATCAGCCACACTATCAGAGGCTCGTTCACCTGCGCATCTACCAATGTGATATATGCCATCATGTGCCAGCAATGCCCCTCTGCCATGTACATTGGCCAAACTGGACAGTCTCTACGTAAAAGAATGAATGGACACAAATCAGACGTCAAGAATTATAACATTCAAAAACCAGTTGGAGAACACTTCAATCTCTCTGGTCACTCGATCACAGACCTAAGAGTGGCTATACTTCAACAAAAAAGCTTCAAAAACAGACTCCAACGAGAGACTGCTGAATTGGAATTAATTTGCAAACTGGATACAATTAACTTAGGCTTGAATAGAGACTGGGAATGGATGAGTCATTACACAAAGTAAAACTATTTCCCCATGGTATTTCTCCCTCCCACCCCACCCCCCACTGTTCCTCTGATATTCTTGTTAACTGCTGGAATTAGCCTACCTGCTTGTCACCATGAAAGGTTTTCCTCCTTCCCCCCCCTGCTGTTGGTGATGGCTTATCTTAAGTGATCACTCTCCTTACAGTGTGTATGATAAACCCATTGTTTCATGTTCTCTGTGTGTGTGTATATAAATCTCTCCTCTGTTTTTTCCACCAAATGCATCCGATGAAGTGAGCTGTAGCTCACGAAAGCTTATGCTCTAATAAATTTGTTAGTCTCTAAGGTGCCACAAGTACTCCTTTTCTTTTTGTATATACATAGAGGACATGAAACAATGGGTGTTACCATACACACTGTAACAAGAGGGATCAGGTAAGGTGTTATTACCAGCAGGAGACCCGGAGCGGGGAGAGGGGAACCTTTTGTAGTGATAATCAAGGTGGGCCATTTCCAGCAGTTGACAAGAATGTGTGAGAAACAGTGGGATGGGGGGAATAAACATGGGGAATAGTTTTACTTTGTGTAATGGCACATCCACTCCCAGTCTTTATTCAAGCCTAAATTAATTGTTTCCAGTTTGCAAATTAATTCCAATTCAGCAGTCTCTGGTTGGAGTCTGTTTTTGAAGTTTTTTTGTTGAAGAATTGCCACTTTTAGGAGTGTAATCGAGTGACCAAAGAGATCTATCCTTGCAACAAAGCCCGTTGCCAACTGTGTCCACATATCTATTCAGGGGACACCATCATAGGGCCTAATCACATCAGCCACACTGTCAGAGGCTCGTTCACCTTCACATCTACCAATGTGATATATGCCATCATATGCCAGCAATGTCCGTCTGCCATGTACATTGGCCAAACTGGACAGTCTCTACCTAAAAGAATAAATGGACACAAATCAGACATCAAGAATTATAACATTCAAAAACCAGTCGGAGAACACTTCAATCTCTTTGATCACTCAATGTTTTGAGTATGAATTATTAATGATTGTGGAGCACTTTCAATTAAAACAACAACATAAAATAAAATAAAATAAAATGGATGTACATATGCCAAATACTAATTATTAATAATTTATTAATACTGCAGAATTTATTCTTCTCTTACTAAAACAACATTCCTAGTGAAAGCAATGGATATTTTACCTGAGTAAGGAATAAGAGCAGCACAATCAGGTCCATGGGCTTGAATAATGGCCCAGATCATTTGTTATCAGAAAAAACCCTCTGAAGGGGGAAAGAATGCTCTGAGAATCCCTGCAGGGGGCCTCCATGGAACCTGGCAGGAGGAGATCTGAATTCAGGATGTCCCCTATATGCTCGAATCCCTGTGGGGGACAAAATTAGTTGTTGGATTGTTTTTACCATTAAGCTATGTAGGCTTTTCTTTGTGTAAGCTAAATTGTTCGATGGGAACCATGGTAGTTTAACTGAAGCCCAAAAAGGTTGAATTAAAAAAATCCTTGGGGCCCCAGAATGCTGCAGTAACAATAACATTTTCTGTATTATACTGTGGAAAAATAGATAGAGAATTTACCACCCTCGGAGGAAAAATCTTCATATTATTAGAATTCATAGATATAGACTCATATTACATAGGCTGTCCTACACTGCAGCTACAATGAGTAGGAGTGATTCTGAACTGTGGTGGCAATGCCGTTACTCAAATGGAGACTATAAGCGTATGTCTTGATATTGCTCAAATATAAAAAATAAATTGTGGATCTATACCAGAACAGATAGATAGCATTGCTGTTTACATAAATACAGTAGTTCCTGAATTATGTGCCTTCCATACACTTTATACGGGGGATCCCTTTGAAGAATGTTTAATGTAGATAAATGTCATCACTATGATAGCAAATAATTAAATAGTAGCTGCAAATAAAAAAGAGCTACTTTTCTTGTTACTAGTTGTTTTGTTTTCTACTAAATAATTCTTTTACAGACGTTTTGCAGGCTCAGTAAAAGTCGAATATTGATGAAGCTTCTACATAGCAATCACTTGTAACTTTTCTTATATATAGTGAAAAACATGACATTGGCACATGTGGGAAATACTCCCCTTTTATGTTGAAGAGAGAGAAAAATTTGGCAGAAAATTTCCTAATCCATTTCCTAATCCATCTATTTTACACTGTGTGTACAGTGATTCTCATTACAAAGGTTCTTGGGTTTCTCTACAGGTGTTCCTCTAGGACAGACTGGGACCCTCTTACAGATGGCAACTAAACTATTCAGAAATGGGGGAAATGTAGAAAACTGAAGAATTTAAAAGATTGGGATTTCCCAGAGAAAACAGTACTATATGCAAGTACTAAGCTGTTGGAGTGAGTTGGGTTGAAAAGGTTGGGTTCCCTTTCTTCTAGGTTCTTGAGGTTTCTTATTGCTCTCCCCTTCCCTGCCCCTGCCCCATGGGTAGATGAAACAAGGGATCTGTTCTGCATAATTGTCCATTAAGAGGAGTTGGACAGGAAAAATCACGAGAATTTAGGAGAATGAATACCCAGCCTGTCTTCTATGGGAGAGTCAGATCCTCTTCTCTAAAGTCTTTGTGGTTCCTCCGCCTTTTCTTCTTGTTGCTCTCAGGCTTTGTCTACACTGCAATTAAAAACCCACAACTAGCCCAGACCAGCTGACTCAGGCTAAAGGGCTGTTCACTTGTGGTGTAGATGTTCAGGCTTGGACTCTAGGATCCAACTTGGGCTGCAGCTGGAGCCAGAATGTCTACAACACAATTAAACAGCCTCTTAGCCCAAGCTCTCTGATCCCAAGTCAGCAGGCGTGGGTCAGTCATGGGTGTCTAACTGTAGTGTAGACATACCCTCAGAGGTCTGATCTACTGATAGAGCCCAAGAGCAGGGCTGCTGGCTCCAATTAAATCCCCGTTCTTTCCCTTCTGACTCCTGCTTCCTCATCCATATTCTCAGTCTCTGCCCATGTGCAAAAAGTGAAAAACTGGAAGAAAGTTTGAATTCATATTTTTTTCCTAACATTTTGTTTTTCATGGCAATCTGGTTAATATAGTTATGACTTTTACCATGGTTGATGCTCTGTTAAACATCCCCATCATAGCACAGTTTCTTAATTCCAACGCCCCAATCTGGAGTAGAGAGAGACTTGACATTTTGTTCACATGCTTGAAAATATAGCTTCTGTAAGTCTATTCTTTTAGTCAGCTTATCCTTTCTCTGGATATGTAGTGATAAATTGAGAAAAACTGTATAAGGAGGATATATAAGGAGTTCACCTCTTTTGAGTGTGAAGTTATCTTTAACAGTTTAAATACTAATAATTAAATAATCATGGAACACCTTCCTGGTAAAACAAAAACAAGTTTATATTCCTTGACTTGCCAGAAATGTACATAAGCTATTACTACCAGTCCATACTTTCTTTGATTTGAACCCAATGACAGGATATTTCTAGAACAGGTTTATGAACTAAATGCAGAAAGTTTGCAGAAAACACATTTATAGCAAAATAAAATTTCCTTTTCCAGAGATTGGTCTTATCTGTGTAATATAGATAACATGGAAAAAAAAAAGATTATCTTAGAAAAAGTGAAAAACAATATTAAGTAGGGCAGGACACAAAAACTGCTATTTGTATTCATGCCTGATTTTGGGTCAGAGCCAGTGTTCACATTCAAATATGAATATTGGCTCTAAAGGCTGGGCATATTGAAAACAGTTTATCATTCCAAGAGAAATATCGTTTGTTTGTATTGGACTGCACTGGGCAATTTTGTGCATGCAAAAATTGGAGCCAGGGACAATTATGTAAAAGACGAATGGTGAAATCCTAGTTTTCTATGAAGGACCTATGCAAGGGTGAATGTGTGGAGCAGGATTATACATATTTGTTACAAGAGCCCCCCTGCCCAAAGAGGCCTGAATGGATTGAGGGAAGAGAGACTTATGGGGCAGGATATGTTGCAGGGGTTACCTTACTGTTCACTTTTGAAAAAGAACAAATATACACCCGACTATGCACATGCACACACACAACCAGCAAACATGCTGCAGATTTCAGTGTACAGGGTAGCTGGCTGAGGACCAAGATGTGTGCCCTAGCTGCCACTGATGCTATGTTACGTGACATGGAAGCTGGCTTCCTCTTAGTCTCCTGACACTCTCCTGAGCCCTAGCTAGGGATTCTACTGCTTATGAGAAGCATTCAGACCTCCATTCTCCTTTCTAACATCACAGCCACATATTACAGGCTGGGCTTTGCCTCTAGATATTTATAAAGCAAAGGATAAACAGGGATTTTCAAAGGCACAAATTACGGTTAGGCACTTAGCTCCCATTGACTTTCAATTATTCCTATTACTGTCAATGGTAATTACACAGGTAACTGACATTTGTGAAATCACCCCTGGGGTCTATGGATTTATTAATTTGTTTGGTTGGGTGTAGTTGGAGTGGTCAGCAGGCTTAGGATGACCTAAGGAAAGAGAATGATTTACTCCCTTTACCTTAGAAGCTGTTGTGGTCAAATGTGATACTGTTCTTGAAAATACAGAAGGCATAGAGCCCAGGTCAGGCATTAACCCAAGGTTCAAGCCCCAATATAGGTTCAACCCACTTGATTCAGGTCCTGGAAGTCCTCCAAAAAGTATCCCACAATCCCAGCGGTCAAC